>NW_024367372.1:3903872-4616988 GCF_014805655.1 Passer montanus
GAAGAGCAAGGCAGCTTGTGCATGTATCCAGTTTCCTTGTTCATATTCTTTTACATTTTTAATCACTTTCCTTTTAAATATGCTCTTAAAAACACCACAGAAGATACCATTTGTCTCCTCCATAGGAAAACCCATTACGATTTTTTGGCTTCTTTTCTAAAACTCTTCTTTTATTCACAAACACTTCAAGCCAAACCCTGAACTAAAACCAAGATGTTGGAAGTCACCATTTGCAGGCGTATTATTGACAGAACTTTTGTTAAACAAGGTTGCCAGGAATTATTTATTGTTGACTGCCTACCACAAACATGAGAACAATACATATGTATCAGATTTTAACATATCAAATTCTATCACATTAATAGTGTTAATGGGAGTATTTCTGAAGATGCTGCCTGCCTTCTCTGTAACAACACCCTCAAAACTGCAGGAAACAAAATGATTATGAATCACACACTACTGTAAAAATCTCTCCTACAAAATATATTCAGAACCCAGACATGTGACATGATGATGACCCTTAACTCTCATGTGCCCAATAGATGGGAACATTTGATGTGATCCATTAATATGAGTCTGGCATGAGTCCATACCTGCCACAAGCCCTAAAGCCCAATCAGCACTGTCTGCACAAGGCAGGGGTTCAACCCAATGTTTTTGTGATGTTGTAGAAGGGGAAATTAATGTTTATATTCCCCTTCTTCCCTGCAAATCTGCAACATTCAACATTTTTGTCCTCCTGTAACCATCTCAATTTCTCTTTATTTCAAAATTACTACTGATAAAAAGCAAAATATTACTCAAAGAGTCTTAGGCACCAGTTTGGAGTAAGTTCTAGTTGGGTACAAGTTTCCTTGGGAAATGAAATGTATCCTAGCATGATACAGAATCAGTCAGGACAGCAGCAAAACCTGAGGAGTACTACTGCAGACATAGTAGATTGCTACCAAACCAGAAATAGCATAGCTGAATTACCTGTATACAAATTATCTGAACCAAAAAACTGGATACTCAAAAATTAACATTTTGTATCAGAAGAGGCAAGATCAGAACTGGAAGAACTTCAGTGGATTTTCTTTTTCACAGAGGTGCAGTGAAATGTCTGTGTTCCTGATATGACCTAGAAAGCAGAAGGTAAGACAACTAGAACAACTAATTTATAATTTTTACACCAGGATGCTCCCTTTCTGACAGCCTGCACAATAAATGGCCTTAAAAACTGTTTGCTCTCTACCACAGGACAATGCCCACCTGACTACTGTTTTAATCATGAATGGACTCTACAGAACAGAGGCAAAAAAACAGCAATTCAAACTGTACCAAAGACAACCTTGACAGCACAGCTGCTGCTTTAGAGCTCATTTAGGTGAGCAGTTATGTCATTGCTAATTTTCACTCGGAAAATATGATGCTCTTTTACATTGACTGTTCTGTGATCTCAAACATCTTAGTCAAAAAGCAGACATCTGCATTGCAGGGGCCCCAATATGCCACACAGAGCTCAACATCTGAGGAGGCAGCACCATGCAGGGGATCAGCACAGTGTGAACTAGGAATGGGCTCCACTTCAGACCAAAGGCAGGAATTAAGCTCCTGTGCTACACCCACGATTTAGGTGGCTAATGGCCCTGCACATTGATGCAGTATCCTTTCCTTCTTCTTGGGCTCAGGCACACGACATTCTCCTTCTCTGATACATATAAGCTCTTGGGGAGTGTTTTTGCCCCTCTCCCAAAACAAGCAGATCTCTGCAGTTTTAGGATTTCAGTCCTAGCAAGTGGACACCTGTATAAAACACTCTGGCTCAGCACCTACTGACAGCTCCTTCTGATTTGCAGACAAGCAAGTATTGATCAGATGAACTTCTCAACTGTCCTGACCTCCAACAGATCTCTTCTCACCCTCTGCTTATTCAAATGACAAGTTTTCCACAGAGAAGCCTCCACACACCTCAGCCATCTTGAAACAATGACCACGTTAAAATAATTTCTCACCTTCTCAAAAGTTGCAGTGGACAATATCTGAGCTGTTCAAAAATAAAGCATGTTATTTCAGCACAGAATACTGCCAAGACTGAGTGTCACCATGGCATCGAGCACAGCGCCTAACTGATATAGGATACAAAGTACATTTCACACTGTTTTCTGTTAGTCTGGTTTCCTTATTGCAAAGGATATTTGTCTAATCTCCTGGAATCCTACCCGTGCCATAAATATAAGTGACCTGATTCTGTGTTCCACTACGTTTTCTCTTTGCAGGCTATTGCTTGGCTTGTCTTCCCTAGAAGTTACTCATCATTGTGCTTCTTTTTAAAAAAGGAGCTACAAATTGTCATTTAGGATTTATAGATGTGTACAGCTGTGTGTAAGCAAAAGCATTTTGGAATAAAGCTGAATAAGCTCTTAAGTGCATAAAAAGGTTCATATTGCTTGGAAACAGGAAAAAAAAGAAAAGTATGCAAAGTGCTATTTAATACTGGGTCTCTAAAATATGTAGGAACCTTTTAGGAGTACTTAAACTTCTGATGCAAAATTTGGCTACCTAAGATATTCTGAAATGTGTAAATACAACAAAACAATGACAGTGTTGCTCTCTTTGTCTCCTAGCTACACCACTCAGTCCTAGCAAATAGTGAGATAGGTCATGAATCAGCCATGAGAACGGAAGGAGCCTCAAAACCAAGGGAAAATTAATCTTGAGACACAGCTAACAACTCCACAGCTAAAATCTGTCAAGAACCACTGAACAGACAGACTGCTCACTCTACATGACAAGTTTCTGTAATGACTTATAATGAATACATGAAAAGATATTAAGCATTTGATGGAAATTAACCCAAAGATCTTCCTGGGAAGGTAGTCAAGGGTCCAAATCATGGTAACAGAGGTAAGACACAGGAGGAGCAGGGACAGAGAGAAGGAAGAGAGGGAGGGAGAGAATTTCGAGGAGTTGAACTGATGGATGAAAGAGAAAACACCTAATCAAAAAAGTTCACTTTGCAGTCAAGAAGTTCCCATGACAGAAAATTAGCTTATCTGCCTATCTGTAATGGACACCATCCTGAAGCAGGCATTTTAATTTTAGGCAACAGGCTGGAGGTCAGAGAGGGCCACTGCTCACTGACCAGACTGAGGAGCTGAGGGAAGGATAGTAGGGAGGTTTTCAAGGCTGGCACTGCCTAAAAAAGAATATGAAGAATTAATTTTTCTTTAGAGATTCAAGTGAAGAAATACATTTTCCTTATAGATTCAAAAGTCTGAATTTTTAGGAAGGAATCTTCTATAGAATGGACATAATATGGTTAACAACAGGGTTAGGTTTAGAGCTGCACAAGATGTATACATGGTGGTCAGGTATTATATCAGATTACAAGATCAAAGTGAGTCCAGAAAGTCTGGAAACAAACACTTCAGGGTATGAACAGCATTCCTCATCAGCTACATGACAGCCACAAGTCTGAATACATCACAGTGATGCCTCATGTGGTCAGAGATTTGGTTCATAGAATCATCATAGACTCACAGAATGGTTTGAGCTTAAAGATGTTTAAAGATTCTTTAGTTCCAACCCACCTGTGTGGGGCAGGGACACCTTTCCACTAGACCAGGTTGCTCAAAACCCATCCAGTCTGGGCTTCAGCACCTCCAGGGATGGGGCATCCACAGCTTTTCTGGGCAATCTGTGCCAGGGCTTCAGCACCTTCACAGTAATGGTTTCCTCCTAATACACTTTTCAGTTTAAACCTGTTACCCCTTGTCCTATCACCCAATGCCCTTGTAAAATCCCCTCTCCCCAGCTCTCCTGCAGCTCCTTTAGGTACTGGAAGGTGCTGTAAGATCTCCCTGGAGCCTTCTCTTCTCCAGGCTGAACAAGTCCAGCTCTCTCAGCCAGTCTCCATAGGGAAAGTGTCCAGCTCCCTGTTCATATTCATGGCTCCCTCTGGACTTGCTCCAATAGATCCACATCTTTTCTACTGCCCTTCTCTTGGGGGCCCCAGCACCTGTTTAGTGCCTTGCTGTGGCAAGAGAATGTTGTGGTTTATGACATTTGTACTGATGAGGCCTTCCTAATACTTCAAGAGGTGCTCTAAAAGGATCAGGTTTTCTAATTCTTCTCTCACTCTAACCTGAACAGCTGCTAAGAGGTAGATAAGGGAGACATTATAAAACACAGACATAATTAGTTTGGGCACATTCCAGAATCAAAATAACTTTGATCTGTACTTTACACTAAAAACAGAGCTGCAAACAATTTATATGTACTTATGACACAAAAATAATGAAGACATGAGCAGAATTTGTCAAAAAGTCTATAAGCACTTCAGAAGAGTCAGAAGCATACAGCTAACTTGCTGGGACTCCACAACAAACTCTTAATCATTTATTAAGTATCCATTAATCATTAAGTCCTCATTAAATTTTTATGAGTGTACTCTTTAACAAAATCTATACCCAGGCTGTGAGTTTGAAAATTTCATAATTGTTTTTGAAAAGCTCTAGGGTAAGGCTGGGTGGCAGCTCCTATTACTCCTCTGAGAAACCATGAGAACCCAGAACACTGCTCTCAGCCTTCAGAAATCCAGTCCTTCAGCTCAGAAACCCATTGCTGTGTAGCAATGAATAGGGTTTAGCAATTTTTAATTTGGGATTTAGCTGAGGGGAAACAAAAAATCAATTAACGTTTTTGCTCACGTGAGTCTGATTTTGTGAATGCTGAAGGATCACTGGGATGGTGGTTAAAGTGCTTTTGACTAAATTACATTTTGTCTAAATACTACACTCCACTGAAGCCAAAATATTTCTGAGATTTATCAGATTAAATGAGATTTTACATGCTGTACTATTAAGACAGGCACTCTTTTACATCTCACCATGGAGAGAGAACAGTAAAAAAGCCTTGATGTGTGGGGACTGAAAAGAAGAGGATTTTGCTTGGAAAAATATTTGAAAGGTTTCATATTGGTTCCAGTATAGCATTAAAAATAAACATGAAGACCTCAAAATCAGTTGTCAAATGGAATTATCCTACAGAGAGCCTAGCTTGGGAAGGTGACAATTTGGAGAGTGGGGTGAGACAGAAGAGAAAGATTGAGCCTTTTCCTTTATCTAGGCATTGCTGCACATGCAATGAACACAAATGGGATTATTAGAGTTACCTGGCAAGAATGAAACTTTCATACAATTGGGCCACTCACAGCAGATATTTAAGCAGCTATTTTGAGTATCATAATTTTGGAGAGATAGGGCTGTTAAAAACTGTCTCCAAGTGCGGAATTTCTAAGAGCAGGGACCAATATTTTAAAAATATCTTAGCTCTAGTAAAGAGTGCTAAGAGTTTTAAAACTCAACATACCTTTATAAATTAGAAATTAGAAGAAGACAGAAAAAGGATCATATTCCTACACCTCTGTCATGAAACATCAGGTGGATGCAGAGTCTCCTTAGAGCTTCCTCAACAGAGTATGCCTGGGTCATTTTAATTATGCATGTGCTGCTGACAAGCTTGCTCTTTATGTGTTTATTAAAGATGATTAAACATAGTAAAAACTATATTAATATGTTTGTATCTTTTAGGACAAATCATGATTAATCAATTTAAACTATATCATTAAATTATCAATTTAAATTGTATAATTAAAGTGACATAAAATTAATCCTTCTAGTTATTCTACTCCATTTTTATAATCACATGCAGAAGATCATTTAAATTCACAGCATTTCAACACGACACAGAAGTTATTTCCTCTTACTTTTTCAATCATCTATTCTCACAGCTGGGGAGACCAATTAAAAATTCTGCTAGCATTCAATGGCTAAATACAGGACACACCTCTACAGTTGAGTTAGTAACACAAGAGGAAAAGAGCCCAGCATGTTTCACAGTCTGCTTTGCCAGTTCATACAGCAACTGTATATCTAAGTTCAAACAATAAAAAAGACAGACCTCTGTGCTAATTAATGCTTAAAACACACCTCAACGTGGCACCAGCAGGAAGCAGACTCAAGTTTTACTATACCAGATTTCCTGTCTTGTTTCTACTCATCACCATTGGGCTGGCTCTGTCTGGTCCGCACAAGGCTAATCTAGAGCTAATGGTTTTGGATCACCAAACACCATAGAATTTAGGATGGCACCAAAGCAGGCTACATGACCACACTGCAGGCTCCAGTTGTCAATACCGTCAAGTTTTTAATTCAAAGTTAATCTGCAGTAAGGTCTCTTGCTTCAAAGTTAGCCAGATGGATTTATTATAGTATTCTTTCTTCTTTCCTTCCTTTGTGAACAGTGAACCTTGCAAGCAATACAAGCATAACTATAGCTATAAAACTTTGCCTGGAAAGCTGAAGTTGCAATACATTGTCAGTACGAGCATTAAAATGAACCTGGGGACAGTTTCCCCTTAGCAAAAACAATTGATTTGTGGCTATGACTTTTGACTCACAACATTTTAGGAAATCATCAAGTGTTTCCATTTCTTAGCTGTTTAGATAAGCAAGAGATTAAACATTTTCATCCTCCCTAGGCACCTTGGACATTATTGAAAATATTTTATATACAGCTCTGTACATTTGACTAGTCTGAGTGAGACAGGACATGGAACAATTCCAATCTCTTCCCCCTGCCCCCCAGATGATTTGTTGTTTATTTTTCCCATCCTGTCTAAACATAGCAGGGAGAGGAAGAGCTGATGAATACAGAAACTTCCCATGACAAAACTGAAAACGTCTGATCGTCCTGCAAACCAAATCACAAACTCACAGGACTCAGCTATTTTCACAGCACCAGAGGCTTCTGCACAGGGCTTTGCCTGCTTCAAGTGCTGCTGCACAGCAACCAGCTAAACACACTGCCTGGCTCTCAACTGGGGGCAGAGATAAGTGCTGTCTCAGTTGTGCTGGAAAGTGGTCATTATGCCTGAAAAGCTGCCCAAAATTATGCATGAGTGGGAACAGGAAATGGTAAACGTAAGAAAGCACAGTGCATCACAGTCCTGTCATGCTGATCCTTTACGATATCTATGCTTGAGAGGGAGGTGTGTGGAACTGCTTCAAAAATGCTCAAACAGCCAGAAAAAACAAGAACAAACTACCTCAGCTGCTATTTCTCCAAACCACAGAGATTCATTCAAATCAAGCAAGCCTGTAGTAATAAAGGTCCATGACATTATTATAAACTCCATGCAACCAAGAAAACATTTATGTCAATTTTCACTCCTTACTGCCAAATTAAGCAAAAACATGAAAGCTGTTAATAAATTAAACCAAGTTTAGAAATAAAACACAGCCCTGTGATGAACACATCACCCATTGTATTTAATCAGTGATTTTGCATGTGGTTGTGGTGCTACAAGTAGATTATACTTGGAAAAAGAAGAGTGAAATTTATGTACTTACACAGTACCATATATAAATATTGCCAATTTATTTCTCTTATGAGTTCAACACCCTATCACCAGAGTCTCTTTCACCAGGTTATCTCAACTACATCCTCTGAAACTGCTAATTCAAAGCCTGAATCTTGATTTAAATCATGTATTTACAAACACATTTTAAGTACTTAACAACAGTTTCAGAAAAGGTAAATTAAAATGTTTCCATATTTTTTCTAAGAAGATGAATTAACCAAATACATGCTCAGAGGTATACCCACATAAATGAGGCTGCACACCTTGGTAGCATCAATTTTTCAAGAAACAGCAGCTGAAAACATGTGCACATGATACAGAATTCTTCAACACGTGGGCAGGGAAAATTGTATCACAGTGGAAAGAAAGTGCAACTTTTTGCAAAACACAAAGAAAACCCTGTTTTTTTAATGAAAGTGTTGGTGTTAGCTCCTAATAAAGGATTTCAACATAGTAATTATTACCTGATTCACACACTATGGAGCCTGGCTTCAGTTCCAGCATCATGGTGATTATGGAGATGTCAGTGGAATACAGAATCTGCGTCCTGTGCGGGAGATTCATGGTCCACAGCTCTGGAGTCGGGTGAAGAATGAACACCCATCCTCCTTTACTGCAGGTCACTTTGGAGCCATACCTCTTGCCTATGAGGTCCGTGGAATGCCTGATGACCCCATACTTAGTCTGTGTTACGGAGCCATGCTGCACCTTCACAGGAAACATGGACTCGTGGCCCAGGAACACAATAGCCGTGTCACCATCCCGTATCGTATCTCCATATGCCACAAAACTCATGGTGACAATCTTGTAGCTGGCTGATGATTGTCACCTAGAGAAGAATAAAAATGTCAGGAGAGTTTCACAGGACCACGGTGGAGCTGAAACTACAGACATAAAACCAAGTAATTTTATTTTCTCCAATACAGAACAAAACCACACTGTGCAAATAAGATGCTAGCAAGAGAGCTCCAGGAAGTTCAGGGAGCTGCTCTCCACTGTACTCTTGATCCAATTACAATCAATGGAAGGATCCCACAGATTTGAAAATAACAAGTATTTTTCTTGGTTTATGGTACATCTTAAAGAAAAATCGGGAAATACATTATAATTTACTCAGCATGCTCCAAAATGCTACTGTAGGTTAATACCAATTTCAGCACCCTGTTCAATTACAGTTCCTGAGCACTCAGAGCATATTATTAAGTTTAACTTCTATTCCCATCTTCTTGCTTATTTTTTGATGATTTGCAACATAAAGACATTCTGCTATTTGCCTGGACCTCAATCCCCAGCTATTAGGACCACTAACAAAAGTATACTTGAAAGTTTTCCAAATGAACATTTAGAGATAGGCTAAGGACATTAATTTATGCATAAACTGGACTAACTACATGGAAAAAGAAAATAATATTGTGGCCTTTAATTTGCCATTGGGGGTGCAAAGTAATTGTCTGGGAAGTGATCTCTGCTCCAGCTAAATGTAAGCAACCACTTGCAAGCTAATGCCAACAGTTGAATCACTTCAGCCCCATGGTCTCAGAGCTGTTTTAGAGAATTACAATTAAATTTTGATGGCTTTGAGAAGACAATCTAGAAATCAGAAGGCAGCTTACAATGAAACCTGACATTGCCTTTCAGATAAAGCAGCTAACTGTCTAAGCTGCAGGTTGATCAGTTCATGCAAGAATTGCTTAACGATGTAAAAGGGATCCCAAAGTTAGAAATTAAAGCCTATGACAGAAGGCTTTGAAAGTCAGATTTCTGGTACATCATCCCTGGCAGAATCAAAAGCAGTGTTACTTTTAGTTTCAGAATAATTACTGAATTCCAGCACTTCTGTGTTGAATGTTTAAGAGTTTGGTCCTGCTTCATCATTTAAATTAAAAGCATTCAGTTCTCAAAGTGTAGTCTGGTGTCTGTAGTCTGGCTCATGCCTGAAGCTCCATGTTGCTCAATTTGCTGTTAAGCAGCTAGATTTATAATTTTTCCACTGCAGCCACTGAGGCTGATAAACAGATGTGCTTGTGGCTGAAACTTCCAAAGCTTATGACATGGTTATTGCATAAGGTGTTCAGATGCCAAAGCAGAAGAGGCTTGTCTGGACATCTGGTGAAATAGTAAGAAGGGCATCCCATGAATTCAGAAATGTATAGATAAAGGACTTTGTGAGATAGAACAAATGCTGTCTTTTATAGCTTGCACCCTATGATTATGTTCATGTCTTAATCTTTCATAAATGATATTTAAGAGTTCTCATTCCAGATACTTTTAATGCAGTGCAGTTTTCAGCTCTCACAAGTGTAATCTGAAAGGACCTCGAATGGAATCCATTTTTTTCACAGTATTTACTGTGTTACACCCATGTGCAAAAGAATCCTGTAGCAAACCTGCAGGAACACTGAACGAATTCCTCTCCCTTTGATTACACCAACTGGCTCCCAGCTTCCTTGCCTCCCTTTGAGCCACTACACTTAGCACAGCTAATAGCCACAGCAGTGAACCACAGAATCCTAAAGGCTGGAAGGGACCTTTAAGACCAGCAAGTCCAGCAAGTCCATCCATATCAGTGCACGCTGACACCCCAAGTGACACATCCCTTAGGCTCAGACCTCACCTGCTGCATTATATTCATACATTTGGGGTATAATCGGTGAGGAATTTTGGAATTGGTGAGGAATTCGGAAGTTTCTTTGCCTCGCCCCCTTGTCAAGGAGCACAGTGACCTACCACCCCTCCCAGTACTCCCCACTGCCTGGCAGTGCAGAGGCTCCCGCACCGTTTGGTTTTCCCCGGGCAGCACGCAGGGGATTGCTGCGGCATCCCCCGACACGGGGCCAGGACTTCCCCCTGCGCTTGCCACGGCTGCAGAGACCTAAACCCAACGCCTCAGGGGAACCCTCGCAGCCTCACAAATAAAAGCACTAACATGACACTGCGTTCCCTTCAACCACAACCCAGGCACACGTCTCTTCCCTGACCAGCTGCCACAGGGACCTGGCAGGCTGCCCCTGCCCCCTCCTGAAGCCTGGTGCTAGGCACGGGGGCAGGGGAACCTCCGGCAGACGGGGCAGGCACAGCCCCCTCCCTGCCCAGGCGCACGCAGGCTGGGCAGTCGCTCCGTGCCCCGGCTCAGAGGGGTGACCCCGGTGCCAGGTTCCCCTCAGCCCCCTTCCGTATCCCGAGGGCGGTAATGCGGCTCCTGCACCCCAGCAGCCAGCGGGCCCGGGAGCCTCAGCTGCGGGCAGGTGAGAAGCACGGACTGGGCAGGGAAGGGGTGAGAGGCGGCACTCGCCGGCGGGAGAGCAGCGTTAGCCCGTCACGGCCCCGGGCGGCCGCTCCGCGGGGCAGGAACGGCCCGGCCCCAGCGCCCCGCGTCCCCGTGGGGACGGTTCTCCCCGTGCCCCGAGCCCTTTACCTCCCCAAGCCCGGCCCGGCCCGGCTCTCCTCACACGCGGAGCCGCCCAGCGCCTTCTTCCGCCTCGGTCGCAGGCTGCTGACGCTCCCACCGCCTCCGCCCCCGCCAGCCCTGCCGGCAGCCGGGGAGTCGCCGCCGCTTCTGCCGGCGCGATGTCAGACCTAGCTCCTGCAGCCCTCCTGAGGCGCCCGTTTCCCTCAGCCCGTCATGCCCACAGCTCCATCAAGGCACCCGTTCCCCTGAGCCCGTCATGCCCACAGTCCCATCGAAGCGTCCATCCCCCTGAGCGCACCTCAGCCCTTTCGAGGCGCCTGTCCCCCGCAGTCCCCTGCTGACCGCCCCCGCCCCGGCCTGTCTTGCTGGGTCCTGAGCAGTGGGGACGGTCAGTGAGCAGCCTCAGCAGCCCCCCAGGCACCCTGGCGGGGTGCTCCTGCCTCGGGCAGCTGCCCTGTCAGTGAAACTGGACGGGTCCCAGTGGGTCACTGGGAACAGCTGCAATGGGGACTGATAGCAAAGTGGGAACTTGGCGTTCATCGCCTGTTGAACGTGTAGGGTGTCCCGAGGGCCACCGCCAGCCGGGCTCAAGCCCCTTCCCCAGGGAATGACTTTGCCACTGGCAGACCTGGGCCTTGCCTCCATGGCCTCCAGGCAGACAGCTTCCAGAAAGTTCTGCATGCCCTTCCCCCAGGGCAGCCTCAGGGAAAGGCAGCTCGAGGCCAACCAAGCTCTTCACAGGGGTTTCATAAGGCTGCAGGAGAAACCACACTGTGGGCTCAGAAGCAGCAGAATTGTTATCTAACCCTCTAACAGCATGGTACTAACTCCTACTTCTGTCTCGTGTTTAGGATCGAAGTGATGTGGAGAGCCCTGCCTGCCCCGGTGGTACGGGGGCTGTAGTCAGGAGGCAAGGAGGAGCAAAGGAGGAGAATATTGCCTCATCTTCTGCTCACAACAAGCCCAGGCCACCTGGCATGGGAGCGGGATGGGCATAGCAGGGAGCATGTGAATCACCTCGGACGTGCAGGTAGTGTTCCCAGCTAAATCAGATAACACTCTGTACTGTGCTGCATTCACCAGTAACCTGTAATACACAATAATGGAGAAAAAGTCATCCTTTCACAATCACAAACCCAGTAACGGAGAGCTGTTTAGATGATGATCTGTGATTCTTTAAATTAATGTGGTTACACCAAGAATAAGGGATTTTTTTTTCCCATTACCTTCAGTGAGAACATATTTTTTGTTATGGTGTTGACCTGCCCATAGCATAATTGCAGTAGTCTTTGTTAGTTATGAAACTCTTCTCCATCTAATCTAAACATAATGTATGCAGTTTCAGAGGTTTCTTAAACTGCAAACTCCTACTCAGCTGTTTTTCTGACTAGCAATCATGGCTCTACTGTGCCTTTATATTTGCACCCACTTTGTTTAATTTTCTGTCATTTTTAGTGTCACTGGTTATATTTGTCATTGTTTATGTTCTCATGTCCTTTCTTTCCCATGATGGGCTGCTGTTCAGATCACTGTGGGCCTGACTGTGTGCAAGATTGAGACACTCAGCAACTCCTCATTTCCATAGGCACTCAGCTCACTGGAAACAATCAGTAATTTTCAACAGCCTGCCTAAGCTGTGAGAAAAAATGCACCAAGGATAATAACTAAGCAAATACATTTTAAGTGATAAATGGGAAGAGAAGTTTCATTTGACAAGTTAAGCAGATGGAGCTATGGCCAGTTTCTTTAATCTACTGGTACATGAGTGTTACGTTTAATTTTCAAGTGGTGTTTAGTTGTAGATTAGGAATTGGAAACAATTCAGTTGTTCACAGCAAACCACTTTCTCTTGTTGTTTCCTAATTTGGAATATTGTTCTGTGTTTCCAAGATGATGTTTATCCCCTAATTCTTCAGGTTCATATTCTGTTCACGCAAGTAATTTCAGAAGACACATTCACTAGCTAACACCCATCTCCTCTTGCACTTGCACACCACACAACATTTATAATTAAGCCTCTTAGGAAGTTAGCTGCATGGCCCTTGATTAACTTCCCTTAATTCTTCATTGTTAAAGCTCAGTGCAAAGATCTCTGGAGTAATCAGCCCACCTTTCCAACTGGAAATGTAGCATATAAATCAGTATTCACTAAGATACCACCCCAGCATGGAAAGTGAGTTTTGGTGCCTTTATCACAGTCTAACAGGCCATACAGGCTTATCCAAAGAGTGTTTCCCAGCAGATGAGGCAGATAAAGCGGGTGATCAGAGGCTGTTGACACAGGGCACAGCATCTGTAATTAAGTCACTAGGGAAGCTGGCACAGAATGCTGTGACAAAGATAGGATCCAATTTACACACAGCTTTCAGCAAATCTTTAAATGCTGTCTGAGTAAAACCCAGCCACTTCTGACTTACTGCATGCTAGAAATTTGTCAAATAGTGGTGAGAAGAGGGGGGTAGAGGATGCATTGCTTGTCAAACGTGTAAATTGGATATATTTTAGTGATTTTGTGTTCCTGACTCTCTCTCCATGTCACCCAAGTTCTGTGAAGAAGAGCTGTGTGTTTGTGTTGGAAGTGCTGTAATGTTTGGCACACTGAGACTTCTACCTGCTCACCACGACTGGTATTCCCTGTTCTGCAAGACGGGGAGAAAAGGAGCATATACAATGAAACGGATCCTTGGATTTTGGATCTTGAGGTGACCTTGACTCCACAAATCTCCTGAACAATTAAACTACAGAACAGTTGATTGCTTCTTTGTTTGTGTGGCAATAGATTATGGAATAAGATAAAAGGAGCCTTCAAAACCTACCCTGACTGGCTTTTTTTTTTCTCTTTGTGGAGAACACCACCACAAAAATACTCCATAATGTAAGAAAATGGTTTTAGTATATTTCTGTTTCAAATTAAGAATAAAATATTAATGTTTTACATTAAAAAATCCACAATCAGAATTATGTTTGTAGCTGAGGTAATCCAGTGATATTACATTTATATTGTAATTTATTGAGGACTCTAGGTACAATTTTACACTTGTAATAATTTAATACTTGTATAGCCATGCATTATTTGCAATTTGCACTATTCTGAAGCATGACCATTGTGTGAAATTATTAGTGTGTAGGGGAAGACTTTGTGAGGTTAAAAGTGCAGAGGAGACCAAGAGAGAGGATTTGTTCTTTGATCCGGAAGCTGAGACCGGACTTGCACAGATGCTGAGCCCTTGGCTTCTCCTGGAGATCTGTATACTCAGCATCTCAGCCTACCAGACCTGGAATAACTCGGAAATCTGGATGGCAGCCAAACACAGCACATTTTTATTTGAAGCAGTCTAGGCTTTTTATTTTGCAATGATTTCCTCTATATGTATATTATTATTTTTAAGTCCTAAGCAGCTCTGTAAAGTACACATGCTTGTTGTTAGGGTGAGGGTACTGGTCATGGTGCTGAAAGGATTGTGATGGGGAAAGAGGTTTAGGTGATGTCTCCTGACATTCACAGCTCATGTCAAGGAAAGCAACTCTGGAACTCAGATCTGCACTCTCATGGATAAATACACTCTGTTTGGACAGGAGGATAAACACAGGTTCTGCTGTGAGAAACACGTCAGAGAAAGATAAAGATACTCTTATGTAAAGGTGAAAGTCAAATCAAGATACTAATTCACATTGTTAACATATTATTATTTCTGCAAACAGTAGGATTCTCATCTGCATCTTAGCTTTGGGACAAACTTGCTCATTCCTACAAAAAGACCAGTGGTAGTCCCTATTTTTGTTAATTTCAGGTGAGCTTTAGATGGGTCAGATCCGAGAGTTCCTGTGCCTATCTTTAGCAGGAAATCACCCTCTCTCCAATAAAAGCTGAAGATTTTTAAATTTTTTTGGCACATGACAAGAGCAGAGGATTCACTGCGATTTACACAATCACCCTACTTCCTTTCAAATTGAACTGTAAAACGAGCCCACGGTTTCGCAGGTGCTGGAGGCGAGGTGCAGGCCCTCCCTCTGCAGAACCAGGCTGCCGGGGGCTGGGCGCCACATCCGCAGCCGCCTCGGGGCTCTGTGCCAGCTCGGGACACTCGCCGCTCTCCGGGCTGCACAATCCTTATTTTGGGACGATGCATTGCCACACCCGCGCTTGAACCCTCGACCAAGGTGTTGGCAAAGGTGTGAAGCCTGCAAGCAGGCACGTTGGTGCGCGGTGGCACGCCTTGGCGGGTGGCACGCGAGACGGACTCCTGCCCTCACGCCGGGGCCGCCTCAGCGCCGCGGGAGCGGCCGCGGGGTCCCGCCGCCCACAGCCGACCTCCCCGACGCCGAGCAAAATGGCGGCGAGCGCGGGCCCGGCCGGCGGCGCAACGCCCGCCCCGCCCGCCGCGGCGCGGCCCAATGGAATGAATGGGCTATAAATAACGGCCAATGGGCCGCGAGCTTGCGCTCTATATAAAAGACGCGCGGCGGGGCCGCTGGAGCTTCACTCGGACTCGGGCAGTGCGGTACGCGGAGCGCCGCGGACGTTCTTGTTGTAGCTGCGAAGCCCGCGGTAAGTCCCGGGGCAGCCGAGCTGTTCTGCAGCCTTAAAACAAAGGATTCTTTTTTTTCCCCCCTTTTTATTTTTTTTTCCCTCCCCCCGCTGTGTGGGGTGGAGCCGGTCCGGCCGAGGAGGGGCGCGAGGGGCGGCGCGGGGCAGGGGCGCAGCCGGGGCGGCGGGCGCGGGGAGCGGCGCAGGTGCTCGCCGGGCTGGCTGGGCTCTAAAACCAGATTAACCCGGTATTTAGCAGGGTAGTTACATACGCTCGCCCCGTCCAGGTCCCCTGAGGGAGCCGTCTGTTGTGTAAGGGCTTGTTGGATGCTGCCCTCCCCTCCCCGGCCGGGAGCAGCCGGGTGCCCGCGGACGCGGAGGGCGCCGTCGCTCCCCCGGCTCCCCTCGCCCTTCGGCGGCGGGAGGAGGCGCGGCCGCGCACCGAGGGCGCGGCGGTGCCGCCCCGCTGGGCTCTGCCCGCTGCTGCAGCGGCTGCTCCGCGCGACCTTGGGCGCGTCCCCCCGCCCGGGCGGCGCCCCGGCAGGCGGGAGAGCCTGTGCCCCTGCGGCCGGGATGGTGGGGACGGGGCAAGGCTGGTGGAGGCGAAGAACTTAATTTCTTTGCTCCGCCTTGGCGCCTGTGGAAGGTGGTGTAGCAGCAGAGGTGTGAAGGGCGCGGGTGGAACGTGAGCCAAGGTGACCTTTTGGGTGCCTGGCGTTCCCCCGGGCGGTCCGGAGGCTGCCAAACCCCCCGTGATAGGCTTCCCGTCTTTCTCCCCTAGTGACTGCGGTAGGGTTAGCCATGCCCTTCTCAAACAGCCACAACCTCCTGAAGATGAAGTACAAGCCTGAGGAGGAGTACCCTGACCTGAAAGCTCACAACAATCACATGGCTAAGGTGCTGACCCCGGACCTGTACAAGAAATTGAGGGATAAACAGACTCCCAGTGGATTTACCCTGGATGATTGTATCCAGACTGGGGTTGACAACCCAGGTAATGGGATTGTTAAGTCTGCATAATGATCTGTTCTCCCTCCTGACTGGAAGTGCTTCTTGACAATGCTTGAGAACCCAAAGTTCTCAAGATACTGAGGGACAAATCTAAAGCATTGAGAGACTGCTCTAAAGGCATGCCTCTGTTGAGAGGCCATGTTTCCATCAAGCTGTGTTTCGTGCTGTGATCTGACATATCAATTCCCAGACACTTCAATTATGTAACTGCTCTGCTAAATACTTTCAATCTGAAGAGAAAAAAAAAAGTCAAACCAAATGCATTCTAATTATAACTCATCTGGGGAGGGGGGGAAAAAAAAGTCAGTTTACCTGACTGTCTTGGTCTCTTCCTATTCCAGACCGGTTATGTGATGTTTTCTAGCACTTCTATGAAAAAGGGGGAGCAGATGTGTTTACATGTTAACATTACAGTATTTATTTTTACTCTAGCAATATCAAAATGGCCCAACTAAATAATCAGAGACTGCCTCCTGATGAGGAGTATCCGGACCTGAGCACCCACAACAACCACATGGCCAAAGTTCTAACCCTGGATTTATACAAGAAACTGAGAGACAGAGTCACGCCCAGTGGCTTCACCCTGGATGATGTCATTCAGACTGGGGTTGATAATCCTGGTAAAATGCATTGAGAATGTTCCGTGTGAACCAGCTGAAGTAACTGGTGCTTTTGAATATGGTGACTTAAAACTAATCTTGTGGAGGTGGCATTTATGAGCAGACTACAGAATTGTAGCTCTGTAGCAGAAGGAGCAAAAAGTAAAGCATGCTTGCTTGCAGCAAAGCATGATTGTTTAGACATAAAGTTCTATGCCGTGATCTAAATTAGCTAGTCAAATTAGATGTGCTGTGCAAATTTGTCCTAAACCAAGCTTTACAAATGAGCATGGTTTAATGACTATAGCTATGGGTTTCCATAGCACTGCATTTGACAAACTGGATGAAGTGTAAAATGTAGGGTCTCTCCAAATGTTTCTATGTAAGAATGAACATCTAAGTGACTAGACTCGCCACTAAAGAACTTGCCTGGTTAGTGCTGCACTGGAGTACAGCCAAATGTCACCCAAACTTAGCTCTTCTGACTTTATTACCACTCCAGGCCATCCCTTCATAATGACAGTAGGATGCGTGGCTGGTGATGAAGAATCCTATGAAGTGTTCAAGGAGCTCTTTGATCCAGTTATTGAAGACAGGCACGGTGGCTACAAACCAAGTGATCAGCACAAGACTGACCTGAATGCTGATAACCTGCAGGTATAAAGTTTTGATCAATTACAGATTATTGGTCTGAGGACTGTAAAGTTGTTGGCAGCTGCCTAAGCTGGTTGCTCAGGCTCTGTCCCCTTTTCCACCGAGCATGGACACTTGGGCTGTGAGTCTGGTGCAGTCAGCCTGAAGAGCTTGCTGCTCTGGGATGTCAGAGGCTGGGCAGCTTGTGTGCAGCAGGAGCTTCTTTCAGGTGCTGCTGCAGCGTGGGTTGTGCCAAACACCTTTGGTGTGTTTCCCTGAGCTGTGGGCTCTAACAGTCAAACTAAAGAGCACTGTCCTGCAAGTCAAGGACTATCATAAATTTAAAAACTTTCTTCTGTTTGATCTTGGATCTTAATTACCAGCTGATGGTGTCATGCTATCAAATAAATGTTTTTACAGCTAGGAGTAGAGATTCTTAATCATTTTATGGGTTTTAAATGTTACTGTAAACTAAACTCTGGGAGTTCTTAACTCCATGTTGATTTGCTAGCCATAAATGTTACTGAAAATAAGAGACTTGGGAGAACAGTAATGGATAATTCTCATTTGCAAGAATAAACACCTAAAGAAGGTTTTGCCTCATGTTGATATCTCTAGATTGCAAATCTGTAAGGGGTAACAGAAGCCTGGACCACAGTCTGAAATGGACATGGAACTGATGTTCTGGTTATGTCCCTGTCTTCTAGGGCTTCTTAGTAGCTGTAGCCTTGACCTCAGAGCAAGAGTTGTGCTACACAGATACTTAATGTGATGCTGAAGAAAATAGTGAGGCACTGGCTCACAGGCCAGGGAGTCAATGCCTCAGGTTAAAGACAAGAGTTGTGCTACACAGATACTTGATGTGATGCTGAAGAAAATAGCACTGAAGTGAGGCACTGGCTCACAGGCCAGGGAGTCAATGCCTCAGGTTAAAGTGCATTCTTAAATGCATGGGGGCTGCATGTGTTTAGGTGTCTTGGTAACAGGGTTGTACTTGCTGGTTTCCTAATCTCGTAGGGAGGTGATGACCTGGATCCCAATTACGTGCTGAGTTCCCGTGTCAGAACTGGCAGAAGCATCCGTGGGTTCTGCCTGCCCCCGCACTGCAGCCGAGGAGAGAGGCGGGCTATCGAGAAGCTCTCTGTCGAAGGTAAACTGAGGGCTGGGTGCACAGGGGACACCAGTCTGTCCTTGGTGCAAGGGGTGTTCTTTGCCGTTTGAAAATGGAGGCACTTGGCAAAAACTGCCTCCCTGGAGACTTAATCTGAGCATGGAGCTTTCCCTGGAAAAGGCTCATTGCATTAGAGAGCTGCCTCAGCATTGCAGCTTGTAGCTGAGAGCCAGAGCACATGGCACAGGGAAGTTGGACTGCATTAAAGTTGACCTCTGCTGATCTCAAAAGCTTCTGTCTGCGTGTGTGTGGGGAAAGAGGTTGGTTCATCAGGGCTCAAACCTGAAATGTAACAGGTATGTAGCAACTACGGAGCTTGAGTCATGGGGTGCAGTGTTTTGTGGCTTCATTTAATTGACTTTCATTAAGCTCAGCTTGCTTAGAGATGTACTCTTGTTCCAAATCTGCAGCTGACTAGAATAAGCCCTGGTTTTCAGTAAAACTATTCAGCTGGTTTTTTTCTATTGCCTTCCAGTGCTCAAGGTGCAATTCTGGAGGCTGAGTGTGTAGTTGTTTCAAAACTTCTCAAGGGCAGGGTAACAGTCCTTGACTACAATAATACTGCTTGTTATATTCATAACCTTGGTTCTCCTTGGAAGAAAAGCAGTCTCCATTTGTGCAGTTCAGCAGCAGTAACGATTCTATACTGCATGTAAGGGAACAAAGGCTACTTGTGTAAGCCTGGAAGGTGCAGTCACATCATCTGATACTGCCTCAGGTTCTGCCACAAGGGCATTGCCATTGCAGATGAAAGCAAGGGAGGAACCAGACCCAGCAGATCAAACATTGCCATACTTTGTGTGTGGTCTCCAAAGTGCTGGGAAAGTGTAGAATCTTTAGTCCCTTTCTAAAAGTCTCTCTCTTTCAGCTCTGGGTAGTCTGGATGGTGATCTCAAGGGGAAGTACTATGCTCTGAGGAACATGACTGATGCAGAGCAGCAGCAGCTGATTGATGACCACTTCTTGTTTGACAAGCCAGTTTCTCCTCTTCTGTTGGCATCTGGGATGGCACGAGACTGGCCTGATGCCAGGGGTATCTGGTGAGTATGTCTGTGAGGAAGCAGTCACAGAAGTTAGTCTTGCTGTTTCGGTGGGGACTTGTACTGTTGAGCAAAATAGTAGCTTCTTGCCTTGTATTACTGTATTTGATGAGAAACTTCTGTGGAGAACTTGCAGTTAACCAGCAAAATTTGGACAAGTGTTCTTATGCTGGTAAGAACAAGCCAGCTTGGTTAGCCCAGAACCAGAGCCATGCAGAAACTCAGTCAGCTTGTGGAAGTAGATCACTTCTAAGGGAGGAGATGTGCCACTACAGTTGGCTCTTCCCACAAGAGTTGAGAGTAACTTGTGGTACAAACCATAGCATTGTCTTAGCTCAGGGTTGATCCTGGGTGCATAGTTACTCCCTTGTAGTCTCTTCACTTCTGCTTGCAGAAACTCACTGGTGCTGGACTGTTAGGGCTTTACCTGTGCTAGTGATGACATCTCTCCCCTGTCCCCAGAGAGCTGGTGACAGGAATCGACTGATGCAGAGGTGTGGAATAGAAGGATTCTGCTTGTTTTAAATGTAGGTCACCTACATAAAACTGCATCTCAGAGCTTCTGCAGCATAATTAACTTGCTCCCTTGTAAGCTAAGGGCTAGGTTTTTATCAACAGGAGTGCTCCAATCTTATTACTGCAGCTGTTTCAGTGCAACCCAGAGGAAGCACGCTTTGTTTCTGTAGGTCACCTTTAAGATTGCATCATCTACCTGCAGATTGCCAGCACCAGATAGCGCTGTCATCTGAGCATGACTAATCTACAGACTTGAAGTGTGTAATGTCTTAGTGTTGTCTGCATAAATAACTTTCCTCGGGTACTAGCTAATTTTTGATCCTAATCAAGTTCAGAAATTACCAGCAAGATAAACATGGATGATAGTACTTGTTGTCAGCTGCAAGCTGGGGCAGGAGGAGCCCATTGTTCAGATGATTTTTATTGAGGATCTCTGAAGAGCCCTGATCTAAAATTCATAGTGAAAGTAAGATACAAATTGCAGTTTGACATAAGTGGACAAAATACTGCTGAAAAGGCTTGTTACACATGGTGTCATTATGACCATTATTGTACAGAACTCCCTCAAAGTCTACTGACCACCTTTCTGCATATTGCTGAGCAGAATGGACAAAATACTGCTAAAAAGGCTTGTTACACATGGTGTCATGACCATTATTGTACAGAACTCTCTCAAAGTCTACTGACCACCTTTCTGCATATTGCTGAGCAGAAATACCTTCGTTTGTGAACTGGAGCCACAATTGAGCTAGGGGGATGAGAGGGTTTTAGGTTTTGATACTGTAAGACTAGGTAATGCCATGTTATTACTCACTCTATAAAGGCCAGTTTAAATTACCTCTTGAGCAGGGTAGCAACTACCAGTTTAACTTGGGCCCTATGTGGGGAAAAGAAGGAAGATCAATCTTGTTGAAGGAGATAAGTGAGCCTCTTGAACTAAAAACTGCAGTGATGAGCAATTTGGGGCCATCTTCAAAATGTGAGGTGGGCAAGGCAGCAAACTGATTGCTTTGTGTCCTAGGCACAATGATAACAAGACTTTCCTGGTTTGGATCAATGAGGAGGACCACCTTAGAGTTATTTCCATGCAGAAAGGTGGTAACATGAAGGAAGTATTCAGCCGCTTCTGTACTGGACTAACGAAGGTAAATCACTGTTGTCTGGGCTGTATGTTCAAATGGCACATGGTTCTCTAGTTAGATCTGAGAATGCAGTTTTCAAGCCCCCTCTGGAGTCCTCCATGGTTGTGTTTCATAGCCTGGATCTCTGAGAACACCCTGATGAAGGGTGAGGGCTCCAAAACAGGTGTTTTGGCAAAAAGCCTTGTAGCTGTGTAATGTAGAATGTTTGCTTGATGTGGTGGCACCTTTATCCAAATGTCTCAACTGTATTGTAAAGAAATTCTACATAGTTCTCTAAAGCTTTGAGACCTTGGGGAGGAGGAAAAATTGCTTGAATGTATGCGGGCAAAGCTGGACTCAAGTTCTCTACTTCTAGTCTTGATATGAGCTTGAGCTTTGCCAGCCCCTTTCCTGATCCTAAGAGATGTGCCAGCTTGATATGTTACATCCAGCTTCCCAACAGGTAGTGACATAAGGAGCGTAGCTTTTAAACTTAGCCTTCCTCGCTGACAGGAGCAAGATGAAGGCCTTAAAAGCCCCTTGTTGGTGGCCATTTTTTCCATAGGGAGGGGCTTATGTGGCTGAAATAGCTGTTCTGGGTGTTGTGGTTGTTGCTGAGTGACTGAAGCTGCAAGTGAGCACTAATGAATGTTCTACAATCGTAAGGTATAGAACAATCTCTAAACATGCATTTTTTCTATTTATAGATAGAAAGTCTCTTCAAGGCCAAAAACTATGAGTTCATGTGGAATGCACACTTGGGCTACATCCTGACCTGCCCATCCAACCTTGGAACGGGGCTCCGTGCTGGTGTGCACATCAAGCTCCCACACCTTGGGAAACATGAGAAATTTGGAGAAGTCCTCAAGAGACTTCGGCTGCAGAAACGAGGCACAGGTGAGAGTTGATAACACTGGTGGGCTGAGTCAGTCTGCCCTAAGATACCAGCAAAAGCCTGGTTGTGGCCAAAGCCATCTCTTGGTTCACACAGTCAGTGCCTGTCACACCATGCCAAAGAAACCCTTGTAAAGCACATGGAGAGAAAAAAGTTTTCAAATTGTGTATTGGAGGAGTTGAGGATGCCAGTGGTCTTTTGAGCAGGTGGACCTGGGGGCAGCTGTTCCTGTTCATAAGCAATGGTGGGAATCCTGGTTTAACCTATGGCTAGGAGATGGCTCCAGTGGGTACCTGTGACCTCAGGTTAGATTGCTCATGGGTCAGAAGAATAAAGAGCTGGCCTAATTGCATGTTCTGTGGTTCATGTTGGCAGTCACACATGGCTTTCCCTTCCTGCACATAGGATGAGGCACCAGTGGCAGCTTGTAGAGAATGATCCTGCTGTGTCCTGCCTCAAGCTAGTGAGGGAAGAAAGGCAGACTCACCTGCTCTGGCTGGGGTCAATGTTGTAACTGAATCTCTTGCTGCAGGTGGTGTGGACACAGCTGCTGTTGGAGGAGTGTTTGATGTCTCCAATGCTGATCGTCTCGGCTTCTCTGAGGTGGAGCTGGTGCAGATGGTGGTGGATGGAGTGAAGCTTCTCATTGAAATGGAGAAACGCCTTGAAAAAGGCCAGTCCATTGATGACCTCATGCCAGCTCAGAAATAAAGCACTTTATTCTCATGCTTCCTAACTTATTGGATGAATAATAAAATGTCACTCCAATTCAAACCCTTGGGGTCAGAGCCCACTTAGTTACACTGTAGAGAAGTCTTCCATCCATCTGTGTTAGAGTTTATTTTTTTGATGGTTGAGATGTTGCTGAAAATGAAATAAACTATTGTTTGGCCTGAGATGTCTTAGATATGTTAACTGAATGTCTTTGAGATTTAAGTGACTTGGTTTTCATAGTTATGCTAGGTGGTCTGGTTTTGTGTGCAAGCACATCTTCCTCAGTGTGCTGCTGCAGACCAGCTGAGTTGAAATGTTGTTAAAGCAGTTCCAGAAGTTGAACCTCCTAACTTGATTGTAGTTGCTGTAAATTTCAGAACTAATGTGAAACATGAGTCACTGCAAACATGCCCTACCTCCAAGGCTTTGACTTGTGCATCTGCTCATGCCAACTGTAAACTCTCATTATGCTGAGTACTGCAAGCCAGGCTGGTTCCTGTGAGGGAGAAGAGACAGAGCTGGGTACAGAGGGCTGCAGCTCTTCTCAGGTGGGCCCTCAGGGGGTGCAGGGCCAGGCTCTGAGGTCAGACTCCAGCCCATGGTATTAGTGACCCTGAGCTGCTTTGTGGGGAGAAGCATGTCTTCAACCTAGCTAGTGTAAACAAACAGTTGCCCTTTTGAGTGTAAGGGGTGAGGTGAAACCTAGATTGATTCAGCCCATGCTTCTCAAGTGCTTTCAGCTCAGCCAGGGCAGAGATGGGAGCTGGAAGCTGCCACAGAGAGGAAAATACCAGCTAATGAGCTTTAGTCAGCTGACTCTAGTTGGCCCCTGCACCAGTTGCCCCATGAACCTAAAACTGAGCAGTATACTAAATTAAAACATGCTAAATAGTTTTTTCCAAACTGGGCCTGGCTTGCAAGCTCAGGTAGTTTGCTGGGTGTGAGCTCAAGATTGCATCAGGTAGGTCTGTTCTCCAGAATGGCTGTACATGTGTGCTTGCTGTGTGGAAGCATCACATTATTAACATACAGGAGCAGCATTTTCCACAAGTATTGCTAACTGGGAGCATCAGACCCTTGGGAAGAGCAGTCTTTGCAGCTCATGCAGATGCACCTGCTCAACAGCTCTACCCACTGCTAAAACACAGCTTTGATGGAGGGAGCGTGACGAGAGGTTGATGCAGAGCTCCTTGGCGTGCAGCTTTATATAGGTTTGTGTCAATAACTGAAGCTTTCTTTTGTAAAGGCTGTGATATTTCTAAGGCTGTGATTGCAGGCTGTCACTTAGCTGAAGAGATGATTCCAGCTGGGGTAAGCTAATTTAATTTTGGTGAGAAAAGGCTGAGTGAACATTTCAGATAAGATTTTTTTTTTCTTTTAATACAGCTTTGTATGTGTTTCAAAGTTAATTGGGTGGGGGAGAGGAGATCATATGTAAGAGTTTTGTTCTGTACTGGATGTTCCTGTATTTGAGTTAATCAACAGAGGAGTTTTCTGTATGAAGCTTGTGAGAGCAGGGAAGAGAAATGGTGCAAGAGACAACTGGTTGGTTCTGTATATTCTTTAGATCCCCCATGCTGTGCTTCATGTCACTGTTCACAGACGCTTGGCAAATAGCTGGTTTTGCTTCTTGTAATCAGAGAGTGTTCATTTAGTGGTGCCTCTCCTCAACACAGCGTCGTTACTGCGCTCACAGCAATTACCTAACGAAAGGAGTTGCCTGAAAACTTGTCTATTTTTTTCTAGCTATATCAGCTGGACTAATAAAAACATTTCTCTCTCTATGCATCTTGTTTCTCCTATGTTCTTAACCCATCAGAACTGCTACATTTGTCTGCTTTCAGCTCCTGAGCCCCTGCAGTCTGAGACAGCACCTGTAGCTGGCTAAACAATTGTGCTCAAAGCAGCAAGCCAGTCTTTAATGCCTGCATCCAACTAGAAAATACTTCTTTTTAATTGGTTTTCTTTCCCACGCACTACCTTTGCTGTGTTCCCCCGTGTTGCTGCCATGCGACTGTGCTTTTGTTTCAGCTTCTACACAAAGCAATTGCAAATATTTCTGAGAAAGAATGTATGTTGCTGCCATGTGACTGTGCTTTTGTTTCAGCTTCTACAAAGCAATTGCAAATATTTCTGAGAAAGAATGTGTCCTGACAAAAGGTGGATACTGTGACCAGCTGCAGGTGAGACTTTCTAAAAACCTCTCATCAAGAGGGATTAAAGCTCCTGCCCCCTCACCTTAAAAGGTTTGGATTGGTCTCTGGCATTACTCACCTTTGTGCCCTGGGTGCCCATCATGGATTGTATGGAGCAACCACTTGCTTGTGCTCTGGGCACTCAAAATGGTGCCAGGTGCTGGCAGGCTGCCATGGGGCAGGAGAGGACAGGAAGGTTATCAGCCAGTGCTGTGCTTTATCCAGGCAAGCTGCATTAACCACCTGTGTCCTGTAGCTTTTGGAAAGGAGCCGTGTGGCTCCTGCTCTCACCACGCCCCACAGTGATGGCAGTGTCCTCACCAGACCTGGAGCAGGGACTGCTCTGTTGGTCCCAGCAGTGCTGGCGGTATGGGCTGGGGGAGGAGGGGGGCCAGGAGCCCTTTGGGACGTCTTTGGGCTTTCCTGTGACATTTCAGCTGAGCTTTTCTCCCCTATAGACTCAGGAGCAGGGATGGTTGCTGCCATCCTGCTGCTGCAAGGCAGCCCCTTGTGTTGTCCTGTTTCACTGCCCCTGCTCCTCCAGGCTGGCACATTGTCCCTTGGGGGCTGCAAGACATACACCACTTTTACAATGTTCTAAAGAGAAATTTCTGTTTGTAATTACATTTTCCTCCTGTTTCTGCTTCCCTCAGGGAGCAGCTGCCCAGCCCTGGCTGGTGTGGTGCCAAGCCTTGCCTCTGGACACGTGTGGCACAGGCAGCGCGCTGCCTGCTGGCACCCCAGGGTCCTTGCTCAAGAAATGAATCTGTTTGGGAAACCATTTGCCTCTCATGTTACACTCACTGGCAGCTTAAATGCTCCTTATCCCACTTCTGTGCTATCTACTGGAAAATGATTCATGGTGTCTCACCCTCTTGTGGACTCAGCACACAGCGCTGGCCCTGGCAGGGGAGGCTCCCAGCCCTCAGAGAAGTGGTCGAGCTCCCCGCACACTCCCCTGTGCCTCCAGCCAGGCCACGGGACAGGATGGCTGCTTCCCGAGCAGCTCCAGCTGCTCCAGGGAGGCCCCTGCTTCCCAGGACAAAGTGGCCAAGCCGTGTGCCTCCTGTCTCACCATAATAAGGGATGGAGCCAGGTGGTTTTACCTGCTGGATGCCTGGTGAGTGCTCTGCCTGGGGCACAGGAGGCTCCTGCTCCAGTCCGGCTCTCCACAGAGGATTCTTGCTCAGCTCCAACCACAGCCTAGGGCAGGGCAATGCTTTCTTCCAGCTTTCCATTTTGCTCAGCATCCATTGTTAGGCCAAGAAGGAAAAGGAAGGTGCTATTGCCTAATGTCTGCAGCACTCACCTGGGAGGGATTAGGCTCCAGCCTGTCCTCAGATGATCATTACCATATTTTTATGCAACATGGAATAACTTGAGCAGAAGACTTTGAGTGATCTTTGTTCTTTTCTCCACCCACCCACCCACACACAAAAAATGTGGTAGTGTGGTAGGCAAGGCACTCTTCTGAGGATGGAGATGGCATCACTGGCTTTTCATCTCCTGTTTGCTTTGCTTTTCCCCTGGGGAAGCAGCAGGCCAGCAGGCTCCTTTGGCTGCTCCACATTCCTCTGGCTAGTCTGCCTTTCCTCCTCCTAAAAAAACATAGTTACAAAGCTGGAAATAGCCTGGGTGACATTTTCTCCAGCTCTCCCTGACTGGGACAGGGAACTTCCCCACCATCATGGGGCTTTGTTGGGCTTTATTTGTCTGCAGTGGTGGGGAGCCCAGCCCAGCGATGAAGAACACCCCTCAGCACAAGATAAGAAACTAATCACAACTGGGCGTCTTGCATTGCTTGACCCTCTTCCCCTGGCTATAACATGTTAGATTTATTTTCTTACACAGAAATCACACGAGCCCCAGACTAGCTGCTGTTCAAGGCCCATATGGGCCACTTGCCCTGGCCTCCCAGTGCCCGAGCACCTCACTGGCCAGAGGCAAGGGCTGCCCAAGGTGTCAGTACTGAACCACTGGGCTTCCCCCACCTTTTGAAACACCATCTGGGTGGGGTTTTTTGTCCAAATGCTGCACAGAGCCAGGCTGAGTGTGCCAGGTGAGAAGCAGGACCTGCTACGCCCACAGTGTGAGTCTAGTGATCAAATTGGCAGCGTGAGCTCAGCTTGGGATTGACAATTAGCAGGGAAATTCTGCAGTATCAGACAGGGTAAAAATAAACTCAGATGCATCCAAACCTACCAAAGATTTTTGTTTTTCTCCTTCAGCCAGTGAGTAAGACTCTGAGATACCATTTTATATATATATGCACATACATATATATATATGTATATATGAATTAAACTTTTAAAAGGGCAGAATGCCTCATGCTCAACACCCAGGAAAATGGGTAGAAAAATGTTAACGTTGAAGTTTTTAATGAATGTGAAAAGTTCAGCTAAAAATACACAAGAATGGGCAACCCTGAGCTTTCTTCAATGCAATTTCAGAATAAAACTAAAAGTTTAATTTACCATATACATGCAAGCTCCAGATCTTTGCAAGGACCTCAGCCTTTCCCTGTGTTTTGTGGAGGTGGGTGTGAGGTTTGGCTGACAGCTGCAGTCTGGTTGTTTTTTCCACATCCATTATTGATGACCAGGGAGTGAAACTGAGAATAACCTGGAAGACCTTGGAAGTGTCAGCTTATGTATTTGCAGTGCCTTATTGTGATGGTGTTTGATGGTAGCACTCAAGCACAGCAAAGCTTTCCTGGATTACACGGGAAAGAGTGAGACTGGAAAATTACTGCATTAACTCACCTGGAAGCCCATGCCTGGTCCAGCAGAGCAGTGAGCACATTCACCAAGGGCAGGTTTGCAGGGGTGTGAATAGTGTCTGTTTGCAGCTCAAATGTGCTGCACATCCAAACTGCAGCGAAGCCGGAGGGCTCTGCTCTGATGCCAGCTCTGCCCGTGGGAGCTGATGGAGGCTGGGCACTGTCTTTGGCACAGAGGTGACTTCTGCTGCGCTGTCCCAGCTGCCAGGGACAGGCTGGAGGCAGTGAGATGCAAACGAGGTGACTTTGGGGCACGGCTGGTGAAGCCATTTTGGGCAGGGAGCCTGGTGTTTCAGAGAGGCCTTGTGGTTTGCCCACAGAAACTGGCCGGTCTGCCTGCAGGCTGTGGTGAAATCCCCTGAATCATCACTAATCCCTGCTGGGGCTGCCAGCATTCCCAGGCTGCCAGGAGCAGGGTGTCTGCCATTACCGGGAGCTGGCACTGCCATCCCGTGCTGGCACTGCCCATCCAGAGCCCCTGTTGGAGCCAGTGACTGCATGTGCCCAGTGGGCAGGACAGGAGAGGTCTCCAGGGGGAATGGACACAGGAGGGACCCCTCTACTCCATGAGAGAGTGGACTGTGCTCAGCAGAGGACATTGAGAATAGTCTTGGATTGTTGCTGTAACAGCCTCCAAGCTGGAACTTGTCTGGGGCGAGATGGCTCTAGAAATACTTGTGGGAATATGCATGACAAGGGGATTGCAATGGATGGCCCCAGAGTTTCAGCTCCTCTCCATGGGAGAGTCATGGCTGGCTTTTTTTGTTTCTTTTTTTTGTTTATTTTTTTTTAATAAGCTATTATTTTAAGGGAAAATGGCATTGAGCATCTTGAGGATGCTCTTTGCTCGTGGTTGGAATGGGTACCTACCTCCTTCCCTCTGACTCTGGCATGTCCCCCCTTTGCCCCTGTCAGTGCCTCTGGATGGAGGCACAGGGTGCTCTCTGAGCCTGCCAAGGGATGGCTAGTGGGGCCCCCAAACTTTGCACTTGCCTAAGGGATGGGAAGGGCCAAGAGAAATCAAACAGCTCAGCTCTTTCCTACTGCTGAGAGCTTCAGGAGAGGCTTGAGTGTTCCTTACAGCTGTCCTGGAGGCCAAGGAGAGCTGAGGAGGGAATGCAAGGTCAGGCGTGCATGGCCACATGTGCAGGGCCTGCAGTGTGCCCAGCTGCCCCAGTGCTCAGCTCTTGTGCCCAGCAGGTGCTTGGGCACCTCCCAAATCTGCCTGGGGCTCTCCAGAGGCTGAGCCCCAGCCCACAGAATCCCACAGTGTCCATGCTTCCCACCTCCCAACTCTTTTTGAAGCCCTCTCCCAGCAGCAGGAGGTAAGTGCTGGGGATGGATGCACCTCCCCACAGCCCCAGACGTCCTGGCCAGAGTCCCTGGCCAGTGGTGACTGTACAGACTGCTTCTCACTGCAAGGCACCTCCTAACTACATTAAGTGGAAGAGAGCCAGGTGGATGATGATCAGCAGGGCTGCTCCAGCCAGCCCTGGGCAGGGCTGTGTGAGAGGCACCTAATGCAGCAGCTGCTGGGGATCACACCTTGCACCTGAGCAGCATCCACCTGGTGCCCACTGCCCATTTACTGCTGTGCTTGCTCCAGCTCATTCCCTGGGGTGCTGTGAAGTGGGGCAGGGCTCACCTGGGCACCAGGCTGAGCCAGCAAGCAGGGACTGGCCAGCCCAGTGCCCCAGGTTGTGTGTTTTCTGTTACTTGGTGGTTTGGCCTTCTTTTTTTTTTTAATCCTGTGCTTTGCAGAGACTTGTCAGCAGGACAGAGACCTTGCAGCTTGGCATGGGGGGAGCTGTCTGCCTCAGATTGCAGGCAGCAGCCCCTTGCAGCAGGGCAACACCTCTGGCACAGGTGGCTGGATCCTGAGTGTGTCAGTGGGGAAGGGTCCCTGTGGCAGCATGGGGCTGTGCCCTGGCTCATGTGCATCACTTCTTGGCAGTGACCTAAATTTTGGACAGAACCAGGCCCTAGTCCCATTGGGAATCGTCAGTCTGGCTGCACCTGTGGAGCATCCAGCCTCTCTTCCTGCTGGCAGTCACAGATGCTTGGCAGCATTTCGTGCTAGTGGTCACTTGTGTCCTCACACAAGCATCTGGACTGCATGTTTTGGGATGCAGCCCTCAGCTGCTACCCACTGTCAGAAAGAGACAGTGTCCCTCTCCCCTCCTGGGGGTACCAGGATGTTTCCAGGGGCAGAGCACTCCTCCCTGCAGCCCCCTCCTGCTCCCTGGAAATGCCTTGGGCTCAGGTGGCCCTGCTGCTTGGGCGTGGCACCCCAGAAGATTGTCCCTGTAACAGTATTTATGAAAGCAGTGGGTCAGCTGAAGAGGCAGATAGCCAGTGTATCTTTTCCAAATACTTTTATATAAATCAGTGTCAAAACCAGCAATGACATGTTTTTGTGGTTGGTGTATGTTCTCCATCAGCCTGGACTTTCCTGGGGTATCTGTACAACCTTCTTCTCTTTTAAGATAATTTCCACTGCCATAGCCACATGGAGATTTTTTTTGTACTACTTAGTTCAAGAGTGAAACCTCCACCAAGTACAACTTCCCTGGAGAGCCATCATCTTCTATAGGAGTTATTTAAGTGCTTACCTGATTTGCCTCTCAGCTCCATTTATTCACTTCCAGTTAAAGCCAGCCCTAAGCAGGGACCACCACAACCAGAGATTAGATTACCTAAAAGGGATTTGGAATGAGTGCATCAAAAAGATACAGGGAAACAATGAAATACATTTATAAACCCAAGAGCTATTTGAGGCTGAATGGGCTGGGGAACACTTGTTAAAAAGACTCCGAAAACTAACAAGTGAGGTAAAATTATATTTAAGATACTAAGAAATATCTACCAGCAAGGGGGGAAACATTTTGTTGTTTGCCAGCACTTTTAGTCCCATGACACTTCCAAACTCAAACCTCCACCATTAAACTTTACTAATCCTCCCTTCTGACTTCTGTGTGGGTCATTTAGAATTGCTTAATACTGAGCTTTGGGGAAAACCTAATAAGCCAGCCACTAATCTTTGAATCTGGCATAATTCTCTCCTCGTTATTTCTCAACATGTCCTGTCCTGTCCTGCCACCCCACTGAGAAGGCCCTGGAGTGCTGGCAGAGGTGGCCAGTCCAGGCTCACACTGGCACCCAGGGCACAGTGGCCATGGCCAAGGGGCTGCAGTTGCCAAATGAACTGTTGTGGGAGACATTTTGGGACTTGGAAATGAACCTCTCAGAAAGGGCAACCTGTGGTGAGAGACTATTGACAAACCACACTAAGGCTGGGGTCTTTGGACAGTAACACAAGGAAATTAGAGATTTATATGTTTGTTTTAAGCACTGGCACTATACTCTGCATGAAGCATGAGGCTAAAACATGTTTTAGATGCAGATGAAAGCTTGACAGCATTTTCTCTCCTTTCCAAAAAAGCCTCCTTACACAACCCCCAGGAGCTGACCCAAGTGAAGGAAATCCCAAATTCTGTCTTGGAAAAGAAAACAAGATTGCTCCTTCAGCTTATGCCAGGCTTAGTGCTAACAGTACTCTGTGCTTCTGTAATGTTGCATTTAGCAAAGCATCATTCAGGCTTTTAACCAGCCCTTGGAGAGTATCGTAGCCCCATCCCACAGCAGGGAGAAGCTGCTTTGCTGAGGCTGGGGACAGGGTGACAAAGGTGGCTCTTGGACATGATCCTCTGCTGTGCTGCTCAGAGGTGAAGGTTCACCTGGTCACTCTCTTGCTTCTCCAGATGGAACATAAAAAATAAATAAAGATAAAAAAATCCTGGTTTGAGATACAGAACCCTCCTTTAGCTGTGTCTCTCTCACATACAAACTCACCCATGGTGCTGGGCAAAGATTTCAACCAAGTATTTTTGTCCCAGCTAGCTGGATTTTATTTATGCCCCTTTTAGTCTGTTCCTTCCTCAAGATTAAAATAAAAACAACAACAAAAGTAAAAATAAAGTACAAAGGTCTCGTGAGAGATCAACCTTTCCTCTCCCTGCTGCCTTTCCTGCAGAAATAGAAAATTCCTGCAGAAATAGAAAATTCCTGCAGAATTTCTCTTGGGAATGGAAAATGCAAAAAGCATGCTGTCAAAGGTGAAAAGCCTTGTGGTCCACTCGCAGCTGGCACCTTGGTCCCTCCCACGGGTCACCTGCCACCAGCATGAAGAGACCATCAAAGGCGTCCTGTCCTGCAGCCAGCTCAGGACAGATCCCTGTGCCAGCCCAGCTGCTGCAGCAATAATGGCCTCCTAGAGATGTGGCTGATCCCTTGTCTGCAGCCCCCAGCCTCGCCATTTTGTGCAGTGGGCTTCATCCTCCGAGCTGTGCCCATTTTGGGCGTGGGACCCTCTGTGCTGCGTCCCTTGGGGTGCTGCTGGTGGCAGGACGGGGCTTTGCTGCCCCAGGTGGGCTCACAGCGCTGGGGAAGTTGCAGAGAGCAGGGGCCACAGCAAGGGCGCACCCAAAGGAGCCCCAAGAAGGAAAGGGAGTAAAAGCAGGGGAAAGCTAAAAGCAGGGGAATGCAAGGATGAAACATTGCGGGGTCAGAAAGCCAAGGCCAGATCTGGGCTGCCGTGGCAGGCTGCGCTCCCCGTGTTCTCATGGAAACGGGAGCGCTGCCCTCCCGCTTGGTTATTTTTAAAAGCACCTCCTGGGTACGCAGAGCAGCCCCTTCCCAGGGAGGAGCAGGGCAGTGCCGGGGCCCATGAGGGAGAGCATTATCTAATCTCTTCGGCGGGGGAGCCCCATAAATGGCAGCAGCAGCCCCGCCGGCCGGGAGGCTCTGGCAGGGCGGGGACGGCCCCTGGGTCTGCTCCCGGTCAAAGTCACAGCCGGCGGAGCCCAGGAGCAGAGCGGGTGCCTTTCCACTTCCCCTCTACACTGAGCAGGCCAAGCATCCTCTAAATAAAAGCCTCCCTTGGCCTCTTCATAGGAAACAGCCGCATTTCGAGCGGCTGGGTCGAGCAAGAGACTTCCAAATCAGGGCATCCCAGCCGCCGCGGCCCTGGCGCGGCCTGCGAGCGGGCCTCGCTGCGGAGCGTGCTGCTGCAAACGGGGCTGCCTCTTGCTATTAAAGGATATTGTTTAATCTCCAGCCGGCTGATGCTCACGCAGCCTGGAAGCTGCAGCCCAGGAGAAATCCTTGGCAAGTGTCATTAGGATGTCAGGTCTGTTTTGGCGTGCTGAGCCCCTACCCCACTGCCTGTGTGGGGCAGCTCCCCCTGCCCTGCCCTGGGACGGACCCACACTGCTGTGGGGTTGTGAGACCTGCAGCTCTGAGGGATGCTCTGTCAGCCCGGACATCCCTCCGCAGGTGACAAGGCCACATGTCAGGATAGGGGGACATGGCACCCTCAGGTCCAGCAGGACAAGCTCCACCATGGGGGTGACAGGTCGGGTGAGCACCCACCAGACACGGTGTACACTGAGGGGTCACAGCACGCAGGTTCACCAGGAGCCCCAGCACCTGGCTGGGTTTGGGCTGGGCTCAGGCTGGGCTGGGCAGGTGAAGGCTGCCTCCTCCACGAGCTGTGATCAAACAGTGCCCAGCAGGAAGGGCACAGTCCTTCACTGACCAGGGTTTCGTGACATCCAATTTCGCTGCTTTCAGCCCAGGTTGACCCCACAGCAGCAGGTTGTGGACAGGATTCCACTTGCCCTTGAAGCTCTGTTTCCAGACATTCACCTGCAGGCCACACACCTGAGGCCACTATGAGTTACTGCAATTTGTGACTGACCTGTTTAAAACCACAAACGGTCCCTACTGTCACCACAGAGTCCACCAAGCTGAGTGGGGCCAAACCTGACACGATGTGTCCTGCAAAGCATTAGGGTTTCTGCAGATATTTTCACCTCACTGAGGTGGGGTTTGGCTCAGAGGTTCACAAAAGCCATAGCTGATGTTGTCCAGGAGCAGTGAAAGGGGCAAAGCTCCCTTGCCTTTTCCTACTCACACACCAAGGCATCAAACTTTACCTTCAGCTCAGGCACAGCCAGGTCTGTGTGCACTGAGCCAGCTCCATCCCTCCTGTCTCCTCCTCCTCCCAGCTCCCCAAAGCCAGGGAGGGGTGCAGGCTCATCACAGGAGCAGATGACTTTTTCCACAGAAACAGATGCCTGCTTCAGCCAACACATTGTCTTTGTGTTGAGCACGATCCCACGTATTCTGATTGTCACTGTTGTTATTATTTCCTTAACTGTTTTTCCTTCAGACTTCTGGCTCCAGGAACAAATTACTTCAGCCCTGCCCACTCCCAGGGCTGTGAGGCTTCAAAAGATGTCTGAAAGACCTGTCCTTCCTGATGACACATGCTCCTTCCTTTGTATTCTCCGGGGACAATGTCTGCAGCATGTCACAGGTAGGGAGGAGCTGCCCAAGAGACCCATGGCAGGAGGCACAGAGTTCTGGCAGCCAGCTCAGGGACAGCTTGGGATGGGGCAGGAGGGGAAGAAGTGATGTTCCTGGCTAGCACCAAAACAGAGGTGGCTTCACTTCTTTGCCAAAGGAGAAAGCTTCTCTTGAATTCAAGCACAAGACAGGCTGAGCAGGTGCCTGTGCTTGAGATTTTTATGGATCACTGCAGGCTAAGAGGTTCACAAAACAGCTTGCTGCTTTCTTCAGCAGTGGAAGTGAGGCAGTCACAGTTACCCATCCATGGAGACTTCAGCACGGATCCCCAGCTCCCTCCCTGGGACATGCACAGGATACCCCAGGTCCAGCTGATGCAGGTGGCCATGCTTCAGCCATCGCCAGGGCTGGCAAAGAGATGCACAGTCCTTTTCAGCAGCTCCAAACAGACACCAGCTCTGTACAGTGAAGATCCCAGGGACTTTCTGGCTCTCCAGAGACATCACTGGTTGACCATTGGGCTGAATATTTATGTTCTCCAGGAAGGACAGCAGTAACCACAGGGCTGTGGTATTGTGCTTCCTCCTAGTTCTTTGCTGAGTCTTATGACTATAAAACAAACCTGAAGGTCCTTCTTGCATACTGTGAATCCCTTCTCCAGGAGAGAAAATTTCAGGAAGGTTCTCACAGCACTGTGAAAATGTATCATCTCACTTTACTGAGAAGAAAATTTGGGACCTTCTCAAACTACTCCACTTACATCTACCAACAGAGTGCTTTTGTTGTCCTACACGGCAGCCAGACAAAGATCTAACTTGAGCCCTGGGAAAGTCTGACTCCTACTCTTCCTGCCTTGTGACAGACACTTGTACAAGCTGCACCACTCCCTCTGTGTGAGAGAGGACCTTCCCTTCCTCTTTCACACAGGCACCAGTCTTGGCCATGTGGAAGGGCAGCAGAAAAACATCCAGCCAGCCAAAGAAGAAGTTGGTTTAGCAAATAGACAAGAAACCAGGGCTCAGAAGTGTCCTGGCCCCAACCCAATGTATATTCAGACCAGAACAGAGAAATGAAACCTGAAACAGGAAGAGGCTTTTTGCTATCATCAAATTTCGTCCTTCACCCTCCAGCCTGTCCCTGTCTAGGGCAGCTACCACCCCTGCCAGCCAGAGCTCTGGGACACAAGGTCACACAGCAGCAGACCAGGGTTCTCTTCTGTGGAAAATCACATGGAGAGAGGGATGTGCCAGTGGGGCTCTTGTTTCTTGTGGTGCTCCCAGGGCTGCCAGGCTGGACCCTCGCTGCAGGGGGTGACCACTGTGACCACACACTGGTAGTGGGTCCCTGTCACAGGCGCTGGGAGGAGGAACAAGTGACTGTCCCAAAAACCGACCCAGTCCTCCAGCAATGCCTGGGAGAAGTGTGCCAAGGGAAGGAGCTGCTGCTACTCCCTTTTCAAATCCATAGATCTATTCCACCTGCTTGAAAATAGAAGCCAAGATGAGATCACCCCAGCCTTTCCTCCTCTATATTTGCCTCCATTTCTGCTCAGGACATGGCCTATTTAGGGACCCCCATCACCCACAAAGACAGATTTTAGTACCTTTCCCTAAATCTCAGCACACTCTAGGATTTTCCACACGGCAGCTGGTGAGTGGGATTGCTGGCAGCCCTTTTTGTCTCCGGTGGCATCAAGGCTGAGCAGGGCTGTGTTCTAGCTCCTACTGGGTTTAACACCTCATTTCCTTTGCTGTCTGCCCCAGAAACACGAGGAAAGGAGGCTCTGTGCCCCTCAGGCTCAACAGCAAGTTGTACAGCACCGCACAGGCACCAGCAGCTGTGGGCTGAAGAACTGGTCTGGGAGCCCAGGTTTGCTGGTGGCTGCAGACTCTTTGCATGTACACTGATTTCTAAACGAGCACAAGCAGCTCATTGGGTCCTCCCAAGCTGCACAAATTTGGTCTATGAGCTAAATAAGCTGCTCATAGAGTCACAGAATGGTTTGGGTTGGACCTTAAAGACCACCTGGTTCCACCTCCCCTGCCATGGGCAGAGACACCCCCCATTAGACCAGGCTGCTCAAAGCCTTGTCCAAGCTGGCCTTGTCCTGTTGCAGAGACAGGGCATTCACAACTGGAGATGGCAACCTTTTCCATGGACAACCTTTTTTTATGCCTCTTGCACCAGAAGCCAGGCTGGAGGGTGCTCTGCAGCCAGGTGGGTGTTCAGCCCCCTTTGAGGAGAGACTGAGGCTCAGTTCTCAGCTTGAAAGTGGTGCCAGCCTTGGTTAGTCACCAGCAGGACTGGGGGTGCCTCCTCTTCTGCATTGCACTTCCACACCTCCATCCTGGCTGTGAGGCATCCAGAAAATCCTCCAGCATAGCCAGTGTAACAGGTGCAATCAGCATAGCCACAAATTTCAATGCAGCACCGTGCTGATCCAGAGCTTTACTTCCAGGCTTTTGGTTTTTCCTTTAGCAGCATATCTATCTTTGGTTCAGTCCCAATTTAGGACTTGTTTTCATCCCCTGCCTTCCCTGAACTCTGCTGCTAGATCAATGAAACAGCTTTGCAATGAAATGTGGAATGCTACTGCTCCCAAGACAGAAAACTGGGAAAAGGCATCATCTGAGTGACAAAAAAAAAAAAAAAATGCAAGGATGAAACATTCTTTATTCTTACATGTTCTTGGAGGAGAGAAGGGGAGGGTAAGGTAGAGGTAATAGTAAGTTAATGAGAAGTGCTGGATGCTGGTTAAATAAACAGCATGTGTCTGTCCCTATAAACCTTGGCTCTCATCCCTCTGCTTTATTTTTATCCTTGATGAATGCTTTTGTCACTGCCTTTACTTCTACTGCTTTGCAAAGGTGGCTCCACAATTCCCCATTTCTTCAGCAGAATTAGCCAGACATAAGACCATTTTTTTTCCTGACTATTTCTCATCATGCAACGCCCACCCTGGCAGACCCAGCTCATAATGTCAGCAGTAGACAGAAAATTGGAGAAGTATCTTTGATATTTCAAACTACCCAAGTTATTTGATGCACAAACTAGAGCTCAGCTCTCCTTTGCACCCAGCAGAATTCTCCCTTTCCATCAGGATTCACCCCGAGTGCAGCTCTGACCTAAAAAGTGACCTTTAAAGATGAGATGCCTCTTGGCCAGCAGCTCTGGTCCCTGCTGTGAACTGTCACAGTTTTTGGGCTGGTTTCCCAGAGAAACAAGCCTCATGCAGCCACACACTGTGTGTGAGAGCTTGGGCTCGTGTACGCTCAGTCTGTGCCCCCTGGAGCTGTGGCACCTGCAAGTGAGCAAGGCAGAAGGGTCAGAGAGAAACCTCCCTGCTTGTGCCCTGAGCAGAGCTCAGAGCAGGAATGAGCCCCTCCACGCAGCTCCTGTGGGCTGCAGCTTCACTCCAAGGGCTGTTTGTTCCAACAGACTGTGAGACAATATGGGAAACAGTGCACTGAGCTCCAGACTTAAATCCACACAAGCAAGGGGCCCTTTGAAGTGGTGCTCACTGAGCTCCTCTTCTGCCACTGGTAAGCTTCCACCACATCTCCCTTTTCACCAAGCAGTATTCATTTCCATGCCTGAGTGGAGCTAAAGGGCAACCAGGAAGAAAAATGGATGTGGTTTCCCACAGCAACAAGCTTTTCCTCCTGCTTGTGGCAGCCTTGCAGCTACAGCAGGCTGCTCCCTGACAGCCCCAACAGCAGGACAGCCCTGCCCTGTCCAAGAGAACCCAGAACCTCCCAGCCCCTCACTGAGCTCTCCCAGTTTTGAGGGAATGAGGAGCTGAGGTGGGAATTTCCATGGAATGAGGAGCCCTGGTGGGAATTTCCATGGAATGAGGAGTCATGGTGGAGAGGCTGAGCTTAAGGCCCAGCCTTGTTCTGGTGATGTGCTCCTTGTCCATCTCTGTCCCCATGCATTACAGAATACACCAATAAAGAGCGTTCTGAGGTGGTTGATTCCCTAATGAGAGGCCTGGAAAACAGCCAGGAACTGAAACCATCCTGATGACTCTCTTTCCCCCTAACCTAGGGACTGCTCTAAATTCTAGATTCATTACAGCCTTGACTTCAATTGAGCTAAGCCATCCTGCAGGTCTGGATTCACTTCAGCAAGTGAACACTGAGGAGATCCTGTTGCTCTTGCCATGCTCTGTAGCACAGACCAGCACGGAATGCTTCAGGGACCCCAGAGCACTTGTACTCTTTCTCCAGCCAGAAAAGCACTCACAGATCTGGTCTGTAGAGACTCATGGAGCTTTGACATCACAGGAGACCTTAAAAAGGGACTGTCCCTTCAAGCAAGACTTAGCAGAAGGGTTCAGCCAAGGCTTGTCTCTGGAGATAAGGAGTAAGCAACAAGTTTTGAAAGCCAAGGATAAAGAGGTTCATCGAGGGGTCAGTTAGATAAAACTACTAAAATATATTTGACCTAACAAAGTTACTCTGGTGGCTGCTCCCAGATCAGTGATGAGGAACAGGACTTCCCAACAGCGGAACTCTGCTTTTGCTGCTCCCACTGCAGCCACACACAGTGGGGTGAACTCTGTGCATGCCTCTCACCACAACTAACACTCCAGGAATTGCCTTGGGAGGCTCAGAAAAGGGCTCAGCAGCAGCCCGTGGCTCTGGGACTGCAGGAAGGAGGGGATGAGACACAGGACTCCTTCACAGAACAAGTACCAAGGAGCCTGAAGTAAACAGCTTCTCCATTCCCACTTGCCAAATCCAAACACCCCGGTGATAAATATTAGTACCAGTCACTATTAATCCCACAACAGCAAAACTTGGATTACAATACAAGCGAAAGCTGGAGCAAAATATGCAATTTGAAAAAAGCTTCTGAGCAAATATGGAAGTTTCACTTCTTGCCTACTTGAAGCACATGTGACATGATTTGTTTGAAGAACAAAATAGACTGCAGGCATGGAAAATGCCAGGCATAAAGCTTTAGAGTTACTAATACTGTGGAATATAAATGGCAAGCGATCCCAGATTATTTTAGAAAGGCTGGCTGCAATTTACAGCCTTGATTAGGCTGATTACTAAAGGATGAACAGCAAAATAACTTCAGTAATTAAATTTCCGAAGAGGAAACCAAAGGTTCTCACTCGTAAAATGAGCTGTAAATGAATTTAAATATTCAGTATGACTTTTGCCCTTCTCAGCAGAAGAGCATGCTGCCTGACATGGTCATTTCCTAGGAAAGGAGACTGAATAAGGCTTAACAAAGAAATGAAAAAGGGCTTTGTAGCCCTATAGGTTTTCCATGGGAAAGGTAAAGCCCATTGGAACTACACTTCAGCTCAGAAAGCAATATAACTTAATGGAAAAATAAACGTAGCACTAGGGTGTATTTCAAGTCGAAAAATAGTTTCCATCAATATCTTGTGGTCAGTTTTCCTCTGCAATCAAGTGAAAGTTGTCCGAGCAGATGGTAACACCGATAACCGATGCGAAATCGCAGGGAGGGAGAGATCCATGGAGTTCTTTACTAAAAAAATTTCCGGAGAACCCCAACCAGAGCTGTTTCTGCGTTTGGGAGACATCCTGTGGCCGCCGCAGACACTGCACCGTCCCTCTGCAGCTCGTCTTGCCGTGCAGAAGGGACCGACCATCCGTCCATCCATCCATCCATCCATCCATCCATCCATCCATCCATCCATCCATCCATCCATCCATCCATCCATCCATCCATCCCTGACATTTCAGCAGGCACCCCCCCACCAGCCCCTGCTCCTTTGGGCACCACAGACACAGGACCATTGTGACAATGCCTCCAAGGTCCTACCAGTGTGTTTTTCCCATCCATGTGGAAACACGTGTGGAAACACTTCATTTCATGCCTTTTGACTGTGTGAGCCAGCAGAGGAAATTATTCCATGCTCAGAGATTTTGCTGTTTGCGGTGCTCGCGCTGAGGTCTTGGTAAGAGGCACCTCCAAGCAAACAGGATTTTACCTTGAGACAGGCAAATGATTGAAAACCATGTGATTGAAATGCCAGTAGAATTTCACTTTCTGATTTTGCATCCCCATATGTTTTAACAGAATTATTTTCGTGGTGAGCTATTTTGTTATCTGATTTTATTCACCTAATACATTCAATGTGATCAGCAACTACAAGGAAACATGAACTATACAAATATTTTAGTTTTATGCCCTGATTTTTTTTAAGGATGTTAAATGATAACATAAGGGTATAAATGGAACGAGAACTGCAACATATCTATGCCTTGAAACTCCATGCTGTGGTTCCCACAGCAACCATAACCATGGCCACGTCTTATGGATTTTACATCAGAGTCTGACGCTGTTCCAAGTGCTCAACGCACATAAGCAAAAACCAAGCAAAAGTTTTTTCTCCCCCTGCCATGAACATCTTACCTGCTAAGTCACCACCACTACAAGGTGTTCATGGCACTCCTAGGTGAAGGTGAACTCCCAACAGCTGACAATCAATGCCCTGAATGTGGCTTCCATGCAGAGATACTGGCAGGGTTCATAGCGTTGGTATTGACACCCTTCTGTTTTCTCTTAGTGCTGGAACAAGAGCCTGCTGTTTGTACCAAAGGTTAAAGCATTCTTAGAAGGCTAAAAGAGAACAGTTAAGGGTCTTTCAAATTCCTTTGTTTTGAATACCAAACTGTTTCAACTTCAGAAGCACTGAGTGATCAAGAGACTGCTCCTCCATGGTTTTGCTCATTTTATCCAGCCCCTTTGCTTGTAGGCAGTACCTGGTAGTGCACTTCAAAGAGACTGGCAGAAACAGGAACGTGAAACCATCAAATTATCAAAGTTTACTGGTTTGCGTTTTTCTTAAAGGCAAAAATTTTTAGAATTTTAAAAAGTAAACCTTTTCTTGCTCTTCAGTTTGCCAGAAGTAAGGAGCACGCACAGAGACAGCATTTCCAATATCCGCATTGTTCTTGGTTTTCTTTAAGCATTTACTGCTGTTGCAATTCAGGACTCTGATTGGTCTTGGGTATGAAAAAGTTGAACTTCTAACAAATTATTAATTTGTCTAGGTTGAGCTTTATCTAAAGCTCATGTCCCTTCCTGCTGGATAACAGTTTATTCTCTGAAGTGATAGAATTAATTGTCAGTGGTGAAATCAGTGAAATAATTCACTGCTACTGGAGGGGAAAAACTCCAGTCAAAGGTGAAATTTTCAAAACTCCACTTCATCAGAATGTCAAATCAGGGGTTTAACTGGCAGCACCAGTGATCTGTAATAACATGAACCTGTTTTTACTAGAAAGCTCCAGGACTTTTCTATGAAAACTTACAGGAATGAGATAGTATGGACAGTTACAAGCCTACATATTTAAAATTAAATGTTAATCCACAGTGGTACCAGCTTTCCAAAATGGTATTTATTCCTAAACATCTGCAGTGTAAATCAGAAACCAAAATGTTACATTAGTATGACCCCCCCACCCCCACCCCAGATGGCAGAAATACCATCAACTACTGAAATTCTCTAAATATTTAACACTTTAGGTTACTAAGAAAAGATGTGGTCTTGGATAGCACAGCAAGAAACACCCAACCAGCCCCTCCCTGAAATACAGACACTGGCTCAAGGGGCTCTGCCCTCACCCAGGGGTACCTGAGCCCTCTGGGGACAGTGACCAGTGTGAGTGAGCAGGTTCCAGCCCAGGGGGCCGGGCACACACTGCTGCTCCAGAGCTGCACAGGGAGAAAGCTCTCTGGGCTGGCTGCAGGCCTAATTAAATTGCAAACCACAACACGGGCTGTGACACAGCAGCTGTGGGAAATACTGATTAAAAGCATCTACACATTATCCCAATGGGCCCATGTATAGCTGAGCTTTTAACTGAATTGGAGACAGCTCTTATTTAAATTCCAGATATGCCACAATCTTTCCATATGACTGGGAGGACTACTGAACCCTGCACTTCATTTCTGCAAAATAAACGTGTGGATATTAATTCCATATTTTCATAAATAATCTCATTTATCTTGTCTCAAATTTCTGTAATTAAAAAAAATAGGATACAGTATCTTGCTATATTTGATTTTGAAGCCTCAGTGTAATGTAAGAGAAAAAGCTAAACCTTGCCCAGATCTGTACTATGCATCTTTAAATCCCCAAAGACTGGACCAGATGCTGTAGCTTGAACAGAAGTAGTGTGCAAAACACTTAGCCCAGCAGGACTAGCTGTTCCTCCAGCCTACCTCTCTCTACTTCTCAATATGGTCAAGGGCCTCAGGTCCTGTAAAGAGGTCAAATAAACTGAAGTGTTTCAGAAATCCTAAGTACAGGGAAGGTTTGCATAAGAAAAAGTGTATCTGAATTTGTTCCTGCTCAGTGTTCATTGTTTTGTCTTACCTATGTATCTTTAAATGCTTTTATTTAATAAAGTAAAACCCCACAACCCAAACTCTTAATACATTTTTCTCTGCCAGATCCAACAATCAGAAGACGTTGTCAGTGCTGGCTGACAGAGGTGCCAGTGACACAAACCTTCAGCCATGAGCCCATTACAATCAACCCCTAACACAGCACTTGGACCACACGTTCCAGGACACAGGCATGCCACGAAATAAAAACACTTCTTGGTTGCTGTTCACGTGTCTCAAAACACCGAGACCTGCTGCTGCCTCCTCACCACACACTGACCTCTGGTTATTTTTAAAACTTGTCCCTTAAGGTGAGAAAAACCAGGTGTGGTTCTGCAGAGTCCCATCAGCAGCGGTGCCTGCAAACCTACAGAGATTCCCAAGAAATATGAACAGGTAAAAAGCCTGTGCTGGGGAAGCAGTTTATCTTTGGTTTGGAGAGCTGAAGAAAGAATTTTCCTTCCCAGGCAGCTCCCAGAGGCTTGAACACCAAGCGTGCAGAGTGCTAAATATTCTCACAACATGGTAATTTTACAAGGCATTTGGGAAGGAAATGGTTAAAAATATTTTTCTGATTATAATAAGTGATTTTTTTTTAATACCTCAAATAAAGATTTACTGAAAGAACCTTTTGAGAACACTTTAAGAAAAATACCAAAGTACAAACTTTAAATATCCAAAGTATGATACTGGTGCACTTTTTAGAAACACTTACATACTTAACAGGTGAAGTAGGAAGAGAGTATTTCAGAAAACATTTAATATGAAACCTTTTGGAACTTCCATCGAATACAGATTTACATAATTTATCAGAACACTTTTTCAGTTCAGACAACAAAGTGCACTGCCAGGTGAAAAAAATACATTTGGAGGAGTGCTTAAAATGTAGGGAGTGAAAGGATAGGTGACCATTCACCTGAGAAAGTACAATGACTGCCCTGAATGTCTTATTGCTATTACAAAATGGAGCTTTCGTGGAAAAAACCCATACTGAGCAGCACAGGCATGGGCAGAGCACTGAAAGCCAACTGAACTCCAGTAGCACCTGGAGTTCTCAAGCCATGGCATGATACAGAATATACAGAGAATAAAATGCAAATTCAGGAATATTTACTACATTTAACAACTATGATTACCCTTTAAACTAGCATAATCAATATCAATGCTTAGGGGGGAAAGAGAGGGGAAGTCTGCTGCCTTCACAGACTACAGATCACAAGAGCTAACTTGCAAATATTAAGGACTTTGCATTTTCACCTCGGGTCAAATCTGAACTGTGTACTATAAGTAACTATTAGCTCACTGCAAATTTAAAATGCAAATTTAGGCTCGAGTTTAAAGCACATGTTAAGTACATGCGTAAGTGCTTCACTGAAATATAACCACAAAACATTAATACAAAAAGTCAAGTAGATAATGCAGGGTATTATCTACACAAGTCCTCGATGAAATAAACTGAGGGTCGGTAGGAAACAACGCGTGAAGAAATCTCCTCATGCTAGTTTGCAAAATCAAATCTGTTCCGCCGCTGTGATGGTTAAAAAGTGGGGGCTGCCCAGAGCAGCTTCACATCCTACCGAAAGCCAGCTGGCCATCAGAGCTCATCGGGGCAGGTTCCACACTGCAGGGGACAGGGACAGGGACTCCCTCGGCAGCACGGCCAGACACACAGAGCTGGCACAGAGCCATCCACAGCAGCACAGCCGGAGCCAAGGGAAGCACGCTGGGGGAGAGCTGCAAGAACAGCCTCAACTGCTCCTGCCCACGGCTGTAGTTTAGCAAGCTGGACCTTGGGCAGAGGAGATCAGGAGCCAATGTGATTCCCACTTTTGGGTTTCCACGCTGAGGTGCCCAAGGCGAGGGGCAGCACTGCCCGGTGTGCAGCAAGGCCTGGGAGCTGGCAGGGAATGGCCATGATTTGGGAGTCCCTTTGTGCTTTGTATCAGCCTCACCTAGTCTAACTCTGAAAGAAAACCTCTACTCAGCAATTAGCACCTCCTTTTGCACTGCCTCATTCCCTAGAGGGACAACAGGAAAATGTTCTCAGCTGCAATCAATACTCATAAGCCAAAAGGACAAAGGTACAGTTTTAGTAGTTTAGCAGAAGCAGAAGAATGGAAGCGTTTACCCAAATATTAATGCACAAATTAACTACATTATTAAAATTTGATTCAGACTTAAATAATAAATAGGTGGGCAAAATATAATGCAAGACTTACTCAGTAGAAGTGAATTTTTAATTATCTCATGAGATCTACTTAGAAAACAGGACTAATAATGTTAACAACCATAAATCCAAACCCTTCACACACTTTTTTCTTAACACAGCAGTGAACTGTAAACCTGCGTTTACTGGTTAATGCTTCAGTCATTTTAAATATTAACTCAAGTGTTTCCTCCTTGGCCATTTCAATTTTTAGCACCAAAATTAGCCCAAAAAGAGGTACTGGTACAGCTCGATGTTGTAAATGAATTGTTTACATATAATACTTTATATATTATACACACATACTGTACATTCACACATCCACACAAACAGGAGGCATATTTAAATGAATATATTCTGTGTTTCAATTTGTTGTCAAAGACTTAGGAGCAATGGAAATAAAGCAGAAGGGGTAATATTTTACATAGTAGGCAACTTTAATGCTGTAGTGCACTTATAAAAAAGTCCAACTCTCCCTCCCAGCTCAGCAGCTTTTTTTTTAATATCACTATTCAGAAGGATGCAGAAGTTATTGCCTAAATGTTATTCTATACATTTCCATCGGAATTCTCAAAAACACTTTAAATTGCTAACTAATTTACAACTTAACTATTTTTTTCTTGTTACAGCTTTAACTCATTGGCAATTTTGGAAGCAATGTTTTTGAAAGCTATGGATGTTCCCGATATCCGCTTAAAGCGAACTCCGTTCAGGGACAGTCTTGGCAGTTTACACACCTCCATCTCCCACTGTACAAGGTTTTCTGCGTGCCCATCTCCATGGACACAGAAAAGCAAGAAACGCTCTCTCTGTTCATAGTCACAATTATTGGCATCCAGGACCTTTCGGATTTCCCTCATCATGTCATTGGGATCCATGGAGCTGGTGGTTTTCATGCTCCAGGTAAAACGCAGCGACCGAGGCTTGGCTTCCTTGTTCTCGTCCTTCTGATCCACAGCTACATTGCGGCTGAAAGACAGGAATTCCGGAGTGAGCAGGGCCAGCCGCCCTCCCCAGGGGCCACCTTAGTGAAGCCACCACTGAACACACACCACCTGGGTTAGAGCAGCCCTGGAGGCTCCAGCTGTGGCCAAGCCCCGCTGCCCCAGCTGCTGAACACACACACAGGGGAAAGCTGTAGCTGCTGGGGCTGGAAGGAAGGAATGGCACGAGGTGGGACACAACTGGCACTCACTGGATTCAGGAGCACGGGGGCAACGACCTTCTGGAGGCAGAACTACGTGCAGCACCTACAACTTGATTTTAAGGCAGGTTCTGCTCAAAACTCTACTCTCGGGCCACGTGGGCAGCTGAAACACCAGCTCTGTGCTAGAAGTTTCTGGAACATTGAAATAACAGCTCCCTGTGGCAGGAGGTGGCCAGCCCAGGCCCTGGGAGGTGCCCACTTACACAGAATGGGGTGAGCCCATGCACAAAGGTGCTGGGAGTTCCTCTGCAGCTCCTCCAGGGCAGCAGCCAGGAGACAGAGCCCTGGGAGCTCCTGGAGCCCCAGAGCAGCTGGCTGCAAGCAGAAGGAAGGACAGCAGGAACAGGGTCACCCACCTGCTGCCCAGGGTCAACCTGAGCCCCCAGAGCTGGGCTGGCTCAGTTACACTCTGGCCTTCCTGCTGGGGCATGTTTGGGATGATCCCTAGGGACACACCATGCTGCAACCCTGGGGGCTGCCTCAGAGAGGAGATGCTTCCTCCTGAGTTGGTCAGTAACTCATTAAATACCAACCACTGACTGAGGCAGCGATGAAATCTTCTGCAGCTACAAGCTCTGCAGTTAAGTGCCTCTGAGGGGGATGTGCATAAAGAGAGATGGAAGTCACTGTTAGACACCTCCTCAACACAGCTGGTAAAGATGGTGAGAGGGTACCATTACTGTCACACTTTTCAGAGATGAAGAACAAAATATTGAGGGTGTGTTTCCCAAATCTCTAACTTTTTTCTTTTTTTTTTTTAATAAAAAAGCTTTTCTTTTGGTATGGGTAAGTGAAGTTAAACAGGATGAAGGAAAGAAAGCTACGTCAGGGCAGGTATAGGGTGGATATTAGGAAAACATTTTTCACCAAAAGAATAATAAAGTAGTGGAATGCTCTTCCCAGAGAGGTGGTAGAATCACCATCTCTGCATGTGTTTAAAAAATGGCTGGACGTGGCACTTGGTGCTGTAGTCTAGATTCTGAGTTGAGGTGTTAGGACATAGGTTGGACTCGATGATCTTAGAGGTCTCTTCCAACCTCATTATTCTGTGATTCTGTGAAATGTTCCAGAAATTTCTAGTTTGCAATCACTCTTCTACTTAAATTAAAATCAGTAGTCATGCAGCTAAAGAATAAGGAACTACATTTGGACCTCCAGGGACAAAGCACAGATTTGCTTTGTGAATATTTGTATACTGCCAGTCACCTCTTCAAATTTAATTAAATATATTGACTGTCATACTTAATTATTAGGTAACCTAACTCTCCCCCAACCGTGCAGTTTAGGTCTCATGTTGAGCCTCCATATTAAGCCAAGCTGCTCTTTGAAATAGATAGCAATGGTTACACCACATTTTATTTCTACTACCATTAAGCAGGCAAATGTGAAAAAGTTAAACAAAAAGTGATAGCAAGGCCGCAACTAAAGAAATATATTTCTCAAATATAACCTATTTCATAATTCTTCTATTAAAAGATTTCTTGTGACTGTGAGAGTCATAAGACTAAGCAATGTGATATGCCAGATGTTACAAAACTCATCACACAAATTAAAGAGTATTCTGTTTTAAGGTTTTAATTTAATAAGGCTGTAAAGGGCCAGGGAAAACCCCAACTTTTATTCAATGCTCATTTTATTTTTGGAAGCTTTTTCTACTTGAAAACAGTTGGCAAACCCAGCAGTTTGATAATTTCTGATTTTTTTTTTGATATGCTGATTTTGCAAGAAGAGTATAAGATGAAAAATATTTAACTGCCTGTGATTTTGGAGGTGAGAAATATCTTATCACCTTTCAGTGGTTATTCCACATATTTGCAGCCTCACTAGAGACCACTCATCTACACATCTACACGACAACAGCAAATTACAATGACTAAAATGCAAAAAAAAAAAAAAAGAAAAACCACACAAGGAAAAAGGCAACAGGAAAGATGAAAGTTTAGAACCAAGTCAGTCAGTGCTTTAATAGCTGTTTTGCAGACAGAAATGCTTCTTTGTTTAGTTCCAATGACTTACATGAAAAAAAAAAGCTGCTGCCTGAAGCCACTATGCCACATAATCAAGGGAAGAAAGGTTCAAACTCACCTAAGCAATGTTTTAAACAAAAATTTTACCCTCACCTTGAGCCCTCAAATCTCCCGTTCCTCTCATATTCAGTCGGGAGCCTCAATGAAAAGAATGCAGAAGCAAAAGGAAGTGGGAAAGAGAAGACAAATCTTACACTACAATATATAATATCTGAGTAGTTGCTAAAAGATACTGCAATCATACCAAAGGTGTGTTAAAATACAAAACAACAAAGATGTAAAGAACTTGGTAGGTTAGGACAAACTCAGAAAGTAACATATTGTCAAACCAAATGGAAGCCTATAAACTATAGTTTTTAAACTGACCATAACTAATTTTAACAATATATGTTTAGTATATGTTTATGCATTAAATCTGTAGAACTCATGGAATAAATCTGAAGTTATAAAAGCAGAAAATGTTAAAGTTACAAAGCATATTGAAGTGACTGTATTATTTGCTAAATACCTCTTAAAAGAGAAATAACTCCCAAGTATTTTTACTTGGCTAATGTTATTTAAAAGTTTTATGTGGAATAAAGTATATATTTGAAAAAATCCCCATAACTATTTAGAGGCAAGTCTGATAACCTTGTGTATTTGCATGCTCATCAGATCTGTGTGTTCCAACAATACCAAAATACCTTAATGCAAAAGAAGAAGATGCACATACATTTTAACAGAGCTTGAAGAGGCAAATCCAAGATTTCTCAAGCTGTGGTATCTCCATGCTAGTAATTCCACACTGGTGCATCTTCCCCACCCAAGAACAAGCTTAAGCTTTCTGTCTTCTTGCAGTGCTTAAGGCTCCACTGCTGGTCACTACCATCTATTGAAAGCCCAGGGTCAAGAAGAATTAAGGGGAAATTATCTTTCTCTACCTTCCCATTGTTGAGTAGGATGGTTCAACATATCAGCACTAACTCTGCTCAGGGGGATGCTGCCTGTACCTGCTTTCACCCAGACTAAGGCAGTGCATGGCTTCCCTGAGCAACACAAGCACTGCAGTTTGGGTGGCAGGTGTCTAGGGACAGGAATGTAAGACAGTACCCTTATTTTCTGATGCAGAGTGATATTTATATCAGGGTGTGTGGGGTGTTACAAGGTGTGATTTCCTCCTTTCCTTCCTTTTGAGAGCTCTGGTGAGGGATCAGCCTTGCAAGGTGACTCTGGCACTCTGTGTCACAGGGGAGCAGGAGCAGGGTGGCAGCACTGGCTGCATGTGCCACAGAACCAGCGCAAATTCAACTCAGGGGCTACTGCAAAGCAACTGCACTTTACAGGGTGCAAAATTGCTCAGCTGAGAGCTGCTGGTCATGGCAGCATCCGAGCAGGACCCTGCTCTCTGAGGTACCACACAGCTCGTGGTACAACAGGGACAATGTCGCTGGCAAATGAACAGCTGTAAGCAAAAAAGATGCAGAAAAAATTAGAAGAAGGCAATTGGAAGTCTCAGTGCAAAGTGGGCAGTTATTGAATTTATTTTCATGAGATCTCGTGCTGCTAATCCATGGTGGATATAAGAGAAGGTGGAAAAAGATTTTTCATGCCTATATATACCAAGAGCATGAAGTCATCCCCTCTGAGAGCTCTGCAGGACCAAAAAAGGGGTAGATGGAACCACCCCATGTACCAACTGAACAGATCCTCCCCTTCCAGATGATTATTTTACTAAAGCAACCATCAAGTTAGAAAACACTCCTCAACCGAAGAATTAAGAGTACTTAAACTTCAGAGAACCTTCTGTGTTCCTAGGAAGTGGAAGATGGCAGCTTTAAGAGCTGCAAACATTTACAGATTTTTGTTGGGTTTTTGGTGTTTTGTTTTGAAGCTTGCCAAAGTTTGCAGAAAATGGGAGCACAACCAGTTTCCCCAACAATGAACAGCCTTACTGTTGCTGGAATCTGTCCAGAAAAGTCTGTAAGGAAAAATCCCTAGTGATGTTCTAACACACTTTTCGGTTTGAAATTAAGCCAAAGTGTTCCGTTTGGAAACCACTGTACTCTAAATCTAAGAAAGGTCATTATTTAGAATATACCTGCCACTTTGAAAGAATAAACATTTTCATGGAAGCCTCTCAGAAAACCCTCACTTTGCTCAGTTTTTCCATGCATCAATACTCCATTCATTGAGCAGGAGGAGCTGCATAAAGTGACACAGAACCTCAGATGTGAGCCATCATGCCAAGCTTAGGAGAGCTGTGCCAGTCTCTCAAGGTGCTCCTTCCTTCATGGCAGACATGGTTATGGTCCAGCTCTACAGCCCAGCACTGGGAACAGGCATTTTCTGTACTGCCAGGATTGCTCTGGTTGGGGTTTGTGAGTCAGATGCAGCCCTGAGGCCTCCTCATTTGCTAATACAATCTTCACTTCTGTGCTAGTTTATGCTCTAAATTTTCTGCTTTTGCTTTTGTTTTACATTAACTGATTTTATGGACCAAGATGCTTCTTGGTCTTGAGAATGGAACAAATGCATAGACAAATTCTGTTCTCATTTGTCATGCCATGCCTATACATTATCTACCTTATGGTTTAAGAAGGGCTTTCACAAATCTGATTGTTTCCACACATCTGTCCCAGATTATGCTGTGCTTCCTGTTCTTTACATCTTTGTATGCTGTTTTAAATATCCAAGTAAACACAAAGAAAACTGTCCAAAAAGATACTGAAAATCAACAAAAAGTGCAAGATGATAAAATAAGATCAATTTATGGAAATGGAGAAATGATGCTGCAATAAAATCCAGAACATTGAGTCATTTTTGCTGTCAGAGAAAAAAAAAAGTTAAGACTTCCACAATATGCAGACTGGCAAAGACAGTGCATAGTACAAGATTTATATATATATATACACTCACACATATATATATATTTGATACCTCTGTGTACTGAGCACAATATTAAAACTCAGCAGTTTAACAAGGAGTGACTGATCATCTACTTTCATTCAGCTCCCTAGAACTGATGTTGTGGCACTAGCTATACGTGCTGGGCTACTGTAGTTCTTTCAGAACAACAAGGACAGTGAGCTCAGGGAGGATTCATAGCAAATATAGCCAGGAGAAACTGCCAAAAGCCCCAGCATTTTCAGTTTTTGTACCTACATACAGATCAGGTATGGAGGGGCACCACACATTCTTAAAACAGAATTTAAAAAGCACACTGCTCCTGTGCAAGTCGTGTAACACTTAACAAATTTCTTATTCAAAAAGACACATTCATGGAAGCTGTAGCAGATATTTCCACCATGGTCTAAGACTCCTGGCCTCAAGTCAAAGGTAATTTAAAAAAAATTACTTAAAAATTACCCAAAGTCTCAAATTTAAACAGTACCCTTCTAGTTGAAAACTGTACTCATATTAGCATTTCTCATCTTCTGAACAAACTGAATGCATCCAGCTGTGGGGGTTTGCACAGGTCACAGTCCTTTGTTGTAGAAATGGCCTGCACCCCACAGCTGATGATGCACACTGGGTTAAAGCCACTGTCACTGCTCAGTTCCAGCTCTATGCTGAGTGGCATGGTTTCTTTCCTTAACTAAGCTGTTGCATTTTCTCAAGTCAGCTGTGACAATGCCAGCCAAGCCAACCAACACCAGTTCCAAACATGGACATGTTTGGAAGAGCACTGATTATTATCACCATGGCATGGCATTTACTCAGTTCATCAGGTAGGGTACTTTTAGCCCTGCACTGTACATAATAAATCCACATTCAGGCAGCAATTTACATATGTCAGGACTCCCTAATCTAAGCATTTCCTTGAAATGGTCTAACTCCAAATTACAGTCACAAGCAGAGCCTTGCATTCTGAAGGTTAAAACAGATCCTGGTTTCTGGCCCCATCTCCCTGCTTTTGATCAGCAGTAGGAAACTGGAAGTACCACCCTCTAAGAAGTTCCAAGATGTGGTACAACTAAACAGGCTATTACAAAACGCTACTGGAAAATTTACCTGCACATCAAAATTGTATAAGCAATTTTAATGTATTATAATGGATTAATCAGAAATATAGCAGCTTGATTCGTTTCCAAATTGCAAAACTAAATTCAATCCTTTGGCCTGAAATGTGAATTAGACTTCTGAGCTTTTCCCTTTTGTTGATACATTTGCATAAATGTTGTACTTTTTGTTTAGAACTGAAGAGCTCTATTTGCATTTCAGCTGCAACTCACTTCAACAAATGCACCCCATTTTAAAATAAATATACAGCTATTGAATCTTCATTCCATCTTCCACACAAAACTGTTCAACTCACAGCTGTGCTCAGCTGCAGGCAATGCTTCAATCCTTTTTTTTCTCTTCAATATCATAAAACAGAGAGATAACATAAATTTAACAACACTTACCTTTATTTGCTTGCAACCTTATGTTTTGTTTATACTTTCATCATTGTTATCAAACACCTCATTCTTCAAACATAAGCATGCTAAGTGTATTAGTACAGAGAACAGAATTACTTTGGCACTACCAACTCTATCAAAGAAAGAAGAATTCACAAGGCATGCTTAGCATCTTGTTATACAACACAGATGGTGCCACAGATTCTTAGGTATCATCATGAGTTAATGGATTTATTCTATGCTTTCCTCTGAAGAAAGAAAGTATTTAGTTCTCAGCAGGAAATTTAGTTTTCAGAAAACCAAGGCTAGAAAAGCCAAATCTTTTGTTAATTGCAGGAGCCACTTTTTTTTAAATATAAATAAATCCTACCTTTTGATAAACCTGAATGACATGTTTCTAAAAGAAATTAAGCCAAAATAATAATTAACAAAAAAATTTGTACAAAATAAACTGAAAAAGTCATTTAGAGTGAAACATGCAAAAAAATCTCATTTTAAATGCACAAATAAATTACACAATTAAATACATTCTCAGATCAGGCAGATGATTTTTAGGGGCTGAAGAATCAAACTCCTGGCACTGTTACTTTCAACATTTTCTGGGAAATATGTAACCAGTATTTCTGTAAATAATTTCAGTAAAATATGTACTGGTGTCAAAACACTTTAAAACTCAAAATCTGCAAGGTCAGGTAAAAATATGTTTGGATTTTCTTCATATATTTACCATGGAAAGCAAAAATCAGTAACACTACCGTAATTATATCCTGAGTATCTTCAGAGTTAGGTTTCTTCCTTTCTTCATAACATTAGGTCAGCTATGTTATGCTAAAAATTGCCTTAATTATTTAGCCATTTTAGTGGCAGAAGCTGTAACAATTGGCTACACCAGAACATAAGTAGTTCACAACCAAAAGAATTCTGATTCCCCATAGAGAATGCTACAATAAATTAATGACTAATAAGGTTAAAAAAAATTTAACAGGAAGAAACATAATCATGTCCTTCAGTGGCACTATCCACCTCCTCAGTAGTTTGTACAGCACTGAATATAACAGAGCCCCAGCTGCAAGAGATCCTCCAAGAGCAAACTAATCATCTGTAACTGTGCCATTGTGTTACAACTGCATGTCATTTAATCAAGTCCAGATGGAATTTAAACTACTGTCAAAAGTCGTGGGGAAAGACTTCTTCAAGAAAACCACACTGCACTGCAGAAGTTGAAACCCTGAAGTAATGATAGAAGTCTGAATGCTGCCTAAACAACTGAGTGAAAAGTTTGCATGTTCACAGTTTGAGCGTTCACATTTGGAACGTCAAATGGAAAATTAAGTAAGGATATTACAAACAAAAGTACAGAAAGAAAGATGTGCCAAAAGGATGTGGCTGATTAAGACTTCACTTGACATAAAGCAGATGGCTTAACACTTAAAAATATTCAAATTAAACTTCTCTCTCTCTCAACATAAAAAGAAGGGGAAAAACCCAACCAAATTTCCTACAGCACAGTGTTTCCCAGATAAGTGTTACCTGGCAGAAAACTGAGCAAATTAAAACATTTATCACAGGCTAGACTCTCATGTTCTTGTTTTGCAAAGAAGCAACTTCTACATTTTTTAAGAAATTCACTCTCTAAGCTGAAATCAGCCATTTGTGAAAAACTGGAGCATGGCTTAGCTTTATTTTGTAGGAATGGGAGACTGCAAAGGTGATACTGAGAGGGAAGCATCCATAGGAAGGAAATGGCTTGCTGCTGACGTGGTATAAGCTTAAAACAAAAGCTAGCAGGCCAAGATCAGAATGAACTTGTCCAAAAAACTTCACCTGATAAGGAGTGTACAAAAGCTTGATGATTATCTGAAAGCAAAGACAAACAAGCCCTCAATTCTGCAAATGCAAGTTGTGGAGATCAATGGTCTGAAGTATGTGGTATGGGAACTGACAGGTTTTAAACAGAGAAGAAAAAACCACAATATTCAATTTTAAGGTTTGCAGTAACTAATCTAAATAATATGTAGATCTGAAACTAGAAGTTCAGTTAGAATAAAAATTGTCAGTGCAGGAGCAAGACCTGCTGAAGCTTGGCTTTGGCTGGACCACCACACCTTCACACCTAACACAGAATCTGCACATGAATTAAAGGCCAAAGTAGGAATAAATTTTTTAGGGTTTGATCAGACTCCTGCCTAGATTGAAACACTAATATTGCCATTATTTTAAGATGGCCTGTGACAGCACTACTGCCAACAGAAGCTTTTGTCTCCTGCCCCTACCCTTTCACCTGTGGTATTTCTATTTCTGTGTTGCCAGCAAGGTTATGCTGGAAACACTGATGGACTAAGTGACTGGGAAACACAACCTGAGCTGCTAATGCTACATCAAATACCTAGACTGGGCTCCTAGTTTATGCCATCTACTGATGGACTATGCAGCCACTGAGCAGCTTTTCAGCTGAGCTGAAATGTTTCATCTCCGCAGCATTCGTACCTCAGACATGAGGCTGAAGAGCACAGACGACACAGCACAGACCAAACTGCCTCACATTTAATCCCATTTGACTCAACTCCCAAAAACAAATGGCTTCTGTAACCAAAACAGACCTAAGAAAAAAATCACAGCCAACTGCATTTTAAAGTCGCAGAACTTCAGCCATCAATCAGCGAACGTGGACAAAAATCACCTAAGCAAGGAGGCATTTCTACTACAAAAAGGAAAGAAAAGGCAGACATGCTGCAGCAGCGTTTCAAGAGGCTTACCTCCTGGTTAGCTTGGAAGTGAGCTTGCTGAAGAGGTTGGTGGAGCCGCGGGCGCGGGTCTGCGAGAGCGGCGCGGCCTCGTGGGACAGGCTGGGCGAGGCGGGCGGGCCGTTGTAGGTGGCGGTGCGGCGCTCGCGCAGCTGCCCGTGGAACGTGCTCCGGCTGGCCGTTCCTCTGGGGAAACGAATACGGTCAGGGGTGGTCGCACTGCTAATGCTGTGGGTTGAAGCAACGGGAGTTCTCTGATCGGGAATGGTGCTAGGGCAGAAAACAGAACAAAAGAAAAACAACCAATGCTAGAACGCCTTCGCACGGGCACTGCGGCTCAGCAGGAAACACACAACACTACGTTCTACAGTAAAGCATAAGCAGACACTTTTATATAGGCCAAGGTTGGAAATACCAACATTATTACAGCACTGTATGGAATCAAAACTCGTAAGAAGTTAGGATTAAGAGGCTGCCGAAACAGAAACCTACATAGGCAGAAAAGTGCAACAGGAGTATCCTGGAAAAGACCAGATAAACCAGGCCTACAGCGTTTTGCTGAGAAGACTGATAAAAGAATAGACCAGTAAAGTTTCCTCCCAGGAAAGAGAATAGGTAACTTTAATGTCTCTCCCTCCACATTCTGTACATACATCTTTGAAAGTCTTGCTAATTTGAAAGTATCCTACACAAAATTCTCTACAAGCGAACCGCTCCAAGTAGTGAAGTCCTTCAGGATACACAGTTAAAGTCTCCCACAGACTTTGACAATAGGGAATGTCCAATACTCCTAACAATAGGAAAAAATTAAGGTTCACTATTGCAGGATTATGTCACAGACAGCCTGACACACCACAAGACAAATGTAAACGAGACTAAAAAAATGAGGAAACACACATCTTGTGGGCAAAATATACTAGAACAATCTAGGACTAAAATTCCACAGCACAAAGTTAAGAAGCAGTGGGTATAAGTTAGTGTCACAACGATTTCTGGTTCTTACATAGGCCTGAAGTTATCTGCGCCATTGTCTATTGGAGGCAACATCATCTTCGTGTGCACAGAGGCTGACATGGACATCGACTTCTGATGTCGCAGCCGAACACTGGAGAAGGATGTGGTACAAACTGAAGCAGGGCTAGCTGCGTAAGCGAACATTTCTGTCAGGCTGCGAGGGGGTTTGGGTTCAGGCAGAGGCAGAAAGAAGAGCATGATGGACCAACAACAAACTACTGCATAGAAAAAAAAAAGCAAACTTTTCCTTCTATTAACTGGTTTATCAAAGAACACGAACTCTCACAGCCCTCCTCTTCTATGTAACAGCAGTAACTGCCCTACACTCCCCTTAAAAAGCATCCTTACATGGCACTGGACATCTGTAAGTGCCCATGCTCTTACCATTAGCATTAGTTTGCAGTGATACCCTCCTTGATGTATAGAACCTGAATATCAGAATTCTATGCCAAAGCTCTACGATAAAGCACTGATGTAACTTGTATTGCTCTTAACAGTAAACAATGCATTAAAACCCCCACAAATACACCTTCCAAAAGACTCATGATAGCTCCATTACTACAGCAAAATCCTTTCTTTTCAGAACATATCCATGTTAAAAGAAATTAGTGAAAGCTGGGCAAGCTGTCAAATCTACATCAGATAACTGAGAGACTTCATAGGTACAATCAAAACCAAAAATACCATGATCTTTAACAGCTCCAGAGAGGCCAAAAGAAAAAAGCTGCTAATAATGAACCAGTATGTGTAGTAGGCACTGAACATGCTTGCTGCTCTCTGAAGAAAGAATGACTGTTGAAGAGCATCTTGTATTGCTTTGACCATGAACAATAAATTCTCCAAATCACCATTCAGGCTCTGAAGGAAAGTATAGAGCACTGTCTTAGCAGAATGGCCAGTAAGCTGCCAGCTGCATGGTATGTTCAAATAGGAGCATTAAATTTATTTATTTATTTAGGCCAAAATAGTCTTTGCAGCCTTCACATTATCTAGTAATGATAAGGATAGGAGAAAAGTGAGAAGCAACAAGAGGTTTTGGGCCTTTCAGACTGCACCACCACCTCAATCATCTGAAGTTTGCTTTAAAAGTAAGACAGCTGTAATTTAGAAATTTTGCTTGAGGTTAAGAAATCAATAATTCTCAGTGACAGTTTCATGACACTGCATGTTCACTTCCAAATTACTTCTTAGTTACACACAAAATCTCAAGTCCTGTTACCAAATTTTGGTACATCAGACTCTGGAGAGAGAAATGCTAGTGCAGCTACAAGTGTCAGCTCCCCCACTTCTCAGGCTTGGCTCCCAAAGCACCAGTGCAAAGCACCACACAGCTCAGACATGTGAACTGCTAGCTAAAATCCTTAGCAAAACATACTTGGTTTTGGCTTGTTTTTAACTTTTCAGGATCTGAAAAACTTCATCTCAGTCATGCATGCATCTCAACAATGCTGAATCCATCAGGATGACAACTACAAGCACTACTTACAATGAAGCCTTCAGTACAGGCCCAGCATTTACATTATCCCAGGGTTTTAAGGAATTTTCAGAAAATGAACAATCACCTCAAAACTAATACCCTGAAGTCACGCAATTGGTCACTAGTCTCTCAAGCTCTTCCAGCTCATTTCCTCTATATTTACTGCAAAAGATAAAGAATCTAGTTTTGCAACACAAGACTCAAGTTTTTAGTCACCTGCCTCCAAAGCTGTGACATCTAAAGGTATCAGTAAAGGACCTTCTCCTCCTCTGATGCTTTGCTAGAAATCAGCTTCTTTGGATTACTAGCCTGGGAACACAGGAACAGTGAACTAACAATCACCAATTAGTGCCAAGGCTTATTAAAAATCTGAAGCTGTTGTAAATCATTTGTGTTACAAATGATTTAAAGCAATTGCCTATCATTATGAAGAGCGTTTCATGAGTTCCCAAGCGCGTTAATTAATGCTCAGGCTTTGGAGGAGAGCCAACAGAGTTGTCTCCAGCAGAAGGCCTGTGTCAGCCACACAATGTGTTAAAGCAGAGATGGGAGACTCAGAACTCTTGGCTTCTACCAGCCTGGCATGGGTCTTCAAGATTACTTTCTCCAGGATCAGATCTACTGACTATTGATTCTTTAAAGTTTTCGTACTTTCAGAAACAGTGCCTTCTCAGAATTCAATGTGCAAGATAAAAGCACAATAAGCAATGTTTTGACACTTCCTCTACTGAAAAAAAATAGATTTTAAATGTGTGCATCTTGCCTTTTATGGGAAGTCTCCCAAGTTTTCCCTGAGTCACAGTCAGTATCTGAGTAGCTACGGAAAATCTAAAATCTAATCTGTAATAAACCAATTGCAGCAATTACTCTAGCCTGTAACACTTGCCACCAACAGACACTTCAAAAGCATAGAAGTAATTTTTAACTAAACATTGGATATGTACAAAGGCCAGGTTCAACTTCAGATCTTACTTTAGAGAAGAAAAAAGAACAAGTTTCTAGAGTTACTTTCTGCCAAGCTGAGAGTACAGTAACATTAAAGATTAATTCTGAAGAGCCAGTCCCATCAGTCACCCTGCTGTTTTCTCCTGCATTAAAGGTCCCTGTGCTTTATGTGACCAGTCAATGCTTTATCCAGTTACAGCAACAAAATACATTCAGATGTAAATTCTGAACTCTGTGCCAAATCACAGTAATTCTGAAACTGTGCCAAAATGAACATGCAGTTTAGTATTGAAGTATTTCAGACAATGAAAGGGCTCCAACTGTAATAAATTAGCAATGCATTCTCATTACCTTTTCTGTTTTTAACCCTCTATAAAAAGTAATGAATGTAATAACCAAAAAATGCATGATAAAAGCTATAAAGATATTTTTTAACTACCAAATATAAATTCTCAGACATTTCAAATGACCCAAATAAGGCTAGTTTATAGAAAAAGCTAATGATGTTTAAATATCATATTGACAATAAAAGATAAATTACACAAGGATAACCAATTATGAATGTAAACCACAACTAATATAGTTGTCAAGTGCTACTCAATCTTAACTTTGAGTTCAAGGACTATATACAAGAAAGCAGAAAACATCAGTTTCCTGAGAAAGTGAAAGCTGGGGAAATAAAATTACTTCATAAGATAGCTCTTTATGAGTATGAACTTACTCCCAAATTAAGGGAACATCTAAATCTCAAGCATTCCTAGTAAACAATATCTAGTAGCTTTTTTAAATGCAATAAAGAAACTGTAGGCAAGATATTAGTTTCAGGATGCACAGAAATCGTACTAAACCAAGTAATCAAGTAATAAAAAATTATCAAAACTATTATGGACAGAAAGATTCATTTTTTCAAAGAGTGTTTGGAAAGAAAAAAGCTATTAATATATCAAATCAGAGAAAGGATGGTGAGCTTTACCCTAAACAACTTGGTAACATGCACAAGGAGTAACCAGTGCAGGCTGAGACAGACGCAGTAAGGGACAGCACCAAAGAGCTGTGCTGTACCTCACAGACAGGGGACTGCTGGCCCAGCTGGCCAACCACACTTCTGGCAGTCTTCAAGCTTATACCTGACTCCTCCCCTGTGCAGAAAGCTAGGAGGAAGAGACAGGGTCAAAATCATGTTCTTTATCCCTAGGCTCCAGGAATCAAACAGGGAATAGGCAACATCACAATTCTCATCAACTGCCAAAAGGAAGGAAAAAAATTTGTGCAAAAATACAAGTTAGAAAATAGGTATTTTCTTCCCACCCTTAACAAAAGATCATAATATTAGGAAGGGCTGGAGAAAATTGGGAAGCATAGTAGGGGGTACACATTCTTTTAAGTACCAGCTGAGTGCTCTCCTGGCAAGGGTTAATTATTTAATTGTTACCATCTTTTGACAGCAGTAAAATTCTGACAAGAAGGGCTGAAAATTAAAACACCTCAGCCAGCCAGGAAATTTGGTGGTGTTCCTCCCAACTGCTACTCTATACCTGATATCTGTGTTCACTAAAGTATTATTTCTGACAGCTCTTCTCAGTCTTCACAGGATGGCAGTAGATGTGACCACGGTGCCAACACACAGAGTGGTTAGCTCCAGTTCCACTGCATGCTCTCCTCAGGCTTTCATTCAGTAAATTAAAAAGAAATTTGTTATTTCTCTGTTTTCACACAGAATATGGAGATACCCTGAGGAGGGAAGCAGCAGAGTTCTGTAAATCCTGGGAAACAATTAGACTGCCACAGTATCAGCAAGGAACACTGGTAGTCCAAGACAATGGTGAATCACCATTTCATCTTTGCTTAGATAAAATTACCTTCTCCCTGAGACTTTGCAGCAAAAATGGTATTTCAAATAATTTTAGTGAAGCAGAGTTTAGAAAGAAATACAAAAAGAGAATGGCTAAAGATTGTAGTCTGACACTGAACAAGGCTCTTCTGCAAGCATGTGCTGTTTGGCCACAGGAGTTCACAACAGATTTAAGATGAAGGCTGCTACAAATATTTCATGTATTTAACCAGATATTAGAAACTTCCTTTTACATTCTAACTATAAAGATTATAAAATTAAATACAGGAAAAAAACCCAAGCCCCAACATACTTACAGGTGCTCCATAACCAAAGATCTGTCTGTACTCACCTTTTATTACGAATTACATTAGAATATCACTTATTTTTAAATTAGGCATTAGAATTTTTTTGGAAAGGTGAAGACAAGCGACATACACCATAGGAAGACATTTCATATACCTGTTCTCCTTGCCATTTTGTATCACTGAGTGCCTATCAGCAGTGGTTCTTTCACTACAAACATATGTGTTGCGCCGTGTCATTGCTCCAGGGGTAGTATTATTCTACAATTAAAAAACATAGGTTTGTTATTCCCCACAGAAGGCTTTTCTGAGGTTACTCTGCATATAATTGAAGGCTTTTTACTTAATGCTAGTTCTATGCAGCTCTAAAACTTACAATAATTAAATAACTTAATATACAAACTCCATCTAGTATTTGTAAGGAATATTGCAGTCAGAAAAAATAATTCTAACAAGTTGTTGTACTTCATATTGATGGTTCAAAATTAATATTCCTTAAAGTTTTTAATTACAAATGTTCTGAATTACAAATTCTGAGTATATACAGCATTCTTCTACATCTGCATAGCTGTGTCTTTATAGCCTATTTTTGAAATACTTTACCACTTGTAGCTTGTAGAATTTTCCTTTAAGTAAAAATCATACCCCTTAAACAAGATAGGAAAAGTAAAGACTTAACAAACAAATGTGGTAAAATTCAGTGGGAAGGTAAACATGGACTTTTAAATATTAAGATAGTATGAAACACTAGACAAGTTTTAAAAACGGGGAAGAATAAGAGACAAATTGCAGAGAATTTTAGTAAGACATTTTTTAAAATACACATTTCAATACAAGCATAATACACTGAGGACAAGAGAACCAGGGGAACTTAAACTACAGACCTTACTTTAGAGGGGAGAAAAGAAATAGAATTACTTTGCCTCTGTCTTTACAGAGAAAGAGGGTGGAGATATGCCCAAGTTGGCGGTCAATTTTCCAGGAACGACTGAGAAGCTATAGGTAATTCACAGATAACAGAATTATAAAATGTTAGATGCAATTACTGTAGGAAAAGCAGGGTGGTCCAGACACACATGCACCCCCAGGTCGTAGAGGAAGTAAAAGCTGGCAAGCCTTTGTATTTTTTTTCTCCCCACCCCAAGAACAAAACACAGGAAACTGCAAATGGTTGAAAAAGTAGAAAAAAACCTTTAAAAGTTTTCTTTAAAGAAAAGGATCACGGGGCAAAGCAGGAAGCAAAAAAGGCTATAAACTTCAAACATCACTGCTGGGGAAAGTCTTGGAGGAGGTCAGCTTAAGGGAATGACTGGTCAGCACCTGGATAAGCACATGTTGAGTAAGGAGGGCCACTAAGAATCAGGCAGGGGACTTCATGCTCAACCAACCTTTTGGAGCTCTTTGAAGAATTATGCTATGATGGACAAGGGAAACTCAGCAGATTTTTAAAATAGCATTAAGAAAAGGTTTCTCATAAATGGTCACAGGAGAGAATCATGGCAAGAAGGATTAAAAAAAAGAAAGGAAAAACTAGTTCAAGCACAAAAGCAGAGTAGCCAAACCTTTTTTTTGTTTCCGAACCTGAAATAAAACTGTTAAAGTGGAGTATTCTCAATAAATACCAGAAGTGCCTTAAGGCAAAATATCTGCTGTCTAGAGAGTCTCAAGCAACACATTCCCTGAGCTATTTAACCTTGAAGCCATCTTGTCTAAGAGACTGCTGACTTGTTTGTTACACATCTTTTTACACAAATGTACAAATTAAAATGCAACAGTGAAGTGCACAACATCCTGGTGTTAAAAAGTACAAAGACAAAGGATATTTTAGACTTGCAGAACTATTAATTAACATGTTAGATGCATGCAGCTGTCTAAAGGGTTCTCAAGTATTCTTCACTAGATATTCCTTAGGGATAAGCATGTGCCAAGCATCAGCAGAAGCCTTCCTGGCCCTTTCCTTGCACTTTATTCCTTATACATCCTTTGTCTTCATATACGTTTATTTATTTCAAAAAACCCCACCACCAATTCTTCCACTTTGATATTTCTCACTGTATAAACTCCTCTCTCTTTACTAAGCATGCCAGCAATGAAAGCTGAGCACATAAGGTGAGGTTTTGTTTATCTGCTCTTGGGAGGTCACACTGTGCAGGACACTTCTTGGAGGCCTCACAAACCAATGGTACAGTGAAATATTGCTTATTAGTATTTGCAGATCATTTTGTTCAGTGTTCTGAACATACTAGAGGATGAAGCACCTAAAATATCCAACACTGGTGTTCTGGTAGGAAATGAGCACAACAATCAGTGGCTTCCTTCTTTCCACCTGCTCCCTTTGAACATGAAATGTTGGTTTCCCTTGAGAAAACACCACAAAACATTACAATGTATTGTCATGTTGCACATCTGGAAAGACAAGACTGCAATCTCTGTGCTGGACCAGACTTTTAAGACTATTCATTTTCAGGTTTGGGAGTAGACAAGTTTTGGTATTCATATCTGAAATGAGAGTACTGCAAGGGCGCGCTCGCCCAGCTCATTGTGAAATGCAAAGATGGAAGCATCAGCATACATTTTTTCCTGTTTGACTCAGATTTCAGAGGTCAGAGGAAGAGATTTAAGCACTTCAAGGTTTCAAATTTCAGTTTTGGCAAGAATAGTCTTGGTATTGGGGCCTTTACACTTTCTAGTGTATGACCTTTCATGATTCATCAAGGAAGTTCTTCAGCTGTGACTTTTTGTTCAGCCAATCTACAGACTGTTAATCTCTGGACATGACTAAATAGCACAGGTGCACAGCCCTGGAAATTGGTGTGAGCAGCACCCCATTCCCTGATGGAATGACAGCTCCCAGGGTCAGGGTTAACTGCCTAAGTTCATCTTCATGGCACTGTCTGCCTTCTTTGCAGGAGGAGCTGACACAGCACAGCACATGTTGAGACTTGTGAGCATATGCACAAGGTCCAATCACAGCACAAAGGATGAATTTGTGGCACTGAGTCCTCTTTTCCTAGAGAGAGCCTTGTGTGCACTGCTCAGGCAGGCTATTTCCCATTAAGAGACACCAGGGGAAGGACTGATGAAAAACTTTCAAAAAAAGCTTCTGATGTACAACACTGAGCCAATCTATTTAGTTAAGAGCACTAGTATGGTATTTGGTCCTGGATGACTTTTCAAATGTACCGCCTATTCTCCTCCTCCAGTTTTCTCAAAGCTATTCTAAGGGTTCTGGGACAGCTTTATTACAACATTGAGGAAAAAAAATCCAAAGCTATAAAAAACAAACAAGGAATTATTAAGACACGGATATATCAGTTTCTGCTAACTATCCAATGTCTGTAGCAGGTTTTCATTATTAATTTGGCATTTGCCTAAATAACTTGAAGATTTTTGAGGTGTACTTGTTCAGCTTGCAGAACAATTTTGTTTACAAGAGTGTAAACACTCTGTCAACTTCAGAAGTACAGCTTGGAGCCCCTCACTCCAGTCCCAGACTCAGCTATCTGCTCTCCAAGCACAACTCTTATCCTTAAGTGCAGGCTTTTATGCTTGGGTACTCAGTAGCACACAACTGACAAAGGGTCTGAACAAGGACTGGTTCCACTGCTTTTGCTGTTCTGTGAAAATATTAATTGTTTTTATAGGATATTTTTACATCTCTTCAGTGCTTTTCCATCATATTACAGATTTCAGGACTTCAGTGTTCAGTAAAACAGAAACTCTCTTCACCTCAAACTTTTTTCAACCTCAGGCCAATATGGTAACTCTTATATTTTTTTTCCTTCTAGATGCCTGCCAGCACTGTCAGAAACAGAATTCCCTTCTCAGCTGCAGGAAATGAGCAAAGAGACAATTTTAAACACTAATTATTGAGTGACAACAGAAGTCTGGTTTCCTGTTCACCACCTGGTATCACTGCTAGTAAAATATCTGCTGGACCAGTTGCACACTGAGTCAGGGAAGCATCATATGGTTACAAGCTGAAATTTTATGTCAGGTACAGTAGTAAGAAATTTGAAATAAGCCTACTGGAATAGATCCCCAATATTTGTGAGCAGCACAGAATAGCAGATGAAAAGATATTGAATGTAAAGTATGTTGTAACTGTGACACAAATCTTTTAAATAAGGCACTATACAATACCAAGTAAAGTCCAAAGTAGGACAAAAACTGATTTGATTATCCTACCATTTTGAGATTCAATAGCTAAGAACTGTCTTCTAAGAGAAAACCAAATCTGAATGGTTTCTGGACTGATCAAGAACAAAGAGAAACTGTGGAGGACCGCAAAAACAAAAAAGGGTCTCCTAAAATCCTGAATTCTTGTTCACATTTATGAATAACAGCTGCTACAGTAGAAGATGTGTTCTCCAAGGAAACTCTTGGGCTGATATCCTTGAGCCAAGTCACTACTAGCCACTGAGCCAACAAAGTAAAACAAGTTTCATTTCACTTATTTTGCTTCAGACTGTCCTGCAGCTCAGGAAATTATGTTCTCATTTGCTGTAAGTAACGGTGCTAATTATTACGACCAAAGAACTATGACAGCTTTGTGGGATGAGTTTAAAAAAGAAAAAAAAAAGTTATATTCCAAGTTGAACAAAGGACTGAGAATTTTTTTCTTCTGAAAAGGAGGAAGTTTTTCAATACAAAATCCTGAAGTTTTAGAAATTAAATGTCACATGACTGAAGCATTATGTGAAAATAGATTTCCAACTTTGCCTTTGAGGGTGAAACCACAGAGAACACAAGTTAAAGCCAAAATGAACAAAGGATTTTCTTTCTTTTGGCACACTTCCTGTTGCTAAACCATGAACATTCACTACTTTTGCTCCTTTGTATGTTTTTTTTTGTTGTTGTTGTTGTTGTGGTTTAGAGGCAGGTGGGGGAAGCCCACAAGGACAAAAGTCAGGCACACTCCTTTTGAATACATGCTGAAATATATCTTTGAAGGGTTTTTAGAACTACATTTCTTTGATAATCTTAACAACATAACTATGACTTAAAATAGTAATGTTTGAGGACAAAGATTAGGTGGCTCCTTGTAAATGTGAAACTATAAAACAGGGTAACAAAAATAGAGATTTAATTCTTCGGTACAGAAGCCACAAAGGAGTGATTGGTGATATCAGGAGTAACATAACTATTTTTTTTTCACCTTACTTTTTTTAAATTCCCAAATCATGTGTTTACCAAGAGCTACTAATGGTAATTATGAATACTGACTACTTCAAGACTATTAAGAAGTAACTTAAAGAAGTGACATTGCAAGGGAAAAAAGACCTACATTTACTCTTGTTAAATGAAAAGTAAAATCAGCACCACCGATAAATCACAAGTTTAACACTTCTTTAGGACTCAAAAAAATTAAAGTTTTTGATAAATAAACATTTCTACTTACACTAGGGACAGCTGAACTTTTCTTACGTTCAGGAATATCAGCCTTATTGGGATTGCTGGCATTTCCAAGCATTGGGCTAGCTGGTGCAATTCCTCTTCCTGCAACAGCACTACTGCTGGATTTTCTTGACTGAATTCCTTCCTCTTTGAGGTCACTGTCTGTAGTACTAGTCTGGCTTCTTTTAGGATATGCCACTACTGAGGGGATGGATGGTCCAGCTTAAAAAGCAAACAAAAGAAACAGGAAACGGGTTTTTCTTCTCGGAAGTTCAGTGACTATTTTTTATCACAATGGAAACTATTCACACAAGAGAACCAACACAGTTAACACTGGGAACCAGAGTTGCAAAAAGATAATTAAATTATTGAAATAAATGTATTTCAGGCAACAGTAGAATATTGTGAAAAACAAAAACCTTGTAAGGTGAAGGTACAACTTGATTTCCATGAAAGTTCCAAGAATTTAGTTAAGGTTTCTCATTTGGCTTGCTAGAAAAACGCTTTAGAGACATCTTAAAGACACTTAACAAGTAACTGACTCATTCAAAGCAGAGCATCCCTCATTAGCACAGTGCTGCCATGTGCTGTTCAAGCCAATTTCCTGAGCCAGGCAGGTGGTGACAACCCTGGGGCACCAGCAGCACTGATGGCTGCTGGTCTGTGCTCCTGCAGAAGTGGCAGTGGCTCACCACCAGCCTCCCCACGTGTGCCAGGAACACACAACTGCTCCCACACCTGAGAATGAGGAAGGCACTTCAACAGTGCCAAGCTCCCTCTTGCTTTAACAGCCTTCTTGGGACTGGGTAAAGTCTGTGGGGTGTGTCAGGATTGTGTTCTCTGACATCTCACACCTCTGAAGAGGATAACATCAAGTTACATCAACTTCCTTTTTAACTGTTTAAATAAGAATTAATCAAAAAGTGTATGTATGTATATATACAGACATAAAGAATACAGATAAATGTATAAACATATAAATATATATTATGTAACTAAAGCATGTTTTACAAGTATCAAAACCCCCAGTAACTGGCATCCCAGAAGACTCCCCAAGGAAAGCAACCTCTGAATGCAGAGAATGTAGGCCTGAACTGGGATTCCTTTCATGAGTTTAGTGTCTGAGCAGGAGGATGTTTAAGACATTTAGAAAATCCTCATGTACTACACTACACTCTCATTAAGCAGAAAAGTTTTAAGTTTGTCAGAGTCATTGTTCTTCAGAAATTGAATTCCTGGGGGACAACCAAGTGACACTAGCCTTAGGAAACAGGAAACCAGAAATATTGGCAAACTGACATTTCGTCAAGTTTTAGACACAAGCTGACCTACTAGTGTCAAAAGAAAACAAAAGCTGAACAGACATACAAGAGCATGGGGGAGGAGTGCTGTGCTTTTCATGAAAAAGGGGGTAGCAACATTCTCTTCAATTTGTGTAACAAGACTTTGCCAGCACAGTCAGGAATTTATGGGACAACATAAGGCAGAACAAGAATTAAGTTGGTGTATTCAGTGTTCCTCTAAAAGCTCTTTTGAAGGCTTTATAACAAAACCAATTTTAAAAATCAGTTATTCACTAAAATATTTAACCACCATGCTGTGAACTATGCTGTTGTCATCCTCCTTACACTTGGGAGATGGAGACAAATCCAGGAACTGAGCAGAACTGGAAGCCAGTGTACTCTGCAAGACTGAAAATGAGAAAGGCTCACCGTGATCACTGTACCGCCGCTGCTTCTGGCTAGAAGATATGCTTCTCTGAACTTTGTGATGAGGAGATTGTCCAGTGCTATTATTAAGATCACTACTTGGCCTAACTTTGGCAAGTGAAAGATTGCTGCTGGAGCTTGAATCACTTGCATCCAACTGCAATACAAACGAGAGTATGAGAACAAGAAGTTCAGACAAATCAAATTAAAACATCCACTGCATTCTGGGAGCAGGAACAGGGAGGTGGAAGATGGTTCTGCTACATGGGAAATTACTGATGGCATGGGCAGCTGCTTAGAGGTCCCACCTTCTTTAAGGTTGTTGTACAACTGTCTTAAGTAAAACTCAGTGGAATTTGCAGCTCCTCAAAGGATAATCAGTAAAGAAAATCCATCTGTCCTTTCAGAACTCTTCCCCTCAGAGTTCTCCAGGATTTTAACAGGAAGAGAGGATAACTTTGTAGAGGCCACCACACCAACTCCTCCAGCAGAGGAACCAAGAGCAGCTTACTGATGCTGAGCCCTCTCAGCACTGTATGGAAAGGTAATGTACAATGCAAGAACATTTTCAGGTTGGTCAGTCCTGCTCCTTGGTTCTCTTAAAATAATTACTGCTGGACACATTCACAGCTGAGCTGCTGGACTAGCCAGGACAGTAACTGCTGAGCAAACAGGGCAGCTCTGGAGAGCCTAAAGACAAGAGTTTACTGGCTCAAAATCAGGTGAGAACAAATCTGCTTCATTTGGACTGCTGATGAGTAGAACAACATGACTTTAAGTGCAATGGATTTTTGTGGAGGGATGCAATGCCTACAGTAATTGACTTAATTTTTGCCTCTAACTCTGCTAAGGACACTTTCTGATTTGCTTCTTTGCAATTTTAAGAATGGTACTTACCTCTGATGACTTCCTTCCTAGCAGTAAGTATGTAGCTGTGATTTCATCATACTTCATTTTACTAAGGGATTCTTGAATTTCTTCTTGAGAATATCCCATTCCTACCATAATATCTAAAACCAAGCAGACATTCTGTAAGTAACTGAAATTCTGATGTTCAGGCTGGCTGAGTGTTCAAGAGAAAGAATGGAACATTTAAAGAATTAAAACAGAATTATTAATTTTGAGAACATCAACCTGATCAAGTATCAGTTTTAAAAGATGAGTTACTTTTTCCAAATGTCTAACAAATACAGAATGGTGATGGAGGAAAAAAAAAACAACCAACCCTCCCACATCATGCAAACAGTACTGTGGTCCTGGAAAGCAAGCAATTACCTATTCTTTTCTGGTCCGAGATGTCTAGTTCTGGTTCAACAAAAGGTTTAAGTTCATCCTCCTCATGCCCTGCATTGATCCACCTGTCCTTCATAATTTGCTATGAAAAAAAAAGTTTTATTAGTACAGTACAATTAGCAGCAAAGAAAACAACCTCTGGGAAGAACAACTTCTTATTGCAACAAACACTAAGGTCTTTCCTAGTTTTTCTTTTCCAGAACACTTCCAGCACCTACTGTTTTGCTCCAGTGAGGAGAACCAACTACACACATCACGCCAAGCTTCTCCCCTGTCAGCTGTATTCCAGCTCACAGCTGAGAGCCAAAGGCCTGCAATGCAGACCAGGAGCAGTGTGACAACTTGACATAGCTTGGAATTCCAAGCTCCACCATCAGAATTCCATGGAAACCCTGTTCTGGTCTTTACTCCTCCATGAGGGTACAAAAGGCAACTACAACAGCCAATACCTCCAGCTCACAACTGAAAATGTGGAAAACGACGAGGAGGATCATCCATTAATGCAGGAATCCACAAGATAACCACCAAGAAAAGTTATATGACATAGAAAGTGTTGTGACACATTGATTTTGAACTGGAGTCAGGTGTATTACAGCCCCAGTAAACAATATCTTTGAAGAGTCATGTGCTTTCATCAACAATCCCACCTCCAAAGCCCACCCCAAATATGCATAGGAACAGTACAGAAACAATAAATTACAGCTCAAAAATGCAGTTTGCAAAATCGGATGCACCTCATTTGTGCAATTACCTCTAGAGTGCCTCTTTTTGTTGGGTTTAGCACCAGGAAACGTTTGAGGAGGTTTTCACAGTCTGTGGACATGTAGAAAGGAATCCTGTATTTTCCCCTTAGCACTCTTTCTCTAAGTTCCTTGGTAACAGAACAAGAACAGCCAGTAAGTTGTAAGCAGCAAGTCACTTAAAATATTAGATAAAATATTAGATAAACATGGCCAACATAGTCTACAAAAAGTTACCTTTAAGTTCTGTCCATCGAAAGGAAGAGATCCACTCACGAGAGTATAAAGAATAACACCTAAACTCCAAACATCTACTTCAGGTCCATCATATTTCTTCCCTTGAAAGAGCTCTGGAGCAGCATATGGTGGGCTGCCACAAAAGGTGTCCAGTTTATTTCCAACTGTAAACTCATTGCTAAAACCAAAGTCAGCTATTTTAATGTTCATATCTGCATCTAGCAATAGATTTTCAGCCTGAAAGAGAAAGAATGGTTTGTAGATGAATAAAATACTTGATTTAGAATGCTGTTGGTTGCTTTTACTCATTCTTAAAAGGCAAGAAACTGAAATACCCATTAACATTCCCTTCCTTGCAAGGTCTTTAGGTTTGCTTTAGTCAATCATTAGCATATCCTGTTTTAAAAATCTCCGTACAATGGCTTCAGACTATGGGAGCTGTTTCACTGCCTGAAAACTTGTTACCATCTGTTTTTCTCCACGGAAATGTATCTTACATTTTGATCTATTCAGATGAAAATGAGATACAGTATCACGATCCATACTTGACAGCATGTGGTATTCTTACAGTAGTTAGGTAATAAACATAACTTTTAAAGTTCTTTTTTTTAGTGGTGGTATTGTTTTTTGCCTTTTTTAAGTTACAAAGCTATGACAAATTGAACAAATTATGTAGCAGTACTATTAATATAAAAGGCACAGTTTAAAGAAGAGATATGCTGTTTCATGGCAAGCTACAAAGAAGCCATACTTCAGTTTCATTATCACTATTGGTAATTCATTCTGTTCAACATCAATTCTTCTCATATCTCTATCAAACTACCACTTAAAAAAAAAAAAAGATTTCTCAGCTAACACTGACCTGCATCAGATCTGAATGTGACCGCTGGGAGAGAGGTTATCTTTCAGCAACCATTAAATGTTTGCATTTAAAAGCCTTATAAATCCTCTTCCTTTTATTTAAAATGGTTCTAAGCTGCAAATATTTCACAAGACTCGCTATAACATATCTAAATAAATAAATAAATCAGAAAGCTTAGTATAAACTGCATTTTATAAACAATAAAGGTCACACCCACAGGTACAGAAGCTGACACACATACACTGCACACACTTTTTCCTACTCACCTTGAGATCTCTATGAACAATATGCTTTTGATGGCAATACTGCACTGCAGATACTATCTGAACAGAAAACAAACCAAATTATGTAAGTGACATCTCAAAGAAGCAGGAGCTTTAATCAAAGATTTCAACATTTATTATTGAAGTTGACATGAATTTATCCAGTCAGAGCTACATAACCAACTCCTACAGTGACCAGTATATTTGGGAAAAAGCTGCTGAATAACTTTAATGTTATTTGATCTATTTGCTTTCTCCTGTACTTGAACGAGGATTTTGTTTTTCCTGTGGGGCTAATTATAGACCAGCAGAAGCAATGACTTTCAGAAAGGTTACTGAAGTATTTCCATTCCAATACTGTACACAGCTATAAAAGCTTTCCCCCTAGACTGAGGTTTTCCAGGCCCTCTCCAAAGGTGATTTTTCATGCCATGCCAGAGAGAAAAGGGTAAGAAATGGGCTTTGGTTGCTTGAGAAACTATTGGGAAACAGCTTGTTTGTCAAAATTTATCCAATGAGAAGCATCTAGGCATCTGACAGAGATCTGCTGTCTAAGTGCATATGGTTTAGTGCATTTTGTATAGCATAGCAAGCTCAATGAGAGCTCAAAAACTCTCTTATGTCTCTGAAGCATAATGGAATAATTTCTTCCATGATAATTTCCAAATATCATAAAGATTTTTCTGCTTTATACAGCAAACCATATAAGCTATTTACACAGTGCAGTGTCATAGTACATTGCTTCTCAGAGTCACTGCTGCAGAACTTCACATGTATGGAAAAGGTAGATGAAGTATCATTCTTACACGACCATAAATGCAGTCAAATGCATTTTGTCATGCGTGCATGGTCAGAATTGAGGCAGATGTTATGACTTGTTAAAATAAGTGGAACTGCACATAAAAATAGTAACTACATTTAAATAAATGTATTTTCAGTCTCCATTCAAGAGTAAGAATACTTCCCCAGCAGAAAGGTGAGGTAACATTACTGTTATAAGAAAATAACTCTTGATCAGATCACCAGTTTAGTGTAAGGATCCCCTGTACTGTTAAAGGAGCAAAGGTTCTCTCCCTCAGCATTTAGAGCACATGAAAGGTGTTGGTAGGTTCCTGGTAGGTCAAATAACTGATACACCAGTAAGTTTTGTATTTGAAACTTAAGCACCAAAGTGATCTTTGTGCCCTGTAATATTGAATCACTCACATGCAAAATGTCACCTTAGAAACCAAGCAGATGGTGGAAAGCTGAAGTACTATTTCCATTCCCTACACCTTCATTCTGGTTTTGCTTTTTCCTTTATGTACTGGTTCCCTCTTTCTGACTCCCAAGTTCAGCTTTTTGCAGTTACTGAAACTGCCAAAGTGCCCCCATACCACCACTTGTCCCCTCCTTTTGGTTCCCTTCCTTTTCTCTCTGCTACCATTACCCCAGCCCCAGTCACAAGCTCACTCTGCAGGGGCTTCCAGTGCTGACAGCACAACAAACACCTCAGGCTTTATTCAGGATTGCAGAGACACAGCACTACCACCACTCACTCCTGAACTGCTTTATTGTGACTGCCTAAGAGCAGAAGGCTGAGCAGATGATCAATCAGTGGCTTCCTCTGGAGATGCTTTTGAACTCCTCTGCACTGCAACAGGATGGCACAGAGACTGCAGAAGTGAGCCCAATCCATGTGAAGTGAAATAATGAAATGTGTAGGACATTAATAATTGAAGAACATAACTGAATGAAAAATAGCACAAAGCATGGCTGCTCCAGACTGAAACCCTTGTCTTCCAGCTTCCATCACTGTTTCCACTGACACTTCCTAACCTTCTCGTGTGAGGAATTTTCTGACACTTGGCAGGTGAAGAGAAGGGGAGAAAAAGCATGTGAGCTTTTTGCTAGAAGTAACAACTGGAACATTGAAAAACTTTTCTAAAGAGTGATTTCAAAAATCTGTATAAATATAGGTTTTGAAGAAGTTCTCTCTAGGCAGAACCATTCTCAAAAGGATTAAATGACAAAAGGATGAATGACCTCTCAGGGCCCCTTCCACACTGCTAAGAGCATTCTGTTGCTTTACTGGAACACACCAATAGGATGTATTTTGTGGATTTTATAATTTTCTAAGATCTGTCCTAACATCTACCAGCATTAAGAATTCTAAACTGCTTCAGCAGGGAAACAGTGAGAATACTGAAGAAGGCCAGATTTTATTGCTTTCAGGAAAGAGAGGGAACTAATACACACAAATTTAAGGAGACTTGCTGCTCAGTACAGATTTTTTTGTGGAAAAAGGATGAAACTGAACCAGAACTGCCTGGAAGTCTATAATGGGGAAGAAGAATAAGGTGACATTAAGAATGCAAAACATTCTCAATTTGAATTTCTCACACATGGCTACACAAAGGAGTTTGAAATGGAGAGCTGTACAGCACAGTTGTATTCTTAGACTTTGTGCCTTCTCCTTTGTTCCTTGTCAAGTGCAACTGAAATAATGATTACTGTACTTACATTCTATTTTCCTGCTAAAAACCTTACATATGTTTAACAAAATAGACTAAAAAATAGTTCCTTTTTATCTCTAACAAGCAAAAGGGAGAATTACCAAATCCTGCTCTTTGCCTGCTAGAGAGGAAGTGTCTCCTGAGACAAAACACAAGTGTTTGATCCAGAAATCACATCTACTGAAAGAAGAAACACGATCTGAAAACAAGATATAATACAACCTATTGTAAGAACTAATCTCAATACCATGGCACAACTGTTTCTTCAGTTTAGAAAGAGCCACTGTCTGCTAAAACAGTTAACAAATTAAAAAAAAAAGAAGGCTATTATGTCATAAGTCTCTGTCTAACAGAGAACAGCTGCACTGCATCAGATAAAAGGTCTGCAGAGAGCATTCTTCCTCTAACAATGACCAAAAGTGATACACAGCTATTCCAGGACTACAGTAGGTTGAAATGAATAGTTTCATGACCTGTGAGCCCAGCAAGATCTAGTTTCCTTGTTTCCTTTGACACTGTCCCTCAGCCTGAGCTTTAGCATCTAATAAAATTGCTCTGATCAAAGTCACCTGACTTCCATCCAGCAAGAATGATTTTCTCTCTAGCTTAGCCCAATCAGCTTGTGCTACAGTTTCTCTCCTCTGCTTATTTCCAGGCTTCTCTCTTTTCTCCCAGGAACTGAAGCTTCTGAAGCTTTCAAGAACCTCCCTTCTTTGAGATCAAGGTCCTCTAAAACTGGTTGAGCTCAGCAGCCAGGAAATCAGCTGTTGGGGGAGGACAGAGCACAGCTGTCTGCACCAGGAGACTTGCATGAAAAACAAAAAGTGTATTCCAGTGCATACAAGCGAGGCCATCTATATATCTTTATAACAGCATTTATTCTACTGAAATAAAAAAAAAAAAAAAACAAACAAAAAAAACCCAACAAACCAACTCAACATAGCATCAGGTTGAGAGTACATAAACCCAATTTTTGATGGGTCAAACACTCAGCTCAGCAGGTAACTCCCTTTTAAATTCTTTTCAAAAATGAAGCTACATCCTGTACTACCCACATTATCCCATAAAATTAAGCACTAAGTGTACCTGTAAAACATGTTTGACCTGTTTCTGTATGTTTTTACTTAAAGGGAGGTAAAATTGTTAGAAAAAAACAGGTATTTATTGAAGAAACATGTTATTTTAATGTAATTACTGCAAGATCTTTTTCCACATAGCTCCTGATGAATGAAATTGAGGACTGAAAGCAAAGAGTTATCAGCAGAAGTTTCCAATATTCACATCTGAGAGAGAACAGTCAATGCTCTCAAGTTACTCTGAAGCTCTTCAAGCGACATTACAAAGGCAACAGCCAGGGATTTAGAAGAGATGGCTGAAGTGGGAATGACCGTTTCACATCCCACCACTTCTACTGCCAACACAGCACAGGAGAATAAACCAGAAACCTTCAATCACAAAGGAAAACTCTTTACCTACCAGAATATGAAAGTGAAGGCAGCAGCTTTAAAAATACATGTAAGACTTTGTTGAAGAGTGGGAAAAGTTTTCCTTACTGTCAAGCTGTATAACTCCAGTAATCACAAATGATTTCTGGGGAGATGAAGTCTACACCTGCTTTTGGGTTGTTTTGATTGTTTGGTGGTGGTGGTGGTTTTGGTGTGGGTTTTTCCCCCCCAAAAATTAAAAAGGGTAAATACAAGATTTAATTAGATGAGAGAAAACAAAGCAAAATCATTAATTTAGTTCCTGCAAGTCTCATATCTTACAACATATTTTTATTATGTATGGCTATGCTTGAGAAGTGAAACCATCAGAGCCTCCCCTTCCAACAGAGCAACTGACTGACACATCACTGCCATGATCCAGCAGTTTAAAACCCCTACACACCATTCAAAAAACCACTCTTGTCCCTAAAGGAGTGTAGGAGAATGCCCCGCAATGAGAGAGGGGCAAACTAGCCTTTGTCCCCCAAAAAAGGAAGGAAGCCCAGAAGTTTCTCCCAACGATCAGGTGAAAAGCCACCTTATAGGACCCCAGAGACTTCACTAAAACCTTGGGGTCACCTAATTGGATAGAAGCCAAAAGGTCCCGCCTGGGCCATAAGGTAGAAAAAGAGAGGACAAAGGAACCATGAGGCTTTTGTGAATGTGTTTTGTAGAAGGAACAGACCTCTGTACCTGGTTCGGATTTTCTGTTTATTGTTTTGCCTTTTATTAAACCTTTTTGTTTCTAACACTGCAGCAGAAGCCATCCTGCTCATTCTTCGCCTCCAAAGGTAATAGCTAAGTTATCCTTGGGTGTATTAGGTTCCCTTTTAAGGGCTCATAAAACCCTGGCCCGACAAAACAGAACCTAATATGTCCCTACTCATTATTTTCAAGTGTCATTAAGCTGGAGCATAATTTTGACATTTATTATTTGTCACAACATTACTGAGGCTATCCAAGTGACCAAAGGGAATAGGCATTTACAAATTTCAGCACAAGAGCAGACATTTGGATTTAAATTAGTTATGCAAAAATATCTGGTTATGTTCAGTATTTGACTGGTTATGTTCAGTACTGCTTGACTGTAGAATGGAAATGCTTTTTGCAGATCAATGAAATTCCAACACCTTGGCAGGGCTAGCTTATTCATCATAAAGAAAGCTAAACTAACAAGTCTAGACATTACTTTTCTGTGACTTTTTAGAACAAGTATTAAACAGTATCTTTTCATGTAAGCAGATGAATGTGAATGGATCTCTACTACATGCACTGTCTGCATTTTGAAACTGGTCTGTTTGTAGCCTGTTACATTTGAACAACTTCCAAAATGTTACAGACCTGCTGAGCTAAGGACATATGAAATCAGCCCAGAGGAAATGCATTTTGGAATGGAATACACTTCCAAACCAAGCACTCCCTGTGTTCTGGCACTCTTGGACACGCTGGCACTCAGCACTAAGGAAACCAGCACCCCTGAACAGACTCTGACTCCTTCAAAGTACTGCTGTGGCATAAGTTTTTTCTTACTCAGAGCTACAAGCCCACAACATGCTGAACACTGCTGTAAGTCAAATGCAAAGGACAGCTGTTTTACTCATTTCAGCATTAAAAACAGGGGTGAGGGGAAAGCTGACATATAGGAATGTTATACATACCTGTCTAAATTTAGCTCTTGCCTCCTTTTCCTTCATTCTTCCATGTGCAACCAGATAGTCAAACACCTCCCCTACAATTCAAAAACAAGATACATTAATGCCAATTTCAGAATGTAGAGATTCTTCTCCAGCAGTTGCCCACAGCAGCTTCACTGGAATTACTGTACTTCAAGTTTATGATTACAGGACAGCTCAAGAGAACAAGGCACAACTGCTGTGCAATTTACTACACCATCATCTCCTTTACAAGAAAATAATGAGGGAGTGGATATACACAAAGGAAACCATTTCCTCCCAATTACTTAGGATAGAAACTGAGCAGCATACTTCTGTTTTGTAAACAAAGATGACATCTACCCTTTCACAGACTTTCTCACAAGAGTTTCTTTTGCTTCAGAAAAAAAAAAAGTTTCATATATGAGAACAATTGATGATATTTGTAAATGCCATCATACCGACACTAGAATTTTAATTTGTGCATGTGTATAAAATGGTTCTAAACAAAATCAAAAACCTTAGCTTTAACCTAGGCTTGGAAGAGGTACCCACAAGGAGGGTCACAAGAATGAGCACAGCAGGACACACTGACATAATCCCTCACACAACCACTATACCTGTAAAATACACAGAACAAGGCCACTGTTGTACAGCTGTGAATGACCAAAGATTACTGAAGATCTACTGTGTTTCAGTTTCTCCCCTCTCTAATCAATGCAGTCATTTTAGAGCACATCAATACAGACTACAATGTTTGAGCTTTAGGTGCAGGCCACTGGCCCATGAAACACTGACATGTTTGTGAAAGCATGGGAGATTTCCTTTACTAAAAACCAACAGTCGTGTATGTAAGAACTACAAACACAAAATAATAACACAGTTTTAAAAAGTCCTCACTAGTATGCAAAAACCATAAAAACTTCAGAAGTGGTTCAAATATTTAAACATTCCCTACTGAGCAAGGAAACATGGTTTTGCAGACAGCCACTTCATAAGGGAAGAGCTGAGTAATATCATATTTATTTTTTTAAAAGACACAACTCCACCAGATTGCAATAAAAAAAGGAGTCACACTGCAGGAAAAGCAACCACTGAGCCATCTGAGGGAATGTCAGGACTCCCCATAAAATGGTCTTCCCTCTGCAGTGTATTCTGTAATACTCAACTCAGGTAACTCTCCCAGCTGTATTTCACAGCTGTTTCTTTAAAAACCTTGAAGCAGCAAACCCCAAACACTTCTTCACATTTCAGGGAAAAAGACACCAGGGAAAGAATTATCCCCACTTTATGTGAAGTGTTGCAGCTGTAGCAATAATGTCTTTCATCCTGCAGCCAGAGTTCATGTGCATCATGATGACCTGACCTTGATAAAGAGAAAACAGGGAAACTGATGCCTGCCACTGTGATTGCCAGCCATTCCTGTCTTGCACAGCATGGCACGTGAGAAGGTACTGCTCCTGGCCTTTTGGACCAGTACAGTACTCACCTCTCCCTCATCACCCTAGGAAAGGTCCTCACTCCTTCAGAGAACCACTGGCCTTTCTACCTCCTAGAAGCCAATCACTAGATGGCAATAAGACTTCACTTTTAAGTCTGGTACTATCAAACAACACAGAGATGTCTCCCTAATCACCTGAACTGGTCAATATTTTAATGGTATAACACCCACTCTGTTCCTGTTTAAGCAAACCTTGGCTGAGCATTTGGGAAGCTGCTGGAAGAAAAGACAGGTGGGTAGAGAATCTTTCTTTATTTGTAGCAATTGATTAAACTTCATATAATCTAATGTAAGAGTCTGAATTTAACACTGATTTTCTCTGAAAAAGGTCTATCTCCTTCCTAAAAGCCTCAACTGTTTGAGATTCCCAGATGCTGGTGCTCAAGGGTCACACTGACAAGCTGAGTGATATTAAGTTCTAGCCAGCAAGGAGTAACTTAAGCCTGAATACCTTAATTCTGGCTCTGGTGAAAATATCTGACACTGCATGATGTGCATTTTTCCATCCCCTCTAGAATCAGAAAGAGCATTTAAGCTCTTTCTAAAATGGCATAAGGCTAGGCCTAACAATTCTTGACAGTAGAAGGCCTGTGATTAAGATATGTAAGATGTCATCAACATCTAAAAACAGAAGTTGCAGTGCTCATGCTTTTGAGAGCAACAATTAAAGAAACACAGAAAAGTTTCATCTGAACATGATTTTACCAAATATCTTATACAAAATAGGACACCAGGGGTAGGGAGCTGAATAGAGTAAATTGAGAACATTAGTATTTGTTATGGGCAGGAAAAGTGGCTGAGAAAAGACTCCCAATTAATTTGAACTGTGAAAAAAAAGCAAATGTTACTAAGTTGTAGTAAGTTTAGAAGCTGGTTTTACAAGTTACATTTATTATTTATGTTGACCAAACAAGTCCCAGTGAATACTAAAGATTTTGCTTAATATTTTACACTACCTTGACATAAATATTTGCTGAAAGAGAAAGCAAAACTTTCAAGAAAACAAGTGTTTTCTCTCACTTGGCAATTTGCTTACTGTGTCACTGCAGCAAAAAGGTACTTACCCCCACTTGCATATTCCATTATTAAATAGAGAGTTTTTTCAGTTTCAATGACTTCAAATAGCTTCACTAGAAAAGAAAGACATTTAGTCATCAGTTAACTAATTGCAGAAGCATTATGTTAATACCCCACAGAATTCTGTGAGACAAAAATACCCAAACTGTTTGCCTGCCACTTTAGACTATTTACTCTAAAGAAACTTTCTGTCTAATGTTCCTAAGCAGAAAATACTGTAACCCACTTGGTCAACTCATATAGAACAACATATTCTCAGGAAACAATACTTTGCTTCTTTTGCATGGGAACATAACTAAGCTAAGCAGAACATGCACAGATTTGAGCATCAGCAACAGCCACATATGTGCACTGAACTGGAACACGTGGTGACAAATCAGTTACCAGCCTGCTCACAGTCCCATAGGAGCACCATACCACAGCATTTAAATGTACAAACTCGAAAAAATTCTTGACCACTTCTTGGTTTTGGTGTATATGCTAATTTTTAATGAGAACCTAAATTCAGTCAAAAATCAATACTATACTCAAAAGAAGCAAATTTATCAGTTAGCTATGCAAATAACAGTTCTGTGCAAAGAGACCACAATGTTTATTTTATTTTTTTAAACACACAGTTCTGAAATACCAGTTATTATTGCTATCTTAAAGTAAATTCACACTCCAGTGCAAAATAATCTTTTAAACTTAATCTTAAACACAACAATCTTAACAGTGAAAAGCTAAAACTTCTCCAGAGATGGAAATTATGTGAAAGAAACAAGATACCTATATTTGGATGATTTAAGATCTTCATTATTCTTACTTCTCTAAAGAGCTGAAACAAACATAAGACATGAAATAAGTTAATGAAATCACTAATAAACAGCCATTCTCCTTAAAGACTGAAAACTTCAATATAGTCATTTAAACACAAAGGGCAAACATTATTAAACATTATCAGTGAAGTTCATGAAATAAGCACTTTTGGAGGGCAAGAGTTAACAAATCAACCCCTGCCCAACAAATCAACCCTCAAAAACCTGAAAGCACCCAGGAAGAACTCAGACAGCTCAGGAAAGAAGTGACCTTAGCCCTGTGGTTTGCAGACTTTTGGGGTCAGAAGAGCACTGTGAGCCCATGCAGCTTCCTGCTGACCAGCACATCTCACACATCTTTCACTCCCTTCACAAAAAGTACAGCTCCAAGCTTTTGTGAATCCCCACCTGCTTTAGAAGACCACTGCAGTATGTTACTGGTATGAATTCAACATTCTTCAGGACTTTGTTAAAGCCCAAGAATTACTGTGCTACAACAGCAGCTCACAGGTGAAACATCAGCTGTTTACACTGTGCAAAAACCATGTTATCCAACCACACCAGCAAGGAGCAAGTCCTAAGGAGAGGAAGGGAAGACAAGGCCAGCCCTCAGCCTTTCAGAAGCATTGCTGCAAGGCAAGTGAGGCACAGCAGCCCTGGGTCTGCCAGCACAGCTCCCTGATCACTCCCAGACACAGCCTGAAGCCTGCCCAGACACCGCAGCACGCTGAAAGTGCTCGCCAAAATTAACAGGGCAGAACACAAATGGTGTTTTCCTGACCCCCTCGTGCTGCTTCCCTTTCTGCAAGCACTGGTGTTAACCCTGACTGACACGCAAGGTACAGGAATTATTTAACAGATATATCTCACAAAACACACAAATTCCCCATATAAAAGCTCTCCATCTCTAGCCTGCCCCAGCAGGATGGTGGTGAGGGACAACTGCCTGCTTCAAGCTGCAGGATGACATTATATCCTCTGCCCTAAATCCAGAGACAGAGTACTGATTGGAAGGATATTGTCATGCTTCATGTCCCATTTGTCCCTCCCCAATACTGCCAATACTCATGTGAAGAGGGCTTTCAGTAATTATTTCTGAAAATTTCAACTTTGCATGTCACACAGAGCAAACTCTGTCCTTCTGCAACTTAATGCAAATATGGAGTGACATTTAACAAACTAGAAATGAAAGCAAAGTCATGACTGAACAGTTGTTAATTATTTTCACCTCTCAAAACACTTCTGCAAAAGACTATTGTAAGACACACATAAATACATAACTGTAATAGTAAAAGTGCCACAGGTGGTGTTACTGCAATATGAAACATTGCTTTGAACAAAGCTGGTAAATAGCAGATTAATTAAAAGCAGTTCCAAGATAAAATATTATTACAAAAAAAATGAAGCACAAATACTCTTGTACTCAGAAAACCAAAGAATTCTCTTTTTATGCACTACACTATATGGCAGTCAAGTGTATAGCTGTTCTCCCTCTGCAGCTCACCAATGCCAGCCCAAGACTCCAGAGAGTTCATGTTCTTCATGATCAATTATTTTCTAACAGCATGCTTCAAAAAGTGGGAGTAATCAAGAGGTTTTATTAGAAACCTAACACAAATTTCTACAGGAATATCAGCAACCTAACACCATATTGAACTTCATCTAAAGAGACTGAAGAAGAATAGAAATTCACAGCTCCAAGTGAATGCAGACATAGGAAAAAACCCAAGAGTTTTGTAAATATAGGATAGGGATAACAGCATTGTTAATCACACTAAGGAAAGAAAAAACACTGCTGGAAGATTTGGCTCAGGTCAGATTCCAGATAAAGTGAAGAAATTTGGTATGTCTACACATATTAGTAACAACTCAAAAACTTGTAGGTGTATTTACTCAGTAAAAGCAAAGAAAAGGTGAAACTTTGTAATAATAAAATAAAAGGTGAAACATTAGAAACAAACAGAAAACAACAAAAGAGTCAATAAAACAAAATCCTTGTGCATTTGTGATTTTTAATAAAAGAAAATGCAAGGTGTGGGTTTTAAATAAATCAATAGGACAAATTCACAATTTGGAGACCAGCTGTTCTAACCATACTCTGCTTTCTGATATTTCAGAATCATAGAATTTCTGCAAATGCCAACATCTGGGGAGCAATCCTCACTGCACTGCCCAGGAGACCTTCTCTCTGCTACAGCACCAGCTGGGATTGGCACACTACCTGAACAGAGAAAAAACAAACAGTTTTCCAAATGCTTTTAATTATCTTGTTATCTAGGTCTGTGCCTGACACTTTGCTAGATGACAAGCTGCTTAAAAGAAATCACGATTGATTGATCAAGTAAATTATTTGCTATGCAAAATAGTTTCAAAACCTCTGTGCACACGTTTTCTTTATCCTCTAGAGAGGCAAAATTGCCTTCTTTTCTTTTTTAAACTGTGTTATTTCTGGAGCTTTCTCATATGTAATCAGACAGGGTAGACTACATCATCTCTCTCTTGATCATGAGGAATTTAAAAGCAGTTGAATCTATAGCTGTTTTTTTCTTGCTTTTCATTCATTTCAGCTAAACTGGTGTATAATATATTCTGAATACTCCATTAATACTTTTAATCACAGCTTATATAACTGAAAGGCTCTTATCAGTTTTTACAATTTCAAAGACAGTTCACTTAATTCACTCTCAATTGGTATCTGACATCTTCCACCCCCAATACCCAGATAGAGCCTACTGGGTCAGACCCTCACCAAAACACTGGTCCACAAAATGACTTCTCTGCTTTACTAACCCAAATGAAGCATGTCAAAAAGCAGCTTCTGCTTCATGAGCCATTTGTTCAAGTGGGTGACTAGGAAGAAGCTCTGTTAAAAAACAGACTATTTCTGCCTCAGAGGAAATTAAAAATAAAAATACTTGAGAATAGGATACAACCACCACCAAACTGTAATTTTAGTTAGATAAATGCACTTTAGATTGTGCACCCTTAGTCAGTTTACCTGTTATATCTTTTTGACACAGATGGGGATATCTGGGGAAATATTTATTTATAAATGTCTGACATTGTAATATGTATTATAATCTATTTCTGACAGAGGAATAAAAAGAGGAATAAAATGTACAACATCATACAACTTTCCCAAAGTATGCTGGATAAAGGTTTTACAGATTTCATTATGTGCATCAGCTTCTAGGAAATGACGTAGTAACTATCATCACACAATAAAATTTATTGCAAACAGCAGGTTTGATAAAACCTCACATCTCTGAGGTTCCCTGCCCACAGGAACACAGAATAAGGTATAACATCAGAAAATGTTACATGAAAGTTCTCAATATAGAAAATTATTTTCTTAGTATTAGGAAATCACTTGTCATAATGAAGCTCTAAAGGCAGACAAACAACTGAAAACAGTTCTCATCAGTTTAATTTCTAATACTGAGATTCAAAACTACTCCCAGCCTGTTGAACAGCTCATTTTCCGTCAACAGGAGCTCTACAAACGTTTCCAGGCAAAGACAAACATCCTTAGTCTGCCAAACAAATGGCTTTCAGCTTTGTTGTGGTCTGGTCCTTTGAGTGTAAGCCATGTCAGATACAGGAAAAGAATGCCATTTAATTAATGCTGTGAGCCAAAAAGCTGAATAAAAAAAACCCCAACGAACCAGCAATGGAAGCTGGTTCTTTTAGGCTAATTCTCTTTGAACACAGCTAAAGGCAGACTAGAAGTGCTCCCACAGTAGCTATCACAAGACAGTAACAAATTATTTTAAAAATACTGAAAAAGTTTGCTAAAAAGTGAGTCAGTGCCAGCTGCAGAGCACCACCCTCTCCTGGTCTCCTTGTCCCTTTTCACAGGATGTTGTCCCAAGCCAGCTCAAGCCTGACCTGTGTATTAGGCTTCTCCTGGTAACTGCTCACTGAAATATGCCCTACATCTAATAAAGAGTCTCAGGCAAAAAGCCTTTACACAATGCAAGTTTGCCTCAAACTAAGCACACTTGGAAACAGAAAGGGATACTCATTACAAACAGAAGAGCAGGAGCATTTAAAATTCTCATCCTTTTCTTGCAGTTCTTAAAACACTGATTGACTCATGGTCAAAAAGTACATGATCCATGTTAAAATTGATGTTTAAGAAAACTTAAATGCTTTAACAATAAGTATTGCCCAAGTAAGTGGCAAAACATCTGCACATAATGAACAAAAATATTTGGCTGAGGAGCCAAGTTCTAAAACAGGAAAATGAGAAGTGATTTAGTGCTATTACACAAGCTTGATAAAGAAAACCCTTGCATATAATGGCATTGGTAAATCAAAAGAAAAAAAAAACCCAAACTATTTTATTTTTTGTCTAGGAGGAAGTGAACTCTGTAGCATCAGCACTTGTTTGCAGTGAGACCAATATCCACTGGAATTGCACACACAAGTCCATTTGTGGAGAACAGTGATTATGACTAACACCGCCAGCATGGGAAAAAACCTCTAAGAATTCCCTTTTCTTTCAAAGCAGGGAAGTACCAGTTACAGCTTCCTCTTCACTAAGCAAGAGCAGCACAGCAGTAATTAGGTCCTAAAACAACAGCAAAGAGTAGCTGCATGTGGCTGCCACAGAACTTCCTCAGCAGCAGACAAGAAACCCGACCCTTCAGAGCTGAGTGTCAGTATGGAGCTGTCAGGGCTGCAGTGAGGGCATACCAGGAATTACTGCTCCGGAAAGCAAAGCAAGTCCTTAACAAGGTTAACTTCTTCCTGGCAGCTGAAGTATCGATGTGGAAGATAGAACACAAAGAAATCAGAACTGGCAGCCTTTAATCACCATTTGTTTCCCCACCTAAGGATGACTCGGGCATGCAGCTACACCGCAGCTGAGATGCTGCACACCACACCCTCTTCTGGGCACAGCCCTTCCCTCCTCACCATACCTCAAATATTTTCTCTCTCTCTCCAGAAGTGCAAGATCAGAAGCACTTCCATCTTAGCTCCCCCTGCATCCTCAGGTCGTGTGTGCAGTTGGCTCCAAAGGCACCGAGGCTGAGGCACTGCCGGCAGTGCTGGGGAAAGGGGCAAAGGCTTGCAACATAAAAAGCCTGGGTCAGGCAAAGCTGGCAAGCTGTGTGCTGTGCATTCCCTCTGCTTCCTATGACAAGCAGGAATTTAATTTTGATAAAACTGCTTTCAGTTTTTGAATTGAAAACTGAGACACCTTACTAAATTCTTTTTGTGCTCGTGTAACAAATGAGCTTAGAGAGGAGAGCACATTAGCTATTTCACTCCACAAATTGGATCTGATATCTGCCCTGCTATTTGGTACTATTCTTCCAGACTCCCAGTTAAGAAATCCAGTGGTACCCAAGATGACACTACAAATCACACTTCATAATCTAATTTTATAAACTGTAAATAAAAATTAAATTACAACAGAGATGGAGCAGACACTGCTGTGAGTGGACACTGAGCCAGCTGAAACCCAGTAATCAAAGGCTCATCATGCACACTTCCAGCTTGTAGCTCTTCCAACTGAACACCTGTGACTTGTAAAAGGTTTGTACTGTACCCCCATATGAGCTCAAACTGGCATTGGAGCCCAGTCTCAAGTAACACCATTAGAAGGACTATGATTTTACATTTTTAACTGAAAACATGGCCTCTTTACTTCTCTCTGATCGTTCTTCCCATGCCCTGATATTTCCCATTTTTATCACACAGCTTTTGTTTCACTTTCAAGTACTTCAAGCATTGAACCATTTTTATTTAGGCATTCCAAGTTGCAATCTGCCACAGAAATCAACTTTATCTAATCCATCATATTACCTAATTTGCACTTTATTTTCACCCTGCTTACCCAGAAACCACCAATAACCTCAGGGACTAAACTGAGAAAAATTCTGAGAAAAATGGAACCAGATTATCTACTTTTACCCTGTCCACACAGTCATACAAAGCTGCCACCTGCTCAGATGACAGAGCCTTTCTTCTACAGGTTATTCTTTTCCTCCCAATGAAACCATAAAATGTAAGAACTTGTGTGTTTTTCCAATTTACTTTTGCACCATTAATCTTGATAAAAAGTCTAATCAAGTGATCTTTTTAGTATTTGCATAAAATACAAATGTGTATATTCTCCAGTTTACTCTAGTTACTCTCTTTCATTTTGTTTGCAGGTAAATTCTGCATATTCTCTTGTTCAAACAGAAATATTTCAAGGGGGTTTTTATCAAAGTACTCAAAAGTAAACAAAAAGCCTTTGACTGCAGAACTTAAAAGGACAGAGTTAGAGAAGTCCCAAGTAAAAACAACATTTAAATGTACTTCCTGCACGGACTCCCAAACAGACTGGGTAGCTTAATGAAAGAGCAGGGTTTATCACTCTGTACTAAAAAGATAAGGTGATACAACTGTAACAGCTCATTAAACATTCAGAGCTAGAGGGAAGAAACTAGAATAGACATGGCCCAATTTGTTTCATACAACTGCATCACCTCTCCTGCTGCAAACTCCATGAAAGGCACAGATACTGCCTGGCCTTCAGTCCACTGGCAGTATTTTCAAGGCCAGTTTAAGAGGACAGAACATAAGTTTTGCATTTCTAAGTTTAACAAAGCAACCGGCACAAAGGAGACATGGGGGCATGACACCAAACCACAGACGTCCTCTCTACAGAGTCAGCTCTGCTTGGAGCACAAAGGAAGTGGCAAATACCTCTCTTTTCTCAGTTTACAGCTCTGCAAGACTTCAGCTTGAACAACTGCAGGGTTGTCAGAAATATCTGTTGCAAAACCAGTTATTAAATACAGTAGTCAGATGTGTGCAAAGGTATGCAATGCTTCAGATTCTCCAGCACAGGCATTCAGGGTTAATGGAAGGAGGTGGGGAAGAGAACAAGTTATAATACAGTTGAAAGATTAAATGTAAAAACATACCTTTTGTAGACTAGTTGGGTTCAGCTGTGTTTTGTCAATTATTTTTATGGCAACCTAAAGGAAGAGTTCATGATCAGTATTTTCCATAGGAACAATACCATGTTATTACAACATGCTCAAATCCAGTAACAGACACGGAAAACATGAAAATTACACAAAAAATGCTTAAGTTCCTTCTGCAAATTATGTACTTGTATTTAAACTAGAAGCAAGAATGGAAAAACCCTGGTATTTTAAGGATATTAAGATGAGAAGCTTGCTGAGTCTTTGACTTGACATTAAGACCATCACAGTCATGACAGTGGAAGCTCCACAGCAGACAGTGCCCTGATAGAGAGCAGTGTGCCTATAGATAATATTTACACAGTATAATTACACAACAGATTACACAGTAGTGACTGGGCATTGGCAGTTTCTAAAAGCAGAGATTTCAGAGCATATTGAAAGCATTTCCACACAAATTTGGCAAGAAGTAAGTTCATCTTTGGAAATTTACTAAATATTTGCATCAATTTGCTCCCTGATGGGTATTAAAAAAAGTATCACTTGGAAATCAACAAAAACACGTTGGCCATAGTACAACACTTAGGGTACTTTCTACATTCCTTTACTTGTTCTCCTCTTTTCAGTAAATGCTGCACAGAAATATTAAAGAACAAAATAAAATTTTCACACAATAAGCAAAAGAGAAATTCCATACCATGCTAATTAGTCAGAACCTGAAGATTTGAAGCAATGAATAGGCAACAGAAACTTCAGTGCAATGCAGTTTGGATACTGGACAAGGTAGAAAAAGAAATGAGAATCTTTCTAGAATTACACACCAATTGGTATTTTTCCTTTCTAAATTAGAGACCAAACATACCAGAAGAAGCTCTACAGAAGGAGATGGTGCCTCTCAAAGAGGCAAGATGCTGCAACTCAGCTGATTATAATATCTTACTGGTGCAAAGCAAAGGTTTTCAACTCCACTTCAATTTTTGGCTCAAACAGTAGATGCTGCTCCTTCCCATGCCACAGCTCCCATTTCCCTGCATCACTCTGAGCTATCTTTGTCACCTCATTAGCTTGGGGTTGGTGACATATGGAATAAAGAATATCTTACATCAAAGCCAATTTATATCCCTACATCCAAGTGCAAAAACACAGGGATGGATTGTCACGATGGAGAGGGTAAGAGGGGAAAGTGTTCAACGCTTGGGTGCATCACAGAATTATATAATGGATATGGTGTTTTCTGCAACTGATATTCAAGACTTATTTTGAGCTCTTCTAGCTGCAAGATACGATGAGACATGACTGAGAAGCCATCTAAGAATGCTTTTACTCTGGGGAGTGTTTTCTTCTAAGGCAAGCTACTGAAATTATAGATCACTATTTCCCGAGGCAAAATTCCATTGCAAAACCTTGAGAAATCACTTCAAAAATACAAACAAGAGAGAAAGACATTAAGCAATAGGTATTTTTATATTAGCAGCTGTGTACGAAACCAAGAAAGATTTTTATCTCCAGCTTTATGCCTGTTGTTAACTTTGTCACAATAGTTCAAAGTTACTCGCTTCCTGCAATTTCTTGTAATTCTGCATTATGATGCTGGACTCTTATAATGCTGGATTATAGTGAGCACTGCCTTTGTCAACAGCAGATAAAGTTATTTGAAAGTGACCTGGTGCCCCAAGACTACCCAGAGCTGTTCACTTAGTAAGCACATTCCGCTCAGAAAAGTTTGCATTTTCGTTCTGGGCTGTACCATTCTGGTGAATCTTTAAAAGATGTAAACTTTTTTCAACCTATCAAGCCTTAAGGTGCCATGTTACTGCAAAACCAGCTCACTTCAGCGTGCACTTGGTGCCGGGTCACCAGAAAGGTCTCTGACACTGTCAAACAAATTCAGCCCTGGAGATACAGGGAAGGTACAGACCTCAGTTTTCCAGAACACAGACTCTCAGGCTTCTTCAGTGCACTAATTATAGCCTTAAAGGCAGGATGCATTTAGAGAATTCCTATCCACATGAACACTGAGAGTACAATGTGTTAACATGGGCTGTGAGAGCTTGAACCCATCATCAGAACAGGGAACAACCTCAGGTGCCTTGATAAGGTCTCCAAATCACATGCAAAGGCAGCCTGCCCTCAAGAGTAGTTTTGACAAGGCTGAGAAAGTTAAATGGAGAATTTTCTAAGTACAGTTAATAAAACATTAAATTGCCTTTTAAACAGAAACAGAGCAGAAACTTTGCTCTCTTTACATAAAGTGCATTTGGAATGGTTTAATGTACTGTGAGCTAGGGTCAGTGCTGGAAAAATGCAAGTCCACCTACACTACTACACCACTGCCATGATATTCTGTGTGAAATTGTTAATAAACTGAGTTTGCTTCCACCATTCACAATAATATGACTTAAAACATTCCTCCTGCATGATTTGAATAAGGGAGTTAAAGAAATCAGAAGTTGGGACACTGAGCAAATTGGCGAAACTGCTACTATTCAGAATGTTTTCTCCCTCTTAAATTTCACTTTTTCCAAGAGAAGAACTGAAAGAAGATGACAATAGATTCCTTGGAGTCAGACTTGGGTTCTGAAAGAATTCAGCCTCACTGGGAAACTTCTGCTCCCTGGCTATTAACTGAACACATCTTTAAAGAACAGAAGGGTCCATAATAATTTTGGCCACCTCAGTAATAGCAGAAGGTAGTTTTATCTTTTAGATTCATTTTGGCAAGTACAGAAAACTTGTTAGAGGAAACACCCTTTGATAAAACTACAACAGGAGATACATGGATTGCAACAAAAGAATTAAGAAAAGCAGATTGACAATGAAGACTTGTGGCTTCAAAAGGGCAGACAGCCTACAAATAACACTCTCCTAGGCAGAGGACCAAGAAGGATGGTGTGTCCAAGCACCAGCTCTAATGCAGTGAAGCTGATCTCTGGCCACACACTCCTTGCAAGACAATTCAACCCCTTTAAATTCGGCCGATGTTCTGATCATCCCCTGAAGGCCTAAACATTTCTTCCTTTCAGTAAACTGAAGATGGGCACTCATCATGCATCCTGCAGACACACTAAAAATGGAAATGAAAAGGAGTCCTAGAACTTACTCCAGTTGGAAACACGAAATCTTCAACTCAAGCAGCAGGAAAATTCCCAGGGAAAGACTCCAGATGCAAGGAGATGAACAACTACCCTAAAAGAATGCTTAAACAAACACATCCTCCTCCCAGGAAGTGACAGGAAAGTGCTGATCTGCTTCAGGATTTGGAAGCTCCTCAGCACAGAGATATAAAGAAGGAATTGCCAAAAAGTGAACCTGACATGGTCACTTAAAAGGACATTCAGAACAGAGACACAGATAACAAGGAAAAGATAAGTGGGGTTCAAATACAGCAAGAACATAGCAGAGATGAAAACTCATTTAAGTGTAACTCCCAAAACGAAGCATTTAGTTTAGGTTTTGGTACATAAGATGGAAAAAAGAACAGAAACAAAGGACAGGCTGCAGGAGAAAGAGTGTAAAGCAGGAAATCACAAATTCAGAAAGCTAAGTGCCATCTGGCTGAGCCAGGCTGAGAAAATGACCCTGGAATTCTTACAAGAAGCAGATTTTCAAAGCAGAAAGGAAAAAAAAGCATTCTTGCAGCACAGGTTCCTAGCTTCCACCAGGAACAGAACAGCAGAGCAGGGTTTAGAAATGAGCAGACATTTTTTTTTCCAATTCATCATAAAATTCCTGAACTCAAAACTGGCAGGGAAAAACCAAGGAAAGAGAAGGTTAAAGGCAACATATTTTCCTACAGTTAACTGTACCCTATGGAAACACACAAAACGACTACCTGGACTAATGAAAAGTCTCATCAAAGAGGCTGCATGGAAATTATTCAACTAGATAAGCTGAAAAGTGCTTATAGAATTGTTTTTAGTTTTTTCCTAAAGAAAGAGGCTAAAGAGATATTAAGTTGGAAATAAATGAGTAAGTTTTTCAAGGACAAGATTTTGGGGCCAATCTTGTTTAATATCTGTATCAGTGGCCTTGGCAGAGGATGTCAAAGCATAATGATTAAATCTGTTGAAGGAGTTAAGAAGCACCATCAAACACAATGGAAAACTGATTTAAACAGCCTTGGAGATGAGTTAGCAATGAAACTGAGATTCAACATACAAGGTTGGTGCTGTTGCTGATCACAAGCAAAACACATCAATTTAACAGTCATGAGAAAGGCTAGCACAATCTGAAGACTGATCAGATAAATACTTCTGTAAGGGCAAGGGTGAAGTAACGACATTGGGAAATTGCTATCCAGAATATTGGAAACAAGTCTGGTCACAGGCATCTGAAACTATCAACATTGTACAGTTTATACAGCAAGTAGAGAAATTTTACTCATCTCCCTCTTAAGAAAAAAACCCAGTTTTAAATATATTGAAGATATTCCTATAAAATTAGCTTAATTGTTCCCTTCTAAGAAATGACACTCATTCCAATGGTCACAACCCAGAAAGTATTTATGGTCTGAATTGATCAAACTACATCAATTCCCTGAGAGTGGAAGAAACTTAGTACTCAAACCTTTCCAAATTTAGCCAAAAATTTTACACTGTCCCTTTTATTTGTTGAAATTTCAAACAAAAATAATGAACCAGAGGTCAACTCAGTTATCTGTAAGTAGAGGAAAATGTACTTCACTTTTTGCAAAGTGTGACACATATTTATCTCCAAGTTCTATACCTATAATAAGAGCAAAGAAATACTAACCAAGTACTTGCATATCCCATCTTAAGTATCAGTAAAAAGAGGATGGAACTTAAGTGGAAAGGAATTAATAAAAAATTTTCTCTACAAATGAGAACTAACTTTAACATCAGAAGACAATAGGAACTGTCAGCCAAAAAAAAAAATCTATCTCAACAGTTCTTGCAAAATGATGTCCCCTCTCTTCTTCCCTCCGTTCCTGCTACTGAACCCTGTATTAGCTCAGAAAAGAGAGATTCCCTTAAAGCTCTGCAGTCAGCAACACAGCTTCTGTAAAAGTCCTTGCTGGTATCAGCAAACATTTACTTCATCAGACAGGTTTGGCAAGAAAAGGTCAGCAAGGTGCTTCTCCTTCTTTCAGTACTTCTTGAGTTGCTTTTAATAAAACAGCACCAATAAACACCTACTTGTAACAAGCAGACAGGACTACAGCTCACCAAATCAGAACCACCATTAAGTGCAAGTGATTAATTACATTGCAATGGCATGCAGAAACTGAAAACAGAGCTGAGTTCAACTCCAAGAAGAGATGCAAGAGAAAGCTGGTCTATTCTGCACACATTGAGCAAACTGTCACTGACACAGACTATCCCTGAACAAACTGAAGCATCCTCCCAGAGCCACCCAGCACTGCAGACATGCAGGGATGATCCACCCTAGGATTCCTGGGAGATACATGGCTCTGGCAAGAAAATACTGCAGTTGGGCTACTTGGAACATAATTAAGACAACATTTAGTTCTCATGTCCGACTTCTCCTCCAATACATCCCTGCAGTATAAGAGACACTAAAAGGCAGTCCTTCCAACAAGCTTATTTTATTGCTGTATATTGATCTGGTTTTTGAAAATGGAGGATTTATCCAAGAATATTAGAAGCAATTTTTAACATAATTCAGCCGGACAGAGACTCGCCAAAAATACAAGTTTAAGAAACTATTTCCAAGAGAAATTGTTTTGTAATCGTTACTAAAAAATAGTTTTGAATTTCTGCTTTTTTCTATATCAGAGGAAATATCTCTAGTAAAATGTGCTCTATGTTCACCAACTTAGATGATGCTATTCCAAAAGAACCTTCACATCTACAGCAACTCACTGCTGTTTACACCCATACCACTTTACCTCTCTGCCAGTCAGGATGTGCCTTGCCAGCTTCACTTTTGCAAAATTCCCCTTTCCAATCGTTTTAAGGAGTCTGTAATTTCCAATATGTGGCTGCTCATCAGCACAGGAGGCTATGGAGTTCCTGCAGCGAGCTCCAGAGCGCCCAGTCCGAGAGGAAACTTCCTGCCGTCCGTCTCCATGGGACGTGTGCTGCAACACAAACACACACGGTGAGGCTGAGGAGTACACACCAAACACACCAGTCGTGAGAAGCATGCAACATCCAAAAACATCAGCAATGCCTCTGAAGAAACCTTCAAAGGATCCAACTGAAACTTCACGCTCACCATGAACTTTGTTCTGATGGGGGCAGTAAAGTGGTGCCCAGTTCATGACACAGTATTCACCTCATCACCTGCACTGCAGCAACAGCTGAGCATTCCTGAGTAACTTACATGGACTGCCAAATCAGGTACAAAACACAGAGGTGTTTAATATTATTTCCCATTTGCACTACTTTGCATAACTAGTGCAGGAAAGCCTTTGGAAAGGAAACATGAATACAGATTTTCCAAGATCACAAATTGTTAACCCTTATTGGACAACTTATACTAATTTAAAAAAAGGGTTTTTTTTCTTTCCTGTGGTCCTACAGATCCACATGACTGAAAACACCCAGGATGACCTGGAGAACAAGGAAATAAATCTTACCTAATATACAAAAACCTTGAATATTGATAAGCTGAAAGCCAGTTACAGAGATCTGAGACACTGTCCGCAATCTTTCAAGCTCCTTTCACTCTCATTTCCCTGAACAGCTACTGATTACAAAAAGGAATGGTTATATATTATCTATAACAGTCTTTACTCATTAGATTACATGGTTAAGATGTAAGTATTTTTTCACTTCCTGATAGCCTGTTTACGAAAGGGCAGGTGCCCTCTTACATTCTTAAGTCATGGTTGAGGTCCATACACCAACCACACTCATTAAAGTATTAGTTAGAAATGTTTAGGGGCCTCCAAATGTGGAACAAATATCTGGCTCCACCAAAGATGACACGTTAAATTCATAGTCATCCCAGAAACTCCAGATCTTGCTCTTCTACTACTACTCCTCTTGCTGAAACCCATTTGGGACAACCAAGAAACTGGCATAGAACAACATTCAGTCTGCAAATCACTGTTGTGTGAGGATGAGATCATACCTCAAGAGCTAACAACCATGGTACAGGCACAAATGAACAAATACGTGCTTGCATGACACTTGGCAAGTTCCACTTGCCTGATGTAACCCTGTGACCATACACTCTCACATCTTGGGTTCCTTGATTTGTTAATTTGAGTGCAACTGTTGTGATCAAATTATTGTTAAAAACACTTTCATTTAAGAAATGCTACTGATAGCAGTCTAAGGCAACTCCTGGAAAACTGTTTCAATAGTTACTATTTTAAAAAACACACAGTGTTTTAGTATCAATCTGGCTTTAGCTTCTCCTTACTGCCTGGCTACTGCATTGCCACAAGATTTACGCTTCCCATAGAGGTACTTCATTTCTCTGATCACAACACCCTTCCACTTCAGGAAGTGATATGTATATTGAGCTCCCTAAACAGGCTGCTGTACAAATGATTAAAGACAAGAAAACATTTCCTGCACTTCTGTTGAGAACCCTCCTCTGTTCTTCCAACATCTTTTTGGGGGGTTCATGGTAGACATGGACCCACCATACCAAGAGTAGGTGCGGCAGGACTAAACACAGAGACTGCCTCTTCTGTTCAACACCCCACTGATTCCAGAGGGACAGAACTAACCCTCTTTGCAGACCATCTCTACCTGACCACCCAACACCAACCCTGATTTACTGCTTTTCATTTCTTGATCCTTACATGCATGATCACATTTGGCTGAAGTGAAATGCAAAGTTTATTTTCATGAAGAATATCAAGTGTTCTTAAGAGTGGCCCATCCTGCCCTATTTTATAGTCTAGCAATTTTAGCACAGTTTTCAGGACCAAGAGTACACGTGTTTTCCAAACCACTAATAACTGGCACAAGAAGCACATCTGTAACAATATCCAGTAAAAATCAAGGCTTGATAATAATTCAGTGTTCTCAATAATATCCTGAGACCTGCAACAACTGGGGGCTTATCAATCACTAATTCTCAAGGAGAGGAAGGACGAGCAGTCGACAACTGAAGGACCTACTAAAGCCAGTGAAACCCTATATTAACAATTTCAGTATTTTGCATGTCCTTAATGTCAGGCTGGTGCTGATTGTTCAGGCCATCTCAACCACCCCTGTGGGTACTGGCACAGCAATGCCAATCCTCTGTATTTCCCTAAACTTTGACTTCTACCAAACCTTGCAACACACAATGCAGAGAACTTCTCTGTCAGCTCCTTTCATACCTTTCAGTGTCAAATTATTCAGACCAGCTAGAAAAAAGCAGCAACTGCTGATTCTAGGTGCTAACACCCTCCTACATTGCTACCCCTGGTGATCAGGGACCAGGATGTTCTGTACAGGGCCATGAGGATATTTCTTGGATATATTAGAGGAAGGTTCATTTCAGTTCAAGTACAGCATCCCAGGAATACAACTGTACTACTTACACTGCACTTCACTGAGTTGATAACTTTCCTCAGAAAGAGAAGTGTATCAGAACTATTTAACTACAGCCCTTCCACACCTGGGCACTCAGCACAAGCTGGCTTCCGCAGGAGCCAGACTGCCTCTCAGCAGGGCTTGTTAGCTTAGGCTCTCCAGCAGACACATTCAACAACTTGAACTCAACAGCTTTTGAGCCACACAGCTGACTCTGAAAACACAGTAGTTGTGCTGCCTTGTGCTGGAGCTAAAACACTCTTAGTCCTGAGCTAGCCTAAGAAGCAGCTGAGATGTGGGCATCAGGCACAACGTAAGCCAGAAAACAGGTTAGCCAAAATGGATCTAACTCATACCCTACTTCACACAAGCGCTATCAGGAAAAAGAAAGATTCTGTTATACTAGCAAACTCGATTCCACATAGTAAACCACCCAGTAATTGTGTCTTGAGAGCTTCACTGTCCTCTTGTTGAGAAATGACTTATTGTGTCCTATAATTTTTTCATGCTTCCTAGCTTCACATTTGAAGGGAGCATGAAAAACTGTGAACTCACTTGGACTAGGGTTGATAAACTGAACACAATCTCCTTGTATGGAGGTTTGCATTTCCACTCCAACCCAGATTATTTCTTTTCAAGAATATGACCTTTTTCAGCTATGGGTTTTAAGTATCAAGCTGTGTGTTCCTAAGCAGTTCAGTTCTCTCCAACTGATTTGCTCAAAGCCATGTTTTCCTCTGTAGAAATCCAGCCATTTAAACCGTATCTAATTTGGACTATATTCCACTTCACATAAATAAATCTATCAGCAAGTCCTTCCTCTGTCAGTTACATTATTACACTGAAAAGACAACAAGCTTTCTAAAAACCACAGAAAACAGATTGTCCATTTCAACATGGATTTTCTTTTGCATATGGAAATGAAAAGCATAAACTCAAAACTGAGCGAAAGTGTTTCTCCCAGTCTAGTCATTTTCAAGAAGCCGTGATAGGCAGGTGGAAAGCTAAATGGTGTAGGCAAAAAGCAAAATATAGGTGGTCCAACAAAAGCTCAAATCATGCATTGGCTTGTACAGCATCTGGCTGTGCTCAACTAACTCCCAGGGCAGTTTCCTCAGCAAACAGGTTAACAGTGCCAATCTCAGCCCAGAGAAATGACAATAGCATCCTCTGCTCTCCAAACTGAGATGAATGTCATTTGTTTTTTCCCCTCAAATTTCCAGATTTTGCCTTCCTCACTATACTGACCCCCCAAAACTGTTCAATTTCAGGCTTCTTTTCCAGGTCCGCATTTATATGGTTTCAAGAAGATACAAGCTTTGTCTTAAAAACATAAAATTTAAAATCAGCATGTGCTCATTTGTAATAAGTTTCCATACATTGTGATAGGTGAGTTGTATTTCCTGGAGGTGTTTTCTGTGTAAGAATAACACTTACTCATGAACTCACCAGGGCTGAGTGATTCCCAAAATATAGGTGTGAAGCGAAATCATTACACTGTAGAGGGAAACTGAGGCAAGGAGATGGGGTGCTTTGTGCAACTTCAGGTTTGCCAGTCACCACCTCTTTTAAAAAAAATTTTCCTGAAATCCACTCATCACAATAAAGCACTTTCTTCCGTATCTTGGCATGCATCAGATTACATTTAAAAATCTTTTAAATACTTTAAACATTTGTTCTTTTTTTGCACCATCCATTTAACAGGACAACCTTTGTCATTTAAAAAAACCCCAAAACAAAACATTCTCCTCCTCCCCTCAGCCCCACCCTATTATTACTCAATGCAGAAGGAAATGAAGTAAAACATCTCCATTTGTGAGAGACCTTACTGCGAGGGAGGGACTGAACCCAAGACCAACTACATTTGGGACACAACACAAAACCCACCTTTTCGCAAAAGCCTTCCCCCAATGATGAGCCGACATCCTTTCATAGCCAGATAATGATTAGCATGAAGAGAAAGAAAAAAGAAAAGGAAAAAAAGTAAAAAGCAAATGAAGTATGAGGGTGCCAACAACTGAAATCTTTTTGGTAGATGTTAGTTTTATCCAGTATCTGTATGGTTTCAGATATCTTAACATTCAGAGAGTTAGAAGCACACAGGGCAGGGGATGACTAGTATCAAAGTTCTTGAACTGCTTAAGAAGGTGCCAAAAGTTGAGGAAAAACCTGAAAGAAACAGAATCTGATATCCATTCAAAGAGCTGAAAAACAGTGAGAAATCAGAATGTCCAAAACCTGCAAAAATCCATGTTTAATTACAGTAAATAGGAAACTCTTTCTGAAATGTGGGGGACAAATGGCATCAACTTTTTAGAAGTATTTATTTAATTAAATAGTGAGAACTAGCTTATCATCAGCAAAAGTGAACTAATAAAATTTAATTTTACTGAAGTCTCCAGGAATGTTTATTACCTTAGCTGTTACCTCACCTCTGCATGAAATACTACAAAGTGATATTACAGAATTTCTTGGAAAGCTGTCAGACAAGTAACAATCATGACAGCCTCATTTCATTCAGCTTTTTTAAATTGTAATAAGAAAAACCTGTACCTAAAGCCTATACCTTTTAATGTTAATAATGTAAGCATTCCAGGACATGAATATTTGAGACAATTAATTACTTCATTACCTTAACCTGGGCACACAATATATAAATAAATAGCAATTTCTGGCTGTGCACTTCCCGCTAGCACTCTCATTTACAGAAATCTTAACAGGAAACATACCATAGGCTGTTTTTTTAAAAAAACTCAAAAATATTTTAAATCGAACATGCAAAGCCAAAATTTCACTGCAGCCCTTCCCAACAACGTGTTGTATTTTATTTCCTATTCTCATTAACATCTTTAAGAACACACAGACTGCTGAGTACTACTCAGTGTAAGAGCAAAAAGGTAGCCCTAAGGATATGCACAGAGTAGCATCTTACTGAGCACAGATATCCCTGAAACAGCACAGCAAGGCATCCTGCAACTGCTGACCAAGGAATTCTGCTGGAAAGTCAAAACACACACTTACATTTCTGGCAGCCACCAAAGGGTGTCACAGCAAACACTCAACCACAATTGTTTACATACCAGTTATTGCTCTGGGATTCCCTAAATCACTATGTATTACAAGATATTATATTATTTTCCTAGTTTATAAAACAGGAACGCATCAGGTGAAGATGTCCTGTACTTGTCTTGATTTTACTCCCCTCCTACCAGTGACCAAGGCACAAATCAGGATACGGAGTGAGGTGGGTTTTGTCAGACCCAGCATGCATATGTTGATGTTTGCATAACCAATTATTTGCTTCCAACACATATAATTAAAAGGCCATTTTTAGACTAGCTTGCTCCATAATCAATCTTAAGGGTAAACAGTCATGGCTTCCATCTCACAAAATTTTAAAGGGTCTCCTAAGAAGAAAAATGCTATCCACCTAATGTGGCACTGAAGTTATCAATCCATGAGGGCAGATTTATTCACTGATGTAGGCTACAGCCCAACCATTAGGGATGTTGTGATCGAGTGGAACAACTGAAAGGGTCAGAATTCATCAAGGGAGACAAGCAGACTATCTAGAAATATAATACAGATGTTAAGGGAGAGAAAACACTAATTGGGATGCTTCCATTGTCAAAAGGGGAAGATTTCACTGTGCAGTTCTCAGCCTGTCACAGTGTTCATTCATGTAATTGGTATGACATTCATGAAAACGAGTGGCTCTTTTAATTAGGTCAGATCTGTCAAACCATCGGATTAAAGGGGGAACCTGGAGAGTAAACAGCCTTTAGCACATGGAAGCTATACCTCTGACACACATTCCTAATTCCTCCACACCTCAGTGGGGAAGGCAAAATAAAAGAAAAAAGCCAGGAGTAACGCTCAGGACACAGCAGATCCAGCTCAAAGTGAGCACAGCAATGGAACACCCTACACTGGACAGCCTGATGGAGGGGGACAGTAGGGACACAGGACACTTTCACCTGGCAGAGGGAACACTGCTACCCCAAGCAACACTTGCACACTCCTAATTCTGGCTGCTGACCAGCAGTGGGAATTGCAGTGGGAATTGCTAGTGACAAGTGCAGCACTGCCCTGAAGACCAGAGTGGGGAAGTGCTGACAGCAAAGCACTAACAGTCCTCAGCAAAGGCAGGATGCTCCCCCCACACACATACAGGGTCTGCCTCAGGAGTCCTCCCATGCAAAACCACCACAGCCTCTGAGATGTGTTTGGCAGTATTTGGTTCATGCTCTATACAGCATATGAAAGAGAGTGAATCTGTAATTCCATGATTAGCACTGAACAACACAACAGTGAAGAAATCCTGCTTATATAATCAAAAAGATAAGTCTGGTGTCGGTTAGAAAAGCTTTTTAAAAGCTCTTTTGTTGCTTCACATTATCAAGATCTGACATTCATCATATCTTTCCAGCCAAAGTTCCTTTACTGCTGATTAAAATGGATATTTATTGACATCAGCCTGGGGAATAATAGCTAAAGAGCCAACCATATTCTATTCTTCATCAACAATACTGCCAACTAAGTTGTTTCCAGAATCATCACTGTCAGTAATTACATGCTAAACAAAAAAGAAAAAAACCCAACCACCTCACAGTTGGTTTTCAAAAACCACATTGAGCTTGCAGATAGAGAGCTTTGCTTAGGCTTTAACCCTGCAGGAAGAAATTTGATTTGAAAGTCAATTTCTGTTTATATGTATATACACACATATTGAGCTCAGCCACTTGCTGCTTTATGGGGCAAGAATTCCTCCTAACCCAAGGGTTTCTTCCTCATCACAGGTGTACTCGGTATCTTTCAGGTTTATGTTTTAAGACCAGTACATACCTATCTATCTTATGTTCTAAAGAATTTTAGTGGCAGATGATCTCCATGCTAAGCAGAGCCAACCTTGATATGCCATGAGCCTAAAAAAAAAGTGACCTCCATTTTTGATCTGGCTGACACCCATGAGGCAGCATTACTTGACTGAGGAGAAGAGGAAGTTGCAGACACATGCTACTTATATATCATATGAAATGGAGATTGGGAGAGACAAATGCCTCCACTCTCTGAATTCCTTTGACTTGAGTCACCTGAGACACGTTGTCAACAGGAACTGTCCGCTTACATCAGCATGAATATATCTTTTGGCTACAACTAAAATGGAGAATCAAGCAGGTAAGGATACCAGGTGAGTGGTAACAAAAGCTAGGAAGAAGACTGTGAAGTTCAGTGTACTAAATACTGTATTGACTCTCATTTATTTACTTTCAGCAATTCCTATAGCTGTATTCTGTTTTTCAGACTGCTATTTCTAAGCCTGCAATATAAGCCACATTTGGTGAGGCTAACAAATTAAGTCTAACTATGTAACATTTTCTGGAGTAAGGTTCTGCAACCTAGTTTTTCTGAGTTATTGAAATAATGTAAGAAAGGGGGAAAAAAAGTTTATTTCCAGGAATAAACCATTCCAAATTACAGTGTGGTAAACATGTATCTGTTTGTAGCTGGGACACAACTCAAGTTACCCTAGCCCTAGGGTGCTGAGCTACGACTGGCTTAATTCAAACCAAAACAAAACCACTAGAAAGCATTTCTAACCTTCCCCACCAGCACTGGGCATTCTGTTTACAGCCACAGAACGGAGATAACTCCACCTTTCCTAAGGGTTTATGGCAGTGGGATCAGAGCTGACCAGACTCATCTCACACCCTGTGATAATCAGTGCTGGCACAAACCACGGGTGGGAAGGGGCACCCGAGGCTGATGCCCCCAGCAGTGCGAGCTGACTGAAAGCAACTGATTAAACACCACAGCCCAGGCTGCTCAGCACAGCTGAGAATTAAATGTCTCACTGTAAAAACGTGAAAATACTAGCAGCTGGTGACTTGCAATGTCATGCAGTCTCATCAGGTATGTTCTGAGGACACAGTACCAGGCCTATCAGGCATCAGCATTTTCTTTTGCTCTGGGGAATTTTGGCAGTAAAAAATACATGTCAGGTGAATTCCTAAATTATTTTTTATTTCTAGTTATTTTGCCATCTTTTCCCAATTTAATTCAAACCAGAACATTTATTACAACTGGTGAAAAATATGGAATAGTGTAGATGGTCCTGTAGAAGAAAATCTGTCAGAGGTCTTGGCCACAGGAACACTTCCCTCCTCAGTCCCTTCTTTAAAAAAACCCACAGGATTTCATGCTACGGAAGAAAGCATTCAAATTACAGATCTATCTGTAATAGGAGAAGACTGATAAATAATATATAGAACAATGCAAGCTTGCATATTGTCTGAAAATGCTCTAATGCATTTCATAGTTAATTGGTAAGAAACCAAGACATACTGCAATAACTTTCCCAGTATCTTAAAAGACATTTTTTACCTAACTCTGCCTTTGCTAAATCTTTTTAAATTTAAAAAAAAAGCCAAAAAGGGGTGGTACTTCTGCTGTACAGAATCCTTTTGTGCAAGCACAGTTGCCATCATGCTGGCATTTTTCTATAGCAAATTTTTCACATTAGGCACAGTCATGGAGATAAGAGTATATTTTAGTCTTGCTTTTCCTCAAATTACTTCAATTTTTAATTCAGATTGGCCTGCAGAACCAACACATTCAAAACAGTTACTCTTTTTTCCCCCCCAAAAAACACAGCTGTGCAAAGAACACAGAGGTTTTAATTAAACTCTTTAATACATGATTTTTCTTTTCTATTTCATGCTGTTAAAAAAAGTAATCTTCCAACCTCCATACCACCTGTATTTCCTTGTTTCTATCTATAGTTTGCTATCATCTTCCCACTCTTTCTGAGGAGTAGGACAACTATTCATTAAAAAAAATATTCAATCTTGTTCCTTCTGCTCTTATTTCTTTGTCACTGGTTGTCCTTCATCCTGCCATATGCACATTCCTCTGTGACTCCTCTCATCTTTTGTTTTCCACCTTTTATCTTCCTTTTCCACTGTGTTTCCACACTCTATTCTCCTCCATCTTCTCTCCCTTCCTTCTCATCACTAGTAAAACAGGTTTACTCATTCTTCTGTCATCTAAAGTCCTTCTTCTGTGTCTATCCTGCCTCCCAGATCTGCATGAAGGAGGTCTCTGCTGTCTCTGTTGCTTTCTTTCTCACATGCAGGACATATTTTTGAAAAAGGCAGAGAAGATCTGATCCTGTCCTGCACTTCTGTCCCCTAAGCAGCCAGTGCTGCACAAGACATGGCCAGAGAGGAGCTGCTCTGTCTCTGCGGTGAGGAGCCAGCTCATTGCAGGCCAACAGCCAGCTTCCAACTGTCCAAGTGTGAAGTTCCTATGATCACAGATCATCTGGGATGCCTTTCCTCTCAAAACCAGGTGACTCGGAGCCAAATTCTTTAATCTGAAAGGCACTAAAGGCTTGGTAGCTCTGAGTAGCTTTTGGGGAAAGTCACTGTGACAGTATCTCCATTTCAGCATGTCTTGATAAGAAGCCTTAGGAAAAAAAAATAAAAATCAAGTACTGGCAATTACACTTTTTGATTCAACAGGACCTGCCAACTGCTGAACGTGGTTAGCTGCAAGCACAGACAATGATAATTTACACTCACTGTCATTCTGGAGGCTAACTTCATTTTCAAAACTGCAAGTATAGGCATGGATAAGCTATGATCAGCACACTCCAACCAGATTCAACACCAGCCAAGCCTTTGTCAGCAGTGGTAACCTTCCAAGCAGAGAGAAGGCATTAATGGGGTCCACAACCATGGCCCAAAGGCTAGCTGAATACCTTGGCACCTCCTAAGCCTCTTCAAAGAGCCCTCTGAATATTAACTAATTAGACTTCTCTTATGTGAAAGAGAATGAACCAAGGCTCAGTTTACCTGCCAACATAACATACCCAGATTTGGGGTAAAGAACAGTTAGCTGAAGTATCAAAATTATTGCATTTGGTATTAAAAAAGAGACCTGGCGTTCACAGCTGCAGGGGTAATTCAGACAAACTAAATGTCAGATTTAAATTTAGTTTTTAAGCAAGGCATAACAAAATAGAGTTTGGTAAATTTCTAGATAGCTGATGGCCAAAACATCAGAGAGCTTCCTGAGGAATATGGTATTGTACTGGGGGGAGCTTGGCTGGCTGGATCTGGCAAGTACTTGGATTAATCACTCCCTGCCAATATCACTACCTACAGGTATTTCTGTGGACACCAGCACAAAATACAGCAGTTTAAAAATATGCCTTATTCTAAACCTAAGGCAATTTATCTGCAAGCAAGACAATCCATGTATATCAAATTATGAAGATAACTAAACAGAAGTGTTAGACCAATATTTTGAAGTGAGAACCAAGGTGCCTTAAGTGGAAGACATGTAAAAACCTAACTTCAAGTGCTAGAACACACAGCTTGTGAATAATTATGTTTCTTTGAGCACACATTAAGTATTTCCACTGTTTGGTTATCCACAGTAGAGTTTGAATTAATTGGGGAATCTGATCTTTCTAAAATTATTTACAATGTGGCCTCCATACATTCACATGAAGCTTGAAACCAGTCAGGTTTGGTATAGACTAAAACAATCATCCAAATAAACTCTGCACAGTATTTTGTAGAGTATGTTTCAACTTCAACACTCCCCATGGCATAGGAAGGGCCGCATAATATTTTAATTATTTTCTTCCACAAGACAGGAAGCTCATTGAGATTTTACAACCAAATATGCTTAGTTGGCTTTTTGCTCAATACAGCCCTTAGCCTGCAGGTTGCATGTAGTGCTAAAGCAAATAAAGATCACAGAAGTTAGAAGTGCCTATTATATCAATAAAATCTAAATCCCTAGTAATGCAGTAATTGTTCCATGCAGCATGTTTTCTAACGCTTTGTCTGGTCTTGTTTTAAACAATGGGCTACCATCACTTTTCTCAGACTATTTATGGTCTGGAACAATCCAACAGTTTTTCCTGATCTTTAACCAAAGTTTCCACCTTTTATGCCAGTCTAAAACATAAGAAGCCCTTAAAAAAAAAAAAAGCCTCCTCCATGTCAAGCTTAGCATCTTGTAAAGAATATCAGATAGCCTTTACAAAAAGCTGAATACGAAGTTCACCAATCAACTCATTTTAGACTACAGTGAGTGACAACTCCCTTCTGTTTATCATTTGGGGACATGTCAGAGCCTATGCAGAAAAATGGTTAGACAGGATACACCAGGATCAAATAAGTTTTAAGTTATGAGAAACACAGTTTCTATCTGCAGAAAGGGAGTCTCCTGCCGAGCTTCGTTTGTTGCTATATGCTCATGTGGTAGGACCAGTTTATTTTTTTGTTCTTTCTTCCTTTAGCATACGACCTTTGTGACTGACTTAATATTGTAAATAAAGTGTCAATTCCTAAACCTTGGCTTTGTCAAGGTAAAAAAAAAAAAAAAAAGGAGAGAGAGAGGGTATTCGGTGTGAAGGGAACAGGCTCCCTTGCGCAAAGGGTAATTCCAATAAAGAAACCCTTTTAATGTCATCTGAACAGGTGACTAGCCTAACAGCGTCATTACCATCGAGAACCCTGCAAATTAAGCAGGGAAGAGGCCTATTATCTAGGTCACCTAGCCCACCCCTAGCCAAGCTGAATTATTCCCATCTGTTTACCAGGGGTTTATTCGGGTGCTTGAGCAGCAAGTTTGCATATCAGGAGAAGGCAGCAGCCCCCCAGCGCTGCCCTCCCCACCGCGGATCCCCGTCCCCGACATAACCACCCCGATCCTCTCCACCCTGCGACACTCACACAGTACCGGGGGGATTAAAGAGGGGACACCGGCTTTGGGAGGGGGAGGGATGCCCGCAAACGCCACGGAGCCGGCGAACCGTGCTGTGGAGGGGTTAAAAAAATAATCAATTCAGAATAAATCAGCAATTTGGGCAGCGCACGGGCGGCGGGCGGCCGCTGACAGCGCCCCGCGGGGCGATGCCCGCGCGGCGGGGCCGGGCGGGCGCGGCGGGTCCCCCGCGGCCGCGGTACTCACATTCTCGGTGTCGCGCTCGTTCACCGTGGGCAATGGAGTCCGAGTGGACATTTTCCCTCACTCGGGCGGCCGCGGCGGCGGCGCGCACAGACACACACACGGGCCCCGGGCTGCGCGTCTGCTCCGAGATGGTGGTCGCAGGGAGCCACCATGAAGGACGAGGTGCCTGGCGGGGGGCGGCGTCGCGTCGGTGCCCCCCCACTAGATCCTCCTCGGGGAGCGGAGCGGCCTCGCCCCCTCCGAGTCCTTCGGGCTCATCCTACAGCCGGGGTCCGCAGGGGTCAGCAGCGGGCAGGGGGCCGCCTCATCCAGCGGGGAAGGGATGGAGCCGAGGGAAGGGATGGAGCCAGGGAAAGGGAGGCGGCGAGGGAGCGGCTCTGGGAGGGGAGGGGGTGAGCGCAGGGCGGGCGGGAGGAGGCGGCAGCGGGGCGCCGCGCAGCCCGGCTTCTCTCCGCTGCTGCCGGGGCACGGCTAGCGCAGGCCCGCCGCCCGGGGGGCTGCCCTCTCCTTCCCCCGCCGCGGCCCCGCTTCACCGCGCCGCCGCTCGCATCGCGGCCCGCCCCAGGCTCCGAGAAGGCCGGCGCCCCGCGGGCTGCGGACGCTCGGTGGGTGCCCGCCTGCCGCTCCCTCTCTCTCCCTGCCTGCCCCCCGCCCGCCCCGCCGCCGCTCCCGGACGAGGCAAGATGGCCGCGCTGCTCCTCCGCGCCAGCCCAGCGCCGACATGAACCGGAAGGTCCCGCCCCCCGCCCGGCGTGTGCGGGGGCCTCGGGGCCGGGACCGGCCCTGCCCTGCGCGCCGGCCCGCTGCCCTCGGGGGATCGGTCCCTGCCCTCCGCGCCGGCCCGCTGGCCTCGGGGGAATCGGCCCCTGTCCTCGGGGGATCGGCCCCTGCCCTCTGTGCCGGTCCCGCTGTCCCCCGGGGGATCGGAGCAGCCCCGGGGCGGCACGACTTGGGGCAGGGCTCGCTTTTGTGAGACCCACCCTGGGGCACTGCGCACAGTTCTGGTGTCCCCAGTATAAGGAGGGCATGGAACTGTTGGAGCAAGTCCAGAGGGGACCTTGATAAGAGAACTGGAGCATTTCCCCTACAAAGATGGAGAAATTTGGGGCTGTTCAGCCTGGAGAAGAGGAGGTGGTGTGGGGAACTCGGCAACCTTCCAGTGTCTGAGGGGGTCTGCAGGGAAGCTAGAGAGGGACGGTCCATGAGGAGCTGTAGTGACAGAACAAACAGCAATGGGTACAGATTGAAAAAGGGGGGAATTAGATTAGATATTAGCAAGACATTTTTACCATGAGGTGGTGAGGCACCCGAACAGGTTACTCAGAGGAACTGTGGATGCCCCATCCCTGCAAGTGTTGAAGCCCAGCCTGGATAGGGCTCTGAGCAACCTGGTCTGGTGGGAGATGTCCCTGCCCATGGCAGGGGGTTGGCACTGGGTTCTTCCAACCTCTTAAAAGTCTCTGATTCTGTAAAGAGGCCCTCAGGGAGCTGTGATCCCCCTGGTGTAGGAGGAGATGTGGGGTGGGGAGCTCAGGTTTTGGGGAGCACCATGGGGCAGAGCAGATGGTGCACAGAGGGGCTGGAGAAATGGCAGATCTCCGTACAGGGCCAGCCCTTGGCTGGGGAAGGGGACAGACCCCACTGCCCACTGACAGCCAGGGGAAGGGACACAGGCAAGCGTAGTCCAGGAATGGTCATCCGTGTTCAGGGTTCTGTCCTTGGGCCATCTGCCAAAGCATGTCCTTCCTTTTCTTGGGCTTTCCCAGCCCAGAGGACGGTGTGTGTTACAGAATGGAGCTCACACCTGGCAGGGGTCTGAGGCTGCTGTTGGCAGATCTCACCTGGTGCCATCAGACACCCATACAGTGTTACAGCACTGCCTTTTCATACCAGCTTGATGCTTGGCTCATTTGTTGAAGGAGAGTGGAAGCCTGGGCTATCAAAACATTCTTTGTGTATCCAGTAGTTACTCTGCATTATCCTTTTTAAGTCTATGAAGAAGATCTTGGTATAGTCATGAGTAGATCTAATGAATGAAAAATAAGAAAGAGAACAAACTTCTGTATATTCAGTATGTAGGTGGTTTAAAAACCAAACCTATTTCTTTTTGTTTTGGTTTTTTTAACAGAAAAATTATGAACCTCTGTAGAAAAAAAATGTTGGGTCTGGTGGGATTTGTAGAAACTTGGCATATCTGTGGATCTGGCAGCCTAGCAGTAACATTTTGTCTTTCTAAAGTGGAAAGACTAAACTAGACTTCTAAACTTTATGGCTCTCATAAACATTTGCCAGCTCAGCTCTGAAATCCATCCTACGATGTAGGTGATATTTCCCTTGCTTTTGGAGACATAAGCAAGGAAAGATGGCCTTTGAATGCCACCCAGTAAAGTTGTATGTCTGTTACTTCATCATCAGGACTACAAAATGTTCCACAACATCTGACCTGCAGATTTTTCTTTTGAACTCTGTCATTAAGCTGATGTCTTGCTCTGTGTCAATGACAGGAATTTTGGATTTCAGGACTCACCCCTTGTGCAAATGTTTGTATTTCTGTGTGTACATGCACATCCATGTATGTCTTTGCTCAGACAATACATGCTCATAGCAGAGCCACTCTCCCTGGGAAGCAGGCAGGACCCCTTGCACAGAGCAGGGAGAGGGATTTGTCTGTATCTGACTTGTCAAGGTCAGTCACGAAGTCTAAAGCAAAGCCAGGAAAAGTGTCCAGATCTCCTGACTCTGCTTTTGCCACTGGGCTGCTGCTTCGTCTTTTTCCTTTTGGTTGCCAGCAGAATATGTTCCTTACAATGTGTTTGTAAAAAACTGTAATTGAGTTATGACAGAGTCAGAAAAAGGGCAAAAATTGGGCAGAGGTTTCTTTGGGCTGTTACCCAGCCTAGAGCTCTCACCCTGCACTCGTGGGCACTCCAGCCAGCATGGGAAGGCTGAGCTGCCCACGTTGGAGCGACTGGCACAGTGTGGGAAGTGCACGTAATGCTGTTTGCACCTAGGAGTGTGCCTGTCCTGATCTGTGCAAGTTCTGTGCACGGGCATGAAGAGGCATTAAACATAGCCTTGTGTTTTACATACTTGCATTTCTGCTCCGTGGCAGCAGTAGTCACTCTGATAAAATCTGAGCTGTATGATGGTGGATAGTCACATGGGATTCCTGGGCCTGTTGGTACAGTAGGAGTTCCACTGCTGCCCTTGACAAACCTACATTTAATACTTGCAGTCCACATTTAAAGGGGCTGGGGAAAGGGCACAGGGAGCAGGGGAGCTGTGGGGGATGGCTGTGTCTTTCAGAGTCATGTTTTTGATTGGCAAAGGGATTTTGAAGTAAGAACTTCTGAAGAAGTGCTTAAGACCACAAAAATAACAGTAGCTGATTTTGCTATTTTATTGCCATTAAATGACAACATTGATTAGAGCTGGTTTTACTGTGTAGCAAAACTTGTACAGGGAATGACAAACTGCATAGCAGGTGCTTTCTTTTGCATTTCATTGTTGCTATATTCTGCTTCTCCCATTTAAACAGATAAGTTAATTTCAAAATGTATTAATGTTCTTCTTAGAAATAGGGCCATAGGAAAAAGCTGATTGTATTGATTTTGTGTTTCTTTGTTGTCTATAAATATTATGTGTATTATCAGGTACTGTTTAAGCCACATTCACAAATCAGAAGGTGATTTCTTTTCCTACATAAAGGTTTTGAAAACTCAGAAAGCAGCCTGATAATCCTATCATGCTTTTGGTTCTTATGCTATCACTAGTAATAGTGGCAGTGATTTTGTAAGGGGGACTTCGATGATAATGTTTGTATCTTACCAGAATAGGCTGCAATTTGTGTTTTGAGCTGTACTGGCTACAGTGCTGGCAGCTATAAAAACTTTTGGCAGTAGAGCTGGAGAATATGACTCAAAAACATACAGGAAGCAGATTATGCCAGTTAAGGTAACTTTTTTATGTCACTCATTTGGCTGCCACCACACAGAAAAAACAATAAGATACAGAATGACATCACTGCGGTGAAGAATTTTTTTCTTCTGGAGGACATTAAAAGCCACACTAAGAACCTCTTAACACTGCACTGCACAGAGTAGACTCCAACAGCATTTGCAGTCAGAGCAAAAAAATGTTGGGCTTCATTACAATTGCTGGGCAAAGCATAAGGATTAAGTTTAATGTATTCATATGCACAGGTTTTTGGGTCTTAATTCTGGAAGAAGGATTACAAATGCAAAACTGACTGAGGAATTTGTATTCTACTCACCACTCTTTGAAGGCTGGGGACTGAAAGACATCAGTTGGTAGAGACAAGTAGAGAATCAGCTAATGTAATTGTTATAGGTGCTCTGTTGTGTTCTGCAGCTATGATAGTGCTTACCAGCTGGAAACCTGCCCAGGTATTAAATAATTTAGTTTGTACAAAAATTCCACTTTAGATTGATAGTCATTAACCCTTACAAAATTTTTTTGGTTTTTTTCCCTTAAGCCTTTGAAAAACACATTTTAAAATATGTTACATCCACTGGGATATAGCTAATATTATTCATTCTTATTCCAATGCCTTTTTTCTTTTTTTTGTAGAAATTCTAGGGTAATTCCATGCAGTGAAAGATTTCCAGGACTGTTTTGTCACTAGTGTTGTCTTTAGAAATGAAGTAATTCCTTGCATTTGAAATCAATATTTGTATTTGGTTTTAAAATCTTCCAGACAATACATAATCTTGACAGTGATTTTTAAAATGTCAGTGACAAAGGTATTGATAGAAAAGGACAGATTACTGTCTGCAATCTGAATCAATAGTCAGTTATGATGAGGCCCAAGTGCAACCTGCTGCAAGGCCAGAGCAAAATGTGGTGTTGGCAGCAGAGAAAACACTGGAAAGGGAAAATATCATCCTTCTCAGCTTCATATCAAGCAGAGACTGAGATCTGAGAGATGGGAGAAGATTTTGTGTGTGTTAACTTCTCCCTTTAGTCCATCCAAGTGCCTGGGGACAGCAGAGTGGCCGTGGCACTGTGACTGCTCTGCATTGCTCAGGTGAGGAGAGCTTCAGGGGCTGGGCTGCAGCCATGGGCAAACAGGAGCAAACAGTGCTGGTTCCTGAGCTGCACGCCTCAATTCATTCCCTTCCTGTAGGGCCGGGCATGCTGTGCTTTCCTGCAGAGCTGTGTGGTGCATGGCACATGAACCTTCATGGCAGGATTGCTATCAAGTGCCTGAACTGCACTGATTCCAGTGCCATTTGACACAAATGCCTGCATGGATCATGGCTCCAGGACAGAATCACAGTGCTGTGGAGAGCTGGCAAGAGCACTGCTCTCATGGCTTGGCACAAGGTCACTGCTTAGAGAATTGAAATTGAGGATTGAAAATACCTCCTTGGCTTTCCATGACCCTGATGCCACGTGGGTTACAAAAGGCAACGCAAAGAACAAGTAGCCCATTGGTGGTGATGCTAGCTCTGAATTTGACTCTGTATGTTTGAAGCTAAAATAGGTGTTTTATAGCAAGCCTCTTCCATTCTTAGCACATGACCCCACCAAAGCAACATCCTAGATGCTTTGCCATCTAAGTCAGGGGTGTTACTGTGCCTCCTGTGCCATTTCCTGTGTGGTTGATACTGAATCAATGACTCTATTCACAATGATGGGAAAAGAATAGATGACTTCTGAACACGTCATGTTCTCAAGTGCTGGTTAAGAATTGGTGTGCCCAAGCAATAGTGGGAAGTAATTGTTTTGTAGCAGTAAGATAAATTCCAGGACTTTTGAGTACAGGTTATCCTAAAAATTGGTATAGCCCAGACTTGTTAAATCCATCTTGTTCATACAAGAGTGTGTGTCAAGGTTCAGACATGGGCTGAGCTTCAGTATTTTCTGAAGGCAGTTTAGGTGAAGACCCAGGTTGTTGCTCATACAGTCTCCAAAGTTTTGGTAGAACCAAGCCCTGAAGTCCCTCTGTGTATTTCCCCGAAGTAACTGGTGTTTGAATTGGGTTGTATCTATTATTTAAATATTACCAGAGGCAAGGAATCAGTGAGCATTTAGGAAGACTGTCCATGTGATTGTCCCTCCTTGCTTTTAGAAACCTTTGCGTCTGTTCTGGATATGCCTGCTAATGACATTGTCCAGCTACAGGAGCTTTCCTGGTTTTGTGTCACGGATGATCAGACTTTTACTCCAAATTGGGACCCAGCTCAGCCTACATCCATCTCTTTAAGAGACTAAAGAGACTGAAGTCTTGGGGTCTGTTATCAAAAGGCATCCTATTCAAATTTGTAAGCAGTAGCATGCATATTTCCTCTGATTCATTTCTGCCTTATCCATTGGTTTGTGCTGTGGATATCAGATGTGAACATGGTTTTTCATCTGTAGTAATGTGAAACCCAAATACAGACATGACATAGGTTATTTAGCTGATGCCAAAGAACCCATTTAGCCCTCTCAGATACTGTGGCTCTGAACTCTGGGAACTCACATTCATCTGTGTCTGATGTGCCCTTTTCAGTATCTCTGACCCTTCCCTTCCATATGATATCTCCTATATTGAAACTACCCTTTATTATTATTATTATTATTATTATTATTATTATTATTATTATTATTGCAGGTGTGATTTTTTTACCTTTCGTCATACTCAAATGTGTATTGTTCATCTGAATACAATTTTCTAAACTGGTGTGCTTGTACTGGTGACACATCCTTTATTTTTTACTTTTTTCCTCTGTTGGTGTCATTCACAAACCTTATCAGCAATCCTTTTGTTTCTTCACAGTTCTTGATAAAATATCAGCTGGTGAAGATGAAGAACCAATTGTGCAGGGTTATTGCATTTTTCTGATGTTAAAAAATTGTCGATCAGTAATTGCCATCTTGAAAATTCACACAATGTGCAGGCCATCCAGGATGGGAAAGGAAAAATAAACAGCTCTGAGAAAACACAGCTGACAAGTGAGGTCTTCCAGCAAGCAAAGGGAAGGGGTGCAAGGACCAAGGACTGAATAAATGGTTGGAGTGGGACACTGAGCTGAAGGTCCCAGGGTGGCACCCAGGGAGCAGTGCCTGCTGCTCACACTGCCCCCAGCACCCTTCCAGGAACCCCATGGTGGTGTCTCAGGGATGATTAGTTAGATAACCAATTTGTATGTGTCACCTTGGCTTTGGATTGTTCCGGTTTCTTAATCACCATGCCTTGCTGCAACAAGTTGAAGGCCTCAAAGAAATCCAAGTGTTTTACATCAGCTTTGTTACGTTTATCACTCAACCTTACAATCTCTTTGGTGAAAGAGAACAAGTCAGTTTGAAAGGGTCTCTTTCCATAAACTCCTGTTGATTGGCATTAATGATATTTTCCTCCTTTGATTCTTTGTTAATCTGGATCTTTATGAGTCATTCCATTATACTGCTGGGACTCGTGTCAGGAGACAGGCCTATAATTACTTAGATCCTTCTCTCTACCTTTTCCAAAACCTTTTCCAACATCTGCTTTCCTTTGGAGCTTTCCCACTGCCCAAAAAGTTACTGGATATCACAGGCATCTGTATTGCTGTGACTATGTGTTGAAGGCATCCTTGATAATCACCCGAAGTCAGGAACATTATATGTGCTACTGAAACAAGGGAGGGTTGAACAATATAGTATAATAACTAAAATCATAAACAGTCTTTGCAAAACCAAAGAGGAAATATTTTATTTGCATGTTTATCCTGAGTTTCTATATCACAACATAGTGTTATGGCTACAAAGCGTAGAAGGTCAATAACTTCAAACTGAATTGGAAAAATATCACATTAATGCTGTTGCCCCAATCCTGATTATAATTCACATCACACAACAACATAAAAACACTTTTGGAGGGAAAGGTGATGTTTTATCATCTCAGCATGGGACAGTTTTCAAGATGCATAGAAGAGCAAGATGAATTAGAAGGAATGCTTTATTATTATCAAAATGGAAAGCAAGAATTAAGACTATCATAATTTCAAACACACACAAAAAATAAACTCAAGTCCTTTATTCATCTGCATCTGTATTTATCTGAACAGGCATCTGAAGTTGGTGGAGAGGGCCAGGTTCCCCCTGGCTGCCCTGCAGCCAGCCTGGCTGGTGCTTCCCAGTGGGAAAGATGTACTCCGAGCTCAGGCTTGGAGGAACAGGACGTCTTTGTCCCAAAATAGTCAGGGCACCAGCTCTGCTTCTTCCCAGCCAAGAGTGCCTGTCACAGCTTAGCCTTTTTTCACTGATGACAATAAACATTCTGGGATTAGGTCTGTGGTCTGTATGAATCACAGAGCTTTGTAGGACTTGCTTCAAGTGCCTGGCACTATAACCATAATAAATGAATAGTCCCTGTTGGCAGTGAAGTCCATGCCTGCTGCAGGTATTCTGAGCAGAGAAAATCAAGCCTGTGGTGCACAGCTGAAGAATTTTCTCCATGTGTCATGGAGTTTCCCTTTGAATGACTTGCTTCAATTTTCTTTTCATGTTACACACCGTCAGGTGATTTATAGGCAAACATCTAGCATTAATCACCTTTCATTGCTTTAATTCTCTTTTGCCCTTCTCTCTCTTAGCCCAGTACTTCTGTGACTTGTTGGACCAAAGTCTCTTTTCACCATTCATAAAAATACCATCAGAGCAGCCACAGCTGTGAGCCTCTCTGAGCAGGGCAGGAGGGGAGCCCTGGGAACTGCTGCTTTTTGGGGCTCTGCACCCCTCCCTTGCCTTCAGTGAATGCCCACTTTGCCACCTACCTTCTCCTTGGCCCCTTAGCTAGTCTGTCAGCAGAGCGATAATTCTTGCTGGCTGGATTTACCCTTGCAAATATAGGATCCCGTTGAGCTAATAAATACTTCCTGTCACTGCCTAGGGTTGCCAACAGTAACATTCCCTTCCCCATTTATAGGAGATGCTGAATATGGCATTGGTACTATTAACACCTTTAATGTTTCTCCCATTAACATTTTCTGCCTGTAAAAGGATTTTCATATTTTCTGTTGGTTCTGGTTTTACTTTCTTTGGTGGCTACTGAATTCTGGACCACCTGAGCTTTCAGGAATCAGACCTTTAAATTTGTTTTAAAGATTTTACAATAATTGTAGATTTTTCAGTGTGACTTTGAAAAGCAAGATAATATTGGAGAGAAATGTGGGTGTACAACTCTGAATGCTTTAGGAACCTTTTATATTTACCCTTTTTTTTCAGCAGCAATATGGAATCAAATACCCATGAAAAAGACACACCGATAATTATTAATATAAGACTTTTCTGTAGAAAAAAGGGGACTAAAAGAGGGAAGATTGAAAAAAAGGGAAGATAACAGAATGGAGAGGAATTTGCAGGTTTTTAAGGTCCAGTAAATGCTTGCCCCTGTTTTCCAAACAGCTTTTGCTGAAAACATTTCTGTGTGTCTGCGTTAGCAGATGAGATGGTTTTAACCCCAGTAAGCAGGAGCATGGGAGCAGTGCTGGTTCTTGCTGCCTTACCCCAGGAGGGGAAGTGGAGGATGGCATTGGAGGAGCTGGGTGGGCTGTGGGAGGCTTCCCAGTGGGAGAGGAGGAAGGGAACACACATGTGGACATGAATGAAGAACTGACAGACTGGGAAGGCACATGGATCTGAGGGATGGGGAGCGAGCTAGCAGCTGGAAAAACATACAGACACTAACCCTGGGAGTAAACCTGCTCCTCTCACAAAGAGTGAACTCAGAGGTTACAGTGGGTCCCACGCTGGATGTGATCCTGGATGGTTTGAGTTCTTGTTTCTTCACCCTCCTGGGCTTCAGTGAGTGTCGCAGTTGGTTATTATTATGGGGCTGAGCCTTTAAGACATCCTTTAAGAGAGGAAAAACCATTTTTCCTTCTTATATGAGGGAGATGACCTGTGAGGGCACTTGTCTCCAGGGGACACTGTTGAAGGTCAGATGCATCACCTTTAGGCACCTGAGACTGGGCACACCTGGGGCCAAAGTCTGACTGCAGTGAGTTGAGCAAGGATGTTTGGAGGACACTGAAGGGCTCCTGTAGTGGGGCTACAGACCATTAGAGAAAAATGTGTTTTTTCCACTGGGCTACATTTGCCATTCAGTGCCATGTCCCGCAGGCCTCTCCATGGCACTATGCCATAGATTTCAGGACCTCTGGACTTCTCTGGGGAGACCCAGCACAGACTGAGAGAGGACTCAGGAAATGCACTCTGTCCTCAAGAGACAGCAGTGTGGGGCAGGCACAACCAATGCTCCTTGGCAGTGCTGACAAATGCTGTGTAAGCATCCATACAAACACACACACACATTTATATTCCTCTGTGTCTGCATGCATATAGCAGGAAATCTTTTGCTCCCCTCGTAACAGACCCTCCTGGTATCTCTAAGTGTGACACACACTCCCCTTGGGAGGCCATGGAGACTGTAATGTCTAACAGGGTAGGATTTATCTCATTCTCTAACACCTAGGGAAAAAATTAATACTATTTTCTAAAGTGCTGCATTGTTTTTGGGTTCATCTATATTGCTTTTAATATTTTATGTATGTGAATTTGATGTACTGCAATGAAAACACCCTTATATCTTTTTCTAGTAAGTGCGTCTTTCAGAACTAGAAATGATGTCAAATGATGGAGAGGAGCTCTGGGTCTGAAAGGCACAGGGAAATGCATAAAAGATGAAGGCCTATTTATGTTTCTCACACGCACGAAAAACCCTCCAACCAAAAAAACAACCCACCTACATTAAAGGAACACTATTCAAGCTACAAAGAAAACCAGCCAGCATGTGGTCTGTTAGTTCTTGCACATTAGGATCCAGGCTTTAATTACAGGACTTCATGCTGCCTTCCCAGAGGCCTCTGCACTGGGAGCAGAGCTGTGTGTGGGAGAGGAATTCCCTTTGCTGGGTTAGCTGGGTTACAGTGGGTACCTCTACCAGGAGCAATAGAAATGCAATATTAGCACAGCAGAACAGGCTGATTTCCTCTATGCTCAGCAGTGACACTGCTTTAGGGTTCACACAGAGCTGCTTCAGGTATCTCTCTGAGCAGGATTGTGGCTCTGGTGTTGTTCTGCAGGTAGAAGTCATCCATGATGAGCCTAGGTGGGGAGCCTTGAGGAAACAGTGAAATGGGAAACCTGCAGAGGCAGCTTTGCTCGGTTTCTCATGCCCCTGGAGAGGCTGGCTGTGTGACCTCAGCTCTCTGGAGGTCACTTGCACACATGCTCACATCTGTGAGGCTGCTCCTGGGTTCCAGAAGAGCACATGGCAGTCCCCAGCAGACCCACCTGGGGGGTGACAGGGCCAGCAGCACAGCCAGAGTACAGAGGCCACTGCGGAGAAGTGTGATGGGATCCAGCAGTGTGTTTGTCCCAGTGAAAGGCTGCCGTCCACAAAGCATCAACCAATGTCAGACATGGGACCAGAAGGTTCCAGCTAATGAGGGAGGAGAAACACAGGTGGGAACATGTGATTCTCCCCAGACTGCTGAAGACACATCCTAATGGGGAGAAGGAAATTCTCTTTCCTGCTGTCCCATGTCCTCTGAGGTCCACTCCTTCCTTTCCCCTAACTCTTTATCCCAACTTGCCCCTTCTCAGCCACCGATGAACATCGGATCTACATAAACAGAATGAATTTACCTCTAAACCCTCTGTCTTCTGATTCTGACTTTGCCTTCTCTATCAGCTGAGCCTGCACAACCCCATTTTCCCCTTTCTGCTCTTCTCTGAGCTGGTATCATGAGCCTTTCCTTGGATTTCTGCCACCCCATCTCAGACAGTCCCCCTCTGTTCCCAGGATGCCCACATATCTTCTCTTAACCTCTTCATCCCAGAGCTATCCCAAAAGGTCAGAGACAAAATATGTCATCTCCCAGCCTCACCCTTGCCAGTCTACCTTGACTGGGATCTCCTGGTGTGGCAACCTGCTGGCGTATCTAGAGCCAGCCTGGGTGGTAAGAGCCTGAAAAAATACGTCTGAAACAGGTTTTGCAGAAAGAACCCCGTGCCATGGTGACAGCAGGCAGTGCTGCCAGTCAGCAGAGACATCCTGTGCCTGAGCAGCCTGTGAGGCTGGCAGAGGCAGGGCGTGTTCCTGCAGGCTTGATTCCTGGTGGTTGTAGCCATTGGAGCACGGCTTGAGGATCATTCTGCCTTATTAATCGCGGAAAATAATTGGCTTGCTTCTCATGAATATCGTTCAACTCCTCCAGCTCTGGGCTTCGTGGTGAGCCGGTTCTGGGAACCAATTCTGCAGTTAGGAACAGTCATTCCTGCTGAAGTCAGTGGCTTCTACCTTCCATCAGGCAAGGTGCTGGCTCCGAAATTCTTTGCAGTTGCCCTCTTTCCTGAGGAAGCTGAGTCCGTGCATGATTTTGTGGGCTTGTGAGCATTCCATAACTTAATGAGAGGTCATATTTATTCTCTTTTTTTTTTTTTTTTTTTTTTTTTTCTCTCTGCCTTTACTCTTTAGAAAGATGGAAGTTATTTTTTAAAAATAAAGCATTGCATATGCTGTATGTGGGAAGTGGTGATTTCTAGCTATGGACTGAGGGGGCAAAATTGTATAATTTGTAACTGTATAAAAAAATAATGAGTCTGATGCCTGTGTTACTGTGATTTTATACAAGTCTAAAAGTGGAGTCCTGAAGCCAAGACTCAGCCCTAATATGTTATCACTCCATTGCAGAGCTACAAAACACTGGGAAACAGATCCTTAGTTAAAGAAGAAGAGTTTCTTTACTTTATTTTTCAGTTCAGTTTATGAGCCAGGCAGTAAATCCATTGCATGATTCAAACCTATCACTTTTGCACCAGAAGATAGCTGGGGTAGGTGTGGAGTCCTGGACACGAATCAAGGACTGGCAAGACGTCAGGAAAATACCTGCTCATCTGGACTGCCTCAGGGCAGCTACCCTCACTTGTCCCAGCTGATGAGCTGGCCCTGGAGTCACAAGGCAGCACCAAACCTGCAGCATGCTGTTCTTTGCCTCTCATTTCTTTGACAGACAAGAGTGCAAGGCAGGATGAAGTCTGAACTTTCTCAGCACTGTGAGTTCAGAGAAGCAGAGGTTGCTGCTGGCTTGCCAATTCTCAGCCTTCCTCAAACATACCCACATTACCTCTGCTGCCTTGAGGGGCTGAGCTGGATTCACAGCATGTGCATTCAAACACAGAATATGGGCAGGGTGAAAATCCAAACCAAACAACAGGCACACAAAATGCCAAGGTGCAGCTGTCCAGTTGATAGCTGTGCCCAGAAAGTGTAGACTCCAGCAACTGCAGAGCCTGGATAGGAGGGAAGCTGAGGCCCTCTGCTCTGTGCTGCTGGGGATACTGTCCCAGGAGATGGCAAAACGTGGCAGACTGGACCTGTGTGCAAGGAGCCCTGGGCAGACTGCTCCTCAGTACACAGACACAGTCCCTTTCCCTCACAGCCTCTCACACTGAGACAGAGACACGTGATTTGCCACAACGGGCTTATCCATCCTGACAGCCTTGGGCTGTTCTGTCCCCACCCCACTGCTGGGGATATTGTCCCCACTTCCAATGCAGCTGCCCCTGGGTGCTTGCACCACTCACTGCCTCTTGCTGTGCCCACAAGTTCCAGGAGCTCAAGGGCCTGATCCTCCTTTTGTGCCAGAGGGACAGTCAGTATCTCCACTGCTGGCTGCAAAGTCTATCCTGATGTTTCCATGCGTAAACAAGAGAAAGCTCAGGTTCCTTCACTGTAGGAAGAAGGCTCCCTGGACAAGGGAGAAGACATCCCTATTCCTGTTCTCCTACCAGTGAACCCTTTCATTACAAGTACTAGCAGACCTTTCACTACAGCACACAATAGGGAAAACCATAGGTTTGGATGGCAACCACAGATTTTCTAGTCTCTCAAATTTCACACTTTTCATCTCCCTGACCATCCCTCCAGTTGCAGGACCAGCACTGCAGCAAGAATCCTTCATCGCAATGTGTGAGAGGGATGGGATGGTCCTTCAGTGGGTTTGCCTTTCCCTGGGAAGGAAGATCTCTAGGGCCATGGCTCCCCATCCCCACAGCAGCTCCCCATCCCCGGGGCTGGCCGCTGCATGCTTTCCCAGTGAGGTTACACAACAGCTCTGGGGAACAGCGTGTTAGGACAAGGTGTGTGAGTCACCAAAGGTACCAGAGTCTTACATAACCCCAGCGTACATTTTTGGAGTACACTTCATCTGAAGGGGTTGTCAGGAGCCCTGACTAAAGTGACAGCCTGGGAGGAGCAGGGCAGAAGAAAGTTGAAACTTCTGTTCCTTTTCCTCCACTCTTTATATTTGATCCTCCTGGCAGGACCTTCTCCAGATCCAGGAGGCCTTGGTCAGTCAGAGGACCAGGGCAGTCCTGGTGTGTCCCACAGTGTGTGACAGCATCTTCCCCAGGATGGGCTTCACCGTGGTGCTTTGGACAACCAAGCCACTGATGAACACCAAATCTACATAAACAGAATGAATTTATCTCTAAACCTTCTGTCTTCTGATTCTCACTTTGCCTTTTCTATCAGCTGAGCCTGCACAACCCCATTTTCCCCTTTCTGCTCTTCTCTGAGCTGGTATCATGAGCCATTCCTTGGATTTCTGCCATCCCATCTGTACAAGCTCTGGGTCTACTGGAGTACAGCAATAGCAGGGCTAAAAAGACATGACTGAAGCCCCTTGTACAGGACCCACGTTGGGATCTCAGCAGGGTCTGCTGGGCAGAAGGACTTTGCTCACAATCCATGCTCCTCACTGGCAAAGAGGAACACAACCCAGCTTCCAGCCTGGGAGTGTGGCACACTCAGAGGTGTAGTTTGGGAGAGTGTAGGCGGGGATCAGAAGAGTTTCCAAGTGATGGGATAAATTTCTGATTGCTTTAACTGTGAACTGAATACATCTTCCAGTTCCCACATCAAGTCTCACGGTGCAGCCAATATTTCATGTTTCGGGTTCAACTAAAGTTTCATCTGACAGCTCTTCTGGCCCCAGGATAGACTCTTTAGGCAAATCCAGGACTAGAGGAGTGTGAAGGGTTATGGCATTAGCTTCTTGCGTAAGGGAGAAAGTGGCAAATGAAGGAATCTCTCGTTATGATTTGAATAATTTCTACATAAACAAACCTTTAAGAAAGTCTTGGCTCCCTCCCAGCATGGAAGGGGAACACTGCCTGCAGCCTCTATATTATGGGCTCCCCTGATGGCTGAGGTTTCCTGCAGAGCAGCAGAGTACGGCTGCTGTGGAGGCACCCAGCAGGGCCAGGGGCTGACTCACCAGCAGCCAGGAATGGTGACACATGGACTGGGAAAAAACGGGCACAGCTTGGAGCTTGGCACAGCAGTGTCCCCTGTGCACGGGCTGGCATCTTTGCAGGGAAGCAGGGACTGGCCCCTGGCACAGCTCCCTCTTACCTTGCTGGGGTTTTCTCTCCATGGAAAAGTGTTTCAGGGTTGAGCTTGGAGGCTGCATGTGTCATGTAATGAATGGAACACATTCCCAGCAGATGCCTCTTCCAGACATGTCCCAGCTCATTCTGGGGCACCCTGTGCAGCACCTTTCCCCCACAATGCTCAAAGGCAGTGAGGAGACTGAGAGCTGCCTCTCACAGGTGAAAAGCCCATCTACTTCCAGTCAAAAGGACCCAGAGGTCTCCCACACACTTGAATGTCATGAACTGAAGTTCTGTACCTGCATATCTCCCTGTTTCACAACCACAGGCCAGCCCTGCAGGCATTACTCACTCTGGTGAGCCTGGAGGGGTCAGAGGGGTTGTGTGAAAGAGCCATCAGCTCCCACAGCTGGAGAGAAATTATGCACTTGGCAGCACACCCCATGGCTGCAGAATGAAATGTGAGTGTGCACACCAGCACTGAGCACCCCTGCTTCCCTGGCCAGCCTGGGCTTGGGAAGAACAGGGCTGAGAGCTGACAACCTCCTCACTGTGATGGGGCTGCCTGGACAGAGCCTGAGGCTGTCTGGGGCTCAGATGGCAAAGTGCCACCACACCATATGGGGATGGTTGCTGTGGCTCGTGCCCACACTGCTGCTAGGCCAAGCAAACCCATCAGGGGAGTTGCTCTTTGGGGTTTTGCAAATTTTGACAGCCCAAGGCGTGTCCCAAAACAGGACAGCCAGGTGCTCCTGCTACAGAGCAAGGGGGATGGCTCCAGAATCAGGGCTCCCCTTCCCTGTGGAGCAGCTAATCTTAACTGGGTACACGAGTGTCAACAGGTGCCATGGAGAGAAGAGGGACGAGGGGATATTGGTGCAGCTGGAGGAAGTATTTATAGCTGCTTTTTAAAAAACCCTGTATAGATCACATCTCTGTTAACGTATGTAACACAATCGGGAACCTGAGCTTTTCATGATCCCATGGCTGCAGGATTTCCTGTGGAATCCTCTATGGGCCACAAAAACAAGCTAAAAATAAATGCATTAAAAAGAGACACATACTGAAACATGTGCGTGCCCGTGTTTCCTCTCCAGCCAATGAATTGGATAGTGATGAGCAGAGCAGGGAAGGGGACTGTCCCTGGAAAACTCTGTAGTAACTCCTCTGGTGAGACACAGACACCAAAGGGCTCCAGGTATGCAAAGGTGAGAGCACACACTGTTGGCAGGGGTTTCAGGAGTCCCAAACAGAAGTGGGAGTTACAGACAAGTTATCCACCAGAAGAGAGCAGAAACAGGTCAGGATTCCTCCAGCTGGAAAGCAAACCTGGAGAGTCTGTCTCTCTCCTGTGCAGGCTGGTTCCCAGCTCCTTCCAGCAGCCACACAGCAGAGCCAACAGTTAAACAACCCCAGCTCTGGAGAAGCAGACCTGCACATTTGGCACTCCCATGTATTTTAGGAAAAAATGCAGAACTTATATTTTCTTGTGCACTGAGAGATGGAAAAGGCCACCAGTTCATCCTTCACAGCTACTCAGCTCCTGTCAGGCTGGTCAGCAAAAGGCAAGAAGAGGGTTTTGGCACTGTTGTGATAGTCATGGGCCAGCACCCACAGGTAGCCCCATCATGGCTCTGCAGGATCTCCCAAGCCCGCACTGGCACCATAGCTTGTCACTGCCACATCCCCCCAGCCAGGCCCTGGGCACCAGCTCCATTCCAAACCATGGCTGAGATGGATGCAGTTGAGCTCAGGAGGGAGCAGTGTGGACCACACAGGACCTGGAGATGGTGACAGCATCACCTGGCAGGTCAGATTCTCACCCTCCCTTGGGCTCCCCAGGGTACCAGGACACGTCCTCCTTTCTGACAATGCAAAGCCATCACCTTGCTGCTGCTGCTGCCTGAATCACGCATTCCTGACACCTGCATTCACTGTGTAGGATCAGCCATTAACGGGATACATCGCTAAGAGCTTGTCGAGCTACAAAAGGTGTTTGGAAGGGGGGTAGTGAGATTCCCTGCAGCTGAGCAGGATTCCTTGAGCTGAGCCTAAGCTTCATGCCCTCTAATTGCCCCAGGCTGTCCTTTCAGCAAATTCCCTGCAGGCAGCAGCGATGGAGGGCGGCTTTTCCTGCAGATCTATTCAGCTCTGTCGTGCTGCACAGCAGCTGCCTACCCCGCACACTCCCGGAGGCACTCCTCTCAGGACCATGTGCCCCTGGCTGCGTCCAGCCTCTGCTTTTTGCGGTATCCCTCCATACAGAAGTGCTCCATTCCCTGTCCTGTCACGGAGCTGCCTCCTGCCACCCACACAGAGGCAAAGGCATCCCCTACAGCATGGAGAGAGATAATCTGGCACCTCCCTGGCCATATATCAAACCCTCTCTCTTGCTAGGGGGGAGGTAATGGGATTAGTGAGAAGGCACCTTAGTTGAGCTGCTTTGGCATATGTTCCCTTCCCCCAGCACTCTGCTATTAGCTGCCAGAGATGAAAAGCTGCAATGTGCAGAAAGACAGCTGGAGGTGTCAAAGATGTCACCTGCAAGCTGCTCTTTGTAGGGATGGGGATAGGATGGGGATGGAGATGGGTGAGAGCAACCAGCTGGAGGAAGCAGAGCAGCCTCATACCCCAGGGGAATGTGGTCAGGGTTGGGGCTGCTCAGCCTTCTCCCACCCCTCCCAACTCCTGCCTGTATCCCCACTGCTGCAGGGGAGCCTCTGGCACTGTGGGAGTGCCTCTGTGAGCAGGAGCAGTGGGAGGAAAGGGGCTGCTGCAGCACAAGTGCTGGGGGGCTCTAAAAGGATTTCCTGTCATCACCAGTAAAACTCCCTTCCCAATGGGGTGTGTTGTGCAGAACGAGCTACAGATGTAAGGGCTGACCTGTTTTGGTGTTAACAGCACACAGGGAAAGGAGGCAGCCCATTGAGAGAGAAATAGCTTTAACCATTCTGTGCTGGGGGAAAAGAAGGTCTGCATCTGCAGGGATAAAGGCTGTTGGTGTCTACCTCGGCTCACAGTGTTAGGAAGTCACACCTTGTCTGCTTGGTTATTTCTGGATATACAAACTAGAGAAGAGTAGGAGAAGACCCTTCATGTCTAGGCCAGCATCATCTCTCATCTTACATGCTTTAGCCTCTCTGGCTCTGATACATCCCCTGTCACAGCATGTGCAGCCCTTCAAAGCACTTCTGCAAAGCTGCTTTCCCTGGCTTGTTACTTTGAATCACTTCCCTGGCTCTTCTTTCCTCCTTGCATTCAGGAAAAAGCGATCTGCCTTTTTCAGGAAGGCCCTTTATAAGATTTTCACAATAAACCTGAACTGCCAGCCAGGGACTGAGTGCTCCTTTGTGTCCCAGCAAACAATCTTCTTCCTGCAGAGGTATTTCTTCCTCACAAAAAGGTTGTTCCAAATACCTCATCTTCTTTTCAGGCCTTCTTAAACAACCTTACATTAAACATTAAGCAAATCTAGACACCTGCAAAGTCCCACTTGCTGCTGCAGCTGTGACTCTCCAGCAGGTCTGAACCACTCCTCAGCCCCATACATGGCTGCCCCACACAGGCATGACCTTTTTTAGGTTTTCGCCTCCTGCAGCACTTCTGTGAGTCTTGAGTAGCCTCAGGAGCTCCTTGAACCCACTTTGAAACCAAATCAGCCCAGTCACTGCCATCACCGTTGTTGAACATCCTGCTTTCTCAGCAACAAAATTGAGGTGAATCAGCCCCAAAACACCCTCCCACCCTGGGCTGCTGTGCTCAGAATAGCACTGAAAAAAGCACAGTGCTATTAATACAGAAGGGAAGAGGAAAGGATTGTTTTTCAGAGATGGATTTGGGGTTGTTTGAATAAGAAAGACCTACTTGGAGTCAGTGTATGGCATCATGGCTGCTGTGGAGGCAGGCACAGTTACACCTCTCCCCATCCCAGCTGGATGGACTAGACAGAATCCAGTCCTCACAGGACTGAAAGGCTAGGGTTATTTTTTCTGTAGAATTAGCCATGAAGGCCCACATCTTCTCTCTGTCCCCCAATAAAATCCAATTTCTATGAAGCTGGAAACCTTGATTAGCAGCCTGCTAGGAGAGACAAATCCCTGGGGTCGTACTGTATGTCCAGAAGACACTGCTCCAGGATAAATAATTTCTCTCTTCATTTTGCTCTGCAAAAGAGAGAAAGAGCTGAGCTGTGTTCAAGGAAGTCTACAGGTTCACAGGAAAAACTAGGAGAAAAAAAGGTAGTTTCTTTGGAAGTAATTCTCTTAAGAAGTTCTGTCTTCATTTTTTATTAATGATGCAACACCCTGGATGTGTCAAAAAAATATGAGAATACATTTCCTGGTGGGGAGCTCCAACCTTGCAGAGTCAGGCAGTGCAGCTGGGCTGTCATTTGCTTCTTGGAATTTCATTTCCTAATCAACACATCCATGAAATGACTGTATTTTCAAAGCTTAGTTTCCAGAGCTGCTGTGATCAAAGAATGGGGAGGTGGGGGAAAAGCAGGGAGGGGGAACCTGCCATCCCCATCAGCACCCCAGCACAGAGAAATTACCTGCCTGAGAAAGCCTAAACAAAGGATGGTTTAAGGTCCTGACCAGGCTTTAATGTTTCAGAGCCAAACAAGACAATTGGGATGCAGAGACACAACTTCCATCATATTCCTGCTTTGGTGAAAAAAAATAAAAATTACTTCTCAGAAATGTGGGGACCACTTGAGATTTGCAGGATCTGGCTGTTTCCTTCTGGGGCAGGAGTGTGACGGAGAGCCCTGGAGCAGAGGGGAGGGGCTGCAGGGACCCTCCTGAGCCACCCTGTGCTGCTGAGGGTCACACTAGTCCCTGTCCTCACCCTGTCCCTGCAAGCAGCATCCATCACCCAGGCCCAGGATCATACCCCACCCCCCTTTTTCCTGCTTTTGTCCTGCTGGTCCCTTGGAGAGCCTTGTGGCCACCCAGCCTTTCTGTGACTATCTGACATTACAATTGTCAAGCAAGAGGAGCTCAAACACATTAAAATCGCTCCAGTCTGACCCAGGCAATCAGGTTTTTGCTTCTCTGACACCTGCAAGGTCATAAATTCACTTTTCTGGCAGTCACCTTAAAGCTCTCCCACAAGGAGCCTATGCTTGTCTTTGAAGAATTTAGGAAGACTGGGAAAAATAATTCTGTAAAAACACACAGACTCCTCTGGTGTCTTTATGTATCAGGAAAAGTGGATGTGCACTCACTGATGATTTGCAGATGATTTTTGGAGAGTAGCTTTGTTTGTCCTTTCACCCTGCCTGGCAGAGCTACATGGATGCAGCCAGATGCCAACAGCAAGATTTTGGACAGCTCAGCCTCCACTAACCCATCCCACCACCCTGCACCGCCTCCCTCACTGCCCAAGCAAAGCCAAGATGCTCAACCCTGCTTCCCAGGACCAGCTTGAGGCAGGATCATGTGGGGAGCTCTCTCTTCCTGCACTGCTGATACTCTTGGATGTTGTGCTTTTCATTTCAGTTTTGCTGTGAGCAACATGATCACAGAAAAATAACATCAGACCAAAATGAAGAAAAAGAAACATATTCTCAGATTCCCCCCCATTGGACCACTGAGCAGGAGCTGGATGGTGTTGCCATCAGTTTTATTTTCTCTGTGGCTCCCTGCAGCTCTGGGTGTGTCCATGCTAACACAGCTCTTCAGAGGTGTTTAATTACAGCATCCTGGGTACCAGAAATGCAGATGAAGGGGAGGCCACGGAGCTGCACGGTGCTGCATGGTGAGTCACTGCTCGCGAGAGAGGGCACCATCGCCTTCCCAGCACACATCCTATGCTGGAGGATGAAATCTGAACAGCCAAGATCATCAGCAGGGCAGGGCAGGCATCCATGCAGGCAAAGCAGCAACTGGCTGTGTGTGCAGGATCTCCTCACACGACATTTGGGTGAGTGCAGCTGGCAAAATGGCTCATCACAAGACATGTTACTGGGAATGAGTCAGGTAACACACAGATGTGAACATGAGGTGGTTTGTTCCTGCAGGTAAAAGTACTGCTGAGAGTCAGCAGGCTGCATGTGGCCTGAATATTTCCTTCAGTGATGCCAAAGGCATCACTTTGCCCTCAAAGCATGTGCATTGAGATTACATGGACCAAGATTTTACGAGTATCCTGATGACACAGGTTGGAGAATATAAAAAAGAAGCTCTCTCTGACTGTGACATGGATGTACCCATATGTGTGATGGAGAGACAGCTGAAGCCGTCTCTCCCTCTCTCTCTCTCTCACAAATATTTTCTTGACAGTACTTTCAATAAAGCATCATTTTCACTACCCTCATGCCCTTCCCCATCACACGGCTCCCCATTGTTTCCTTCCGGAGATATCTCCCTGACTGCAATGACCGAGCTACCCTAGGGCAGAGGGTGACAAGGCAGCCACTGTGCCACCTCCCTGTGCCAAGGCTCCGCACCCCTCTTGGGGCCCTGCAGCAGCTGCGACCCAGCAGGGGCAGCTGAGAGGCTGGGAATCCATTTTCCATCCAACACAAGTATTTTGCACTTATCGCCCAAAAGCGTGCATCAGGCAACGTGAGCTCAGTGGTGTTGGGAGGGAGAGGTCCAACCCTGGTATATCTGTAGCCAGACAATATTCAGGAGGGTGAAATTTGAAAGGAGGAGGATTTTTGCGGTGGTTTTCCTTTTTTTTTTTCTCTCTCTCCTGTTTTTATTTTATTTTTCCCCCTTGTTTTTATTTTTGGGGTTTTTGTTTGTTTGTTTTTGGTTCGGTTTATATTTTCATTTCTCTTCTCTCCTTTCATCCCCCCGGTCCGTCCCCGCCTCAGGGCCGCTCTGGGCCGGCGCGCGGGCGCCCCCTGGCGGACACTTCGCTTCGGGCGGCGCGGGGCGGGGCCGGGGCTGAGGGGGTCCCTGGCCCGTGTCCGCAGCCCCGCACCCCCCATCCCGGGACCCCCCATCCCCGGGACCCCGCTCTCCTGGGATGCCTCTCTCCCGACACTCCGCATTCCCGGGATCCCGCATTGTCTCGCCACTCCCCGCAGGCGTGCCAGTGCCCGGCCCCAGCTCCCCCAGCTCGATCCCGCAGTCCCCGCCACGATCTCGGCCACGATCCCTGTGCCCCGCTCAGCCCTGCCCCGGCGATAGTGGCGCCTGCTCTGGGTCAAAGGTGGCACCCCGGCCTTGTGGCGGGTCAAAAAGTGCCCCTGTGCCCTCCCCATGCTGCCTGCCCGCCTGGGCTGTGTCCCAGCACGGCGCTGAGGGGCCGTGCATGTGTTATGGTGATGGGGGAGCAAGGTCAGTCCTGGCAGGGATCCCTCCTGCAGCCTGGGGACATTCCTGAGGACGTTCCTGGGTCTTTGTCACTGCCGTGAAACAGAATTTCGGGAGGAAAAGTAGGTCACAGAAAATTCCCAGCACTGGTGGCTTCTGGGACACCTAAGTGCCTCCTCAGGGCATGGCCCATGATATGAGCCCTCTGACAGCTATGGGCATCTCCCTTATAAACTCCAAATCCACCACTGCTGACCAGCCCTAGACCAGGGCACAGGCTGTTTGACCCCACAGCAGAGCAACCCCACGGAGCAGGAAAGGCAGGAGACCTCCCTTCCCATTGCTCCTTGAATGTTATCAGGTCAGGCGCTGAACAGTACCTGGCCTCTTTGCCCAGAGCTGAGAATGGGTTCATGGGAAAGGGGAAAGACAGGAAGGAGCCTGTCATCCCCCATCACCTCTGGCCTTCCGTGTGCAGGGCAGGTTGGGTCATGAGTGCACCCGCTCCTTCCCCATGCTGCACACATCTGCAGGTTTTCCTGCAGAACAGGTTTTCTGGTATTAGCGATACCACTGCTTCTTTCTGTTTGCCAGTCCCACCCCACAGTGCTGAGGTAAAAAAAAATAAAAAAAAATAAAAAGAACAAAGGCAGACACAAAAACATAAAAGACTGTAAAAATAAAAAGAAGAAACTGCAGCAGTCAGTGCCTTGCATTAGTGAAGCTCCGCAGCTCCTCAGTGCACATCCCTGAACGCCCCCAGAAAGGCTCTCACAACAGACAGGTACCTGCGCTCCCACTTTTCCTCCCACCAGGAACACTCAGTTCCCCTTCAGTGATTCAGATAAAACCACCCCCTTGCCCAGGAAAAGCCTTTTGGTGTTATAAACAGGAAGGCCTCACTGAGGCCACAATCAATCCTCGCCACCCACACACCGCAGCCACCTTCACTTCCTGGCTTCCCTCTCAGTGACCCGGACCAGGATGCAGCCAGCCATGCCTGTGCTGCTGAGCCCGGCTTCCCTGTGTCTCTCTCGCAGCCCACATGTTCCTGTCCTCTCCCAGGAGCAGGTCTGGAGCAGATGTTTCACCCAGGCACACAAACCTGGCCATGCAAAACTAAGAGCACCCCCAGTTCCCCACAAGTGAGGAGGTTCACGGAGGCTGGTTACCCACTGCTCAGCTCTGCGACTCCAGGAACACCTCTTGCTTCCCAGGGCATTTTTTTTCCTCAAGTCAAATGTATTGCTCCTGTCTTCTTGGTAGGATTGACTAGGAGCTGATTAGCACTCATCACCCCTCCATCTCCTTCATTTTTAGTCAGCATGAGGAGTGCACTGTTGATTATTTTTCTCTATAAAAGTCTGCTTTTTATGTTGGGGTTTTTTCATCCCTGGACTCACCTTCAGCAAGCTGTGCTACTTGATAAAACTTTGGCGCCTTCATTGACTGCAAGGTGAAGGTGTTGTTCTTCAGTGACCTCTGTTGGGTAGGCTCCAACCTGCTTTCCTCACAGAGAGGTTTTCCCCTCCCTGTTTCTGTACTGCTCCACCTAAGCAGGGATTTTGATCTTTGATGTGTTCCTGACAGCAGCCTGGGTGGCTGCAGCTACCACATCATTCCTCTTGTCTAAACTGTTTCTTGGGATTTTGATGAAGTCCACCAATAGTGAAGTTTTTGGGTTTTTTTCTTTTTTTTTTCCTTAAAATTTTCCTTTCTGCATTCTGGACCTTTTATAGGCATCTTTCAGCAGAATAAATCAAAATTAAATCTAGACAATTCTGTTCATGGAGAAGGTATGGAGAATGCAAAATCCTTTATTAAATGTGAGCTGATAAATAAGAATCTAAAAGATATTATTTAAAATCCCATTACTTCCACAGAGAACAGTGTTTTTATTTCATTGGAGTTGTGCTCCTGTTTGCAATTTTGCCTGAATGTGTTTGCTCATCATCCACAACCACCCCAAGTTCCACAACACACCCAGCTGGAACCACCAGCTCCTCTGGCTTGTGATACAGAATGTGAGCACAGGCTGAAGGAACAAAGGAGGCAGGAGATGGTAGCTTTTAAATCCAGTTTTCCCTACCCCAGAGACCACCCTCAGTCTTTTAATTTGGTATTTTATTTCTTTATTTAGTATTTTACTTTGTTTAGTCTTTTCCCATGTGAACGACTCTGTTCACAATTTGTATACCTGTGACTTTGTCCATAAGAGTGATAATTCATTAATAAATAATTTATTAACAACTCCCTGACAAGACAGGGATAGGATTCTCCTGGGGAAGTATACTTTCCTCATGTTTCTTTTAAAGATGTCAGATCTCTACCTTAATTGCACAGAATCAAAGCCAAACTCCATTGACGTCAATGCACTTACTTGGGTTTTATTAATATCAGATAAATATAAAAAACAGTATCAAGCACAAATTCACACAGAATAATAAAACACCCACACAAACCTCCAGTTGAGTTGTTCCTGGTGCTGCTACTTCCCCCATTTGGAATGTATGGCTGTAGTGCCTGTGACTGTGCTGAGACCGGAGCACTCCTTTGAATCATCTCTTCTCCCCTTGAGAAAATAATGTGCAGAAAATGCCTCTAACACCACGGTAATAGGGTGAGATTAGCAACAGAATAAACAGCTCCAGACTCAGAAAATATCAGGGATCTAGGAGCAGGAGTAGGTTCTGCAACCCCTTTGCCCTCCTTGCAGGTGCAGGACTGCCTGTGTTCAAGCTCCAGTGTGGTGCAGCTGTGTAACCTTGGAGCTGGGTGACGTGGCAGGACCTGTGTGACAAAGTCCTGAGAGCAAACATCTGGGGCCAAGGCAGCTGGGCACGGGGGCAGGAGTCCTTGTGAAGCCTGTGCAGCCCCGTGGGCAGGTCTGTGCCCAGCCTGTGCCTTGCTGGTCCCAGCCTTACCGTACTGACCCGGCTGCCTGGCTTCACTCCAAACCTGTCCTGTCCCAGCTGATCCCTCAGCCAGCACTGGAAACTAATGCCATCTCACCCACAGGACACCCAGGACTGAATTTAGCCACAACAAGTTACCTTAAAGAGCCCTAACTATTGAGTAAGCAATGACTTGGAAGCACATGCAAGTAGAAAAACTGATGTGCAGAAAAGATGGTTTAGCACTTATTTGTTTTCCCTGACACGAATTACAACAGGAAGAAGAGCTCCCTCTGTTTGAGTGAATCTGTTTCTTAGGTTCCCAACCCAAACTATCAAGATGCTTTTTGATTTTGCTCTGAAAAACATTGAGGAGTTTTAGAATTTTACTGAATAAAAGCAGCATCACCATGCCCTTGATGATGTCAGCTGCAGTAGCTCTAAGGGAGCTGTGGAGATACCCTGCTGCTGGTCTGCACTAGGGAAGGAAGGGACATCCTGGGAAAGCTGCTTGTCAGTGGCTCCAGAACATCTCCTCAGCAATTCCAGATCAAGAGACAGATTCTGACACCTCTGTGGCAGCAAGATGATCATTTACAAAATGAAAACGCCAGCAGCCTGCCAAGCTTGTAAGTAAGCCCAACAGCTCCAACAACTTTATAAACCTTAAGCTGGAATTTAACCATGCAGTGTTTCACAGACAAGGCTTAAAAGAGCATAGTTTCATTGTTTTCAAGGAGTTCGGGTTTTGGGGTTTTTTTTGTCTCCATTTCTGGGTTTTCTGTTCCAGAACTTCACAGTTCAGTGGTGTTACTGAATGCTAAGGCGTCAATCCTCAGTAACAGGCCTCTGAGGCTCTGTGGGACTAATTAGCTTGGGAAGAAAATAGCTGCCAGAGTTTGGAAAGACTAATTTGGGGTCAGCTACTTTTGTTCCATTTCTCTTTGCCATGGCCAGTCCCTGCTTTTACTGGAGCCCAGAGGTCCTGTGATCTTTATTACAACTTTGTAGCAGCTCTTAGATTAAAGGACAGTTCATTACATATCACTACATTAACTACTTTTCGGAGGTGCCTCTCCTTTTCAAACAACAAGGTTCAGAACTTTCACAACTGGAAGACACCCATGTGCTAAGCATTATTTATCACCAACTTTTTAAACTCTGTGGTACATCTGGACAGCAATAAATCAACCGAGCTTTTTGACTAGGGTGGAGATCAGGATCTTTCCACAAGCCTCCTACCCCAAGGAACAGGGCAGATCTTAGGGGGGAGGAATGACAGCCTTGTGGTAATGCCTCAGGCAAGTGGCCTGGCCGAGGTGACCTCTGGGGGAGCACCACATCACAGGTACACTGGCGAGGGAAGCCACTACCACAGCAAGGTAAAACAAAAGCATTGGACACATTTCTTTGCCTACTGCAATCCCTTCAAATCACTTTTCCCATCTTTACTCCTCACCTCACTACAAGCCTGAGCTGTGCACGCTCAGGAGCAAAGAGCACACTTTTATTTAACAGATGTCCAACCAGATCCAACTGAGGAGGCACTGGCCTCTAATGAGAACTTGTAGTTTTAATGGATAAAAGTAAAACCAGGCAATTTTATTTCTTATGTGCACAACAGTCAGAATTTCAAACCCTGCTTGAAGCTGCTGAGCCCCAAGCAGAGCTGGCAGCTGAGCAGCTCCTTGTCATGCTGGATGAAGAGAAACCACTGCCAGAGGCTGCCAAACTGCAGCAAAGCTCTCAGTCTCAGGCCCCTGCAAGGAGATGAGGTTTGAAAAGCTGAGGCTGATGGACCTGCCCAAGGGCAGTGCTCAAACTGAGCTTTTCTAGCAGAGACACAGCACCAAGTGAGGGGAATCACCCAACACTGCTTCCTTCCCGGGTGCCAGAAGTCAAACTTGGAAGCCTGGAGCAGGTTTGATCTGAACTTCAAGTCGCCTTTTGAAGATGTACTTGTTATTTTAATCAGATAGCAGAGGCAATACATTCAAAGACTCATGAAACTTTAAAGTCAGACTTCCTTCCCTAAAGAAATAGTCACACAACCAACACTCAATTTTTATGAGCTGGTAGAATCATCGGTTAATAATCTGAGACAGAAACAGCAACGTGAATGTGAAAACAGGGTCAAAATTCCTGGTCAGCACCAGGAATTTCACAGTGGCAGCCTCACCTCTTCTAGAAGCCTCCACCATGACTGAAATTAGGGTACCACTTTGTGATACACTCACTCTGAACCACCTGTGGCCTACTACAGACAAGAACACTTCAATTCTCTACATACTCCCACCATGTTTTACAGCAACTCTACCATCCTATAGCTTTGCTATGACATTCCATCACTTCACTGCCCCTATCAAACACTTTTTTGGGTCATTTATTTCCTAGTTTTCCTGCAGGAAGGAACAGGTATGTCTTGCTAATCTTTACCTCCTGGGGAAAAACCAAACACACCCAGAGATTTTGGTGGCAGACTGCAACTGCCACCAAGTCTGCTCTGAAATGGTACTTCATGGTGTCACCAGTCAGAGCAGCCAACACCACAAAAACCTGCTTCAGGCAGAAACCTTCTGGTCAACAGAGTGACACGTATCAGGGTGTGCTCACAGCAGTTACACAAGGAGGCACATGCCTGCACCAGGAGGAGCAGATGTCTTCCTGAGAGGGTACACAGGGATTAATAATCCATCTTCCAGGTAAATGGGCATTTTGGAAATACAAACCTGGTTTAAACCCAATGGAGAACAGATTTTCTTTTGGACAAAATAAGCCAGGAATAAACCTGTCTCTAAATTTAAAACTGTAGGTTTGTCTTACAGCAATAAAAATCCACATAAAAGGGCACTTTGAAATGCTCCATGGCTTTATCCCATTGTGCTTGTGCTGTTTGCCACAGCTGCTAGTGCCCAGTGACTCACTGCCAGGGCCACATGCAACACAGGGCACTGCAGAACAGAACTGCAGCTCAAGGCCCCCCTGCTGCAATCACTCAAACACAGTCTTTGCTTTTATCCAATTCAAAGTTCTGCCAGAACAACCTGACTGGAAAAAGCAGCTCACTGTGCACAGCAGCCTTGATCTCTCAAAACTTCTCATACTGAATCCAACAAAAAAACCCAAAACCCAAACCCACTCTCGCTTTTCCTGGCAGACAGCTGTGAAGGGCAAAAAAATCCCCAATCTTAACTCCAGCCAGAGTTAAGGCCAAAACCTGTCACACACCATGTCATACCAGATTCCGGATTTTGATGGACCAGGTTTCAATTTATCCTGCTTCTAAAGGAATCAGACTCTTCAACACTGGTATTTAAGACAGCCACTTCCAGAAATAAGCAGGTGAATTTTGGGGACCTCTGTGCTCAGGGTGCCCCTCCCTCCCCAAATGAGGCTGGAGCTGGACACTGCTTGGCCTGTGCACAGCTGGACCCATGGTAATAGCCAAGCTCCTCAGGACCAGCACACATCAACTGCAGCAGTACTAGCTCCTGCTGCTTTAATCCTGGAGTTGGAGCTGTTAAAAACCACAGGAAAGGAAAAAATCCAAGCCAAAACCCAACTCATGTATGATTAAAACAGAAGTTTCTTTTTTTAAAAAAAAACAACAAGCTTTCAAAGATCAGTATACAGACAGCTGTCCTGCTTTAAGAAGCTGGCAGCTGCACACTATTGATTACACAACACCTGCTTCTTGCCCAGGTTTCAAATCTCCACTGTTGGAACAGCATCTAGGTTAAGGTGGGTTTTTTTTCCTCTCATTCAAGAGATTGTCATTGTGTGATCAGCTTCGCAAATTTCATTGAGCTGTGTCAATACTTACTTGGAAAAGCAATAAGGGGGTTGAATCACAAATGAAGATTGACCAAAACCAAATCCTTTATTTCCACAACTGTATAAATGTGCTCCAAGTATGTGTCCAACACAAGTTAGAAAAACAAAATAGAACATGCCAGTTGCAAACTAGATCAGTTCACCGACGTGCTGACTCCTTGGTATTAGGCTTAGTTACACAAGACCAGTCACAGTAAAAAGATACATTTTAGAGTACAAAGTAGCAGGATGTTAAGCCATTTCAGCTTGTGCACATACAAGTCACACTTCTGGCAGAAAACGCAGAGAAGTTTGCATTACTACGCTGGAAGCTATGTTGCATCACTTTAAATGGCATCAATATCGATATCATCATCTTTATTGTTTGCAGGCTTCACAGTTTCAACTTTAGGTACACTGGCAGTTGTGGAGTACACCACCTGTGGAGACAAAACACATCCTTTAGTTACAGCACACACTACCATTAAGCACTGGAGTAATTCCAACACCCAATCACCCAACCATCCTCCTGACCACGGCCATGGGAAGCAGCAGCATCTCCTACTCAGGAGCAGAATAATACAATGGTGGGAGAACAACCAACCACTCCCTGTGTAAAAACACTCCCACAACCAAAGCCAGCTGGAGTGTAACCAACTGATCTTACAGAGGCCTAAGCTGTGAGGAAGATGGTCAGTTAGTCTTCCACCAGGTTATCTGACAAACACACCCCCCACTAACTCATCTACAACATGAGACACGATGCTTGATACCTCCTGTCAACCTTGCACTGCATGAGCTGCTACAGTGCTGTCACTATAGAATGGTACAGTCTCGGGCTACCCAGGTGCAGTTGCATTACAGTGATCTCATGCAGAGATCTGACAACAATTAGCAACACTTAACAAAGCATTGCAAATGGAGTGTTCCTCTTGTTCCTGCACAGTAATACCCCACGTAATCCATTTCAGAGTGCACCAGGACAAGGTTACAAGATTTAAGCATGCAGGAACAGTGCAGCCTTGGAGCTGCTGACATTAATGAGCCTTTCCTACCTCTATGTTTTCATCTTCATCCTCTTCTTCATTACCGGAAGATTCTTCTTCAGCTTCCTTCAGCCATTTAATAAATGGTTCTGCTTTGACACGGATTTCTTTGGCAAGTTCCTTTGAAACATATTTCTTTGAGGCCTGAAAGACAGATACTTTGTGTAAACACTGAAGGAGTTTACACCAGATTGTACCCAAATACTGCCTAACTGGCGCTCTAATCTTACCCACTGCCTTCCACAGCCCATTTTTGTGAAGGAGGCTTCATGCTGCACAAGCTACACCAGTATGGAGAAGCCAGATGCAACAGGCTACCTTCAGGTATTTAATTGCTACAATACATTACATACTGCCCTTTACCTTTTCTGCCCAGCCAAGGATGACTTCTTCTTCCAGAAGATCTGCATCATACATTTCCTTCAAAATATGTGGTATTTTTGAAATAAGCTGAGACTGATGCATAGCTACCACACACTCAAAGCCATGGAGAAGGTACCTCTGAGCTTTCTTGTTGTTGTGGCAGAACTAGAATTGTGATAAAAGAAAAAATGATTGAATGAGCTTTTATACCCTCTCTCCAGACTGAATAAGAGTGCAGAAGCAGCTCTACAAGATGGCAAAGTTTACAGTAATTCATACTATCTCTTCCAGCAGCTCCCCCCAGCTAAGGAGAAGATTAAAAATAAAACACTACAAAAAGTCCTTCCCCACAGTACTAAGCAACTGCTACAAAAAACTCCTAACAGTTGTCACAATGAGAGCAGAAGAGATGGCTTACACGAAGGAAGTGACGTCTGTATTTCCTGATTTGTTCACGAATCTTTTCGTCAAAAAGGACTTCAGTGAGCACAAGCGGGCCCATAGCCTTTACATCCAGTCTCTCTGCTTCTGCTACAATGTCTTTGTCAGAAGTATCGATGACACCTTCTTCCTTCTTTTTCTAGGGGAAACAGGCAGAGAAACGTTTTAATGCCACTTAAGGTCTGCATTAATACTCCTTGCAATCGCCCCTTCCCACTGCTGACAGAGCCAGTACTTTGCAGAAGTACTTTAAGCAAGTTGCTTTCAGTTTCCTTACAAACATTCTGTACAATTACAGCTGAGTGATTACATCAAGCCAACAACCAGAGGATAGTTACCTTTACAAAATCAAATAGTAAGTTGACTCTCTCTTCTATAGTTCTTTCCAGGTCTTCACTAAGTGTGAGGTTCTTCGCATGGTCACTGATTTCATCCATCCTACGCCTCTGGGCTTCTTCTGTTGTGTCCTCACCCCAGTCATCATCATCCTCCTCCTCCTACAATACAAAACCAAAACAAGACATCCACACAATATTACTGCAGGCTTAGTATTACATGTGGATAGAAATGATAGACTTGACAGCATCTTTATAAAACTACAGAAACGTTTATAGTGCAATTTGCAAGTCAAAGACCATCAAAACAGTGCAAACACACAAAGTAATGGAAGCTAAACCTAATTCTATAGCAGTTCTGCAGTTCAACCTTCTACCTAGTACACAGAGACAATCCAGGTGCCTGAAAAGGAGTGATAAAGGATAGGCAGCTTTCACTGAGAAGGAGCACAAATGCTGGTACTGATGAGCTGATAAAGATGCTATAGAGGAAAATCAGGGACCCTTCTATTTCAGCACTAAGTTCTGGATACAGTAAGACTTCTAGGTGAAATGTTGACCAGCAAGGAAGGCCAGTGACTTCAGAGGTTTTAAATCTGAGCAACACACCACACACCCTTATCTCCCCACTTTCCCTTCTACTTACCACAACCTGTGGAGGAGTAATCTCCTCTGGTGGTGGGGGTGGAAGTGTCTCATTGCTGGACACAGAACCATTCTCTTTGTCCTTGCCTTTTCTGTTCTTCTTCTCCTTTTCTTTCTTTCCTGTACCAGTGTCACCACTTTCTGCAAGTGAATTTTAATGTTTTGTTCTATGAACTAGAGCAAACTACAAAGTCCCTGCACCTCTACCAAATCCCCAAGTGGGTTTGGATGCTTTCATTACTTGCAAGTTATGGGTAGTACCCATCCCCAAACACACTCAGGGAAGATGTACATTTGGTGGGGAAGCCCCCAGCTGCAGTCAAAGTCCTGTTTGTCACCAAGATTGTCCAAGTCTATATAACAGGTGACCTCACAAAGCAGAGACCCCTGGAATAGGTTAGACTTTTCTACTCTAGCAAGCTTAAATTGCAGCAGGCAACTAAATGCTTACTACAGAGTGTTGCTTGCACAGATTACAGTTTGTGTTTACTACAGTTTTTACTTCCTGCTCTGACATTTCATGCTGACCTAAAGGAATAACTGCCATGAGCTACTGCTATCTACCTTCCTTCCTTGTTAAGTTTTGTCCTGCACAGGCAAATCCAGCTTTTACAGAATAGCTCTACTTGGGAAGGACACATTCTAAGGAGGAAAGACATTACCAGCACAGCTCCTTCATCTTGATCCCCAAACACACTCTAGGAGTATGCTGGTGCCTTTTTACATTTCAATTAGATGTGAGCTATTGATTTTTCTACTTCCGTAATACCACTAATACAGAAGTTCTCTTTATCCCAAGAAGTAAGGAAAGGCACTTACCAGGTGGGTTTTTGAGAATGAACGTGCAGAGTTTATGGTTTGTGTCAAGCATGCCTCGATAGCCACAGGCTTTGCAAGAGTTACCTATAGTTTGTTTCTTAGGATTGACATGCTGTAAAGAGAACAACCACAAGTTAATTTACTACTTACAGAACAACTGCATTAAAGCCCATTGTCTATGTTTTAAGCCAGAGGTTTAAATACTTTGTATCAGCCTCTAAAGACAAAGTTTAGAAGTAGCAATTTATCCCAGAAGTTACCAACTGTTAGAGATGTAAAACCTTCCCGAAGCACACAAGAATGTGTACTTGATTTTCTGTTCAGAGATACTGAAGTCTGTTAACTCTGCACTGCTTTCACCAATGTCTGACACAGTGTTTCCATCCTGTCATTGTTAATGCAGACAGAGCACTCACCAGATCAGTTTCAGGATTCTCACACTCAGGACAGAGAACAAATTTTTTAATGAATCCATCCAACATGTCTTGCAGCTTATTCGCCTCATGAGATCCATTGACAATGTAACGGTCATTCTTAACATCAAACTGGGTCTGTGCTCCCAGCTCACAACCAAAAAATTTGGTAGGATCTGTAAAGGAAGAATTATAGCCATTACCACATACATATCTTTGCAATACTTAAACAGCAAATAAATAGGCTACTGATTCTGTCTATTATTTAACCCTGAGATAATCACATTTCTTTCTTACAAATCTTTAAGAGTACTAATGCTTTACTAGCTAATTTACACTACCACTTCAAACAGAAAAGCAGTAAAAAATGCTGTGTCATTCCACAATGCTACTTACACGTTGGAGGCCGATTAAGCGCCTTTGCAACGTCAACCATGTTGACTATAACTGTCTTGATTCCATTTCCTTTGCCCTCCACCTAAAGAAGACAAGTAATATTTTAAGGTTAAATGCTTGCAACAGAGAAACCCAGTGTGCATTTCCCATTTAACTACACCAAAATTCTGTTTTGAAGTGCATCTCCTCCCAAGACCTAATGTGCACTTAGTGTGGACTGAAGGAGCAGACCCCCTCCCTGCCCTGAGTGGCCAAGAGTTACCATGACCTCTCTCTCCCCTCCTGGGAGAACACTCCCTGCTTCCAGCTGCTGCTGAGGAAGTTACCTTGGCAATCAGACGGGGCATTTTGTAGCGATAGAACTGATCTGAAACACTGCGGTTGACGTTGACAGACATTTTGCCTTATTAGTAGCTTTATCAATAAGATGAAGAGATCTTTGATTGCAGTTTTTTGGTATCTTCTGTCTGGAGAAGACGGGATGACATAAACGACTGCAAGAGTTCTCGGTCTCTGACATGAAAAAATTTTCGCCACTGAGGCTGTAAGGTTCTTGCTTGTACGCTATGTTTCCCCAATACAGGTACCAGTGGCTGCGCAACAGCTCTGCAAGTGTTAACACACAAAAAAATTAAATTTAGCTTAACGTACATCAATCCACTCTTGCTATAAGGCTACATAAGGGATGACATCTAGGGTGAGAAAAAGGGAAAAGTACATTTGTTAGGCTATGGCTTTCTTCAACCTATGGAACTAAAATCCATCCTTGACTTGTACTGCTAAGGAACTTTTCTTTAACTGCACCACAAAGCTTTCCACCCTCTCTTACCACCCTAAAACCACTGAACAGCTTACAAGTACTTTTTTTATACAATTAACTCCAGCAGTTCTGGGATCACTAAGGAAGGGCACACTCTATTTATTGTGCACACCAGTGACTTGCACCATAAGGGTCACGTGGCATGGTTTCAGGCTGAAGGGCACAGGAAATCAGGAGAAAGATTTAGAAATCCATTTCAAATTCCACATCATAGCATGAACCTATCACAAACTGAAGTCTGCCAAAATGTTGCAAAATACAAGATGAAGCAGCAGCAATCTGTAGCCCACCACAGTTTCTACATGGCTTACCAGTTTTTGGATCGGAGTGGAAAAAGAGTTGAAAATTACGTAATTCTCCCTCTCACTTATGGATTCTCATAGCAGCTTCTGTTGAGTTCTGACTTAACAATAAGCCTGATAAAGTCTGACAGAAGTTGCTTCACTGTAGAAAGCCTAGCAATGCAGAGGTACAGAGCAGTGCAGCAGCTTTTCCAGTTGATTTTTTCTTGGGGGAAAGGGAGGAGGGGGAGGAAGGGGAAGGAGGATGAATCCTATTATTAAAGTTGCCTTGAGCAGTATTTATATATTTAAATTAACACGTGCCCCTATAATCAGATCTAGGAGTACTTAAGCCACAATTGGATGACTAAACAGGCAACCCTGACTACAGAGCATGGCTATTCTGACGCGTCATCATGTTGTTATCGTTAATGACAGAAGCGTTGACACATTAAAAAAGCCTTCTTAGCATTTATGTGGAAGAGCGTGCCTATGGTGCAACACGATCCGAGTCCCTCCGGTCAGGTTTAGAACTTCTTTACACAATAAGAACATAAATCTCTACGTGCCTTGTGTTCTACATTAGCCCTGATACAATTTTACCCTTCCTCAGCAAAAAGCACACCGCGGACTCCGTTTAAAACACACCATTTCCATCCCCAGGATGTCTAAAAAGATCCACCGCGTAACCTGACCACGTGTTCGAACAAATGCTGAAGAAGCAGCTCCCTCGGTGACCTCGTTCCCAGAAGGAGCGTACCGTTTTTCCCTCCTTCCAGAGCGCAGCATTTGTCTGCTGCGGGCTGAAGCTCCCTCTCCTGGTCCCTACGACACCTCATCCCAAGCACCACCCCCCCCACACGCCGCACACGGAGGAAAGAGCGGGAAGGCACACCGACTCCCTGCCGCACAGCGCCGCGTCCCGCCCCGCTCGCGGTGAGTCATAAATGCAGCAATTAAGCACTGAGTCAGCGCCGGGAGCCACGGGGGAGTCACCCCCGGCCGCGCATGCGCCGCGCCGCGGCACGGGGGAGCTCCGCCGCCCCCCCCCAGCCCGGGCCGGCCCCCGAGGGTCCCCCGGGGCCGCCCCTCGGGAGCGGGGCCGAGCGCCCCCCGCCGCGGCCGGGGGGAACTGCGCCGCTGCCCGCTCCGCTGGAGCGCGGGAGGCGCGGCCCCGCCGCCGCCATCTTGTCTCCTCGCATGGCGGCGGCGAAATGCAAATAAATAAATAATTTAAAAAAAGATAAAGCCTCACCCCCCCAAAATAAAGCAAATAATAACCCCACAGCTGAAGGTCTTCTGCTTTTAGAGTTGAATTTTGTAGTGCGTTTTTACGTTGTTCGTTCCCCCGGCCCCCTCCCCCGCCCCGCATTGCTTCTCTTCGCCCTCCCGTCAAAGTCCCGGACGATTCGTTACACAAAACCTCTGCAAATATCCACCGTTCACCGACGGCCTGAGGCCCCGGCCCAGCACAAACCGCCCGCCCGTCCGTCCCCCCCACCTCCCTCACCCGCCCTAGCTCACTAATAGCACTCACCGTTTTCGTCCAATAAAGACATAAACCCAACGCTGCTCGCCCCGGGCTGCGACGAAGCCGATTGTGAGAGGAGAACAGGGCCGAGGGGGCGCTTATATCCAGACGGAGAGGGAGGCGGAGGCGGACGCCGCAGCCTCCGGGTCCCGGCGTCCTGGGGCGGGCGGTATCACCAGGGAGAGCGGTGCCGGGCTATCTGCGGGCAAGACACAATCAGGAGCATCGTTAGCGGCGGCACCTGTGAGGGAGAGGGAAGAGGAGGGGGGAAGAAGAGGGAAGGGGGGAGGGAGAGGCGGCGAGAGGCGCTCAGGAGGGGCCGGCGGACGGGACCCGGCAATGGCTGCCCCGTACTCACCTCTAGAATGTTCTCGCTCCGACTGAACAACGCCAGAGCTGGGATCAATCAGCCAGCGGTGCGCCCCGCCCCCCACCATCGCCATTGGCTCACCGCTCGCCTCGCAGCGAAGCTATTGGCTAAAACCTCGCCGCTCCCCTCGCCTATTGGTCAGAGCTGCTATCAATCAAAGCTTTGCCTCCCTCCCCCCGTGCCCTCCCCCTCGCCAGTGCCCCAAAGGACATCGCGTCTACAGCGACCGAGTCTCGCGAGAGAGCGCGTGCGGGGGGGCCGAGGCCGGGCCGTGTGCGGCGGGGCCGGGGCTGAGGGGGCTGAGGGGGCTCCCGGGGCTGAGGGAGCTGAGGGGGCTCCCAGCTTCCCCCCGCCCCTCCGTCCTGCCCGGTGTGCCCAGACTCTGCCCCGGGGGTGGGGGCGAGCTACTCCCTGGAGGGCAGTGACCCAGTGCTTGACGTCTCAGCAACTATGTTACAAGTAATAATACAAAGAATTTAAAGCAATTAAGTTGCTGAATAAGTTATGTTTTTCCTGCGCAGCCGGCTTTCGGGGTGTGGGGAAGAGCCTGTTATTTAACTCCGGTGTCACAAAGGCTCGGCGTTGGGTGGCTCTGGGTGCCCGGGCTGCCTTACAAAGGATGACACAAGTGTCATATGCATGCACTCTGTTCTTAGTGGAAAATGTTGCCAGCCCTATGCAGCTGAATTGGGACCCTGAATGAAATGCATGTCTATATTTATTTTCACGTAAAAAGCAGGAAACTTGCCTCCTTTCTTCCCTGTTTCTTGTTCTTTCCCATATTCCATCTGCACTCCTCCAGTATCAGAGGAGTTATATGCTTTGGATATTTTAGAGTGTCAATAATATTCGAGTGGCAAAGAATTTTTTCCTGACTCTGTGAATTGAGTGGGCACCCAGCTCTGTTACCCCTATAAACTCTGCAGCAGAGCAAAGCTCCTCAGCTCGTCACTGTCTTACTGAGTAATGTTGTAAAGCTTCTTGAAGGCTCCGTGGGAGTACAGAGGAAAAGAGAGTGAGCGACAATAAAACTAGTAGTGACATTAAATGATGTTACATACTCTAAATCTCTTCCTGCCTGAAGTAAGTTTTGATGTGTAGTTTTTCTTCCTGGCTTTGATAGCACATTGGTGTGGTCAAAGGAGACATCCCTCCTGTTGAACCTTGAAGTACATGTTGAACATTTTTGGTCTGATATGCAGAAGAACTGCACACAGGAAGGTGGCTAATAAATGATGTTTTCTTAGAAGTCAGGGAAGCAGGACTACTGCCACTCCAGCAGCACACAGTGACAATAAAAAAGCTTGTTTCCTCAGCTGGAGCAACCAGGGAAAAATGTGCACATCTTTCCATCAAAGCCCTCATTGTGGCAGCTGCCCTTGCTACATGTCTCCTTGCAGTATGTGGAATAGCTGGTCATTCCAGCCAGGACAATGTCCTGTAAAACATCATGGAATGGTTTGGGTTGGAAGGAACCTTAAGGATCATCTAGTTCTAACCCCTCACCATGGGCAGGGACACCTTCCACCAGATCAGCCACATCCAGCCTGGCCTTGGACACTCCCAGGGATGGAGGGTCCATCATGTAAGTTTGTCTTGGACTTCACTATCAGCATTTGAAAAAGGTAAAAATTCTTCAGGATATGTTAAATGTCTCCTTGATAAATGCACGGCAACACTTTCTGAAATGAGAGAGTATGTCAGGGCAAAATAAGGAAGCATCTCCAAAGTATGTGAGGCTTGGCAGTTACCATGAGGGGAAAAAAGTCATAAAAAATGTGAGGCAAGAAAAGCGCAGCAGAAAATCCTTTGCTGTGAAACTATGTGGCACATATAACTTGCTAAATGCCTCCTGCCTGTGGCTTTGGCTTGGGATTACAACACCTAGGGGGTTAATAAATTACAAGTGTTAAAGTATACTGTTGCCAACTACTTAGTGAGCTGCTGGGAAAGAGACCCTGGCTTTGGTAGTTTGACATTATGAATAAATCTGAACTCTTACAATTAATAGCATAAAGAAAGATAGTTTTTAAATATAGTCTATAAATGGACAAAAGCTAAAGAGGTACCTTTTAAGATGGTGTTTGTTCTGCAAAAAGCAGGTCTCATCCAGGTGAAGTCACACGACATTCTCCTGGATTATGCAAATCAGAGGAAAATTGTGGATTATTGACTTCATGGTGCCTAGTTGTTGATTTTTTTTCCTCAGTAGAAAATTCCTAAACATTAAATGTTGGATTCTGAATATTTTTTACTGAATCTGAATATTTACAGTTTGTTCATTTTAATATTTCATGGTATGGACAAGACAGAAAAATATTTTCTCTTCTCCCCCTTTAAAATGTCACAGTTTCATGAATCCTGAAGTTCACAGTTCACATTGCTTGTGCGACCTTCAAAATACACACTGCTTGTGTACTTTGCATTTTATTGACAGAAACTGTGCAGGTTTTATACATAATTTTGTAGATCCGACATTTTAAACTACATTAGTAAGTCAGGTTTTGCAAATGGCTTAATGTCTAAGAATAGAAAATTTTCCACAGTTGAATTTAGAGTGCAATTCCTTATCACAGAAATGTATTATTATTGCTGAGTTCAGCCTTGAACAAACCAAGTTTGTTCCATGTTGCCTTAGCTGGTTTTCATTAGAAATAACCAAGAGTCAATGACTGTGACAACGCAGCAAAATCAAAGCTCTGTTGAAATTCTTAACATATTTCAAATCTTCAGAATTAGGTTTGTAATCTGAACAGTTACAATGTGTCCTTTTAATCCCTGATTGCCAACTTGATGTCCTTCCGTGGTTTATTCAGAGAGTTTGTCCTCCCTCAGTGGTGCGGCTGGCTGCAAACACAACCCTAATTCAGCGCCCTCCTGGTAACCTTGGCCTTGAAGAATGTTTTGTCTCTGCTGTGTTTTCTCCCAGTGGCTGGGTCAGAGCTCCTCTTTCCTCCAGTGCAGGCAGGAACATTAGCACCTGAGTAAGGGATTCCTCCTCGTGCCATCTTCACGGCTTTGGCTGTAATTTCAGGAGATGGAAGGAGGGCCAAGCTTATCTATAGTTACGTGGAATAGCAATAGCCTTTCTTCCTCCTATCTTGGCAATGTGTAGAGAAAGTTTAATTATTTACCTGTCAGGTTGGAATAGGTAACCTTTAGGGAAGTGTGGGTCCGAAATCCATCGGGATTGACACTAGACATTGATCAGTCACAAGGGCAGAGGTAAATTCTGGTTTTTTTACTGTTCAGGAGCTTCAGAGTCATTTCTGCCTGGCACCTCACTGGTCATCTTGGGGAGGTTCACTTTGTGAAATGCTTTTCTTTCCATGCTCTGTAGCACCATCATTCCTGTTAGCTATTTTTAGTAGCTCAGGAATTCGTAAACAGAGAAAAACATGAGAGCAAGCGTGTGATGTTAGACACACATATAGCCATTATTTATGGCAGTTACTTTTGTTGTTTCTATTACTATGCAGAAATGCTAAAATCTCCCAGCTAGTGTTTGGGTCTGAGCGCTCTGAAAGGGCTCAGTGTCAGCTGACAGCATGAGCTCTGCCTCAGATCTGGTCTGGTCCCCAGTGAGGTTCCCTGTACCCTCCCTCTTTCTCTTCCAGTGTATATCTGCCTGTACAAGGGAGTCACCACAGCAAGGAGAGGCAAACAGCTTCTCTGCACAATACAAACTAGTGTTTGATAGCAGTGAAGCCCCTGCCTTGAAAAGCTATCTTTTCTCTGTGTGTCTCAGCAGTAAGTGGAAATGCTGGTGATAGGAATCAGGGAAGCCAGGCTTTCTCAGTTTGTCCAGGTAGCAGCTTTGGCTATGGGCCTAACTGGCAACCACTACCATTATCCTGCAGTTGCATGCCTGTGGTGGGCAAATCTGCCTGCTACATTTGTATGGTTGCTGAAAGAAGTGGATGTGGAAGATAAGGAGTCTCTGGGAATACAGCTTCCAGCTGAGAACATGCTATCAAAGCTACCTGCCTGTTCACAATGCCCATTAGTAACCACTGCATTTACATTTCCCTGCTTCTTGTCATTGCCAAGCTTCAGACATCAAGATCTGCCTGTGTGTTAAGTTAAATCTCTCTTCTAGTACCATTTTAGCAACCTGCACTTCTATTTCCTTAAAGGAATTGCTCAGGCCCTCTGCAGCTGTTGTGCTTTGCCAACACCTCCACAGATTAATCTCCCTTCATCCTTTCTCTTTGGCTTCTGATGACCTGGCAACCAGTACTGTCATTATCACTATAGATTTTCCAGCAGGTTTAATTCTAAGTAGTAAAAAAGGGTAATGATTACTTAGAGTTACCTTTTTACTTTCTGCTTTTCCTAAGGGAAATGTATGGTAGCCCCGGTACTGAGAACCTATCTCCAAACCTCCTCCCAGTCTGGGGACACCCTGGACAAGTGCTCTCACAGCCCTCCTCTTGTGAGCCAAAATGTGGCTGCTGTTTCTAGGGGTCTGCACTGCTGGGTGCACTAAGTTTTGCTCATTTCTTCTGTCCATCTGAGCTCGGAGCAGTTTCTTTGCTGTAGAACAATACAAGGGCATTGCTGGGAGAGCCGAGCTTTGGAGGCAGTACTGAGGCCCATGTAGGAATTAAGTTTGTGCTTCTGCTGGCAGCTCTAGGAAGAGGATAAGGCATCCCAGATGCTTGGGCTGAATAGAAAGGAAAAGCCAGGTTTGAAGGCAAAGGAAAATTTTGTGTTCTCCGAAACAAAACCTTTGAAGGTGTTGCCTGGCTGGTTCTGTGCATTTGGAAACAGACAGACACATCACAGAAAACATTTTTTCTCCTAAATCTGACTTTAAATTCCCAAGAGTTGACTCTCTTGCAATGTTGAAGGTATTTTTCAGGAAACTACAGGTCCTAGAGGATAATGTTAAATTTGTACATCATGGTTGAGAATTTGCTGCTTGTTTGGTATGTTTAACCAGCAGCTTGATTACAGCTGGTGCCAGCTTCTTAATAAAAACACAGGGATTACCTTTAGTAATGAAGCAAATAATACATGACTGCCATACTGTGCTAAAGGCTTTGAATGCTTTGGTGGTTTGCAGCTCAAATATTTACATTACTAAAATAAATTGTTTGCCAAACTACAAAACAAAGCAGGGGGAGTGGTACTTAAATAGGAAAATAGAGGCAAAATCTTTGTCCTATGGTTTGCATATACCAAGTGTTACGTATGCTTGGGGTATTACACAGACTAGTAGCAATATTTAAACAGCTAATAACACACATGGTTTCCAAGAGTGCTGTAATAAATTAAGTCTGGTTTTGGCCAGTGGGGATTCTTTGACACCTAATAAAAGCTCTGACTTGAAGCTCTAATAATGTCTCTACCTGTGAATGTTGTTGTGTTTGGAATTATGCAGGGGGTTCAGGAACAGAAAAATGGTGCTAAGGACATAGGTAGGTGCATACTCACACACAAACATGCTCACCACCATAAATCTTGGTTGTTTAAGAAATGAGGCTAAAAATATCCCTGAATATGAATCTGGGTCAAACATGGTGCTGACTGTAAAGTCTAGCATGATTTTATTGACCTAATGTAGACTTCTGTTTTTGAGAATGACCCAGGGGACACTGAAGAGAAAACATTTTTACAAGAATTTTACTGCATTCAGTTGTTTCCAAAATCTGTTTTTCAAAAGTGTCAAGATGCAGAGTTGGGCCAGTGGCTCAAAGGCATAATGTAGGGTGAATTTTCCCTTGAAGTTCAAGGGTGTTATTTGAAGAAAAAAACCTTAAGCAATCTTAGTGATTGTTTTTGAGCTTTTTACTTGGATAGTCTTAGGATACAAGCTTTCCTGAAACAGGCCTTTTCATAGAGTTGAAGGGATACAAAATAAATGCTAATGATAACATGATTTGTGGCTAGCACACTCATTTGGGAAACTGTGGCACACACAACTGGATTACATTATGTGGTAGCTGTCAACATTTTGGCACTGTAATTCTTTCAGAACTTGATTTTAGGATTCCAAAATGATTGTGTGCACGTGAGATCATGTGTATAAAGTGTGATTTGACACTTAGCCTAATTTATACTTATTTCTCCAGCATCTTTGAGATGCCTTTTTCTTAAGCCTTATTTGCACAAGTAATTTCAAGTCCAGTAGCACTTTTGCTTCAGTGCCTGATGTAGCCATGAACATCTGAATAAGCTGCAACTTGTAGTTGTACAGTTCTCCATAGGTTTTGTCTCTGCTATGTCTTCTTTGCAATAAAGAACACAAAGTAGGACTTCCTAAAGTTCCTCACAACCACTCCAACCTCTAGAAGATGAGATACTCAAAAAATACTCTGGCTGTTTCCAGTGTTGTTTGCTGCATCTCACCCACAGTTAGTTTTTAATCATTTTCATGAATGATTTACTGTTCCCTTTCTATCATGTTACTTTTTCATTGTTGCCTCCAGCAGAAAAAAGCTTTCAAAGGGTTCTTTAGGGCTTAATGTATTGTTTGTCCTAGATATTTGGCATGACTTATTCACAAATGTGTAATAAATACACAGCTCCTCTCATTTTGGATTGTTTGTACAGCCAAAACATATCCTTGTACTAGCCCTTGTGAAGAAAATTAACTCTACCCCAGGTGAAAGTAGCAGAGATGTTTGACAGATTAATGCATGACCAGATGATGGATGAATAGTCTCTTCTAGAAGTTAGGAGGGGTGGGTGGGTGCAGGTGGGATTTTGAAGGTCATGTGTAAATACATGTGAGCTCATTCAAGTCTGTGGGGATGCAGCACTTTATACCAGTGTATAATGTGCTGGTTTAACTCAGAGACTTCTGAGGCATTTTTTCCTGGTACGTGCTTTGAGCACTTACCCCTGACTATGGATATAATACTTCTGTCTTCAAAGACATATTGCTTATAAAAGGTTAATTTTTGTAATCAGATATCCAGTCCTTTTGATTGGTTGAACCTAATGTGGCTAAAGAAATCCTTTACTTTCCCTGCTTGTTTGTGTTTTTTTTCCCCTGGTGCACTGAGACAAGAAGTTCTGGTACAAGGGGTTTTGATAGTTTAGTCTATCTGCTGTGACCGTCAGTCTCGGTGTGGGTCTATGTGCTCTGAAGGATGTTTACTAGTACACAGTTGATAAAACTTCTTTTTATTTTATAGATAATGAATTGTGAATCTCAGTGCCACTGCTGCTCCCACGAAGATTTGCAGTAAACAGCTGAGTCATACAGATGAAGCCTGAAATTTCTTCTCTCACAGATGTGATGGAGTCCCACTGAGTTCCTTTGCAGAGAGCCCTGAGCTAGTGAGTTCTGCACCCTGCAAAACATTTGGGTGGGCAGGAGGGTGAACAGCCTGTCCCCTGCACCTCGTCCAGCTCTGTGCTAACTCTGGTGCTCAGGAGGCATATGCTGGGATGTGTGCAGGCAGATTGCTCACAGCTCCCTCACATCCTGGAGCAGCAGGGAATCAGGAAAAGTAGTGGTGGGCTGCCAAGTCTCAGCCTGCTGGCCGGGTTGCTTGAAAGTCAGCACAAACCTGCTAAAGAGCGAGCCACTCAGGACTTCTTTTACCCTAGCAAAGGTCTTAAAGACAGCTCTGTATCTAACTTTGGGTTGTGGCAAATTCACCTGATTTTTGCCTGTTTACCTATCATGCTCCAGATCTGCAAACACTGCTGTGTTTGCCATACTGATTCTAACCTCTCTCAGTATACCTCCTGAGAGATCTTTGGGAGACATTATGAGTATTGGGGAGGTCTGTCTGTCTACATCTGTGGACTCTGCACAGGGCTGTTGCACAAAAGGCTGTGCAATATATTCTTCCAAAGACCTGCTGATGAGAACATGTGCATCAAAGGAGAGTTAGTAGTCATGGGTTTCCCATGGTGGTCTCTTTCATAACTGATAACTGATGACTGCTTCTCAACAAGTATATAAAAATATTAGATAAAAGAAAGAGTCTTAAGCCTCTACTCAGGACTAGTTAAGCTTCAGCCATTTGCTCTGACCACTTTTGAAAGCTCATGGATTGCTTGCATGGGAGAGCTGTGCCAGAGCTGAGAAAAGCTGTATATGTCTTAACTTGTGTTCTGTGTCTTTCATCTTGTGCATTTCCCACTGGCATCTTCTGCATTTAAATCTTTTTAGAGGGTCTGTCATTGTGCTGTCCATGCTGCTAAGGCATGGACAGATAGTATTCTGTTCTTAAATCCTGCTTTGAAAATCTCTTCATAATACGTCCCTAGAAGAAATTTCTGGTTTGTTTATTTTGATTTGTCCTTTGGCTGTGGCTGGATGCCCAGTCATGGGCCCGAATCAAACTGGCTGAGTACCAACACAGAGTAATTTGCAGCTCCTTGTAAGCGACTTCAGTTCATTTTGGCCGTGCCTCTGCAGCATTTCCCAGAGCCAGTCATCTGTGCTTCAGCTGATTGGGGTGCAAGCTGAACTCTGACTTGCCTGGCTGAGCCTGCCAAGAAAAGCATTAGCTAAGCAGAAACAGTGTGTGGCTAGGGGCAAAGGTGAGCATGCATTAAGTATCCACATCTTGATACTAAAAGGATGCAGCTACAATCTAAACAGGGGAAAGGGCACCCGGCAGACAGACAGCCGCCTGAGGTGACCCAGGAGTGCACACCACGCTGCTTGCTGAGAAAGGCCTCTTTGTCTCCCTGCATTAAGCCTGCCCATTTTGAGTGAGATGCAAAACAAATGCAAGAAACCAAACTGTATGGCCTTGATGACATTCTTCTGTTTCTTGGCATGGGTTTGTTGTGCTTAGAAAGGCCTTGAATGTGTGTATCTCATCCCCAGGCAAAACAGAGATATTTGTGCAGCTGGATTGAAGTTCCTCTCTCCCTTATATACAGTCTAGGGGGTGGAGAGGGTGTTTGAATGCTGGGCCACCAGGTGAGAGACAGGATACAGATACTCAAGTTCTTCATCTGTGTTTAGGAAAGAGTGAGGAGCAAAGGTGGGGAGGAGACCTTTAACCATCACCTACCCCCTTGTCACCAGCTGTTGTCTGCCAGTATTTGTATTGCTTCCCTCTTCCCATTTAGATTACAGTTTGACCAGTGTGACCAGGATTTTCAGACCTTATTTTAAACACAGCTAACACAACTCTTGCTTTGGTTGCAGCTTTGCTGTGTCCATGAGTATCTCTCAAACTGACAGGAGAGTGTTTCTTATCAGTTGTAGAGAGATTGTCTTACCAAAGTTCTTGTACTTCACCTGGATATGTGCAGTTCCTTTTTGTTGTGACAAGGTTTTATCACTTTGATAAATTACTCCTGCCATAGGCTATAGATAACAAGATAAAATAGACTTCACTTCAAGTTACAACTGGTTTTCTTTTCAGACTGTATCTATTTCTGTGCTGACAAAATGGTCAGACCTTGAAGTTGTAAGAGTGAATGTGAGATACCAGTTCTGTGCTTCCCTGAGCTTTGATAACATTCAAAAGTTTGAATCCATCTTGACTTCCATAACTACCAAATGCCTGTTTGGTAAAATACTTTTCTTGAATGGCACATCCCATATCTGTATGCTGCTTGACACTGTTTGGTGGGGCTGTTTTGTGGGAACAAATAGCTTCCTACTCCTGCAGTGGGTTCAGATCCAGCCAAGAGACATGTTGGGTGAGATAGCAATCCTGGCTGCTGTTAGTGAAAGGCAACTCTAGCAAAGTAAATGCTTATTTCTTTTAGTTGCACCCTACTTTTGTGTCTGGTAGTGACAACCTCTGAGCCTGTTGGCATGACAGTAGATTTGGTCACTTTTGGAAATTTGGGACTGTGTGGGCTCAAAACCTTTCATGAGAAGGTTGAGATAAACCCTACATGTGAGCTCCAATCCTGTGTCTTACATAGGAAAATTCCCATTTCCCATTAACTGAGAAGCTTTGTAAGTTAAACACCAAGCCTCTTTAGACTCGCTTCTTTCTTTGTTACTCTCGTGTTCATTCCCATTTCAGCTCCCTAAGGGGAAAACTAAATGTCATTTGCAGTTCACTGCTGTGTATTACATTTATTGCTCCTGTCTTGCTCTCTTTCAGAGCATGAACCCAACCAACCAACTTCTTATCAGTTTGACAGGCTGTGACTGTTGTCCTGGTGACCGGTGTAGTTGCACTATCATCATGTACAGAAGGCAGAGAAAGAGATGCCTCAATGTGTGGGTGTAGCTGTGCATGCACATGACATGCCAGGAAGTCACTGGGACACGTGAAGATAAGATCCAAGTCCTGGGCTGTGTGTATGAAAGACGAAGCAAAACAAAACGGAGAAGCATGAGAAGTTAATAGCTGTGAGAGAACAAATGGGGCTGTGTGTAGGAGTAGCAAATGCTCTGCTCTTCTCAGCATCTGATCTATGTGCCCGTAACTCAGTGCAGTTGTATTTCAGAGATACTTGCCCGCCAGCCTGCTGTCTTTTTCTACCCACTCCATTTCCTCCATTTCTTACTTAGGTTTATGGACACGAGAAAGAATAATGTTAGTAACACTTATGAGTCACGTTTTCCACCCAGACACACCATGCTTAACCCATTCATACACATGTCCTTGTACAGCACCAGCTCCAGTTCTCTAATTACTCACATGAATCAATCAGACTGACTTTGGCAGTGCCCTGTCACAGATTATCTCCTAGGTGCTAATAGAAAGCCCTGCTTTGAGCAGCATATGATCCAAGTGGATGCCAAGGAAAAACAGATGGAAAGAGATGGGTAAGGGAGCACAAAGATATAGTGAGATACCATTACTCAGCACATAGGCAACAGTGTCAGCACACCAGCTGCCTAATTCTTGGGACAGCTTTTACAGGCTACGTCGTGTGTTCTTGTTTTAATGTTGGCTGGTTCATGTAAATGTCATCAGCTTTCAGCCATTGAAGAAAATGTGGGATGGGGTAACCTAGATAAAACAGATCCTGGCCTTACAGGCTGTATGGTATTTAGGAGATAAGAACTTATTCAGCTCTTCTGCAGGTGAAAGGATTGTAGGAAACCTGGCAGTTTCTGTCCTGAGTGGGGACAGCTTTAACCTGTTGGGGTGAAAGTGGGGCACAGCCCAGGAGCTCGTGTTCCATGTGTGGTGCCATGGTGCTGTAGCTGTGGTTGCTATGGGGAGGGAGTGTCTTGTTAATCCCCAACCCAGCTAATCTTCCATACCTAATTGAGAATTGAATACATTTCCTTTATTGTAAATTCTGGGCTTTCTGGACACTCATTACCAAGTATAACTCCACAGTCATCAGCTGAGTTCTGCACTAGAAGCAAAATCATCTACTGCAGAATGAAGGGAAGACATGTCTGATCTGCTGCCTGTCTTGTTTTGCTGGTATATCTATTCCCCCAGCATTACTCCTGCCTGGGTTTGCTTATCTGTGACCTCCAGAGGCCTTGCAGCAGATAGGATGCTCTGCCAGACCTGCCAAATCTCTGCTCACATCTGTGTATTCCAAACAGCCTGCCTGGGGGGGCATTTCAGTGGCACACACTGCAGGCAGGAGCTGATGCAGCAGATCTGTCTCCTCCAAGGCAATGCTTCAGGGCAGGCTGTGTTTCAGGGGTGGTCAGCAGGGAGAAGGAGCAGGCCTGTGAACAACATTAGTCAGACCCCGTGCCAGGACTCCTGGTGGGATGTGCCACATCTTCTGGCTGAAGGATCAGACTTCTGATGACTAATGAGAAGAGGTTTAAATATGTTGTGGGATGGAGCTTCTGTCATATAAAATTCATGGTGCTGGCAGGCCATTCTTAATAAATAATTATTCTCTCTGAAGAACACACATCTTCATTTCATGCTTGTAAAAAAAAAAAAAAAAAACCAGAAGGGAAAAGGGATATTTAAAGAATGAGTCTGATGTGATTTTGAACTTGCTCTTCCAGCAGCTTTGTACTGGAATGACACATGAACATTCCCATGAGGAAAGGTAGAGTGAGGGGAATATTACTTTGGTGAGAGGAGGAGACAACTGGTGTTTTCTGTCTAGCAGGAATAGAGGAGTTGCATTTCTCACCTCTGCAACACCTTCAGCTTCTGGGATGGCTCTGTGATCTTCAGAGACATGATCTGGGATGTGATCTTCAGAGACATCATGCACAGTGCTGGTGGGATACAGAGCAGGCCTGCACCAGCTCTCCTGTTTCAGCACAGCTCATAACCCAGCTCCCACTGCACCTTTTCTTCTGCTTTTTGTTGGCCTGTGACTATTGTCCTGCACACATTAGTACTTCTTCTGTTACCAAGAACAGACTGTTTTCCTTTGGGCTACTCATAACTTCCATGGGTGTTGTGAATACTGAAATTTCTAAGATACTCGTGAAAGTGCTGTGTACCTTGAGCTAGTAAAACATGATTATGTAGCCCTTCCTTTGTAACATGAGTTCTTCCTCTTAAGGGAAGCCAGATAAATGAAGAAGAAGCTATTGTTTGTTGTTGTTACAAAGGGCTCTTGAGCTAAATGGGACTTTGGCACCAACCACCAACTGCGTAATTTCAGGAGTGTGACTGAAATGGCTGGAAATCTCTTTTTGCTGCTAATGAGTACAGTGAATAATTGCTGCTTTCAGTTCTTTTTCAAGGCAAGATAATAAGATAGAGAATGCATGTGTCAGTGACTGATTAAGTATATGAGAATTAACTGATCCCCCCCCAAATACACTTACAGAAAATTCAGTGCAACCTCTCATGTGAGCTATTGCAGGTTATGGGTAGCTGAAGTCACCTGTATGTGAGTGTTACATGAGGGATGGGAAAAAAAAAATTGGAAAATCTGGGGTGTAAGAAGTTGTCTTCATAATGTTTGTCCCAAACCAGTGGTTTCCCTGGGAGTAATATTAGAAACACGTGGCATATCAATGTTAGATGATGGGGTAGTGAAGCATGGCTAAGCCTCCAGCCAGCTTGTATTAACCAGGCCATTCCAGCTTTCAGAATATGCCCCATGTTCTTAAAACACCCCTGAGCATCCCTGAGCGTCATTATTCCTCTCTGTGTCTCAGAGTCAGAGTTGAGTTCCCATGCTATGCCGTGTGTAACAGGGCCTGTCCTTTCCCTGTTCATTTGTGCTGCTTCTGTTTGCAGGAGAACCTGCTGTTATCTGCCATGCATGGAATATGTAGTTTGTGTAACTCCATCTGAAGGCTGTACCTAATGCTCTGTGGCAGCATGGTCTTGCTGGAAAAATAAATGTTATTTAGGGTTTGGAAGGTGAGTTGGATTTGTTCCAGTTGTCTTTGCCCATGTTGATTCTTTTGAAGTTGTTGTTTCCTTTTGTAGGTACCTGGATGGTACCAGCTGTTATCCTGAGGGAGGCAGGATGCTTGGGATGGGAGCTTCAGGCTTGAGATCAATTTCAAAGGACAGATGAAAGTAACTGTAATGAATTTTAGTGTCTTCAATATGTTGGTGGATTGCCAAAGAGGCACTTGAGACCCCTTTATTCTGGGGTAGCAGGTCTGGGGAAGAGACAGACAGAAAAGGTGTCAGTAAACACCAGACTCTCCCAGCCAGCTCAACCTCTTCCCTTTTTCTGTGGCAGGAGAAGATTGTCCCCATGCTTTCTTCCTCTCAGCAGCACATTCTGATGTTCCTTGTGCAGCTTTGAAACCAAGAAGCAGAGGTGTTTCCCAGCTGTGCAGAAGCTCTGGGCTGGTGGTGGTGTTCTGGGGAGGTTGGCAATGAGGATTCTATGTGGAACTTTCTTCCTGCTGAGGTGACTCACCCTAGCAAGCAACCTTTGCTGGTTCCACTGCACAATCTGCAACCCATCATGGCCATGAGCCATCAGCCATACAGCTGACCCCATACCTCACAGATCACATACATCTAGTTTTTTCATGTGAGTGGAAAGTCAGAAGACCCTTGGGCCTGGAGATGGGTTCCTGACATTCTTTGTTGTGGTTAATTTCTGGAAATTCAGGCTGTGGTTCATCTGTTCTGACGTATGCGTGTCAGTGCCTGAGCTACTCATTCTGAATTCCTTCTGCTGCTGCTGAAGAGAATGAGGCAGTGCTGGTGTGCTGCTTGACTGGCCTGTTTTAGATATCTGCATTCATTTGAGAGGAAGGACACTACCTATTCCTGTGTACTTTTTCTGCTTATATAAGCAATTTGGATTATCCACAGAGATGTACACGTCTTCACACTGGTCGTGCAGTTAGTGGAAGGACTCACCTCCTCAGAACTTGAATAGTCTGATGACTTAAGCACTGGGCAAAAACTCTGGATTCCCCAGACAAGCCAGGTGAAAGCCAGGCAAGTAGAGTTCTGGACACAGAAAGCTCTGGTTGTAGGGGCCCTGTCCCCTGGCTTGTTTGTCTGATGGATATCTGTCAGGGTTGTGACCACTAACCTGCTAAATGAAAAGCTGGTGCAGGATTTTGCTTTTGACTTGTTTTGTTTGTGCCAAGGAGATAAGAAGAGCTCTCAGAAAATAAACTTGAATCTCTAGACAGGTTTTTTTTCAGTGAACTGGGCTCTCCTGCTGACTTTTGTCTGTTTGCTGAGATCCTGGGTATACCCTTTCAGGAGTTATGAAGACATACATTTCCTATTATCCATCCAACTCTGCCTGATTCCCCATCTCCCATAACCCTCAGCATTTTTTCTGCTCCATATCCTCATGCCTGTGTCACTATCTTGATTTTTCATATTCTGTCTGTGCTCTTGTCTGTTTTCATTTGCTCATTGCTGCCTGTGCTTTGTTTCACTGGCCGCCAAGGCATGCAGCCTGCAAGGTCTCTCAGAAGTCTGAATTTGCCTTTAAAAAAGAGGCCCAAGATCTCAGCAACCTACCCAAAGAACTAAAAAAAAAACCCAAACCACCCCAAACAAGACAGACAGGAAAATATACAGTGGATCTTTTTGTGTGCTCATAAATAAAAGTCAGACAATCACATGCTTTTCTAAAAATAACACCCTTAGCAAGTGTTTTGGTAGGAATAATACTGACCTAGTTTGCAGGTTGCCCACGTGCAAAAAAAAAAAAAAAAGTTGGTGAGGAAAACCCGTTGCCTGACAGAGTATTTGCATTTGCTGAACCAGATTTGAATTAAGAGGTGTTCAAACAGCTCTTGTAGTCTCTTCTTTGGGCAATACTCTCGGGCACAAGGTGTGACTCTTGAGGATTTCCTGTGCAGGGCCAGAAGCTGGACTCCTTGGAGTATGACCCTTGTGAGGCCCTTCCAAAATTCCATGATTCTGTGATTCTTGGTGGCCTCTCTGGAGGCTTCAGAGGAGAGGGGCTCAGGAAACACTCACTGGCAGCATGGCCCACAGCAGTCACTTGCCTTCTGTGTGGGCTGGATGTGTAAGTTGCACCCGTGTGGTACAGTCAGTGAGGGTCCACACAAGCAGAAATCCTCTTCTGCAGCCTCAGTCTGGGATGTTCATGTCTGGAGAACGGGCAGGATATCTCTGTGATCTGTGGACCTGATTTGTGTGTGTGAGTTTAACTTTCTGTCTTTGTCTGTGGCACAGATTGAAACATTTTGGTGCTGAAGGAAATGACTCTTGACTGCCCAGCTCCTGCCCACCCCACAGACTCAGTCTGTGCCCCTGTCCTTGTCCCTGTTGCCAGGACTGCAGCATGGTCCTAGGGCAGGAGCTGTACCCTGGGGCATATGAGAGAGTCACCCCTGTCTGCCAGCTCCTTCTTGTCCCTTCTGAGTGGATATTGTTCAAGTCTTGGCTGGGACCTGGAACTGCTCTCTGTGGGCAGCTCAGCATCAGTGACAACAGTGACAGCTGCCATCAAGGGCTGGTATTAAGGTAACATCCCTCACAGTGATGGACACCCTTGGATTTCCTGGAAATCACCCTAGGAGGTCACTGGTCTTTTGAGTATTATTGGTTATTATGCAAGATTACTGAGATGAGCATGTGCAGAGGCCTGATAGGATCTCAGGGAGATGAGGGCAAAGTGGATCAGCAGCAAAGGCTGGATGAAAAGGGCCTTTCCCCAGGGCTGACCCCTTGAGCCTACCATTATCTTTACATTATGGAGTGCCACAGGACATGCTTCCCCTGTGTTGGAGAGCTGGCAGAAGGACAAGTGTCCTGCATGGCTCACCAGCAGGACACGGCATTGCCTTATTGAGGCCTCCCTATGATCCCAGGTGTGATGGATGTGCTGAGCCTGCAGCTGCATCCCAGCACCACCTGGCAGTGCAGGCTCAGCAGCCTCTCTGGCCCACTGGTGAACCAGCAGGATCTGCTCCAAGCTGCTGGAAGCTGCAGGCGGCTCGGAAGCAGCAAGCTGGCTGCCCTGTGTGAGCTCCTGCCCTCCACAGCCTTGGCACATGGCAGCCTCTCCACGAGCCTGGCTGCCTGGCCTGTCTCGTGTGCTGCAAGGAGGGCTGTAGCCCTTTCCAGACTCTGAAATGAGAGCAGAAGTGTGTCAGGGAGTGCTCTGTGGGGATATGGATAAAGTTTTTATAGCAAATGGATGCCATCACTGTCCCTTAAATCATATCCTCTTCCTTACTTTTCCCATTTCTCATGATAAGTGATTCATGAATTTCTGACTCTGAGCAGCCCTGGTGCTGGGAAATGCTCTCATTCAAGCAGAGAATCTAGGTCAGCTGCTCATAAGAATAGATCAAGCCTTCACTGAATGCAGTGGACAGACCTTCAGTTGGATGGGTTTTTCCCTGGCTTGTTTTATTCATAGTGAGCTCCAGAAGTTGACAGGCATTTTGTGGACAGCAGCTATAGCATCCTGCCAGCAGGCTCAATGCAAGCATTACTGAATCAGTGCATCACAGGGGAAAATTAATACTATGAGGTATTAATTGCAATTTTTATTTTTTTTTTACATAAGATAAGGTCCTCAGTAATGAAGATCTATATCTATGGTCAAGAGGATCTGTTTTATAAAAACATATATAATAAAAATGGAGTTTGAGCTTTTTCTCTGATTTTGCACCTATAAATAACTGCTCTTACATATGGCATCTAATTATTTAATTGTATATGCAGATTAGAAAGTCATTTACATGCTGTCATCAATGACAGCAACTAATAGCACTGGCAGTTATTTCCAGGAACACATGGTAATGCCAAAGGTTTTAAATATTAGTCAGTACCTGCCATATATCTCAATATCTCTCCCCATCTCTTCCTTTCAAAAATGTTAGAATAAATTAATAATCACAAGGTGCATCTGCTTCTTCTTGAAACTAGTTGCAGAAGATCTGTTATATTATATATTTTACATAAAATTGCAGTCCATCTAGGAGTTCCTGATTTATCTGGCTGTGATGGCTCCTTGAAACTGGGAAGAAAGAGGAAAGAAAATGTTAATATATCTTTTTCTCCATTTTATTTACATATGCAGAAGGTGAGGGAAGGCAGTTGCAGACATGAAAGACTTAAGTCCCATTAGTATGAAGTCTGATCCATAGATATTTTTATCCAGAAGATATTTAGCAGCTATTTGGCCTTGCTTTTGTATAGACTAAATTGTTACCCATGGTCAGATTAACAGGAACCAGGGGTAGGGAGTGCCCAGTTCATCTTCTTGTCCTCATCAACAAAATCAGTGCAGTCATCTTTTTCCTGATGCAAAACAGGTTTTGAGCATGACAGCTTATATTTTTGCTGCCATTTTACATGTTTTGCCCACAGGTGTAAGGTATACTGAACTGTGAAGAGTGGAGTAGCAGCCAAAGAGACCTCAGTGAACATAAACCTTTATTGGGCTTGGAAGCTCCACATTAAAACCTTGTGCAGAAAATACCATTATTGACCCATTTATTCAAACAGAGAAGCTCCAAGGCAGCTGCCTGAAAATCCAGTGATTCTGTGCTGTGTCAAGATCAGCTGTGTTAACTTGGTTTGCAGTTTGTGTGATTTTCAAAGGTTATTGACTCCAAGGCATTTGTTGTCATGTAGTCATGGAGTGTACAAACACCATGCTGCACCACTACTTCCTGCTCACTAAACAGATGTGTACAGCTAAGAGGCTGAATTTGAAACAAAAGGAATTTGTCAGTTACTTAAATTCTTTGTTGCTATGTGGCCTTAATGCTCTTTTAAAAATTCATTTTCAAGAATGGCTCTTGACAACCAGTAAATAACAGGTGCAGGAGATCTAAGGTCCTAACAGCGCAGATAACGTGCTTGTCCATGATGGGAAAAAAAGAGCCATTCCTTTTTAAATTTGCTCAATAACTTAGAAACATCCTTCCAAGTCACCTAATTTAGGTTCCTCGAGTATGATGGGAAAAAAATAGCCATTTTTTTGAGCCAAATTTGTTCAATAATTTATAAACATCCTTCCAAGTCACCTAATTTAGGTTCCTCGAGGACCACATCTTCCTGCTCTGCAGGGAGAATCTTTCTGTGAGCCATGAAGGCGGCAGAGTGGCTGTGAAGGAGGCGGCAGGGGAGCAGTGCCAGAGTGCTGGCAGTTGGTGCTGTGCAGCTCTCGGGAGCTGGGGAGTGTCTCTGGATCTTTATATAGCACTGCCTCTGCTCTGCTGAGATGTGGGAGGCATTGGAAAGATGAGATACATCCTGATACTGACAGCAGATGCACACATTACAAATACTCTTCCCTTTCCTTTAACTTGCCTGTTCCTGATGCTTCCAGGTTTTGCCCACCTCTTGTTTTCTTGATATTTCTTTCATTTCTGTAAGACAGGAATGGGTCTGAAAATGTTGAAGACCCTGAGGCAGCTTCCACATCGTGAAACAGTGCTGAATTTTCTAGTGCCATTTCTCTTCTAAATGCTTTTCTGGTTTTGGAAGAAAACCCGGTGATGTAGCGTAAATGTTTTATCACCATGTATTTGGGAAGCCTGCTTTATTCAGCCTGAACTGATGCTAATAAAAAATTAACGCTTCTCTTTGTGCTCATGAAGAGTTCCTCCCCAGGGTATTTTTCTGAAATAGTTTCAGAGGATGATTGGCTCTCTCCTAGGACCTTTTTGGGTGCCTCTTGCTGCAGCAAATCCCTCACTGTAGCTAGCAAGCTCCCATGCTAAGATTGTAAAAGTCTTTCAAAACAGACCTTTTAACAGTGTGGTTTGGCATCTTGGATATGCTGAGCTTTACCAGGGCTAGTGGCTAAACCAGGTTGCTGCTCACTATGGGGTGGGAATGGAGTGTTTGCTCAGATTATCCAGAAGTGACAACAGCAGACACTTTGTGTTGAACATTTCTGAAGATTAAGTGTCTATACAAGAGCTGATCTCTTTTCTTCTTACTCCTCTTCTAAATAACCTGTTCAGCCATGAGGATGAGGGCCCTGAGTAGTGTTGTTAAAATACCCCACCCCATACTAATACATGTATTAATATATTGATATATTACTACATTACATATTTATATGTCAATGTAGTAATAAAAATACATATTTATTTAAATATATTAATATATCAATATGCCCCATACAATAGCTCCTGTGTCAGTGCAAGTGCATGGGGAATTCCTGCCTTAGTTTGTAGCCAGACACACTTGCAGTGAATGTTGAGGGGAGAAACAGCTGAGTTTTGATATTTTGTCAATATTGACAGGTGCCTAGCTCCTGTCAGAGGTCTTGGGGTGTCCTGGCAGCTGATCTGTAGATATGATTTTTAGCTTCCAGATGGTGTCTGGCAGATGTGCCTGTGGAGCCATGTCAGTGCACTGGGGGTGAAGCACTGAAGACTGGAATTTACACAATCACTGGCCTCTTGTGACAGCAGAAGAAGCATGTAAATAATGTAATGTGGATTTTCAGTCCCAAATCTCTGCATATGCTGTTCTGTGTAGGACTGTGGGTACAGATGTGTGTAGGAAGTTTCCTCTGAAGTTGAACGTAAAGTTTTTACTGCTGCAAAGAAATGATGTAAAAATGCACAGAGGAATCTTATTGATCTAAGGCAAATGAAGAAATTCAAAATTTTAGGCTTGTCTGTCCAAATGTAGATGGAATATTTATAATACAAACTTTCCCAAGAAAGCCCTCTGGAAAAAATCATGGATCATCTTGAAATGAGATATGGTAGTGGTTGAGGTAGTGCATTCTTCACCCCACCAGCAAATAATATCCATGATTAACTTTTTTAAAAAGCTTTTTCCATTCCTAGGAGACAAAGAAGCATTTAAGTTGTAGATTTCCTCTGGCAAAGCTGCCCTTGGAGCTTTCCTTGGATAACTTCAGATAACTCATAAGATTAGAAGCCAAGCTGTTGGGTGACAGCTCTTCGAGGTGACCAGACTGGCAGCCTGCAGTGCTGCGGTGTTTTATGTGGCAGAAAACTGTGCTGAACACTAAGTTGCTACTCTGAAAAGTATTGTTTCAGTCTTCTTTTGCTATGTGGATTCAGGTATTCTCAATGCAAGGATTTTTAGGGCCACATCAAACAATTCTATTGCCTGACTCTCTACAGTTCATTTTCGCAATATTGGGGATTTTGTGTTTTATTTATTATTACTGCTATTGCCATTTTTTCGAAAGAGGAAGCATCTTCCTCAAAGCAATGCTTGTTTCATTCTGAAAAGTAAAAACATAATTAGGCAAAATCCCCAGGAATTAGCTAAAAATGTTCTAAAGGAACAGCAAAGTAGGTTACTAATTAAGTGAAAATTGAGGTCAGTTCGAAATGGGGTTCTTACAATAAGAGGAAAAAAAGAGGCAGTGCAAAATTTTTATATCACATCCAATGAATGTTATGTTTCAGTGTTCAGGGCAGGGAAGGAGCAGTATCCAATTCTTTGGGGAACTTATTCTTTGGGCTTTAGTGTGGTTGCTGAGAGTGCTGGGACCATGCAGCGTCTCTGTCAATCCATCTGCCTGTCCTCTCCTCGTAAACCAAATTCCTCCAGTTTCAGACAAATCCAGAGAAGGACAGAAGTTTCAGATTAACTCTTCCAAAATGGGATAAAAATCAGTGCCAGAGCAGAGAAAGGCTACTCAAGCAAACACACTCAGGAAGAGAAAGGAAGAAGCTTTCTTCTTTCCCTTTTGCTCCAAAATCGGTGCCATGTTCGGGGTAGCACAGATCTCAGGCAGTGAGAGTTTGCAGCCTGGGGCTGGGAATCATTCTAGGGAAGCAACTCTCTTTCATCTGTTGCTATAGGAGAGGCTGCCTGTATTAAATATTTGTGCTGCTTTATTTGCCCATGCACACAGATTATCTGGAGAGTACAGGGGATTTGGTGAGCACCAGAGGCAAGGAAACCGTGTTTGTGTACCTTCAGACTGCGCTGCCGGGTGGAGCCTCTGATATGAAATAAAGGCTGAGTTCATGCTGTGTTCTCTTCCTTAGCTGGGGCACTGAAGGTCTATCCTCTCCTCAGATGTGCATGTTTATGAAGTGTGTAAGGATGTACTATTTTGTGTGAGCCATCTTCTCTCACTTTGGTTAAAACTGGCTTTAAAACTGACTTAAAATCCACTCTTGTGCATTAGGCCAGGGGTTCACATGAATACAGAGATACATGCAACCTCTGGCTGTGTTGTCTTATTTCATTAGGAAGTGGAATTATCTTTAGGAAATAAGAATTAATGTATGCTTCTCACAGGACGATAAACATCTGACTGTGCACAATGGGCAAAGTCACCTCTTGCATACAACCATGATGGCAGCACCAGCTGCAGTGTCAAATGTGAGGGGAAAGTACTTTTGTTTCTTTGTTGGTTTGTTTGTTTTGTATCTCTCCAAAAAACCCTACCTTGCTTGGAATAGAGGCTTCTTCTATTGATTCTGCAGGAATCAATCTTCTTTGATTGCTGATGAAATCAAAGGTGCTGTGTGTGAGTGGAGAACACATTGTCTGACTGCAATATAGCTTCACAGAGTGGTTTTACATCCTAGGAGTCCAACATCTTTTTGTGCCATACTCCGAACATTTCATCATCATAATTAATATTCCTGTCTGCCATGTTTCATGCCTTTGGTTCAAAGCAGTGGAAAGTACCAGCATGTTCTGGAAACAAAAGAGGGAGGTGAAAATCCTCTCCAGATACTGCAATCTGCCTGCCTCTTAGGACCAAGACTATTTCATATAACAGATGCTGCTGAACACAAAGTTTCCATTGTCTGTGCCTGACTCTGTTCATGTAATATCCCTGCAAAGCAAGCAGGGGCATCACTGCATCGCTGGAATTGGAATATTAATGTAATTGGACTCTTGCAAAGTAATTTAATTTGTAGTGCTAATAGTCTGACTTCATTAGCATGAAGACCAAACACCTATTGTTCAAGCCAGGCACACAATCCACTTGTTATGAAGAGATTTTATCTATATAGGCAGAAGAATTAGGAAATAGCAAGATAAAGAGTTAAGTCAACATGGAAACAATATAAAAATTTCTCAAAGATATTCGCTTGTTTAATGGAAAATCCCAAAGACAAAGGAGTTACAGTTTTTCTGAGATAGGAAGACAGAGTCTCAGTGATGTGGGGAGGCTGTGGACTTTTCTAGGAGCTCCAGGAAATGAGAGAAACTCCTGAATGCTGGGGATGTTCCTAGGAGACAAATTGCTTCTCTTTCACAGTAAGCATAGTGAGGGTCATGGCAGGGAAAATGACCCTGCTAGGAAAATCCCACTGTGGATAAATGGAGGCATTGAAACACCAGGAAGAAGGAGAGGGCTGCCTTCCAAGAAATGGCTTTGGAGGAAGAAGAAAGTCATTTTGTACACCTGACAAAGGAGTTTGTTCAGAAGCTGAGCTCTCCTTGTTTTTGGTCCTGTGTCCTTCTGGTTTCCTATTGCCCTTCTTTCCTTGGAATGGCTCCCCTTGGGTGAGCAGCTCAGGAGCCCATGGAAGGACCAGATAAAACGTGGCTGTGCACCAGCTCCTTTGCCCAAACCAATGGTTTTGAACAGCATTATGTAAACTCTTTGTGAAAAACCTCTGTTCTAGTTTGACATCAACACTTTTATGTAAAGGTGTAGCTTCCCTGTGAGCTTTGCCTGTCTCGGCATAACAGCACCCATGGGAGCCCTGTGCTGGATGATGTTCCTAGAGACTGAAATCATCCCCATGTTTTAACTGCAGAATCTCAGCATTGGAGACAGAGGGGAGAGGCCTGCACACCCTGTGTGTGCTGTTAAGGCACACAGGCCCAGAAAAGCAGGCTGCTGCTGGCCTCTGGGCAGCTCCCTGGTGCCATGTCCCCTCCTGCAAGAGTGCATCCCCTCGGAGACAACATCCTTCAACCCAAAGCCACTGTGGTGGGCAGGGTTGCAGAGGGGTGACAAGGGATTGCTGGGGCATCATTTCCTGCTGCTGCTGGGCTCAGCACCTTGGTCAGACTGACCATCCCTGTCCTGCTGTCCCTTCACAGGGGGCTCCTGGCTGCCTGCTGCTGGAGGCATGGCTCTGCCTCTGCTTGCCCTGGTTTGTGAGGAGGGAAGGCAGGACACAGCAGCCATGTGGGCTGTTGGTGCTGCAGTGCTTGGTGGGCTGTGCCCTGAGGGCACTCTCTTCTTGGGGAGTGCCTGACATTCCCTTGATTGATGGATCAAGTGGTCCATGGAATAAGAGTTGGTCCTAGCCTCAGGATGTCAGTCCATCTCTGCTGTCACTCCCTGCTTTCCACAGGCTTGTATTGTATTCCCATGAAAGAGGCTTTCTGGGAAAACACAGCAATTCCCACACATCATGCTGCCACAGTTTAGGGCACGATCTGCAATTGTAAGTGTGTTCAAAATCTGTGTACTGCAGAGAGTCTTGCCTTCAGGACTGGCACTTTGACATCTAATTTCCTTCCAGAGAGAAGTCTAGGGAAATGGTTTTTGTTAGAGACAGGCTTGTTGGAAAAATGCTGATGAAGTGAAACATAAACATATTGTGTTAGAATTTTCATGGGAAAATATTGCTGAAGGGTTTCAGCATGCCTGGAATGCTTCTCTCACTACTGACCCTCTTACTCCATTTTGTATTCATATACTGTGCAGCTATAACATTCCAAATGAAACGTTTTAACTTCAGCCAATTAAAAATTAAGGTTAAAATAGAACGTGTATAAAGCCTCTCAATGTTTAACTTTATTCACAAGCTGGGAAAACACTGTATTTTGCAACCTCAGTATTTCCTACTGGCTGCAGATCAAATGTGTGACCACTGGAATTTCTGTTTCTCTTTCCAAATGAAATGTATTTATTTCCTCCTCCCTATTGTTACTAATGAATCAAACGGCTTTGTGATAACATGCTTGTGGAATGAAGCACTGATAAAAGAGCCAGAACAACCTAACATTTATGTGGTTTCCAAGAAGGAAACTAGTGGAATTTTACTATCATAAAAATGTAGAAAATTTTGGAAGAAACTGCAGGCATTAAACCCAGAAATATGAATTAACATACTTGAAACAGTCTAGATGATGTGTGGAAAAATCACCCCTTAAATTCATACCCCTAAAATCATTGTTGCATAGTGCATGGTTTTGAATAAATACAGCTTGTGATGATTAATAGAAACTGTCCTCAGCTGATGAAAATCCTCAAGTTTTTGATTTAATCTTTATAATAATGGAATAGAGAATTAAACCCAGTTTGTAATTGTCTTGCAAGAGGGGCATGGTAAGGACAGCATTTCAACTCCTCTCCAAGTTCTCAAGCAGTGTATGGACTTAAAAATTATCTATTTTAAATGCAAGCTCCTGGATTTAAAGGATTTCTGTGGAGGAATTTTTTCTGTGGTTTATGGTCAAATCTTTAGCAGTCCAATATGGACCTCGTGCTGAGCAGACACACACCTTCTTTTTCTTCACTTGTGGATATTGGCTGGTGAACTGATCCATACGTGTGCATACATGTATGGACACACACACACACAGACACACAGACACACACAGACACACACATATATATATGGTGGATTGCTGCAATGTAATGCTGTTTATATCCCTGTTTGTGTGCCTGGTGAACTGATCATATATGTGCATACATGTATGGACAAACACACAGACACACAGACACACACATATATATATATAGTGGATTGCTGCAATGTAATGCTGTTTATATCCCTGTTTGTGTGTATATAAATTTAAAATAATAGATAATAGTATACATAGTTGCTGGAATATTGCACATTCCAGAAGGCTGAGATTGTTCTTATCTCCTCTGAAGGGTGTTATTAGAACATGGAAACCAACACCCATTCTCTGGGCCTTTACATCCCTGGTGGCTAGCACTAGGCTTGCTGGGAGGTCAGGGAAAACTTGGCTCCAAACCCAGATGTGATCTCTGTGCCAAAGGAAAGCTCGGCTGCAGCCTGGGCATGCAGGGTGGGTGGAAAAGGATGTGTGATTCATAAAAGTTGCTACTAATCAACTCCCTTAAATGGATAGGATTGTCATCAAGATAACTGGCAGTGCAGGGATATTTTAATAGTTTAGAAAATGCCAAAAATCCCCCTGGCTTTCCCCCAGTGTTTGTGGTTAGATTATGTGTGAGGTTTTTGACATTATTTACCCAGAAGAGGGAAGGATTACATAATAGAGCTGCAAGCCTATAAAAGTGTCCTCACTTGGCACAGACAGGAACCAGGTTAGACTTTTTCAAAGGCAGCTGAAGCCTGTAGCTGCTCGGAAAAAAAAAAAGTCATAAGAAGAGAGAACTTCTCTGGAAGATAGACATTAAGATTACTTTGCATAGAACTGTTTCTCATGTTTTCTTTTGATAGTATTCCCAGCTGGACAGAAAGCACTTGAATCTGCTTGGATCATGCAGAAGAGAAAGCATTCCTGGGCAGCCTTTGTGGGAGGAGGCAACAAGAAGGGGGAGAAAATGGCTGGGGAAAATGCAAGGATACTGCCCAAGGCCACACATGAGGAGAGAAAGAAGCAGGAGGCAAAAAGGAAAGGGAAATTGAAAACCTTGGCAGGCAAATTGCTGAAGACTGTGGCTGGTGGGAAGGAAATGGTGGAGAAGACTGGTCCTGAGGATGTGGCAGGGAATTTGCTGAAGAGGCCAAGCAGTAGGAAGGGAGTGGAGAGAGGGACGCCTGCAGGTAACCTTGAAGTTATCTCCGGGTCCAGGCCACTGGCTCTTGTTTTTCATCAACTTCTGGATTAGGTGCTTTCCACTCTCCTCCTCCCCATCCTTCACCTGAATTCTTGTCCCTTCTGAACTCTACACTTGCTACTCTGGGCAGTTCTGTATTTCACTTTTTATTTGCTCCACAAATGTTTCTCTTTACTGTTCTTATTTTTATCTCTGCGAAGACTCCTGATGTGTCTTGTGAGAATGATGATGTATGTGTGGCTGACACCCCAACCATGTGACTGTGCTGTTCCTCCACAGATGGGAGGGGGACGTGGGTTGCACACAGCCTGGCTGTGCCAGTTAAACGTTTCCCATGTGTTGCATGTATCGAGGCAGGATGGGTGCAGCCTGTAGGCCCCTCCTGAATAACTTGCCAATTGCTTTGCTGAACATCCTTGCATCAACCCTTCTCCATTTCATGTCATGTTCCTCCCTCCAGTCAGTCCTGTTTGATTTAATTCTTACTTCACATATGGGATGCTTTCATAGAGGAAAGATAGGAAGGATATAGGCAAAACACAGTGGAAGCTCATAATCCTTTCATTCTTCACTCTACATCCAAAGTTGTATCCTGAGTTATTTAAGTCCCGCTGCTTCTGACTTTACTTAACTTTCCCTGCATTCTCATCAAGTTCCATTTGTCCTCTGGGCTCTGCTCCAGATACCTTTGGCAAACCTTAACCCTTCATTGCTCAACCTTGTAATCTATAAAACACGTGAAAAAAACCCTGCAGCAATGTGCATCAGTAGTGAAAGTACATTTAACTCTTGCTGGTTGACTGGATGTGCTAGGTAAGACACATTGGAAACAAGCAGCACTGAAAATCTTTCCAAGGGAGCTTGCAGCACTTTGGTCCTGCAGGGTTTCTGTAGAGGAGGCAGAGAATTCCTTCCAGGCTTGGCTTTCAGCTGTTGGCTTGTTCAGAAGATGCCCCTTTAATGCTTTTCTTCTGGACAGAAGGTACATTTCTTAAGGAATAGTGTAATTAATGGACCTTCACTGCTCACATGAGGAGGTCTCTGGAATGATGGCAGAAAGCTGCAGACTAATCTGCAGACTTGGTTAACCTGGAGGAAAAAGGATGATAGAAATGTAGAAATGAAAATGTGCTTGCCCTGAGGAAACTGAGAGGTGCTAGTGCTAGACATTAAGTGGGCAGATCTTGAGTAGATCCTGAGGAATTCTGGAATAGATATAAACTAGGTACTTCATAACTTGGATATTAAAGTGATGGTCCTATAGACAAGTGAACAAATAGCAAGTTGTATTCTTATTCTGTTGCAGAGGAAACCATCTGCAGATTTATTGAGCAAGGAAAATTTTTGGAAGCTTGTGATCAAATTCATAATCTGGAGCATTCTGGAGATGATGGTTTGAGAATGTCTGAATCACTTTATGTGCTGCTGGCTGAACGAATGTGGACTGTAGTGGGAGAAGCACTCAGTGGAAGTGATAGGATGCTCCTGGAGCCATTGCACTCAGTGGGGGAATCACTGAAGTGGGAGAAGCAGAAGGAAGCAGAGCGGCTTGGCAACGGCCTAGAGACAGATCCTGCTTCCACCTGGAGCCCAAACTTCTGGAGAAAAGATCTGGAGGAAAAGCTAATTCAGTACATGACAGCCCAGATTCCCCCGTTTGCTTCCTCTGCCGACACAGATGAGGCTGCACTAAGCCAGCACCTGAGTCAGCTGGAAACGAGGTTTCTGCCCAGCCTGGAGCACAGCAGTGATGTCTTCAGGGACGCAGGACTGCTCGGCACCTACGCCCGCTGCTGTCACGCCTCTTTGTGCTCTCACCTTGCCACTCTTACTGACAGCAACTGTTTCAGCTTCAGCCAAAGCCTTTTAATTTATGGATGGAGCATTAAAATGTACAAAAGGTATGTCTGAAGGGCTTTTTTCCTACATTTTTCTATATCTATTTTTTTTTGTTTGTTTCTGAGAACAGTCCCTGCTTCCTGATAACACAGTGATGATCAGGACTCTTGCTGAGTTTAGGTTTGCCCACTGCCTCTTTTATCTTCTGTGCTCTCAGAACCAGAGCCTTTTTTCATTGCAGTATTGCCTCTTTCTAAATCCTTAATACCAGATTCAGGGATTTATCTGAGGTGGGCAGGTATTTTTCTGCTGGACTGCTGTTGGACATGCACAGTTTTCTGCTTTATTGAACAGTTTCTTTCCTTGCATCAAGCCTTTTTTAACAAGGTCCATAATACTCCAATTACCCCAGAGTAATTTTCTCTGGCCTTTATGTCAGCATGGTGCTCTATGAATTTCTCTTGTTCTGCCCTTAGTTCTCCCACTGCTTTATCTGGCTTGTAGTTTTCTCAGTTGTTTCTGTATTTCCTTCATTAGTGTTCAGATCACAGGAATAACATGTAATAAATCATTAAATTCCTGCCCAAGTCTGGGGAAACAGATATGGCTTTCCCTCTGAAGAGTGGCACATCTGGGGCCCTTTGGCCCAATGTGAATTCAAAGCCTATGGATGTCATCAAAGCTGGAAACTTTTTTGTGATTCTTTTTTTTATGGTGGATGAAGGGTTTGATTCTCTGTGTCCGTGGTTTAATTGCTATTTGGCAGCTCCAATCTACTTATGCCTAATAGTTCTTAGCCTTTTTGGATTATTTGATTGCTTTCATCCAAGCCCACAGCTTCTCTGTTCCTTGTATTAATTACACTTATAAGCCCTTGATTAGCTCATTAGCAGTTCATCAGGTAGTCTCTTCCCCCAGCCAGTTCCCGAAGGAGGGAAGCAGTGTGGTGGGTACATCCTGACCATCATCAGGCACATGGTAGATGTGGTCAGGAGGCAGCCCTTTTACTGATGCTTTTAAAATGGTAAAACTTTGGAGTAATGGGTTTATTAAATATTGAAAACTTTAATAAAAGTGGAGGTGAAAAATAATGTAATTTAATTATATAAATAGAAGTTGAATATAGGAAAAAATGTATTATGTAAATGCAGAATCACTTCAAGAAAAAAAACCAAAACCCAAACAAGTAAGACCAGTGACTGTATTAGTCAGATGGTAGTGAAAAAAGTAGAAATGAGAAGAGCAGAGATGCCAAATTTCAGAATTTGATCTTTCCTCTCTACATATAGTTACAGCCTCTATGAAAGCTCATGCATAGATGCAGTTGTCTTGGTATGTAGCTGCTTCTTATTCCATTCAGAGAGAGAATGTGACACTTGCAAAATTGTGCATTCGTGCAAGTGAGCTTGGGAGACTCTCCCTCAGCTTAGGAAGGAATTGAGCAGCAACAGTGAGGGAAGGGGAGAGGGGAACAAGCAAAAACCTTAACTTGGGCAGCAAATGTAGGAAGAAGGAGAAGAAACAGCACAAAAGAAAAGCTGGCAAAAGGCCATTGTCAAGATCATCTACTGTGCTGTGGCTGCCCAAGCTTGGCAAGCACTGCTGGGTTCTTGCAGGGCACCCTGTTTGCTCAGTGTGAGGCTGTGGTGCCAGGCAGGGGTGCCAGGCAGGCGAGGCTGGGGACCCGCGGGAAGCTGCCCCTGTGGCTGAGCTCTTGTTTCTGTACACAGAGGCAGCCAGGCATGTGTGAGACCCGAGCACAGCCCCCAGCACAGCCTTTCCCTTGGTGCACAGTGCCTCGTGTGGATTCTTTTGAAGACTGAGGAAAAGTTACTTGAAACTGCACGGGTAAGAACTCAGGAGTTTTACCCCAGCCTGCCGGTTTTATTCCCATGGTTTTAAATTAAGGGGTGCCCTTGTTAAACAGCCAGCTCTGCTGAGGCATGTGTGAGTCCCAAGGTCTCCATCTTGACCGAGTTTCATTGCAGAGCCCAGGTGTGAAGATCTATGATTGTCTGCTGCCAAAGGGAGGCTGCCCTCTCCTTGTTCCTTAGCAAGGAAATGCTGGCACATTTGCAGATCTCTCTTCATCCCACTGCTGTCTATTCAGAGAGTTGCAATCTGCTCTGCTCAGAAGCCCCTTTATGTGGAGGAAAGGGAGACTTTGGGTGAAGCCCACTTCCTTATTGAGGACCATTTCAAACTGTTATTCATCTTCTCTCCATCTGTTAATGGTCCCATCGTGTGCAAAGTAAGGTTTTCTTACAGCCCCTTTGCCTCAGCTGTGCAGGATATTGAGGCTGCTAAGTTTGCCTGTGTCTGGACTCCTCACAGTCCTCTCCAGGCCTGACACGGCTGATGTTAGAGCAAGATTACTTCCAGAGCTCAGCACAAGAAAATGTGCAGCTGGTGCCCACCCAGCAGCCCTCCACAGAGAATCCTGTCTTGTGATCCCACAGGTGACCCCAGCCCTGTGGCTGCAGCATCTCTTTCTTTTCTCAGCAAAGATCCCTCTTTGAAGAATTCTGTTGAGACATGTGGAATACAAATGAAGCAGGGAAGATGTGTTGTAGCAATGGGGAGTTCCAGAGGAAACCACATTATTTGGAAAACTCAGCAGGGCCTCTTTTATTCAGCTAAAGCTGAAACGCAACAGCAGGAGTTTCCTCACTCAGCTCTCTTGCTTTCCATTTCCACCAGCCCCTGGGGAGCAGAAGAGGGGAAATTCCATGGCAAACTGCTGAATCATCCCTGGGAAAGTACTCTAAATTGCAGAGATTTTCCCCAAGAATTATTCCCTGAAGAACATGAAGGTAGTCACAAACATGGGAGTAGAAGTGCCAGCTGGTGACAATATGCTTAAAGCCTACTGGTTTCAGTGTTTAAGTATCTTTATGGGCTGATTTTAATCATTACCCTGGGGAAGACCATGTGTTCTAAAACTCTTTTTTTAGCATTTGTTTCAATGAAGGAAGTGACTTAACTCAGAGTAGTGCCACTGAGGTTATCCTAGAGCAAGTCACTGAGTCATGGACAAGCCCTCAAAGATGCTGACTAACAGTGATGGGAAATGTAACTGTTTTTTGGTTCTCTCTAATGTAATAGCTGAAGAATGCTTTTGCTTAACCACGGGCTTTCTGTTTTCCTGATACACCATGTGCTGAGCAGGCTCACCTCAATCTGGTTATGAGCTTTTGTGCCATGCTGCCCTGGGTTTTCATGCCACCTTGGATCCTGAAGCATCACAGCTCTATGTGGTGCTGAATTGTGCAGAAAGAGCAGAGCTGGAAGTGCTGGACAGTGTAGCACAGCACTGCCCCAGCTTGCTTCAAACCTGGCCAGCTTGGGAACAGCTCCAGATTCAAGCTAATGAGCTTAAGTGGACATAAGCTGACTCCATATGGAAAAATCATGGAAGTCTCTTCAGCTCAGTGGCACAGCTTATAAAACCTGCTTTATCCCTCTAATTCTGCTTCTAGGGTAATTTAGGGCTTCATGGTGCTAACATACAGGAAGTTGTTATTGAGCAAATATCCAGCTGTTATCTCTTAACAATTGTCATATATTATTGTGCCTAAATCACATGGTGTGTTTTTTGCCACTTCAGTGGATGACTAAAATTTCAGAATGAAAAGATCCTGACCAGAATAAGCTATGGTCTGCTTTGCTTATGAATACCTGGCTTATCTTTGGGTGTGGCAGCCTGATATCTGTATAAACTAAAAGCACTTCAAACAGAAATGAGTGGTGAGAACTGTGAGCACATCTGAAGGTGCTGAACCCCAGATGTCACATGGGGTTCAAAACCAATTTGAAACTCCAATGTGGAGAACTTGGTCAGTTCTGCATGCAGGCAGCATTCCCCTCAGTCTGGACACACCTGGGGCAGGGGAGCTTTGTGCTTCTGAGGTTACAAAGCTGGTGAACTGAAAATGCTGTTGCCATCAGTTGGGTTGCCAGTCTGTCAGCTCTGCCCTTGCTGCACTGGGGAGTTTGACAGCAGTGCAAGGCAGACCTTCCAGCATGATGCTAGGGCTCATTCTCATACTCATTTACACTGACCTGCAAAGGATCACTTGGCTCTGTGTCTTCTCCCCACCACCCCTCTATTTTTTCAAGTGGACAGAAGGAGAACTGAGAAGTTTGTGTTCTGCAGTCAGCACAGGTGCACTGACCATCCATGGGTCTGAAACCTTGCAGCATTTGGGTCAGACAGGAAGAAACAAGAAGTGAACTGGGCCTGTTTATTACAGCAGAAGTTTTGGTCCTCTCCACATTGGACCTTTGGTGCCTGACATGCTGGTATCACTACAAGAGCTACAGACAAGCAGGCTGTTTCTAATGCAGACACATAATCTGATCCAAAACAACTAAGTGCTGTCCTCAACAAGTTATTAATTGCCTTGCAGTTCCTCACTAAGCCATGTTTTGTCCCATTGTGGGGGGCAGGCTTGAAGTGTTTGTGCAGCTCAGCAGGGATGTGCTATCTCAGCACATAGTGTTCACACATTTGCTCACAGTCAGGTGATGGCACTTGTGAGGAAAGAAATTTTTCTGGGTTGTTTACAACTGCTTATTTGTCTTTGATTAGCACTTTTCAGTGAATATGGGAGAGGAGTTGTTTTGAGTATACTTTTGATGAAATTCTTCAGCTGACAGCTACAAATTTCCTAATTCATCAGCCAGAAAAGAACAAAGACCAAAATGGGACATCAGACTTTACATTCCTTGGAGGAAGATTCAGAAATGAAAGAATAAATAAGCAAGCCAGACTTTTGAGTTTAAAGCTTCTGTAAAGGTCAGATCATGTTTTAAGCAACAAGCCCTTTCTCTGCAGTGCTAGTTTTGTTTTTACAGCCATTCAAACTAGCATAAACCAGCCAAGTCTTGGGAAATTTCCCATCGTGCAGCCCATGGGGCCCATCTCACCATGACAGTAGCTCTAAACACAGACCCGGCTCCTCTTTGCACTCACAAGTCCCTGGCTCAAGCAAGGGAATGGTTTTAATTAATGCTGGCTGGCTTCTGTTGATGCTGGTTGGAGAGAGGAAGGGTGGAAAATCTCAGCTACAGTAGCTGGCAGCATGGAGATGTATCTAAGCCTTGTTTTGCTGTGTGGGCGCCTTCATTTGAGCTAAGCTAACTAGGGAAGACTGTAGATAACCCAAGCTGACACTGGGATGAAAGAAAGCTGCAAATCATTTAAACTCAAACAAACAATGTAGAACAAAACAGAACAATGTTATTAGGTCAGCTGGAAAATAGCCAGGCTTTGGGTTAAATGAGACAGCCAAAAAAATGGAGGCAGAAATTCATCTAGCCCCAATGGATAATGAGAGGCTGGGAAATCTAACTCTTTATGGACGCCATTGTATCTTAACTGTACTTTTTAATTTCCTTTTATCATTTAGAAGGAAGTGGGGAGAGCGCTGAAAGGAGCCTTTGATATTGGGAAACCCCCTTGTGCAGATGCTGCCGTCATTGAGGTAAACAGGGGGGAAATGAAAAGTTCCCAGTCTTTGGGGCAGTCGTGTTTTTGCACACAAGCATGTGGGTATTTGGCAAGACCCAGTCTAAGCTCAGTGTGTTAAGAGCCTGCAAGCTGGCTGCCATACTTAGCTGTGTCTGTTTGCTCCCAAACCTGTTTTTGCCCTGGGCATACATAAAGAAAAAAATACCCCCTTACTAAACTAAGGAGAAGCCTGAGCTGATTCAAGCTGAAGCTGCATTTTCATACATGCTCTTGGATCTTTATGTAACCTTTTGGAAAGTGGTGGTGTGTGTTACCCAGGCTGCTCCGTGTGAGCTCTGCAGAGCACTTTCACAGAAGCAGGGAGAGCTGCTGAGCCGTGGCAGGGCCCCTTGGCTGGCAGTGCAGACTGCAGGCAGGCTGCTCCCTGCTTGTCCCCCTGGGATGCTGCTCCAGGCAGAGCAGGGGCTCTGCAGGGCACAGCAAAGTGAGTGCTCCCAGGGCACTGCAGGAGCACACCCTGCTGACTCGTGAGCAGCATGCACTGTGGGCACAGGCTGTGTGCATCACGACCTGCAGAAGGATTAAAATAAATCCTGGAGTTTACATGTGGGCTTAAGTGATGCTGGAGATCAGGGGCATGGCTGTGGGCTGTCATGACTGTGTCTTCTCCGTTTCCACCACCCCAGTGGCAGTCCCATTTCAGGCCATGAGAGAGGGAAGTAGCTCCATGGTCCTTTGGGATGGCAGGCAACCTCAGGCATTGGAAGCATTGCAGATCAGCAGCAGCTCCATCTCCTTGTGAGCATACAGCTTTAGCTGGCAAGCACAGGCTTTTCTGGCCCATCTCACACCCAGGCACCAAATGCAGAACTCACATCAGGGACTGTTTCCTCCTTGCCTTGTCCTGTACCTGCTGGATCAAGGGAGCAGTGATGTGCCCAGTGATGTACCCGTGCTAGGGTGATGTTCAGTTATCAAGATGTTTTTTTTCCTGCTCTTGACTTACAGTGGAAAGTTTTCTAACAGGAACTAGGACAGAGCATGGTTTGAGTCCTCATATCTGTAACATCTGGCCATGCTTCAGCATGAGTGGATTCACTCTGTTGTGTATGCAACTGACAGGTTTGAATGCTCTGGGGTGGGTGATGGAAAAGCCTGGATTAATAGGAAAGCCTTATGAAATTACCACCTCCTCAATTTTCTCAGGCTGACACTTAAACTTCAGATAGAAAATGAACAAAGTGTCATGGAAACTCATCAGCTGTGGTTTTCTGACACTTTGGGGTGGCTTATTTTATCCAGCCCCTTTGGGTGAGCTTTTGCATCTGTTATAAGCAGTGGAAAAACCCATTCATGATGTGAGTCACCCTTTGTCTCTGGCTGAGAGCACTGTGAGGGCACAGCATATGGGTCCATCTGTCTCCTTTTATCCATCTGGCTCTCCTCCCCTTGCAAGCTTTTGTTTCCACAGAGCAACTAATGGGCAGCATTAAGTTGCCACCTGCTCAAGCCTGCCCGACATGGGGTGAATTTTGAGCTGTCTGGCACAGCCCACCTCCTGCAGACACCTGGGCCACCCAGCTGGGGTCAGTGGGGCAGGACATGTGCTGTGGGGTTTGACACACAGAGCTGTGGCAGGCGTGAGTGCTGGTGGCTGGGACCTGCCCTCTTCAGGCATCCCATGCAGAGCCCCTGGCAGAGGTGCAGGGCACACAATTAGGTCTGAATCACCTTCTTTTTAGTGGCTGTGGTCAAATTTATCTGTGAGGGTGAGTCAGGTAGAAGCACAGATGCTCCTACAGATGGCAGGTCCATGTATGAGCTGAGCTGCCAGGCTGGATGTGGCCAGCAGAGAACATCTGCAGGGACAGGTTTTTACCCAAGCACAGGCTTGCTGACCACAACAAAAACAGTGTAGGGTTAGGCATCACAATAAGGCTGATGAAAAATACATTTATTTCCATGAGGCCTCTTAAAACTGATGAAGTCAGTGCCTAAGGCAGAGGGATTTTCTGCAGGGTGAGTAGTGAGATGGTTTCCTGTTCATTGCATAGGGAACAAATGACTTTGGCCAGTTCTCCTCTCACACATTGAAATCCACAGATACTAACAGAGAAGACAGAGACTGCCAGGCGAGTCAGCGAGAACCTGGGTGAGAAGGTGGAAGCTGAGTGCCTGGAGGAGTGCCTGAGGTTCCTGGAGAGGTAGGAAGGATGCTGTTTTCCTCCTTGGTAACATTCTTAATGCACAAAAGAAAGAAACCCCAATGAAGCAGCTGGTGATGCTGTGTTCACCTGGACCTTGATGGCTGTTTCTCATTAAGCTGTTACCTGAGAGAGAGCACTTCACTGCTGTTTATGTGCTCAGTATTTGTAGTTGGACTAAAGCTGAGGAAACAAAGTGCATCTGGGGTAGCTGGGAACAGGATAGAGCCTTGGGGGGAGTTCTGGAGAGGCTCAGACCTTAAACACACCTGGGAAGAGGGGCAGCCAAGTGCCCAGTGCCCAGGCCTGGCCTTCATACTCTGGCTGTGCATCCCAGGCACAGTGCTTTCTGCTGGCTCTGTGGCAGGGTGAGGAGATCTGTTCTGTCCTGGATCTCACAGCAGAATGAATGTCTTCTCATCTGGCCTCTCACCACTTCCTCTGGCTCCCTTCATCTGCTTTTTGTTCTTGGGTATTTCTCTCCCCATGTATCCCCCGCAGCAGAAAATGCCAGGACTGCTGATTTAGGTAGTATTTCAGATGGAGATTTGATTTAAGATCCTTGGTGATGATGAGAGGAAGGAAATTCCTATAAAATGGAGTTGTCCAGAAGCCCTTTGTAAGACTGAGACTGACAAAGCAGTTCAGAGACATTGTGGGTTATTCATACACAAGAGAATTTGTTCTGCAGCTTTATTGGCAAAGCCTGGGTTGCTTCCCAGGAGGAAGTGTTGGAAATCAACTTCCTGCCTCTTGGTCCCTGGCAAAAGTACCCAGGCAGCTCCAGGGCTCTCCCTGCTGTTCCTGTGTTTGTCTTCCCCCTTAGCTGGGCAGGACAGAGACTTTGTCATGCTGTAGATCCCACCTGGGGGACTGAAACCATGAGATAAAAAGACAAATAATCACAGAATATTTCTTCAGTTTGCTATTGCTGTTAAATGTGTTATAGAGCACACCAGATTAAAGGTGCTTCTTCCTGTTTTAATTTAGCTATGAAGATGAAGTAAGAAGCTTTCTCCAGCTTGATGGCTGCCAGCAGATCTGCAGCAGCTTACGAATCCTGGAGAATTGCTGCCTTCTCAGGTTAGAAAGCAGAGCCTCATGACATGGGGAGCAAAAGTTTTCTGCTGGTCTGATCTCCTTCTGACTCTGGTATGAGGTCAACCTTCTCTCCAGCTGGGTATGGTCATCCAACCCCCTGCACACCAGCCTTTAAACATGGAGAAGCCAGCTGCTTTCAGCAAGACTCCTGCAGAGCTGCCCTGGCTGCCCCAGCAAGAGGGAGGCTGAGATGGGGGCTGTGACCTGCCAGGGCCACAGGGCTGCACTGCCACTTTTTGCCTGCTCCAGGCCCTGCAGGTGCAGGGGTTGCAGCCATCTCCCCCTTCCTGCACTGAGCAGGAGGCAGGCAGCAGTGCTGTGTCACGTGTGGGGACACTGTCCTGGCTACCCCACTGTGGGTTGTGATACCCTTCCTTTCCCCAGCCTGATGGTCCTCCAGCAGGAAAGCCTCATAAAGGTTATGCTGAGATGTGTGTGCCACTGCACTTGGTAGGTGCAATCTTAAGTGCTTTGCTGAATGAAATCCCATGGAAGATGCCAGGCTCTCCCTGGAGCTGCTAGGAAGGAGGGAAGCAGTAAAGCACAGAAGGGTGGAGGAGGATGTTTGCACCTACAAACTAATGTCAGAAGCACTTGCAGCAATGGAAAAAACAAGGTTCCTTCTCTTCTTCCTGTGTAAAGTTATCCAGGGATCTCTGGAGTCAGCAAAATGCCAAAATCCAACATATGCACAGTGATTACTTGACAACAGAGCCTTGTGTTGAGCCTAGGTAGCTGCTTTGTTTGTTGTATTTGCATGTTGCTGATGCTGGATCCTAGACTGAATACTTATGAGTCTCTTTTATGTAATCCTTCACAGCTTTACTTAGAATGAAGTTGTACACTGAGCCTTTCCACAATATAGAATGTCTGGTTTCAAGCTGGTGATAATTTTAAACACGATTTGCTGACTGGAAGACTGTTCTGATGGAAGATAATTATTTATCTTGTATTTGTAGATTGTCAAAGGCACATGGGATGCTCACCCAGATTCTGTTTGTCAAGGCTTCTTCATGCTTGCTCATTTTTGAAAATACTAGAGTTTTTATTGATCTGATCTCACTAGTGATGGGTACAAGTGGCATTTTCATGTACTGAGCTTTTGTGCCCTTGTGGCAGTGTCTTAATGAGCACAGAAATGCAGATCTCTGAGCTGGCTTTGGACCTGAGCATGTGTCCATTCAATGACCCAGGCAGCTGTGTTGGTTACAGTAGAGAGTTTTGATCTGAGAGAGTAGCATGATTTGATCTGATCAATACTTTCCATATTTAATTTTTTTAAACAGAACTGTCTGGCATAAGCTAACATACATTTGCAGTGTCAGCACTGACCAGAATGTTAAGGTAAATGGATTTCTACACAGGATGGAAGATGACATTGTGGAGCATTTTCTGCAGACCATCACTTCTAAAGTCAGGGTATGGAAGACCCATTTTAATTCTGACTATTTGCAGACCATATGGCTGGCATGCATTTCCCTCTCATGTCCTGATTTGGAAAAGGTGAAGCCATAGTTTGGCCTTCAAACCTAGTATTCTCCTCTGCCTTGTCAGAATCTGTATGTGGACAGCTTCACATTTTCCAGGTTTGGGACCCCAGTTTCACTGTTTGCTGTAGTGTGTACTGCCCAGACCCCAAAAAGTTGAATTTCACCTGGTACCTATTCATTCCCAGCAGCTGGGCATCTTCCCAGGACAGTGATAATTCACAGATCCCAGGGCTGTGCTGAGTAGTCAGGATGTAGAGAAGGCTGAGCAGAAATGTGTCCCTCCCTTGAGATAGAGTCCCCTCCCTTCACACTTTCTAGTATCAGTCTGTTAGCCCAGACACCCTTCACCCCTGTGTCTGGAAAACACAGAATTCCAGGCTCCTGACAGTGTGTGATCCTGTGCATTTGCCTGGGAAGCTCCCCTGAGCATCTTCAGCCTCATTGCACAGGCTCCCTCGGGCACGCTGGAGGAAGCAAAAGGAAAATGACAAGAGAAATTCTGGCTACACTGTGCAGTTTTGGTCTCCAGAGCTCATTGCCAGCCTGTCCCATGGGCTCACACATCTATGTGGGAACAGGGGATGGTTCTGACAGAGCACGGGCAGCCCTGGGGGGAACAGGAGGCCCAGGGGCCAGGTTTTCAATCTTCCAGGTTTGGGCTTAAGAACTCAGTACATCCTTCCTGAGTTGGAATTGTTTCTTTCTTTCATGTTTTGATTGTCTTTGAAATAAAAACACAGGATGCTGCAATTGGTGGAGAAGTCTGTTTCCAAGAGCAGAAAGAGCAAAGACACAATAATCTGTGTCTGTTGTTTGTTTGGTGTCTCTACATGTGCACCCTTTGACTCTGTCTGTTTCTTTTCCTCAGGGAACACTGAAGGACCACTTCAAAAAGTGTGACAGTGGTTTTGACCACATCCTTGAGTCCTTAAAGCAAAACTTTTTGACCTTTGGGAAGAAAAACACAGGTATATATGAGGTAAGAAATAAGTAAGAAAGTGAGAACAATATGTTATTCAGGAAATCATCCTACAAGAAAGATGGAGAGGGATTTTTTCCAAGGGCACGTAGTAAAAGGACAAGGGGGAATGGATTAAAATGAAAAGAGAATAGATTTAGATTAGATTTTAGGAGGAAGTTCTTTGCTGTGGGAGTGGTGAAGTGCTTGAAGAAGTTGCCCAGAGAAGCTGAGGATGCCCCATCTCTGGAAGTGTTCAAGGCCATGTTGGACAGGGTACTGAGCAACCTGCTCTGGTGGAAGGTGACCCTGCCCATGGCAGGAGGGTTTGAACTAGATGATCTTTAAGGTATCTTCCAACTGAAACCATTCTGTTCTGTGAAATCACTAAAACTAGTAATTGAACATTTGGATGGCACAGTACTAGCAAATTAATCTATACTGCACTTTTCTCTGTTGTCAAATGGGCTTTTAGGTATCTAATGGTCTCAGTCCAGTACCTCTATCCACCAGGGCTGGATAGTGACAGCTGGGACCTTTCTGTAATTTCAGCAGAGAAACCAACAAGTGAAGAAATGTGCAAACTGAATGTACCTCAAATACAGAGGGGAATGTTGGGCTCCCTCCTGTCCTACCATTGCCCCAATAACATTATATTGGAAAACTTCTCAGCTTCTAATGTGCTTTAACCTTATTTGTAAGGGTTATTGATCCCTGTGTAGAGTGGACACAGAGGGTTGAAAAGTCCAAATTCTTAAAGGGCATAGCAACTCATGCAGAGTAATTGGCAAACAACCTCACAAAGGACCCAAGTTTTTTCACCTTTACAGTAGCCCAAATAACTTGTCTAGGATCTTACAACACCCTTGAGTCTATCTCTTCAGCAATGAGGTTGGTATCTGGGGAACCCTGCAGGCTGGATTTGCTGCTGCTACATGTGCCACGTGTCCTCCTAAGCATGGGACTCCCAGGTCTGCAGTCTCTTTGTCAGTGATGATTTTAATTAACATTTTGCAATATGGAAAACATAATGGAAGAGAAAAAAAGTAGGATCTATTCTGCCATTGTTCAAAGCCTGTCACTGGATATTATGTCACATTAGTGCTGGGGCAAGCAGCAGCTCAGTGGTGAAACACTGTGCCAGAGCTCTCTGTCTCTTGCTTTGTCTGTTTTGGACAGAGCTGGGGATTTCCTGTACCTTTGGACTGCAGCCTAACCCTGCTCTGATTTCAGTTGCTAACAGAATGCAGTTTCTGTGCAGCAGCCCACCCCATCAGAAACACTCACTGTCCCTGTCAGGCACTGCATGGCCTCTGCACTGGGGCTCCTCAGCAGAAAGTGACAGCCAAGAGGGAGTTGCCCAGGTGACTTCTCTGTGCCCAGCCACAACTGTGTGCCCAAGGGCCCTGTGTCAGTTGTAGATGCTTGAGGGAGGCTGCATCTGGCCTTTTCTGCAGTCCAAGCTCTCCCCAGGTGATGAATTTGTTAGCCAAGCCAAGCATTGCTGTAGCCCTGGAGTGTGAGTGACCTCTGGCTCAGCTGACTGGTCCCATTGCTGTTGATTTGATGTCTCCACACTTACCATCAAGGTTTGTCATCCACATGCAGCTTGGCAATAGTCCAAGTGTTATATCAAGCATTTTAAATTAATATTTAAGCAAAGAAATGAGACAGCCATCTGCATGGGCAGAATAACTGCTGTCTGCCCTGGTACAGGTGTGGTCTGAGCCTTGCTTGGTGCAGGAAGTTAATCTGGGTATCTTTGCTCTGGAACAGGCCCTCGTCAAGGCTGTCAATGCCATCGTTATTACAGAATACATGCAGGCCCTCCTGGCCACTCCCAGGAAAGCATCTGCTATGCAGAGGAGGAGGATTGTCAACAAGATAGAAGAAGATCATAGGATGATGCAAACCGTCTTTAAAGAGTGCTTAGTAAGTCTTTGATATGGTTACAGTTTTGCTCTTTGTCATCAAGAACAATACCAGCAGAGGAAGTGACTCTGAAAACTACAAAAAAGCTTAGGAGTTTTTACCACAGGGGTATCAAGCTTCACTGAAATGACAGCCAGATGTGCTGACAGCCCTTCTGATCTGTCAGAAGCTGTTAGTTCATGGTTTTGAAATGTGTGACTGGAAGATGCAAGTTTTGCACTGCTGCCACTGACACAAGAATGAGGCGTGGCCCTCTGAGCTGGTGAGACAGGTCCCAAGCTGCCAGCTGCCCCATCAGGCCTCTGGTCCCTGGCATGGGGTCAGTGCTTACCTTGAGCCTCTGCAGTGATGAAGCAAACAGGCTGCTCCACACCTCCACTGCCCTGTGGATTGCCCTGTAAGGCTGCTCCTCCCGGGACATGGGGTGTGCATTGCCACCCCTCTGTCCAACCTCCTCCCTCCCCACAGGCCCTTCCCAGCCCCTCAGAGCTGGGATGATGGCTGCCTGAGCCATTTCCCTGTGCTGTGGCATTTCCTCATGGCAAAAACATGCTGATGCTGTTGTGGTTGCTGACGGCTGTGGGGAGGAACGAGTCTCCCTGCAGGGGTAAACACCTCGCACCATTAGGAGTGAAGGCGTATTGCAGAAGATTGGGTGTAAAAGCAGAGCCACACCTCTGAAGAAAACTTGTGCAGGAGTGCTGGTTCTAATTTGCAGAAACAACTTCAGAAGCTTTAAAAAGCTTCACCTCTTAATCTGGTGTAATTGGCAGTGCTGCACACAGCATCTGCAAAGCCACCAGGCTGTCACAGGAGTCCCTTGATTACCCAAGGGCCAGGACTGCACTGGCAGCAGCGTCCCCTCTTTCAGCTGGTCCAGTTGGAGAATCACTGCTCTCCAATGTCCCTGGCATGGCTCATTAGCAGATGCAGGCTGAGAGTGCACAGGCATGGTGCTTCATAAGGGGCAGGGCTGAGCAGCACAGCAGTGGGTGCAAAGCCATTCTGGTAACAGGACTCAGATGTGACAGCACACAAACTCCCTTGGCTACATTGGTTTTAATGATTTCACAAATGCTGAGTCATTCTCACAACTTGCCCATTTAAGTGCTAGGGACTGAAAATCTATTTTCTCACAGATGAGTCCCTTGCAAGCCATATGTCAGCAATTCTTACCTTGTCCAAAGAATAAAATGAAATAAAAATGATTGTCTGCAGGCTTCTCTCAAATCCTCTCAGTCCCATTATAATTAATGCATTAGATTCATGGCAGAAAGCTGGAAGCTGACAGTGCTTTTAGCTGAAGACCCACCTCTCTTGGAGTGATCGATCACAGATGAATTAATGCTTTCAGCAACTGAGACATGGGGAATAGCAGGAAGGTTCTCTAATCTTAACTCTGAAGTTTACCAGAAATGCTGTGCACAGCATCAGCTTTGGATGTAACGTGCATGGAACAGTGCAAAGGAAATAGAGGAAATCTAATTTTCTATTAAAACCATACATTAAGCTTGGGTGAAAAAGGTCTGCATCTGGTTAGACCATTTTTCCCAGTGTCCCCAGTGTGCACACTTTCCTACTTGATGTGAAAGCACTGAAAGCCTTGGAGGTGAAATGCACAAGAAATTTGCAGGGGACAGGCTGCTCCTTAGTCACGAGGCTCACGGTTATGCATGTGAAATATGAACTCTGCTGCAGACTGAATTTATCATGCAGTTGTTGCACAGGCTGCACCTGCTCCCTGCCCTGCTCTGCCCTTTCTTTGGGCTCTTCCTTCCCCTCTGCTCTCCAAACACATTAGGAAATACCTTGCTTCTCTCCTAAGAGCAGTACGTGTCAAAGGCACTTAAACACTGCTGACAAAACACCTTTTTTTCCCTTTAGACTGCAGGCTGTTTACCTCTGACCTTGCCTGCCTGTGTAGTGCTTAACTAAATCTGACACCTTCAAATTAATTAGCATTTTGTAATAGTGAGCTTGCCAAGTATGAAGCTGTACAGTCCCAGTGCCTCAGGAGTTGAGTACAGCTTGTGCACTGAGCAGAGCTAGACATGCTGTGTGCCTGCAGTGCAGGGGAAGGCTGTCTTCAAATATTATTATTATTTTTAATTTATGTCCATTGCAGAGGTGCCGCATGGAGAATGTGATCTGCTGTTTCTAATGGCCCCTGCAGATCAGGGGAACCTGGGCTTCTCCTGCCCCAGTTTGGCAGCCTGTTCTCCAGGTTTGCTTTGTCACAGAGCCTCTCCTGACGTGGTGGCATCAATAATTCAGGGAAGCAATTAAATTGCATTACTGCATTGATGAAAAATGTGAGCAAGACCTGAAACTCTCTTCCTGGTGGTTCATCTGCATTCTGCTTCTCCAGCTCTGCTAAAAATGCTGCACGTTTTTTGATGAGACTTTTTTCTTCTGGGTGCTTCAGATTAGAGGGAGATCACCTAAATTATGTGTGCAATATCTACCAACCATATGTTTTCTACACTGTCCAGCCCTGTTTCCCTCTTTTTTTCTATTAGAGGATCTGTGTTCTCTCGCCCTCTCCCTAAGGTTGCTTTTCTGTCCCTGGACTTGCTTTGGGGTGGCAGAAATGCCAGCATGTTTGGCCAACAAGGCTTATTTTCACACAGGTCAAGCACAGGGCTCTGCTTACGTCCAGAAGTAAAACCACGTCCCATGAGGTGAAATGGCCCTGAAAGGAAAGGCAGTTTAGGGAAAAATTAGGTACATTTGCCAGTTTTGCCAAAGAAAGTGCAGGAGGAGATTCTGTGCTGCCCAAAATGGTTGCCCAACCACCCTGGAAGCAATCTGTGACTACTCCCCAGGTCCTTTTCTGCTACCCTGGGGTAAAATCAGACATCTATACATGCACAGACACTCCTGCAAAGCTCCTAACCCAAACAGAGAGATCCCCAGTCTGACATGAGTCCAGCTCTTAATGTTCTGTGCTGTTTCCCCTGCCCTGAACACAACCTTGCTTTTCTCCCCAGGGTCCTGCAGCTGGTTCTCTCAAGGATCCCATAAAAGCAATTTTAGAACTTGTTCAAACTTCTGATCCTGAGGGGATGAAAATAGCACTTCTGCCCATTCTAAAAGAATTTCCTGACCTCAGGTAATGTCTTTGGTTGCTTTGACTTCTGTACTTTCTTACATGATTACTTGAAACCAGAAGACCTCCAGCAATATTAGTCCTGTGATACTTTTTCAGTGTGTTGGGCCAGGCACAGTGACCCTTCGAATGCACTCACTGGTGCCTGGTTTATATCCTTGTCAGACATGAACTGCTGAAGCTGAGATGTCCTGCTGTAAGGGTGGAGGATGGATGAAATTGCTGTCAACAAAGCAGAAATGCTGTGGAAATTATCACCTTAATGCAGAATTTACAGGAGTATATGTGTCAAATGTAGGTTTCAAGAACATCCTTAATTTGGGCATTTCATAGCTTCCAAACGCTTGGCTTTTGGCTTCAACAGTTCACCTAACCTTGTATAGCTATTTTCAGAAGTTTCTAAGTGTATTCAGCAAGAATATACACTTGTATTTCTTACAGAAAATTTAACAGAATTGAAACACAGGTTTTACTAGGAAGGAGAGATCTTAGATAACTGCATTTCTTTCCAAAGCCTGTGGTTTACTCCACCTATCTTTTGTTCTGATGTGCTGTGCCTGTGTTTTTCCAACTTAACATGATTGCAGTGTAGAGCTCTCTGTCACAGGATGCTGTGAAGGCCAAAAGTGTGAATACCTTCAAATGTGGGGCAGACAATTTGTGGCAGATAATTACTTCAGTGCCTATTCAACATGACAGTCATCATATAAACCTGCAGCGAGGGAAGTCTCTAGACTTCTTAGGAAGGACTGCTTTAGGCAAATTAAAAAAAAAATAAAAAAAGAAAGACAAAGCGATTATGTTATGCTTCATCTGGTTTCTTAGTTCTTTTTGACTTTACTACTTTAGAAGGTGCTATTGAGCTAAAAAGCTGTTTATCTGATACAGCATAGCAATGATATATATATGTATATACATAGTATATGAAGTGGGCATAGAAAGTTCTCAGAAGACCCAGATCTTAGAGGAGGTCATCCTGGTGTGAGTGGATGCACTGTTCTTGACTACAACAGATTTCTCTGCTTCAAACTGTTTGGCTTGGATACATTTGCCTTATATCCAGTACAGTGTTTCCCTCCTCAGGGGAACGGTGCTCTGCAGAACACAAATCCTGTAACCTTACAGATGAACTAGAATTAGCTCTATTTGAGGGGAGAAAAGATATCAAAAATGCCTCCAAATGGTCAAATGTAGAGTTATCTGAAACCTCCTATGACAGATACAGGTGTTTTTCTAGGAACAACCTAAGCTGAACATTTTCAATACTTCACAAGGATGCTGTGTGCTATGGGCTTGGGACTTGTGAGCTCAGCCCTGTCCCACACAGCTCTTGGGATATGGTCTCCCCATGAGATAGCCAGAGGGTGTCAAAAAAAGCTTCCAATCTTCGATCTGGTCCAACAAAACTGAAGGATAGGAAACAAATGTGGGTTGTTTTTTTTTTTTTTGACCCATTCACTTACTGTCCTCTTGAACTTTTGGAAAGGAAGGAACATCTCAGTGCAGTGCTGGACATCAAAGATTCGCTCAGCAGAGAAGACAGAGCTGCTCTCTTGAAGGCATTTCATGATAATTGCAGGGAATCAGAAACAGAAGCACACTTGCTTTTTGCAGATATAGAAGTAAAACCTACAAAATATGGACTCTGTGGCTGCCTCTGCTGTTAGCCAAGGTGGGTGTGTGTGAGTGTGCATGTGTGTAATGTGTACCTGCCCAGGCACACTTCTTACAGGGAGGTGGAGCTGTAGCCTCACCTCCCCAAGGTCCTCATTGCTCCATACACTGGCTCTACTTCCCTCTCTCTGCCTGCAGACTTCCACAGCCTGGAGCATTGTGTTGTAGGCAGTGCAGGGTGCTGAATTCTTAGATGAGTGATTCAGGTTACAGGAGGGACAAAGGAGAAGACAGGGCTGGCTCTTCCTCCCCATCTTTCACTCCTGTCTGTGTATCCCTGCAGCAAGGTCTCTCTGCAGCATCCCCTCCCTCCCAGCTCTTACCCTCTGCATGGGCATGGTCTCCCAGGCAAGTGCTGCTGCCTTCTAGCAGGACAAGCCAAGGAGGATCCTCTCAGTGATCCTCCTGCTTCTCTGGTGATGAGGGGAGGGATATGTGAGCCCCACCACTGCCCCCTCCATGACAGCTACGTTATTTAAACCAGGCCTGGCCCCATTTAGCTGACTGTGCTGTGCTGTGAGAACCAGAGGTAAGTGTGCCCACTTCATGCTGGCCCTCATGTGGGGCACTTGCAGTCACCTTTCAGTCTCCCAAGGGATTCCTTCATAATCACAAAGGGGCATTTTTAAATTTTTGCGGAGGAGGAGGCTAAGTTGCAGCAGACTTCAAAGTTAAGCAGTTCCTCATGGATTTAAAATACTGCTTAGTGGAGAACATGCAGCTATTTTCTTCACTTTAAATAATTGACAAATTCTTTTTGGTCCAAAGTTATCCAGCTCCAGCTCAGAGGTGGAGAATTTTGTTTTATGTTGGCCAGGTCAATAACTGCAGATTGTCAGCAGTTACCTTCTGTTGCATAAGCTGAACTAGACTGAGGTTGAGAAGCACAGTCCCTTTCCTCCTCCACTCTCAGGTGTCACTATTTATTTATAGTTACCCATGCTAGCAGATCAGGGATGAGGTATGCAGGACTCTGCCCTCCAGGCACAGGCAGACAGCAGGCTGCCCTGGTAGCAGGGAAAGAAAGCAATTAGAGAAACAATTAATAAGCACAAAAGCTTCCCCTCCTAATGAAAACTGATTCTGATATAATGAACTGGCTGTCAACCACCCATGTAATCCATGGCTTTAAAGAAATTATCCATAGTGTCAGCTTTGCTTTAGTAAACATATCGAGGAGCAAGTTTTAAAGCATTTTAAGTCCCTGAATCTCCTGTTTGCTGAAATTCCCTGGGTAAATAGGCTCCCAAATCCCAGCAGAGCCAGCTGAGTTTTCAGTATGGTGGACACAAAGCTCAGGGGTATCAGTAAAGGTGAAATCAGTTATGGGATGTGCCACCTTCCTCCTTCCATCCCAGCCCTGTGATTTTGCTGCCATGCTTTGGGGTGTGACCTGTAGGCTCTCTGAGAATCAGCTGCTTCCTCCCAGCCAGAAACACATTTCTCCCTCCTGTATATGGAGGTGGCAGGACTTTGGAAGAACACTGGTTTTGGTTGTTTCATGTTAACATTAAATGTCCTTCCAGAAGAGGAGGGAGAAGGTTTGGCTGGGGAGGGCAGGCAGCAGTGGGGGTGCTGCCCATGGATTGCTTAGCCCAGGAAGTGGAGGATTTCAGCAGGAGTGTTTCTGCTGTTTGACTCTTGCACATGTTCTGACGAGCGCTATTTAATTACCCAGCTTTTTTCTTGCCTTCCCTCAGGCCTGCTGGGAGAAACATGAGGCCTTGTTCTGCTGTGCCAGCGTCTGCAACCACAGCCCCTTGAAAGCTTCACATGCAGCTGGATGCATGGAGAAGCCTGTCAGCCATGGAAGACAAAATTTCTGCACTTTTTAAGGAAAACCATGAGGCTCAAATCATAATCTTATATGTAAAGTCCAGGAGGAAGATGAATGGGATATGGTTGAAAGATATTTCTTCAAGATTTCCTAGAGACTGCCATTCAGCTGAGTCCTGGTGGTTATTGCCAGGATGTGGCAAGTGTGGAGGAGGGTTTCCCCTCACTGAATTCCTCTGTTTCTGCCCCATGTTCCATGAAATCTCCAGTGAAACCAGGGACTGCTGTACCACATGGTGTCCCAGCATTGCAACCTCCCAAGGGATCTGAGACCTCTGTTAAGGAATATTGCCTGGCTGATTGTGCTGGCAATGCCTGCAGGTCTGGGCACCTCAGTTTACTCCCCAAATCCTGACTTGCACCAGGAGGGGGCAAACTGAGCTGCCTCTTCCCTCTCTCGTGAAGGCTGTGACCTGCTTTGGGGGCAGCCTGCCATGGTGAGGTGTGGGATGGGGAGCTCTTCCTGTATGAGTTTCACAGCTGGCTCTGGAGCATAGTGTTGCATTAATTTTTATACCTCAGTTACTGGAAATTTCCTCTTGGAGAGGGAGTGGAAAACCTCATGGGAGGCAGGCAGTAAAAGGAGCTGTTTGTCTCAGCCACTGGGCAAGGTCTTTGCTAGTTTTCAGATGTAAATAGGCAATTCTGAAGGAAAAAACACTGATTTTTCTTCCTGGTTATCTATGGACTGGTCACAGGCCCTAAGCAGGATGTGCTTCAAGGCCCTCCTTTGCTATTGTGTGAATATCGGCCATTACTGCTCCTCTTTGACACCATAACCACGCAAAAAACTCTACCTCAGATGTGCCAGTGCTTTTCTGAGTAGCCATTCCACCTCAAGTCTGCTACCCTAACAAGAAGAGGGAAAATTGGTGCATAACCTGTCAATGTGTGTAGCAGCAGACATGCCATGCCCTGCTATCCTGAGAAGTGCAGGCCCATCTGGGTGCTGCCACATTCTGCAGTGCTGTGCCATCATCCCAGGGACACAGGTGCCCCATCCCAGAGCCCTCATGGGCTCCTGTGAGCTGGAAAGGAGCAGGTTTGTAATTGTCATTAGCCTTGTTCCTGGTGCAGTGCTGAGTGTGAGGTGAGTGTCAGAGGAGAAGGAAGAAACACCATCTCCGGGGAGTCGTCTGTGTGCTTTCAGGGCACCAGGAGACCTTGGCACTGTTACACTTTGTCCCTCTTGTCACTGAAGGGCAATGAGAGCATCCCATGGCCTGCCTTGCCCTTCCTGACTGCCTGGCTGCTCAAAAGGCCAGTGCTGGTGTCCCTAACATTTCATAGCTGTCCATTGTGGCTTCAGTGAGAGCTTCCCTGGGATGTGGGAAGGCTGGGGAATCTGGGGGAGCTGCAACCTGTCTGGGTGGGCATGGGCTGGGCTGTGGGGCTGGTGAGCACTTGCCTTCTGAAGGTTGTCAGCCCTTCCAGGCACTCTGGGCCAGTCACCCCCCCCCTCCTGCTGAATTGCACATTTTTTCAAGGATGGGAAGGAATGCCAGACCTGGATGACAGACTCTGTTGTGATGGCAGGGTCAGGGTCAGCCTCTGCCAACGGGGATTTCAAGCAACAAGCCTTCCAGAGGAAAGAAATAAAACCCTCTCTGACATTTCCATCACTGTTGGGCTAAAAATAATCCTTCAGCATGTGGACAGCTCTGGCCATGCACATGTCGATGTCAATGTATGTCTGTGCTGTTTGACATCTGCAGCTAGACAAAGCTGTGTTCTGCTTGGAATCAGCAGCTGGGAGCCCCGAGGGGCACCAGGCTTGCCATTGCTGTGTGCAGATCAATGAGGTTTTGTAGCAGCAAGTTTTTGCACCATGTGTGAAATGTCCACTCATTGAGAGACCAAATAAAGACTTGAATTTGTCCATGAGGTTTAATGAAGTTTTCTAGAGCCAGAGGGCCCAGATGTGCTGTCTGAGGGTGATGGGGGAGGCAGACTGGTGTGGATGAAGATGGTGTGGGAGGCATGTCCTTGGGTACCTACAAAACACCTGTGGAGAGCAGATGGTGTGTGGGGAGGCTCCCTGTGGGGGAGGCAGTGACAAGGGAATGCTGGGTCACTCCCTAGGACTGTCTGAGGTGAACAGGGAGGGGAGGAGAGGCTGCAGGGAAGGAGGATGAGGGATTTGCCTTGTTTGATGGAATGGATGAGGGATTTTAACCCACTCGATTGTGTGACCTGAACTTCCCAAGTGATCCAGCCTCCTCCTTGCTAGCTTTCACCCTAACCTGGGGTTAAAGCGCTTGTGTGGGATTTGTGCCACTCTCTGAAGAGGGCTGGGAATCAGGGTCACACTCAGGATCCTCCTGTAGGATTATCTTGTGGCCTTGGGATGTGGGCAGGGAGAGCCCTGCCATTGCCACCAGCCTGCCAGCGCCACCATGGAGCTGTGCTATGCATCTCCCATTTGGCCTTTCTTCCAGTGACTCCACCTCTGTGAGCAGGACAGGATCACTCAGAGGCTCCCTGCACAAAGTCCCTCTCCCACTCCCTTTTCACTTAGGGTTTCACTGGGATCCCCTTGGCACAAGGGTTGTGCCACTGCCATGCTCACCCATCACCCCGACACACCAAGCTTGGGACGTGGGCAGGAGGGAGTGACAAGCTGCTCTGGCTCTTTGGGAAGCTGTGCTCCATCACCTCTCCAGCTCTGCCCTGGGCAGAAGGGCTGTGTGATGAGCAATGATTTGTCACCTGAGTGCCCCACACTGCTGGGGCCAGGGTTTGGCTGGCTGCTTTGAAGTGCTGCTCCAGGGCCTCGGCAGCATTCCCCTCATTTCAGCTGCCATTTCTGAGGGTCACCTTCAGGGCTTGATGCTGAGGGCAGTGGAAAGCAGATGATCCTTAATTATGCTGCAAGGTCTGAGGAAAGACCTGGCATGTGCTGAGGTGCTACCTGTTCTTCCCTGGCTTATTTAGTGGCTTTGCCAAGGATGTGACAGGGAATGAAGGGCTTGATAGTGAAAACCACAGGTAATACTCTGGGACATGCTGAGCTCTGTTGGATATCAAATGTGCATGTGAAGAATCAATCCCTAAAACTGTGAGACCTCAGAGAAGGCAAACCTTCTGACTGCAAAATTGTACAGTAAATTGTGTTTCATTCCTGTCCCTCCCAAAAGGAGCCTGTCAGTGATGGGAAACTCATACATTAATCCCAATATTAATCAGAATAACTTACACCCACCTTTGAAGGCTTTTCTCTCCAGTGCCCAGCTGGATGTGGTGCCTGGTCCACAGGTGGGGAAAGGGGTGCCAGGCAACATGGCAGAAGCCACCACGGCCTATTCCCCCCCAGCACATCACTAAAGGCTGGATTTTAAGGCTGAAATGCCTGCCTTTACTGCAGCACCCCACGGTCCATGAAGAAAAGACGAGGAGGAGGCCCTGGTGTGTGCTGAGGTCTCTGTAGCAAGGAAGGGCTGGGCTGGATTCCCCAGTTTCCCCCAGCGGCCCTGGGAACACCCGGGCTGGGAAGGGTACACTCCTGGTGCCATCTAGTGGCACTGGGACATGGAAGGGCCTGGCTCTTTTATGTTTATTATTTGCGTTATTATGGGGCGTTACAGGGAAATATTCCTACATGATGTATCAGTTGTGTGGGCTGTGAGTGGCCCCTTACCAGAGTGAGACTTGTAAGACAACAAAACGTTGGGAACTCAACTCTGCTGTAAAGTTGGATGCACAGAGCACTTAGATGTGTCTGCCTGACAAATAACCAGCTGGTTTATGGGAAGATTGTGAAAGACAGTGATGAGCAGGATAGGTGGGATGTGTCCTGTGCTGTACAGAAAGTGCTGGAGCTTGTGAGTGTGGAGAGGAGAGGTAGAGAGGCAGTGCTGCAGAGCCAGGAACCAAGAACCTGATTTTTTCCCACTCCACAGCAGCTGGGCTTCCTGCTGCAGTAAAGGGCTTTAGGATAAGGTTTTAGTTGGCTTAATCTGGCCTAAGGCCATATGGGCAGCTGAAGATGGGTTTCCGCCCTCGCCCCTGGGTGCCTCCCCACCACCTCATCATATGGCTCTATTGACAGCAAATCAGCAGCCAAAATAAATAAGTGATGAGTTTGCCTTTCCTGTTTGCTTTTCATGAGCCCTGGTTCCATCTCTCTGAGCTCCAGCTGCCAGCTTCATACCTTCTAACTCTCCTGTCTCCTATTGCTACCCTGGTTTTCAGCCTGGTCCCAGCTGCCATCCCTGAGCTGCCCCTTGCTCCAGGGGCTGTGGTCGCCTGTGCTGTCCAGCTTGGCTCACTCAGTCTGTGTGGGACCATTGCCTATTGCCTCAATGGGCTGTTCTAAAAAGGGTGCCAGTCTGCCAGCAGTTTAAAAAAATGGACTGAGTAAACTCAGCAGCTGCTGGGAAAACCCCTGTGTTTCAGGGCTGGGAGGAAGTACTTGCAAGAGCAGACTGTCTGGAGCTGTTTGTTATATCATATACCCTTGCAGGGTTTTGGAAAAATTACAAAGCTGATCTTGGTTCACAGATGAGCATTAGATTTTTTTCTTCAGTGGATTCTACCCTCCACACTGGTCTTTTGTGCCTAACAAAATGGGCTCGTGCTATGAGAAATTATGTCATTTTATTCCCTTCCAGGCTGCCCAGTGCTGAGAAAGATCCAAATTTTCATTCCCAGACGCTTGCTGCAGCTCCTGCTGATGGTGCCACACGATCCATGGCCCATTGTGCCCATGTCTGCTGGGGTCTCATCCAGCATGGTCCAAACTTCGGAGGGAGAGGAGAGTCCAAGAAGGGGGAGGATAAGCCCAAACTGAGGTGTTGCAGCTCGGGCAGAACCTGGGGTAGATGTTAAACGTGAATTTTTCACTGAGAGCCCTATGGGAGAGGGGGAAGAACCCTTCAGAGCGCAGGCTGAGGGATGACCCCTACCCGGCCCGCGCTCGGGGCAGCCCCAGCCCCTGCCCTGCCTGTGCCGCCTCGTCCCATCTGACTGCCGCGGCCCGAGCCAAGCCGCGGACCCCGGGTGCCTTCTCCGGGCTGCCGAGCCCCGTGTGGAGCCGGGATCCGCCGCTAGATGGGAGTAAAACCTGCGGGAACGGCCGAGCCCACGCGTGGGGCCGCGGAGCGGGGCATGGCCCTCAGGGCTGGCACGGGAGCGGCTCTCCCTCAGACACGGCCCAGCGCCAGTGCCGACTGTCGCCCTTTGGCCATTGGCAGGTGATGTTCCTGAGTCCTGTCCACCGACTTTCAGCTAAAAAACTCAGGACAGCGGAGCTGGAGTCACTTGTGGAGAGAAATTTGCCTCCTCTTCAGACCATCGTGAGTCCTGTCCTAGCACCCAGCCGGGCGCTGGGGTGGCTCCCTGGTCCCTCAGCCTGAGGGGGCTTCCTTCTCCTGTTGTGTTTACACTTAGGTTTCCCACAAATTCCCACCAATTCACTTGTCTTTACTCCCTGAGATGTCAGCCCTGGCAAAAATGCTGTGCCCATCCTTGCTTTGTCTCCGTCCTTGCCATGGGGAAAGCCCTTTAGCCAAGGTCCCTGCCTGGATGGGCTTTGGGGCTGCTGCAGCTGCCCTGGCTGTCCCTGGCTCAGGCCTGTGCCCAGAGCGCAGCAGGTGTCCCGGGGAGTCCTGGGGCTGGAGTTTGTGCTGCAAGGAGAGAATGCCATGAGGAACAGGGTGCACTGTGTCATAGCTCAAACCTGTGGTGGTTTCTTTAGAGAGGTTGTCCCGGGCTAGTGGGATTCAGCCTTCTGCTCTTTCATGTCCTGCATGGTCATTGGTAGCTGCCCTGTCAGCAGCACTTTCTTGGCTCCTTCTTAAACCAAACAAGCCCAGGCTGGCAGAGCTCAGGCCACAAGATCGTAATCAAAAATAGTCATGCCTGAAATGTTTTTCCCAAGAGTGCCTGATAGCCACATGGACAGGGATTACTGTGGGCATGGTGGGAAATGTCTCTGCATACCCAGCTTCTTGCAGGGAGGGAGGAGGTGGCAGTGACTGCCAAGTGCCCATGTCCTGTGAGGCAGACTGAGGCCAAAGAAGCAGAGCTCTGGCATCATCTTCCCTACAGCTTTCCTAAAAAACAGGGCCCTGGAGGAATGTAGAATTGCCAGCAAACCTTGGGCATTCCCAACATATAAGGAAGAGTTGAGTGAGTGGTTGCTGAGACTGATCAGGGAAGAACTGCAATCAGAGGACAGGGCCTGGTATCAAAGCCATTGTGGAGCTGAATTTCCCTGAAAACTGCTTTGCCTTCCCTGCTTTGCCATCCCTGCTTTGCCATCCCTGCTTTGCCTGCCCTGCCCTGCTTTGCCTTGCCTTGCCTTGCCTTGCCTACCCTGCTTTGCCTTGCCTTCCCTTCCCACTACTGCATTTCCTTCTAGAAGCAATGTTTTTAGTTCTTTGAGAGCCAACATCTTGTCTACTTTCTTTTCTAAATTAAGCCATGTTGGTTCCTTCAGTGCTTTCTCAGATATCACATTTTAGTCTGTCAGTCATTCTCCCTTTTGACTTTTGGACTCTGGAATGCCAAGAATGGACATTGCACAGTTACCAAGCTCTGGCAATAACAGCTGGAGTAGGGGAGTTTCTTTCTGTGTTGTCCTGATGTCCCTCCTTTTTGCATTTCCCAGTTGGAGGCTTCCTTTTTCACAGCAGTGTGCTGACACAGCCCGTTCATGACCTGTCATTACTCTGGAGTGTTTGAATTTTTGCAGAGTTATTACTGAATAGGCAATTTCCTCCGTGTGTTTGTACAGTTGTTTACTTCTGTTGCATTGCCATATGCTGTTCTTGTTGTGTTTGAACTGCATCCTATTGGTTTTTTAATTTTCCTGGATAATTCTGAGATCAGATTCTGTCTCCTATTCCTGGTCACCATGCTTGCAGTTCCTGGATCTCTTGTAAGCTTTCTGTGTGTTTCAGCATTCAAATCATTAATGAGTCTGGCTCAGACAAGGCTTCTGTGGACTTGCACTCAATACCCCCTGCAGTTTTGCTCTGACCATGGATGTCTATCCAGTTTTGTGTCTGCTTCCCAGAAGCTTTGCAAGAGCAGTCCCCCAGCCCAAGGTCTCTATGCCCAGAGGTGTGGTGCTTCCCAGACCTGTGCCAAACCACAGTCAGCCCTCACTTATTTACATGAATGGTACTTGTGACAGCGTTAAAAACCTTGCTAAAGTCAACAGTCCCAGCCATCCCACCTGACCATGAACAAGAACTTCCTTACTGTGAGGGTGACTAAGCACTGATTTTCAAAAGGAGCTTGGACAAAATGCTGAGTAATGTGGTCCAGGTGTGCTTGAGCAGGCAGGTTGGACTGGATGACCTTCATGGTGCCTTCCAACATTACCCATTCCATGATTCTGCAATCCATAGCTGCTCTGCTTTCAGGGAAGTGAAACTCCTGCCCTGGAGGGAAAGCAAATAGATTTAGGCAGAACAAATTTAATTTAAAACAGTCTTGGTGTATTGTCTTGGTATCGTTCTCATGTTGAAAATTCTTTAATTCTACTGATATTTTTCTAGGAAATGTCTTTTGAGATCAGCACTGCTTGCTCTTGCCTAGGGAGCTGCCTCCCTCTCAGCCACTGAGGTGGATGGCTGCAGGAGGGCTTTTCCAAATACACTGTGCTGGGACAAGCTGGGTAGATGAAATCCACCTCTGGAAGCCTCTGGTTTATTTGGGCTGCAATGGGGGCACAACTTGTTTGTGTTATCTTATTTAATTTACTTTTTGGCAGCATCACTGGCATAAGCAGCCCCTTCTGCATGTGTGACCTCCCCTGGGCAAGTGGTGAGGGGGAGGACAGAGATTGCTTAACCCAAGGTTGCTGCTGGAGCAGATGCACCTCTGAGCATTTAAAATTGTGTTCCCATGGTGTTTCTCATGCCTCAGTACCAGCATCTGTGCTTCAGCTTTCCAGTTGCTCCCCAGATGCCTGTGCCACAGTTTTACATTCATCTTCTGGAATTTGAATAGCTTGTTTTCTTCGTGTAATTCCTTCTTGAACTTCAAGGGATTAAGGAATTTATGATTCAGCTGAATTCCCAACATGCTGCACATCCTCCTAGCTCACTGGGAGGTTTCTTCGTGCCTTTAATATTATGTTCTGAGGAGCTGCCTGCTCATCTAAATTCCTCTTTCCTCCTAGACCAACGTGCCCCAGGGTCTTCCCTGTTTTATCTGTGTCTGTAATCTAACCTCACTTACTTCATTTTTCCTGTTCCCTCTGTTCTGACAATTGACATTTCTCTGGTCTCTTTTCCTCTGCCCAGAGCTGGATCTTTTCTCCCACCCATGAAAAGGGGGATCAGAAAAGCAGTCCTGAGCCCTGTGTACTCAGTGCAGAGGTGAGGAGCACCTCCCAGGCCATCTGTGGAGGCTCAGGCTCACAAGGGGCATCCTTAGAGTTGAAGCAGGACAGCCCCCATGTTAAAGCTTCTCTGGAAGGAGTGAGGGGGACAACAGCAGAGCACGGTACCCTAGAAGGAAAGTGTGGAATCTCCAAAATGTCAGACTGGAGGATATAAGAAGTCTGAGGAGGAGGATGGCACAGAGGCTGAGGGCAGCCATGCCTCACCCACATGGGTGTCTCCAATGCTAACAGGCTCTGCCCAGCACAGGGCTGCAGCTGAGCTTCAGGCTGAAAATCTGCAGGATCCCTGGGGACACTAAGGCACACGGCCCTGGGCGTAGCTGTCTCACATCAATGCTGTGCCTCAGTTTCCATTCTAAAGCTTCAGTGCTGGTGCTGCATGTCCTGCCGTGTTTTGTCAGGTGTGTCCCCGCTGTGGGAAGGTGCAGGGGTTTGTCTGTCCTGTCTCACTGCAAGGCCCTGCAGGCAAACCTAAGCTGGTTTCTGGCTCATTTGTGTCCTGGTCTTCAGCAGACTCTGAGCTGCCAAACCCCTGGGGTTAAGCTGTTTGTTTAGGGCTGTCCCTCTCCAATACCAGCAGAGTGCTGGGGCTTTACTGAAGGGCTCTAAGGATGCAGGAAAAGAAGCGATTCTGGTAAATCACGTGTCTCAAGGATTTTGAAACTGTCCAGGCTGCCAGACATGACACAAGCTCAGATTTCAGCGTGCTTTAAGCACCATGTCAAAAGCAAGGCTGTAGCTACCAACAAAGGCAGAGCATGGCCTGAGTCATTTGCTTGGAAAATCCAGATCCCAGTTCTTCCATTTGTGGACAAATAACAGAACACTGTTCTGGAGGAACAGCACCAGTGTTTATGACACTGCACTGGAGAAACAGCGCTCTGGGTTCATTTAGATGCCATCTGATTTCTATTTTCATAAAAGCAGAGATGTTTATGTTAGCCTCAAATGTTTTGCACAATGCTGGGCTGCTATGGTTTCAGCACTGGTGAAATTTCCCTTTTACCTCAGACAGGTTGCAGATGGGTGCCTCTCTCCTGGCCATAAGTAAGGGCTGGGGACAATTCCTGTGCTGGCCAGGTTCTCCTGGGACTGCCAGGCTCTGCCAGCACAGGCAGGGCAGCACTGCTGTGCCACTGACGTGCTGAGGCTTTGATACCCAGAGCAAAGGCTGTTCCCCAGCCTGGGCTGACACCTCCAGCATCTCCCCCAGGGCTGTGCTCAGAGCTGATGCCAGGGGACTTGGACACAAGCCAGCCTGTCCTCTAACAGCCACTGGCTTGGGGAAGGCACTATTGCTGGCCAGAAGGATCTCCACTGAAGTCTCCACTCCATGCCTGTGTTCAGGAGAGACATGTCCCAGTAATGAATGTGTGGTCAGTAAAGGGTGCAGCAGGTGGGTCTACACCATGAACAGAGGTTGCAGAAGCTGGGCTTACTTAACCTGGCAACAAGGAAGATAAAGGACAATTTGACAGCAACCCACATGAAAGGTGGTTATGACGGTTACAGAGTCAAAATTTTCTCAGTATCAGCAGGTGATACACCAAGGGAAAATAGGCACAGGCTCTAGTTCAGAAAGTTCAGGTTCAACATCAAGGGAAAAACTTCTTCCCTAGGAGAAGATTCTGCCAGAGAGGTGGCAGACTTGCTGCCTAAAGGCTGTTCAAGACTTCTCTAGGCAAAGACACAGGATGACCTGAGCTAGTGTTGGCAGTAGTCCTGCTTTGAATGGGAAGGTGGAGTGGAGCCTCCAGAGCCCCCTTACAGCAGTGGTGAGCCCCATGGTCAGGCCAAACTGACTTACAGCTTCTGTGAGTATTTAATGGAGCATCACTTCTCACCTAACTGAAAATAAGCAGGAGATGAGGGCTCTGTGGGCTTTTTGGCAAGTTTCTTCCCAAGCATGGTGCAACGGGGAGGTGGATGGAGCAGAGGGCTGGGCTGAAGGACACATCTGTAATTTTGTAACATTGACCTGTTGTACTAAGAGAAAGGGCAAACAAAGAGAGGGAAAACATAATAGACTAAGAGGGGTTTGCATCTCCTCAAAGGCAGGAATTTTTTTCTTTACCCCACACCATGTGGGACAGACAAAGTCCCTACCAGGGACCAGATATGAGCGGAATAGGAGGATAGGAATTTCCTTGTGTCACTGAATGGTCCTTCCCAGTCTGAGGCATGCTGGCATCAAGGACCTGCATTTTTGTATTGCTTCCTGGGAAGCAAGGCCTCCCAAGAGGCTGTGGCAAGGCTGGAATTTCCCACAAGGCCCTGCTTTCTCAAGTCATTGAACCAAGAAGTGGTGCTTGCTTGGAATGTTTGTTCTTATGGACATGACTGAAGAATAAACACATGTCCCAGCTGCACACAAGGACATGAGGCAGAGCTCCAGGCTCCCATTAAGTCCAGAGCAAAAGATATGGGAGTTTTTTATGAGGTAAAGTTAACTGGAATTAATAAATGCAATTTATGGAATTTATAAAGGGTCTCTTGTAAAGACATTTTCTATATTTAACATAGTGCCATCTTTGTTTTGTTTTTCTACTGGGTGACAAGAAGAAAGAGAACAGAAGACAATTTTGATGAAGAAATATGGGAAGACATTTACCAATGTGACTTCTTACACTGCTTTTGGAATTGAAAATGAGGTTTGGCAATGTCTGAGGGTGACCTTTCACAATGTCACTCACTGCTTCTCTTGAATCTCTGGGCACTACACCAAAATTATTTAAATAAACACAAATTTCAAATAGTATGGAGCCAAATTACCCAATCTGCAAATCTCAAACGTTTTGGGCAGCTGGGAGAGGGTGCAGGATGGCAGCATGGCTCAAGAGAACCAGCCCAGCATCCTCTCCATGCCAGTGTCAAGAATAGGTGCCCAGAGATAGCTGGAGTGGTGGGAGAGGCATAATCCACCCTCTTATACTCTCCCATACTCCAACACTTTTCAGCTTACCCATTTCCTGAGCCAGAGCAGTCTGTATTTGAGAGCCCTCAATGTTGTTTTGTTCCTTCTGTCCATTCTCCATCCCTGACTGTTTTCTGCTTTCGGCTGAGCTTTTAGTAACCACGGCATCCTGCAGCAGGAGATGCTGCAGCCTAATTACACCTTGTGCAAAAAAAGCTTATGTTTTCTGTTTTTGGGTTATGCACCTACTGTCTTCATCTGAAACCTCTTCTGTGGAAAGACACAGATTTCCTCTTTTCATCTTATTTAGTCTTCCACTGTTCCGCAGCCTCCCATCCTCAGCTGGCCCATTTCCAGCCTGAGGAGTCCTGTCCTGCTCATGCAGAAGCTCTGCCATGTCTCTGGACTTTCTCTTCTGCTATCACATCTTCAAGGTGAGGGACCCAAAGGGCACAATTTCTGGGCTGGGGCTGCCATGGGTTTTTGTTATGACATGATTTTCCGCTCTAGATTTGTTTGCTTTCCCCCCCTCTTTTAGTAACTCCTCGCATTTAATTTGAGGTTTCTTCTCTTTTCCTTGCATTAGGTAACATTTCTACAAAGCTATAAATGTTACATAATGCCCGGGGTCTCATTTGGCTCCCCTGTTTTGTATGTAAAACAAGAATTTGTTTCCCTTTACATAATTTCCTCTGCCACTTGAACACCTGTTTGCTAAGCATCATAAGGTCACCTTTACTGCCATGAGCCATTTGGTATCATCTGCAACAGCTGTCACCTGCCTGTCCACCTTGCCCAGGTTTCTGCAGACATCCCAGCACAACCCAGCAGAGAAGAGCAGCCCTCCAGTATGAAAACTGCACCATATTTCCCATCTTTGCTCTGTTACTTGTTCTTGTAAGAGCCTCTCACTCACCTATTGCTCCCCAGCTTCTCTCTGAGCCTATGACAAGAACTTTCCAAATGCCTTTTGGAAACCTCAGTAGGCTACAGCCTCTCCCTTGTGCTTCCTTGCTCTCCCCACAGAACCCCTGGGGGTGGCTGAGGTGCCAAGCTGGGCTGGTTCTTCCCTGGTGAATCACCATGAGACAGGTCAGAAAGGTGCCTGCCAGGTGCTGGGGACACCTGATACAGGGGCCTGGACTCTGTGGGTGGCTTCCAGGTTATTTGAAGGCATCCAAGAGCTGCCCTTGCTGCAGGGTCTGTGCCTGCCACCCTGCAGACCCTGCTCTGGAGGGAGCTGGCTGGTCCCTGCTCCAGTGAAGGACACTTCCTGGGCATGGAGCCACACTGCAACAGGGATACTGATGCTTTGTGCTCTCCAAGGCTCACCAACAGATTTCCCTCTTGAATCTGCTCCAAAAGGAGACAGATCTGCCAGGTTTCCTAAGTCTTTGACACCTGTCTGTCCAAGCATATCACAGACCCACTCTTTCTCCTTCCACACATTACATTTGAGCTTTGCATCTCAGGACAGGTTCCCTCCTTGCCATGCCCAGTGTTTTGAATTTCGTTTCATGAGAATCACAGAGCAGCAGATGGTAAGGCTGCTGCCTTACACCAGGGATGTCCCAGATGTGGTCTGGAGGACAGCCCACAGTGACAGCCCACAGCACCCATGACAATGGCATTCCTCCTTCCTTCTGATGATCCTGGAGGTTGTTCACTCAGTTTCAGGCAGATAGGCTTTGAAGCTAAAGCTGTGAGTACAGAGTGTCCTCAGCTTTAGATCCTGTAGATGCTTTTTTTCGAATTCAGAAATCAATACTTGAGGGGAACATTGTGGCAGAGAGTAAGCATGTCTATGGAAATGACACACAGATGACAGCTGAGGAAAACAGATTATTTTCTGGGGTTACTTAATGGTAAAACCAGTATTTTTTGTTGTGGTGGGGAAATGACCTATTTGTGAGTGGGAGGGAGTGGACATGTTTGGGGCTGCTGTTCATGTGACAGTCACCCTCTCTTGGTGTGTCCCATGGGACTGACCCCTGCTGTTGCCTTACAGAAGTGCAAAGCCCATGGGTTCCAGGGAGGTCTTCCAGAGTGAGATGCAGACAACTTTGAATACAGGAAAGTGATTTAAGTTGCCAGATTTCCAGGAGCTGCCAGAAACAAAATTGTTCCAAAGCAGCAGAGAGCTTCTTTATGTGGGTCCTGAGGGCCTGAGCAGGAGTGGAGGTGAACAGCTGTCCTGGGGCATGGGAGGGAGTTTGGGTTATTTCCTCCAGCCCAGCTTGGCTGCAATGTTCTCCTTGGCCAAGGACACAATGACCTCTCTACATCCCTTCATTTCTGTAAGGTAGTTAAAAACTTGCTTGTTCCAGCCTGCAAAAGCTAATTTACAAATGAAGTAAAAACATCTAGGGCTGTGATATCCAGCTTTCAGCAAGACCAACACTTTTCTGGAATACACCAAGGAGTTCCAGGAAGAAAATTCTGCCTCAAAGCATTGACTTCCTGGAGCTAATCTTCTGTAGGAAAATACAGTGTTTCAATACCTAATAGCCTTCCATATCCTGGTCTTTTCCCAGCACAACTAGTTGCCCTGTATTTTCTGGCCAATTAACCTGTGTTGATTGAGATGCAGGTTCAGCTTGGCAGCATGAACAGACATGGTCAGGGAGAATGGAAAATTTTATGTTAAATCCTGTGGTAAGAATGCACTGACTTTATTCAAGGCTGGAAACTTTGAGATAGAAAAGTGAAACTGAAACGTGTGAAAAAAGAGAAAGATTGGAGTTATCCACTGAGCAACAGGGAAAGTATGGGGGAAGTGACCTGTTGTGGCAGAGCTGTGGTCTTGCTGTACCAACAAGATATTGCAGGATCTTTACATCTTCTCTGATTCCTGTGTCAATAATTTCTGTTATTCCCTGAATATGACTGTTTTTAAAGGTGAAGACTGGCACCAGAGGCATGCGGGCCAGCAAGAGCAGAAGGCAAATATTATCTCTAGGTCCTTCTGCAGGGGTGGTGAGGTGTGTTTTGTGGCTGCATTTCTCTTCACAGAGAAAAGCAAGGCACAACTTCCCAAGGATATTTTCTGGGAATTGCAGTGAGGAACTTCAGAGAAAGAAAAAAAATTCTTATTTCAACTGCTGCTCCTCTTGTTGTGCTCATGTGGAATGTGTTCTGGAGATTGCTTACCCGAGGTGACCAATTGCATCCACGTGTGTGTGTCGGGACTGTCAGGTGACAGTCATGGGATTTTGTTCAGTTCAGTTCGGTTGAGTGCTTGTGCAGTTTCAGTTTAGATGTAGTGTAATATAGTATAGAATAATATAGTATAACAAAGTAATTAATTAGCCTTCTGATATCAATGGAGTCAAATGCATCATTCTTCCCGCACGTCGGGGGCCTGCTTTACTATAGTGTGTCTTTGGCTCTTCCAGTCTGACTCTTCATTTTTCACACAGATCCCATCATGTGTCTGGTCAGGGATGATGATAGAGGTGCTGGGGGGAGAGGAGATGAACAGGAATGGTGGCACTGTATGGTCACAGCTTCCTCTGATCAGAGTCCTGGAATGGCTATGGTCCAGAGCAACTGAAACCATCCATGAAGTGTGATTAGAGTAGTTGGCACTGTTCATGAGCTGTCTGTTCCTCATTTGCACTGCTGTCCCTGCCACAGTTTTGCAACAGTTGAAGAAAAAAGCAAATAAAACCCAGCCATTCATGGTGGTCAGGGAAGGAATGTGAGACCCAGAATCCCCTCAGGGATGCTGTCTGCCATGTCCATGCCCCAGCAACATGCAATACTGGGACTTTCCAAGTCACATCTTGCATCTCCTTGCTGACACCTTTTGCATCACAATGCCCCAGGTGTTGCATAGTGGATAGCAGAAGGGAGGGTGGTGGGAGAGTTTGCTCCATTTCCAAACTTGTTTCTTTAGCCTGGTTGAAAATCTAAGCTGGTCTGGTGGCCAAAGAGTGCACAGGGACTTTTGGGCCAGGGGTCAAAAACCAGCTGTGAGACCATGAGCAGTCCTAGGGCCAGCCACATCTGTCTTTCATGTCCTGCTCTGTCAAAGGCAGAACAGCCCCTTTTCCAGGGCACAGAGAGAATAAGCACTCATCACTGAGCTCTGATCCTGGGCACAAACGACCATCTAAATAGATGGTTGGTCCAAGGAGGGATGAGGGCAAGAACCTCTTCTCCCACCGGAACAGCAGTGGGGTTTGAGCTGGTGGGAGCAGAGTGTGATTTCTACAGGGCTATTGCTGTGCATCTGGCCTGAAAAAAAAGTGTAGTCCACTTCTTGAAGAATTTTTTGGCTTGGCTTGATTCCATTTATATTGGCAGTTGAAGCATGTTTCAGTGGTACCAGGGAAATGCTTTGCACTGGAAATATAAAGCAGGCAGCAAAATCTTCACACCTTGTAGCAAAGATTTTTAAGGCCAGTCCTGTCCAGATGTGCTAAATCTATACAGAAAATAATGACTCAAAATCATTGTGGCTAAAACCAAGTATAGATATAGAAATATGGATTGTATTATATTGAGCCAACTTGCAGGTTTTAGACTGAACTATACAGGCTGTTTGCCTCTAGTTTCTCCCAGCCATTGTTAAGGAGACTGCTCAAAGTTCCCTTGCCAATGTTTTTTTGTAATGAGGGATAAGTTAAAGCAAACAAACTCAAAGTGAAGCAAACACAATTCAACTGTGTGGAGAAAAGCCAATAAAAATAGTGCCTATGTCCTTATTTTTGGTTTGATGTGGGCTGACCTATTGGACACACATTGTGATGTCAGCTGGACTGGGACATGATGATATATGTGTGTACTGCTCTGAGACACTGGACAGCTCTGCTTGTGCTAAGAAAAGTGGCTTGGCTGGGGACCAAAATGGCCTCTTCCCCACAGATATGGCCTCTTCCCCAGAGAGACACAGACTAGAGAGTGTGTTGGGCAGGAAAGGAAAGTGAGAGAGCAGAGGAAACATGAGACCAAGGGTTGAGAGGGCATGTGCATTCCTGGGCTGATGAAATTGCCATCTGTCTTAGTTCTCTGCAGGGTAAACACAGCGCCCACAATGCCAAGGAGGCTGAGGACAGCAATTGTGCAGCTGCTGGTCTGAGGGATGTTCAGCTGCCATGGGCTCCCTGTGCACCTCTGAGCTTTGTTTGTCCATCATGATCTCTCTAGGTAGCTCTTAGGAGGAGATTTTTTGCCAAATGTGCAGTTGCTACCTGGGCTCTGACTGCAGAGGTTTCCTCCTCTTCACAGCTGAGCAGCCACATTGGGGATTTCAAAAGGTCACACCACTGATGAATTATCTGTTTCCTCCATGTGATAAATGAGAAAGTTCAGTCTGCTTTCCAGAGCTACCAGGTCCCCTCTGGGACCAACACTGTGTGTCCCTGACACTGGCTTCAAGAGGCAGCTTGGTGCTCACTTCTTCTTGCAGTGAGCCCCAGACCAAAACAGGGCACTCTCCAAACTCCCCATGGCCAACCCTCCATGCTGCACAAACACAGTTCATTCCTCTGTTTCCTTTTCTTCTTGATTTAGGTGGGTTGTTGTCAGAAGTAAGCAAGGTAGAAACATCCATCAGGACCCCATGGGGATGGAGGCTGCTGATCCCTATGATCTCCAGTCCGTCAGCTGATCCTGTGCCAGCAGGACCAATGCCCACTGGGAGGGGCTCCTTGGCACCCCAGCAGACACAGCTCAGCATATTTCTGACTTGGTGTAAGTCAGGGACATTTCTGCCCCAGCATTGTGCAGTGCATGTGAACACTCTTCTGGTTCTGTGGTCATCTCCTTCCTGCTCCCCCCTCAACTGATCTTCATAATGTGCAGCATTTAAACAGTTCTGTCTGACTATAAGAGGTGATAAGTGATGTTTGATGACCTTCATTAGTGGCATTATTTTAATTAAACTGTGTGAAGGACAGATGGGAGAGCAGTCCTCTGCTGAGAAATACATGCCTCTGCTTTAAAGAAAATGCTTGGATCTGGCAGCTAAATGGCAGCTAAAATCAGGACTAGGAAAGAGCTCTGGCCAAGCAGCTCAAGAAGGGCCTTTGTTTTCTGGATGCTGTGGTTGAAGGCAGGGCTGAGTTTAGGACAAGTTGCTGTTTGTGGGACTGATCACTTACAGATTGGTGAAGGTGCATCTGCAGGGCTGTGGTTCCTGTGGCAGAGGGGCAGTGGAGGGCTGGGTAAGGCACTCCTTGCTCCATGCTCTCCTCCTGTGTAGCTCAGTTTTGGCATGTCACACACTGTTACCTGAATATTCATCCTCAATAGAATTCTGGCCTCACACTGACTTTGTGTGCAGCACAGCTCTGACTGACAACACTGAAGCTTTGCAGGTTGATGAAGAAATCCTTTTTGGAAAAATAAACCTCTGCCTCACATTGTGGATACACCACACCATTTCTTGCCATGCTTGGTACTGTATAGAGGGAGGGAAATAACCCATTCTCCACTTGTGTTTTTCCCAGAGAAATGAAAATGCATTAAAGAGAACAGAAACACTGGAGAGTCAGATGGTCTGAGCATTGACAACATATCATCTGTCACTGCCAGTGCTCATGTGAGCTCTGGCAGCCGTTGCCTTGCCTACGGTTCAAGGGAAAATGAGTATATGCTTCCAGCTGATTGCATCACTGCCAAATATAGACCTACACATCCTAGCTGGTCGTCATCTGACCTTGAAGGCTGTGTCTCCCCAGCTTTCACTCACAGTTCTGATGTCCCTCCCGAGGCTCTGCCTGTGTGTGGACACTTTCCGCAGCTTGTGCTGTGTACTGGAGACCCACACCCAGGCCCCCAGGAGACACCTTTGCTGACCTCATGTGTCTTGCCCTTGGCTAGGAGTATCTAGGGCAGCTGGGTCACTGTGTTACAGTGCTTTAGCCCCTGAGTGTGGTTTTGTTGTGTCTTTGGAGATGGAATGCCATGGTCTGTTTGGGATAGCCCATTGCTACCCAGTCACCTCATGCTGCAGTCACCCAAGCCAGGTGAAAGTTAGCACAAGCACAGCCAGGTGTTCATAATCTGTTCTTGCCCCTGAGAGCTCCATGACTTGTACTCATGAAAGATGGAAATGAAGGTACAAAAGGCTTGTCTGAGTCACAACCTGCACGAATGTTCCACCAGAGAAGCTTCCTGCCTCTTCCTGCTCCTATGCTGTGGTTTGTACCCATCAGGAACCTCTGACAGAGGCAGTATTTAAAGAGCTTTGCTCAGAGACCAGCTCTGGGTTCCCTTCCTGGTGCTGGTGCTAGGTCACCCTTCCCCTCCACAGCACAGCCATCCTCCTCTGACATCCTCCCAGGATGTCCAGACATGTATCCCCTTTCTCCTGGGAACTCTTCCAGTTGCCTCCTTAGTAAGGAGGTGGACAAGCACTTGATTGCAGTGCTGGTTGTTTCTCATCTTACACACACAGGCAGAGACTTCCCTCCTGCAGCAGCTGTCTGACAAACAGCTCTGCTGCTAGGAGAGGTGACATTGCCCCTGGCCCTGGTGACTTCTCAGCCTGTCCTAAAGAAGAACACCTCTTGCATCAGACCTCACAGGCTGCCCTGATGATGCACAGGTGAAACACCTAAAAAACCAAGCACGTATCTCATCACTGGCTCAAGAGAGCAGCCCCCTCAGCTTCTGAGTGACTGACATCCACCTTGTCCTTTTGGGCATATCCTGCATGGATTTGTACAGCGAAAGCTTCAGAATGCAGAGAATTCAGAATTTCAGGACTGCCCGTTTGACAGTCCTGAATACTGGAAGTAGTGATAGTAGAGATTGTAAGATGATAGAATGTTTTCTGGTTTTTGAGTAATTTTTTACATTTGGCAGGAGCTGCACAGCAGAACCGCTGAGATTCTTGATGTCTCATGGACCTGGACAGGACAGAGAAATGTTCTGCATGTTTGCATTTCCATCATAATATGTTAAAGCTCCTACAATACTGTGATTGATCTGTGAGCTGTTATGGCCTGAATTTTCTGATATTTTCCTTTCAGAGAATGTTAGCAGAAGGAACACTACCAAAACCCATGCTGGGACTCAGATATCTAAGGCCATGCTGTGGCACAGCATGGGAACACAGTGGGGATTTCACACATCAGCACAACCAGTTCTTGGGTCCCAGACTTCATGGCTTGAGTTGCCAAACAAAATACCCGATTAGCCCACTTTCTGTGGAGGAAAAGTGTTGAATTTCCACAAAACTGTTATTTGAAGGGCTGAAACTGGGCAAAAGGCTGGCTACAGAGTGTCTGGAAGAAAAACAGTTGTTATGGCAGTGGTATGTGTGGGGGCACTGTGTGCATGTGTGATGCACGAGCCTTTGGCTAAGAAAATATCTATACATTCATCACAACTCCAGTTTTCTGCTCTCAAAAACCTATAGATTGTATTACCTCCATTTCTGCCAGGAAAGTACCCCTACAGAGGATATCTCTGTGTATAGAGAGGTAAACAGATTGCAGAAATCTGCTGTGTGTTGATTCTCTTTATGATATTTTGCACATTAACATGGAAGTGTTGCTTATGTACTGCTGAAAGCAGGAATTTGCTTTTCAATTCAAGTTATATTGAAATGCATGAAAATGGGCAATTTATAATTTTGAATAATAAGCTGAAGTTTGCAGTATAGAGTTGTTCATATGAGATAGTAGAAAATTACAATGGAAAGAATAACATCACATGTGGATAGACACAGTATTATTTTGTACAGAAATAGGCTTTTATACAAAGATAATGTTACATGAAGAGATGGGGTTCTGCCAGTGGTCTACAGGGAATATTGAGGGTTTTGAGGTAGGTGGAAGGTAGAACTTGTCCTTTTCTTAAGTGTGGTTTCCACCCAAGAGAAGTTGGCTGAAGAGGTTGTTCTGGACAATGCATGAATTTGGTCTTTCTTCAAAAGCTGCTATTGATTTCATGCTGTACGTGCTGATCTGACAAAATGTTCCCCAAGTAAACGCAATCTGAGCCCTTTGAGAGAAGCTTCACAGAGAAATCAAATCAAACAAAAATGGGAGCTTGGGCAGTTCATGCATTCCACAGTAATACTTTAGTCTTAGTGATATTTTTAATGGATCTGAATGGGATGCTGAGCTGGAGAGTTAAACAAAGACTTACAGAAGATTTTTGAACATGGCCAGAGGCATGGCAGACACTTGAAGGCTGCACTCCCACCTCAGTCTCTGCTTCTGCAGCCTCCTGTGTTTCCCTTACTGACATACAGCTAAGGTTATCTGGAGTACTCCTCATGCTGGGTTTTTTGCCAGCTCCAGGACTAACCTGAGGATCTCACCTGCAGTGTCTTTGCAAGCTGCCAAGGCTGCTCCAGCAGCAGGTCTAGCTCATGCAGCATGTGCAAGAGTTTCCTCCGCTTTTTCAGTAGCTCTTTCCCAGTAAATCTTAGGAGGGATCTTTTTGCATCCTAGAGGAGGGACACAATGCTTGTGAGAGCTGCTTTCTGCAAACCACCCGTGTCCAGGCAGCAATGACACCTCTGAATGCGGTGTGACCTCTTCAGGTGGCATTCCCTTCACACCCACTTGCCTCAAAGCTGGTGTGGTCCACAGTTGAGGTCTAGCACAAGCTTGTCACAAGCAGGTGGCTGCCAGGATCCTGCTGGGCTGAATGCCTCTCTTGGGGCATTGGACATACCTGTGGCAGGGGGAGTGGGTAGCCTCAGCCAAGGTTTTTGATTCTGTGTAGCCCCATGCAGATTGTGAAGGGGCTGTGTCAAAATGAGTGAAGTTGGGGGTGAGATGGGGGCTGAGACAAGGAATGTGCTGTGCAGCACCATGAAGATGACAGTCCCTGTTCCACAGGCCAGATGGTTTTCACCACTTCTTAAAGCCTTGGTGTAGAGGAAAGGCGGCTGCAATAAAACCAAAGAGCAGAAACAGCCCTCTGTTAACTAGGACATAGCACTGTTAATTTTATCCTAAACCGCGCACTTGGTTGAGCTCTCAGCTACACTGCTCTTGCCAGTGGGACTTAGGGGTTGGCCTCATGCCTTTGGGATAGGGCTCAAAATCTCTTGAAGACTCCAGGACCAATATTGTTCTACCTAAGGACTTGTTATAACCTCCTCCCATCTGAGAGGAGTACTTTTGAGAGCTCAGCTTTTCTGCTAAATAATAAATTTTCCTCTTTTATTAGTCCATTATGAGAGTTATTACAGCTCAAGTGTTCTGTCCTATTTGGATAAAAACTACTTGGATAAATAGCACTGAATTCCTCGACCTCAAATGATGGTTTTTCTGGGCACTGGTACATAATTTGCCCTGCTGTGTCCCATCTGCTGGAAGGTTGAGAGAACTGGGAGAATGCAGTCCCAGGGCCTCACTGGGTAGTGCTGGGAGACATCAGGAGACTTGTGAAAGAAGGACCTGAATACCTTAGGAAAAGACCCAGAGAAGAGATGAAAAATGTCACTGTAGGGAAACCTCCAAACTGGTCAGTCCAAAAGGGGTTTTTAAACCTGATTTCTGCAGGAAAAAGCCCCTGGTAGCAAGGAGTTGTGGTGCCCAGCAGGTGCAAACGTTCACTTCATAGTAACCTTAAAAACTTCATACTGCTTTGAAAAAATATGGTTAACTTCTCCTCTGTAACACGCCCCTGAACTGCCTAGTGGGTGTGTCCGCTCCATTGCATTTCCTCTCTTTCCTCCTAGGAAGTGGGATTCACCTCTCTTCCCATTACTATGGATTTGTTTCTTTGCTAGGGTGGAAATCCATGTTTCCTGCACTGATGAGTAATTCCTGAAATCCCCTGACATTAGCTGCCATCTCTATTATTGTGGCTACAGGAAAGCTATTTTGTGTTTCAAGGATATCAGCATGGTGGTGTGGCCACATCCTCTTCTAAGTCATGCAGGAAGGCAGCAATTACTCTTGTGGGTTTCAATCTACAGCACAGAAAAACATGATTTTGCTAGGGCCACACTCAAGCCCACTTACCTCTAGCCTGTTCCCAAAACATCCTTCCTTCCTGGTGCTCCTGCCTGTTAGTCCCCAGTAGTGGCTTTTGATCCAAGCAGGAGGCAGGTGATGGAGCAGCAAGTGAAACCTTCCTGGGAAATGCTGGACTTGCAGCCTGTGTGCCCTAATTCCTGTTGGGAAGGAGGCTCTGCCATCCCACTCACTGCAGCTGTGCTTTTCCTCTGAAATGCTCCATGCATTGCCAGGCTTCAGGTCTCTTCCCAGTGGATTGGGCTTTCCAGGTTTTCTTCTACTAAAATTCATATTAGCTGTGCTAAAGGCAGGATTTGAAAATGGATATTGGCAAATTGTTGCCACATCCTTGGTGAAGATGAAATTGCAGATACATTTCCTGCTTTACAGCAATTAGCAGGTGAGGAATGTGTCACCCAGGCACGTCACTGCCCACCTGGAAAAGCCCACCTACCAAACCACTTTGCTCTGGTACGTCTCTCTCTTAAAATCAGCACATCAGTAAATCCTGTGGCCTTTAGTCCAGTGCTGTCATTTTTAGTGGATTTTAGAAAGAGGATCCAGGATGAAAGGGAAGGAATTGCTGGCATTATGGCTTCTTAACCCTTCATTTCCAGGTCAGCAGTTCCCAAAGTTTCTCATCAGGCCCTAACAAAACATTCCTGCTGTTTTTTTCTCCCCATCACACTCACACTTGAGTCTGTGAGCTCTCTGGAGGTTTTGCTTCCCCTGCAGCAAGGGCAGAGGTTCCCCAGGTGTCCCTGGGGACTCAGCACACCACAGATGGCTCCTGCAGGAGCAGAGGAGGGAGTAATGCCTCAGACCACCCCTGCTGTGCTGGGTTTGTGTCCTTTCATCTTTTGCACTGCAAATTGCAAGTCTTCTGTCAAATGATGGAAGTGCCAGGTGGGATGGATGGGTAGGGAGGCAGGAGTGTGTGTGTCTGAGCTCAGCCTGTGCCCAGTGTGGTGGCTGTTGGGCACTCGTGCTGGGGACACTGACGACAGCAAACAGGGAAAGCTGGTTATGCCACAGCAGCTGTACTCAGGAACCAGCTCTCCTAGCTGTTCTGTAAAACTGATCTTATTTTTTTAATCTTGGCTATCTGCTCTGCCTCCAAGGAGGGGCAGGCATCAGCATCAGCAGAGGTTGCATGATAAAGAAAGTCCAGCCACACTGACCTCAGCAAATTTTATTTACTTAGTTTTTAGAAGTGCTATTTATCATATTGAACTAACACTGTTATCAGAAGACATTTGTGCAACCTCCTGAAACTACCTGGCTATGTGTAATATGCCACCTATAAATAAATGCCATTTTAAATGTCGAGTCATGCGGGAAGATAAATAAATTAGTTTCCTGGGCTCATTAGAGATGAAAGCTGGGGTTTTATAGCAGGATGAAGAGAACTGCACAATGCACTTCCATATGGCTTATGAAATGTGTATGAAAACCATTTTCTCCTACCCATGCTAATTATGATATATAAATAGATACTGTTTCCCTTTGGGCACTTAGTTAGCGAGATTTTTTTTTAAAGATCAGTGCAATCACTTGTATGATGCATTTCTGTAGGCCTTTAACATATCTCTAAATCAAAATACATATTTTTATAGCAATAAAATGACCTTTCACTAATTAGGAAAGAAAATGTTAACCAATAGGTGACAGTTGTCATGAGTGCTCAGCACAGTCAGAAGTCATTTTGGCATTTGCCTTTAAACTGTAGCTGAGACAAGTGTTTAAATAATAATTTTTTAATCCATGTGTCTATATGAGTTTTGTGTGAGTGTGCTTAAGGAAGGAGAAGGTGATTTGTGCTGCCTGTGGCCAGGCTGCAGACTAAAATCAAAGCACTGTTTTTCACTCAGGGCAAAATTTTGCTACAGGACGTGTAGGCAGAAGACTCCTCTGAGTGTGTGCCACTGGCCACTGCTAGTGAGCAGCCCACCCTGCTCAGTGAATGTCCTACAGGGCAGCAGCAATGCTTTTCCAGCCTGTCTGTAGTCCAGCAAAAGCCCTACTTGGAACCAGTGGGTGATATTCACCAGAGCAGGCTGGGAGAAATGGCCCTTTGAAGGACGACAGAGCTGTGGCAACACAGTAAACTGTCACTTTTCTAGCATATTTGAATACTGTTTATTATAAACATTGCAAATTAGTATCTCTAACTGAGAAAAAATAAAACTGGATGCAAAAATACACTGGTGGTATATTGCATATACATATAAATACATTATATAGTTTGCACAGTCATCAGGCATCTTCCTTCCGGACTGACTTTCCACAGACTGATGCAAAAGTGGAAACAGAGGAAAACAGAAGGGAAAGGTCTCCAAATATACACAGTGCTGTTTTGGCAAGTGATTAAGTTCCCAAAAAAAACTGTGCTGTAAGAACAAAACACAGTTTCACAAGAGACCCATTTGCATTTTCACATCATATCTACCTCACAGCACAAGGGGAAAGAGTGAGCAAGAGAATGGTGACACATATGGGGTGCTCAGTATGTACTGATGACATTTAGGACCAGTTCCACACCCCATTCAAAGCCTTTGTTGTTAATGGGGTCTGGAAGTCCTCTCCTTGGTAAGGAGGACTTCAGTAATATCCAAAGTGTTTTACCAGCTGCTGCCTTAGCCCACACAATCCATTGCAATAGGCAGCTTGCTCCCAGCCTGTCTGAGGGGTCCCTCTGTGCAGATGCACTGGATGGGGTCACTGCCGGGGGCCCAGGTGCTCCCACCTCATAGAGGTGGAGGAAGCACATGCTCTCCAGGGCCAGTTCTCCTCTGGAACCCCAAGGCCCTGGGCAGTGCTGCTGCCCTGAGTCAAAGTCTGCAGCTGCTCCAAGAGGACTGGCAGGAGCCCTGCCACAGCTGAGCTGCAGCTCCTCCTCCCTAGGAACCTCGTGCCTCTCCCACCAGCCTAACACAGCCACCCTGCCCGGCTCTGAGGAAGGCAGATGGATTGCAAGCATGCTCACATGGGATTTTCCCACCATCTCTGAATGTTGCTTTCAGTTTTTGTTTCCCTTCATTTCCCTAGAAGATAAAAGCTACATAGGTGGTGCCTGCTTGGTCTGTGATGTGGCCTTTTTGGCACCCTGAGAGGTAGATGGAGTTCAGAGCTCCAGGGCAGTGTCCAGGCAGAGAATGTGGTGGCACCAAGGAGACCTCAGAGGGAATCCATGACTGGTGGGAGGAGCAGCCCGGGTCTTTGTGGGCACTGCGCTCTCATCAGTGCACCCTGTGCCCAGCCCCACATGGAGGACGATGATTCCCACAGAGATGCTGAGCACCAGACTGGGACAAAGCACTTTCCATAGGAAAAGGTGGCAGTGTGTGCCATGCATTGCTCCAGGAGATGGTCTCCATCCCCAGCTCACCCCACAGTCCAGCACAGGGCAGTGCCAAGGCATGCCTTGGTCTAGGACACGTTGATGTTGGAGAAGAGCGGGGCTCTGGGCTGTGTGGATGCTGTGCTGTCTGCCAAGTAGCCCAGGATGCCCTTGAGTTCACTGCGTGACAGATTGGCTTTGATGTGCAGGAATGCTTCCAGGTGCCTTTTGCTGTGGAAGAGAAATGGGCAGGTGTTATTTCCTCCCACACACCTCCACATGTCAGGGCCACTGCACCAGGATGTGGCTCTCACCCTGTGGCGTGTGCTGACGTCCCCTGTGGGTGCCAGCTCAGTATCTGGCAGTCCTACACAAGACCCTGCACTGTCCTGGGATGTCTGAGGTAGGGAAGGGAATCTCCAAGGTAAAGGAGAAAAACCAGGCCAGAATTTGGAATGTATCAACAGGCTTTTATTCATATCTTCCTTTGCTTTCTGATAGGACTGGGATTGCCACAGCCTGGAAGGCAGCCCCCACCCAGGTTTTTAAGCTGAGGCTGTATGAACCTCACCTATATTTATATTTGACTGCTTTCTGACTCAATTGAAATTCCTTATGAGTATTAACAAATCTATTTCAGCATCTCTTACCGGATATCTGGGTATGTTGTGGCGAGTGTTGCAACTTCAATTTTAATAGCACCTAAATCCTGAAGTCGGATTATTTCAGCCAGTTTGGGGAGTGCTGAATTCAGCCATGTGGCTTGAGATCCCTGCAAGAAGAAAAAGTGGTTAGCAGGACATCATGGGGGTGCAAACTGCCCCCCACCCCAGGAGCTGCCCCCTTAGGCTGTTTCTTGGCAAGTGGAAAGGACACATCAGTGATTTTAGGTGCCTCATTGTTTTCAGTGCTGTTTCTGCCTCAGGCAGCCTTGGAAAAACTGGATTAGCTTTTTTATGGTTTTTAATCCTCTCACACAAGTGGTGTGTGATTTGCCATAAGACTGAGGCTTCCACACCCACCTCAGCAGATTCTATCTGCTCATTTCCTTTCCCTTGGGTTTCTGTGCTGCCTGGTGTGTGTACCAAGGTCTGTGGGCCAGGTGAGTCACTGCCCCGTGCTGCTCTGCCCCAGCTCCAAACACAACCCTGCCTTTGGCATCTCCAGGTATCGTCAAAATCGGGTAGAAGCCCCAGCTAGAGCTTCTTCCTGACCATTGGAATTTCCAAGGTGCAGCTGCCTGACCTCCTGCCCACTCTATATGAAACTCAGACTTGTTCCTTCTCCAGACAAACATGCATGGGGTGATGGAGAACAGGTTTTGGCTTAGCTGTTAGCTTTTTTTCCAGGTAAAATTAGAGGCATGGAAGGAGGGAGATGATCTCAAAGGACAGAGAGGGGTGTTCCAGCTGTGGCTCTCAGGGAGAAATTCCTTGCATACCACAGACCCCTACACTGCCTGCTTTAGCCCCTGGCTGACCTAAAAGCTGCAGCGTGGGGGAAATCAAGGGTGAGAGGAAACCCAGACTCCACGGAAGCTGTACTGAAACCAGAAAAGATTATTTAAGTCTTTTGACCCTATTAATATAAACCTTCGAAAGGGAACTGCCTGTGGGACAAAGGAGGATGAAATCATGTCTCTCCAAGCAGGGAGGGGCAGGCTGTTTACAGGGGACCCTTTCTGCCTACAGGCACTTAGAGACCTCTTTCTGCCTAAGGTCCTGCCTTCCAGGAAATTAAGCTGAGTTGAAAAGTTAACAAAACTTCCCAGAATTACTTTCCTGTTTTTCAGTGTGCCCTGTGCTGATGTGTTTATGGCAAGCACTCACGTACATTGCTGGTGCAGAAGGCTTCCAGGTCAGCAGCATTCTTGGAGATGTGTTGGGCCAGAGTTTGCTGCTGTGCTGGAGTTTTCATGCTGACCTTCCTCTTCAGCAGCCTCACAATGTACTCTTTAACCAAACGGGCATGGATCTTCTCAACAATAGCCTGTTGGGAAGGAGAGGAGGGAATCATCATCCATCTCTCTTTTGCTTGGGGACATAACAAACCATGTGTGTGGATGGAGGACAAGAGCATCCTGAGTGCTGTGAGACATACCCCACCAATGCCTGCTGCAGATTACACAGCAGGAGCAGCCCTGGTTGCCAGCCTCCCAAGACTGGTTACAGCACATCCTAGATGCTGAGAATTTCCTTTGTGCTCTAACAGGAATGGGAATTTCCAAATGCTGTTTCCTTCTGGGAAGAGTTTAAAGTGCAGAAAAAAAACTTGGTGTGCTAGAGGATTAACAGTATTGCAGAGAAACAGGAATTCATGCTGCTCTTCCTGTTCTTCTCTCTAACACATAAAACATCGTAATTTGTCCCAGCTACTAAAAAGACAAAGACAGGAAAACAAATATTGCCTTATATTATGATATTTCATATATAGTCCAGCACCAGTGAGGATGTGGTTCTGGCTCAGCTCTCTGGGATTTGTCCCATTTGAATCCACCTCCTCCAGTCCTTAGGGCAATCAAAGGAGCAATGAGACTGAACCATGCAACTGCATTTGTGTTTCAAGGTTGCTGAACCAAATCTGTAATTAAAGCCACATGTTGGGTGGTCTCTAAAGCACTTTCTCTGCATCAGGGGTGGTTTGCTCTGCAAACAGTGCAGCAGAGCTGCAGGAGTCTGCTTCTGTCAGAGGAGGGTAAGATTTATGTGCCTAATCTGGGTAAGCAGCATGCTGAAGGAAACCCTGCCTGAGAGGCTTCCTGATGCCAGGCCAGCTCACCAGAGGTCAAGGCAGCTCAAGCTGCAGAGGATCAGAGCTGAAAATGCAGCCCCAGGGCCCCAGAATCCCTCCAATATTTCTCTTGGACTTACATGGTAAAATGGGTCCTTTAGGGTTTGGAAGTCTGAAATATGTTTGCTGGTGGTTTTAATGATCTCATTCATAATTTCACTGCTGGAATCCCATTTATTCTCTGTAAACTTCTTGTACATTGGCTGAAAAAAAAGGAAAATCTGCTAAGTTACCTCAAACAAATTGTATGCACATGTATATTTGTCATTTCTACATGCAGAGTATCCCATGTAGTGAGAGTGTGGTGTGTAGTCCTGTGCAGGGTGTGTGGTGATGCCTTAGAGGACAGGGGAACAAGGGGCTGGGTCCCCTTCTTGGTTCCTCATGGTGAAGAAGACCAAGGACTTCTTCTTCTTTTGAAAGGTTAATATTGGAACTGTTTTTATTATTTCTGCCTCTTTATTTTCCCCTCACCATCTTGTCTGATTAAAGAATTATGGAACCATCAGGGGAAAAAAATTGAATCCTTATGAGATGTTTTCAATCATAACTTTTCACAGCCACAATAAATAAATATGAAAATGAAAAAAATTACACCCCTGTTCTCTTGTGCCTTCCAAAAGGCTCTACAGAGAAAGCAGGAGAGATTGTGCCTGAACATTCCTGACTCCTACACTTCCTTTTCCTCCACCAAAATTGCTCAACTTGAAAAGATTGTGTTATATATATAAACAAAGGCCCTTCAGGTCACCTTTATGGGGAAGTCAAAAGCTGTGTAATTGCAGTTTACACCATTAGTGATATTTTCCTGCAGTGTGGAGAGCAAACAGCTGCAGGTTGAGACCCTCCCTGCTGTAGCTGTTGTCTCAGATGCCATCAGCAGGTTTTATGGTTTCTTTGTGTTTTTTATGTTCACCTGCACAGTCATGCCTGTGTCACTGCACCCATTTTGCCTGCAGGCTTGAGACCAGCTCAAGGAGAGCTTAGTGGGAGTTTTCCAGCAGCAGTGTGGGTTAGGACCGATCCTGTCCCTTCTGAACTTGGCTGATCTGAATCAGAGATTTGAGCAACAGATAGCACGGCAGGAGAACATGTCCTGCCCTGGTATCAGCTGAGCCATGGGGCAGGAGGATGTGGGGCACAGATATGGTACCTTCAGCTGGGAAAAGAGCTGTTGGAGCAGCACATCAAAGCCACTGTTTTCAATATCAGCGAGAGTGCTGAGGATATCAGCTTTACTGTCGTCCTTTTCTGCCACGTATTTCTCTGTGTATTCTCTGCAAGAAAATACCAGCCAGGTCAGAACAGTCTATCTTCAGAGGACAGAGAGAGAAATTCAGAGTCTCCAAATCTTCTGCAGGCAGATGGACCTACGTCTGTTCACTCTGCAGTACCTCCCCCTCTACACACTGCCTGCAGAGGAAGGAGCAAATCCTTTTCTTTTGGACCCTTACCTAAAATTCCAGCAGTTGTTAATATTTGCAATCAGTATAGGCTTGTAGTATCTGTGCTTCTTGCTTTTCTCCTTGAAGTCTTCAAAGGCATCCCTGTAGCTGGAGGGGAGATGGGAAGAAGAGAGGTGGGTGAGTGGTTGCCCAGGTGCTGTGCCAGCCCCAGTGCCCACAGCCCCTGCCCACCTCACCTCCTCAGGAAGGCTGGCAGCTCCTTCAGCAGCCGACGGGACAGCTCCTCACCCACAGCCTTGCTGATGTCCTCTGCTCGCTTCTGGCTGCTGTAGATACTCTAACAAACAAGTGAGATCAATTTGAAATGTTGCCTGCTCCAAAAAGACCAGGTTTGCTGGGTAAAAGAAGCTGCAGATCCTTTGCTGAGAAATGCACCCAGCTCTCCTGCATCCCCCCCTGCAACTGATTCAGAGACCACACAGAGCATCTGTACTTAGCTGAGAGGTTCAAAAGGAGCATGAAGAAAATCTAGAAAACAGCTGAGAAAGTAGGCAACTTGACACTTGGTTTTGTTTTTTTCTTTTCTTTTCTTTTTTTTTAAATGTCGTTAAGATTGCATTTACAATTTGACACTTGGTTTTGTTTCTTTTTTTTCTTTTTTTTTCTTTTCTTTTTTTTTTTTTAATGTCGTTAAGATTGCATTTAAATTAACAATTTAATCACAACAACCTCAACACATGATTTATTTATTTTTAAAAGTAAGCTCAACTAATCCTCTACAGCCAGAGGATGGAAAGGGGCAGCTTTGCCTGTGGCACTTTCCCTGGGAGGAAGAAAGAGACTCCCCATTTCTCAATCAACTGAGCCTGTCTCCGTTGCTGGGGATGCAGAAGAATTTGCGTAAGAGAATGAATGCAGTTTTTCTTCTTGTTTTGCTTGTAGAGGCATTTGCTTCTGTCCAATGGTACACCACATCCAAGACAGATCACAGTTTTGAGCTTCCCTGTACCACCCACCTCTGCTACCACTCTACACAAGTGACTTGGCCTTTTCCTTTTCTGCATTGACCATAGTTGGTCTCAAATCCTAAGCAGGTAAAGGATGTAATTGTTTATTTTTAATATAGCTGTGTATTACCTGGATAACAAATATTCCTAGCAGTTCACTCTGAAAATGCCCATTTAGCTTCTCTGGTTCCTTGTCTTCTTTCCATCTTTGGATTTCTTTATCTAAACATCTGCTGAGTGAATTTTTGACAGTAACCTTTAGGGAAGGAAGAATAATGGCATTTACTACAACATGGATGCAACATCTCCTGCCTTATGCAGGTTTTACTCCCCCACCCACCTTTTGCCTGGCTCAGCAGACTTTTTCCTCAGCCCTGGCTGGGAAATGAAGGCTCCTCATTAGGAGATGCTTGACCCATGACTTCAGAGCAATAAGGACAACCCCCTCACAATACCCACCTACACAATACTGAGTTGAGCATTTTAGGGTAGGAGTGAAGATCACATCACACCCCCACATCAGGGGGATCAGGAGGGCAGGGAGGGGAGCAGTTGGTAGGAAGGTGGCAGCAGCTACATGTGCCAGAGCCCAAATTCCCCCAGCCACGCACTGCGTGTGTGTCACACTCAGAGCCACCCACTTTTGCAATCCTTTTTCATGAGCTCTTCTGACACCACACAAGCGCTGGAGAGGGAAACAAAGTGCTCTCAGGTTTTCTCTGCTCTGACCCCTCTGTGCTCCAGTGAGGCTTTGGAAATGGTCTGTGCAGTGTCTGACATGTACTGCTGATCCCCCAGTGTCCTGTTCATGCGCTTTGCAGACCTCACACCACCTCTCCCATATGCAAACCATCACGGACTACATCTAACCTTGGAACTCATCTGCTCATTTTCCAGGAATTCCAGCCCGAAATGCCAAAAACACTGAGCTATGGGAGTACTGTAAAAGTGGCTTCTTGTTTCCATTAAGGAAAGGGTGATACAAAAAACAGAACAACTTTTCTTTTCTGCAGATCAGGGGATTGATTCTCCATTAAAGAATGAGATTTGTCAAGACCAGATCTCTAAGCTTTGAGCTCACCTAAGGTCTGGTACTTCTGCAGGGACTAGGGGTAATCCAAGATCCTTCAGAGATTCCTGCAAGAGGGATCATAAATCCCTCTGGAGATTTATCAGACAATTAGAAGTTGCCCATAGATCTGTTGTTGGACTTTCCCCCTGTTGCAACAAGATTTACAAGAACAGAATGGTTCTTTTCTCATGGCTCCCAGGGCTAAGCAGAAGTTTGCTCTGCAAGTCCCATCTAGCAGAAAGGTGACCTGTTTCCCAAAAACAAACAAAAGCTTTTGCTTTTCCCTGGAAGGGTGTGTAGGGTGTATGGTTCACTGGTGAAGAAATGTGTCTGCAGGACAAGTCACAGCTTCTCTGAGGAGTCATATGGGAGCAGTGAAGAGAAGACCAGGAGTGACTGAACCTTTCTTACCTCTTCACTGTCAAGGTATTTATTTTCAAGCTCTTTGCTCAGACTTGAAGGCAAAAGGCTTCCAAGCTTAACTTTATCCAACTCCATGGCTAAAGCATGATCTTTTCTCATGTCTCTGGAATGAAAAAAGCCAAACAATTGTATTTTCCAAGGGCAGCGTAATTCAAGACAGCTGTTGATGCAAATCACTAACACTTTTTGAGGGTATCAGTGAAAAACCACTTTTTGAGGATATCTGAAAAAACAGATGGAAATGTACATTGTCCTCAGTCCAGACAGGACTTGGAGAAGCTGGATGGATATGTGCCAGGGGTGAGACCTGTGAGGGTGGGACCACAAGCAGCCCTGTGAATGGAGTCATGGTCTGTCAAACTCCTGAGTACCAGCCACCGTGCTCTGGTGGGGATGGGGGACCTGAAGTAAGTAGGGGAGTCTAGCCCCTGGACATGATCTCTCTCCATCCATATAGAGGGGAAAACAGATGAAAAGCTGGTGTTTGATGGCTGGGAGGTGGTCCTTTAGCAGACACCTGGACGTGGCCTTTGAGAACACTCCCTAAGTAGTTCCTACCCTGGCCAACACTGTCCCCAGTGCTGGGCTGAGCCCTACCCCTCACAACTGCTCACTTCCAAACACAGGCTGGTTCAGGCCTGAATATCCTGAACTAGAGCATAACACTGGCTGTGGAAAACTTCCGGGATCAACACTGAATCATTACACTCATCAGTGAAACATGAAAAGGAAACAGTGGAGCTGAATGACTTTGGAACAGAAGAAACATTGCTGATGTCTTTACTGGTTTCCACCTGAGAAGTGAAAGCCCTCAATTCTCCACTCAATACTATTAGCCACAACAAGCAATATTTTCAGTTCAATAACATACAGAGTTTATGGGGACCCTTGGATTGTGTCCTCTCATAGAGGCGCACCCCTGGCTCTCCTAAAGGTGAGGAAAACACAGACTGTGGGTAACACCTAAGCAACATCCTCCATGCCCAGGATAATTGCATCTCAGGTTGTCTTATTGTTTGCTCTCTGGTACAAAGGGCTGAAATCCCCAAATTTTCCAAGAGTGAGCTGAGGTCTGCAACTGGAATAGATATCAAGGCAATGAACCTGACCAATTTACCCCACCAGTGAAGTCCTAAATATCTGTGTGTCTGTTGCCCAGAAGCCAGAATGGTGAAACAGCCCTTCATTTACTGACTAGCAGCCTTGAGAGTCCCTTCTGGCTCTTCTGGCCAGACTGTAAATCAGCACATCATCAGTAACACCAGTAACTTAGCCAGGTGCTGGACTGCACCGCAGTAATACTAACTCATAAATCAAGCAAATGCCTGGGTTTGCAGCCAATGAGCCTGTTTTGATTTCCAGGGGTCAACATGTATAAAAGCCCACTTACTTTGGATAAAAGTTGTGCACCCATGAGAGAAGAAGGTAAATATCCTTGTCTTCCAGATGAGACTCAGCATTTTTCTTTGCCTGAGAGGCAAAATAATTATGGTAGAGTTCTGCATATGTGCTGAACACATTAAACTCAGGAGGATAAAGCTTGTTAATATACTTGGCAACCACTGTCAAATCTTCTTTCATTGTCTTTCCCATGTGCAGGAGGTTCTGGCCAACTGCAGAGAGGTTCTCAGTTCTAGGAGTACGGCTTGTGTCTTTCATTCGAGCCTCTACTGACTCCTTTACTGTAGCCATCCAGAGCTCTTTCCATTTTCTAGGTCTAAATTGCATATTTTGGTCAAGTGGATTCTCTGACATGTAGTTCTGATCTTCTTTCTCCTGCTCTTTCAGAGCCTCCACTGCCTGCTGTAGCAGATCTGGGTTTGTTTTTGCAAGCAGCACAGAATCCTTCAAGGTGCTGAAGACTTTGTGCTTCAGAATTTCATAGACAGATTCAATGTCTTTCTGACTGGTGTTCAATCCTTCCTCACTTTTGCTAGACAGGCTCTTCTCCAGGACAAACAGGTGTTGAATGGCATCACAAAGCTTTTGCTCTCCAAGGAGATCCATGACTTGTTTGACTGGTGAAAATAGAACAGCCTTTCTTTAACCAAGAGTGAAGATTTAGACTTCTGTTTTATAAAAAATGATGGCTCTGGAATATTTTTTTTAAATGCTTATACTTCCAAAATTCTAGCTCTTGGGCTCCTACACCTTGTAGAAAGTCTGTTTAATTAAAGATCAGATTATTTCTAGCTTGCCTTTAACTGGAGCAATGGAAACTTGAATACCCATCACCAGTGTGTTGCATATGGACAGCTATTCACAAGCCACCTGTAATTGTTTCCAAAATTTACCCTTGTGGAGTTAGTTAGTTATTGCTCATCCCCCTTCCCATTAATATGACCTCAAGTCAGAAGCATGGCATTAGAAATAATGTAGATGGAAAGATGTAACTAAAGATGTGCTGAAGGAAACACCACATGGGTTCTCCAGAAATAGATTTGGCACTACCTGACCTGTGAAATTGTTTGGGAGGACACATTTAGTAAGCAAGACAAATACAATTGAACTATCTTATCTGAACTACAGCCAGTTACTTGAGACAGGGAAGCCTGGGAAATTATTAGTTAAAATGGCAAAGTTATATCCCAAAATATGATTTGGTAGCTGTGTAATATTTGCATGGAGGACTCTGGGAGAAATCTTACATTATTCATGAAACTCATCTTACTTCATTTATCATTAAAGATTGTGGCACAAAAGCTGGGAGTGCCCTTTTGACATCTGCTGATTGCACAAAGTTCAGAGACATTATTGAAACTGAGGGCTTGGTGTATTTCACAGGAACAATCAGATAACTTGAATAGTAAATGGGCTGAAATTTAATGGCACAAAACACAAGATACAAATGCAATAGAACAAAAGTTACTTAGCAACAAACAGGATTTTCTGCTGCAAGCTGGATGTGAATCAGCTTGAGATGGAGGAGGAAGAGAGACACCTGGAAAATTAGTAAATCCTTACTGGCAGGTGGTAGTGAACATGTCAGTTACAACCCCAGGATATACTCAGTGAGAAATATCCAGCTGAGATGGGAAAATAGGAATATATTGTATCACACATTGGTAGTGTCTCATCTGGAATATTTTCTGCAATTAAGGTCGCTTTAAAAAATCTGGTTGCTTTAAAAAAGAATTTTAAAAAAAGACATTGGGGATGGGGCAATGCAGTGGTAGGTAAGAACACAAAAGGCCTGTTTTCAGCAGCAATTTCAAGACCAAGAAGGAAAACCACCAGATAGGGAAAGCATTTGACACATGGAGAAAGAGATGCCAGTTAGACAGGTAAAGACTTGTCTGGAAATGAAATAATTTGTACTAGAACAAGACTTTTTAGGAGGAGATGGAGGAACTGAGCTGAGAGTTACACCTTGATTTCTCACCCACCCACCCATAGTTCTCTGTGCCCCCATGGGGAGTAGAAATAAGTTTTGTTTTGCACAGAAAACCTGCAAATGGACAGCTCCTCAAGGACTGTGCAGTTGGTACTAAAAGACTAGGACTTGAGGTCATGTCTCACTCAGCCCAATTTTTCCCAGGCTTCTTGGAAAAGTCACTTCAATCTACCAGTACCTTTGTTTCCCTAGGGGACAATACTCTGCCTCACACAGCCCCTCTAGAGGCAACTATGGCCCATGAAATGGTGCAAGGAGGATGGAGGAGCACTTACCACTGGGTGGCTTGGTCTTTTTAACTATTTTAAATGCACTTTTAAGCATTCCCTTTATTCCTTTGTTCCCCTTCTCAGGGCTGTCCCCGGCAGAGATGCAACTCTCATTGCTTGTGATGGAAGAGGCACGTGAAGCTCTGCAGGCTGCCTCTGGCCTCTCTCTCCTCTTCTCCTGGTCCCTGGACCAGATGTCATCTGCAGAAGGTTCAGGACAGGCAGGGACTTGCTCAGCTACTGATGGTGATGTGTTTTCAAACGGCCTGTTTGCATCAATGCAACCCTCCGATCCACTGCGCATTCCAAAAGGACCACTTTGGAAGAAAGGTAACATTTTCATCATTTTCCTTCTAGCCTGTAAATGAAAAAAATTAAAAAAGGAAAAAAAAAAGGTCAGATTATAACAGGAAGAAAAATACCAAGGAGAAAGCATGGCAAGGCGTATGTGTGGGCAACATGGAGAATGTTACACATCTGGTGTGAGCACAGGAGAATTCCTGAGCAACACCATCCCAGCCAATGCAGAGAATGGAAGCAGCTCTCTGGTCTAAATTAGAGAAAAATCAAAGAGCTCTTTTGAGAGTGATTCAGATGTTCCTGATTTCAGACCTTGAGCTTGTCAGGCTCTCCCATAGGTTGCTGTGTGACCATGGACATGAGCATGGATAGACATATGAGTGATGTGGGTGGGATATGTGTCCTGTGCCTTTAAAGCAACCACAAAGCTCTCATACTCTTACATGGCATCAGGATCAATTCCCACCTTATTCAGGACCCTTTTTTCCTGATCTGTGCTCAAGGTAAGTGGGAACAAGGCATGAGGATCAGGGTAATTTAGTCTTCTTTAAACAGACATGATCCTGCCAGAGTCTGCCTTACCACTAACACTCTTACACGACAAATAATGAACAACAGAAATTTGTTATTGTACAACTTCTTCTCAGAATTCATATTTGGAATTATGTTCCTCTATAATTCAATAGATTGCACAATATTTATTTGCATAACTATAACCATTTGTATAATGGTTATAATTATGCAGTTGTTGTAAATAAATAAAGTGACTCATAGTTTCCAGTCCTTACTCTAATAATGCTTTATCTAAAGTGACTTTCTATGAGACTGAAGCACATCTGTATGAAGAACTCTCAGGCAAGTTGTACTGAGGAATGGCAGAAAAATTAGACTTCAAATAAATGAAGAATTTGGCTTCAGTTATACAGCCACAATGTGGTGATCTTCAAACACCTTTGTTAAGTTTATAATGTTCATATGTGTCATGCTGATAAAAAAATTTACACTTATTTCTGGGAAAACTGGTTGGAAGACTGTGGCTTTTCATTCTAATTGTGTTTCCTCCTGCTGGCTCCTGGCAGCTTGGAAAGCTTTGAAGCATTAAGTTAGTGGTAGCAGCTGAGTTATACAGAGAGCAGTGAGAGCCTGGCTTTGCTGAGAGCTTTGCTTCTCCCTGCTTTGGATGCCAGGCCATGTTCAGGATTAGTAATGCTATTACCTTCTAAACACAACAAACATGAAACTCATTAGGGAAGGAGTTCTGCTTGCATGAGCAAGCAAAGGGGGCCTGAGCACCAGAGCTCAGCTGACAGGAGTTACAGAATAGTCTGAGCTGGAAAGGACCACCAATCCCAACTCAATTCCACAAGGATCACCGATTCCAGCTCTGAAGTGAATGGCCCATACAGGGATTGAACCCACAACCGAAGGCATTATTAGCACCATACTCTTAACTAACTGAGCTAATCCCAGGTTAGCCAGCAGATGTGCCATGGCTGAATCTGTGCACATACATCTCCTTAGCACATGTACTGAGGAGGGGAGGGGGGAGCAGCCCATTCCAGCTATGCTAGTCAGGATGCCCCACTAGAATCCTGGAAGCAGTGGAAAAGAGCTCCTTTTGGATACATTTCCACTACAAAAACACTCAGAAAAGCAACCAACCAACCCCAAAAAATCATGGCAACAGGCATGCTCTGTAAGTGATTTGGACTTGCCTAATTTTTGTAGGGCCCTTTTCGTAACCTGCATTTCCCAACACAACACTGTGCTTAGATTAATTCTGCCAAATCCCTTCCTTCCTGTTTGTTCAAGCACAGACTCAGACTCAGCTGAGTCCTTTCTCTCTCTCCTATTATTTTAAACAAAGCATTGTTGTGTTTTTTGTTGGGTTGGTTTTTTTTGTTTTCTAACCACAGAAAGTACCTCTCCCCTTCCAAAAGGCTAAGGTCTTTCATTTTGATGAATGATGATCACAAAGATGGACTTTGAAGTTTTGGTTCTTCTTCAATGCCAAGTTAAATGCAACAGATCTTTGAAAAGCATCGAAGTGACTCTACATGTACAGGAGTTCATAAGGGAATGATTAAGCTGGTTAGAAGCTGAGTTTTTAACATCTGTCAGAACTTTGTCATGGTAGTACTCAAAAAAAGCCAGCCCCAAGCACCTAGGTAAGGCTGTTGATGCAAAAGCTGCTATACTGTCACATTTGGCCAGTTTGAACTCTTGCCCAGTGATTATCATGTGCCACTGCTGGTTGACCTGTGTTTATATCTGCAGCAGGAAAAGCCAGTAAACCTCAGCTCCCACTTCTGCCTTGAAATGCAGCTCAGTCTTAATGTCAAGGGGTACCAAACACTCCCTGTCCATCTCTTCTCATTATTGTTAGATAACCAAGATCTTACTGTAAGAAATGCTTTGAAGGAACTTATAGAAAGAAATGCCAACCCTTTCTACAAGAAATAGTCAGCTAAAATGAGGTGGTCCTGGTTACATCTGGGGCACACAGGCAGGAGATGCTGTGCTAGCACTGCACCTCCTGCCTGTGTCAGCATGTGCTCCTGCCCAGCACAGCAGACAGAACATGCCAGGAGCTTGGCTTTGGCTTGGACAGCTGCAGGCTGCTCCTCTCTGCCTGTGCTCTTCTCACAAATCAAAGCCTGCTAAAACTCCAGCAGGCTTCTAATTTTTTTTAGCAGGAGAAATGCTAAATCATTTCCCAGAAGTGAAATTCAGGTCTTGGGAAATGTACTGATTTGAGGTCAAGAGTTGACATTGTTCCCAATCAGTATTATTACTAATTTACTGTTATCATCATCATCACCCTCATTATTGTTATGTGGCAACATGGTTTGTGCCAGGGGAGCCTTTAGCTCCAGTTATTTCTGACACAGCATATTCAGCTTCTGGTTTCAAACCAGAAGAGCAGCACAGCTCACAGAGCATGCTCTGCCACCCCATCCAGATGCCCTGCAGCACTGGGACTGTGGTGCTGTGACTGCTGGTGTAGCTCTAGGATACAGCGAGCTCTCTGCTGATCACAGCACCTACCTCTGAATTGGAGCTTTTCTGGGATGGGCAGCAAGGGCAAGGGATACACTTTGAGCAGACTCAAGACACAGAAGGACCCAGCCCAGACTCTGGGCACAGTGGCTTCCCATTTCCTCCTCAAAGGAAACAGCTTTCATGCAGAATGATCTCATTGGTCAGGGGCAGCTCATGGTGTGCCAGAGAGCACTCAGGGGAAGAGATTTATTAATTATCCCTGTTCTGAAATTTTTGCTGAACTTTTCCTTGACTTCTTTTTCCTGAGCTGCTGCCAGTATTAACAAGCATTTGTTTGGATTTTTGGTCCTCTCCAGCCTGCTGACATACTAGGTCATGAGGATTTATATCTCATTTTAGTGGATATCTCCCATTCTCACACAGCCTCTCAGAAATCCATAGTTATCTAGCAAAATTATTTATTTGCCCACACAAGAGCATCACACTGGGCCAAGCCATCTTTGAAGCAGTAGAGCAGTGAGGGCAGTTTGAGTTTAGTGTACCTCAGACCATGTGCTGACACCTAAACAAACTGTTAATTCAAGCCATCTTTGAAGCAGTAGAGCAGTGGAGGCAGCTTGAGGCAGGTTTAGTGTACCTCAGACCATGTGCTGACACCTAAACAAACTGTTAATTCATCAAAGCAGAGTCCACAGAGATGCCAGACCAAATTTCTGCAAGTTAGGAGACTTCCTAGGAGCTGAGGGGGTTTTCCTACCATTTTTGTTATCTGGGTTAAGTATGAATGGAGACACCATGAATCTGTGGGCTCCCACTTGGCTCTGCCTGGGAATTCACAGTCCATAGAAGAGCTGGGAGCCAGACCAAATTTCTGCAAGTTAGACTTCCTAGGAGCTGAGGGGGTTTTCCTACCATTTTTGTTATCTGGGTTAAGTATGAATGGAGACACCATGAATCTGTGGGCTCCCACTTGGCTCTGCCTGGGAATTCACAGTCCATAGAAGAGCTGGGCCACCCAGAGCCCCACCTTGACCTTCTACTGTGCTGCTCACATCCATAGTCCTATCTGCAGACCCCTGTGAGACACCTACCACCCGATATGTGCTCCAGCACATCCTGATGGTGGCCAAGTTCTGCTCCCAATGGGAGCTAAAGGAAAACAAAACTTGTCTCCAGTAAAGAAGCCAAGGCAGGAGCAGAACCTCCCCAGAGGACTCAATCCATGCGCCTCAGCATCACCAGGCACCCCTGTAGGGCTGGGGGTAATGGGGAACCCAAGAGATTTAGGGGAATGGCAGTGGCAGAGCAGGCAGAGGACCTCAGGGCATTTCACCTGGCATGAGAGAGATGTTTTAAGCCAGCATAAACCCATGTGTAGATACAGCTGTGCAGTGCAGCAGTCATTTCCAAATAAGAATCTGATTTCCCTAAATTACTGACACACACCTGAAAACCATCCAATGAACCATCATTTCTTGTTGTTAGTGAGAATCTTTCAAACAGAGAGTGAGAAAATTATATATATACACACTGTTATTGGGGAAAACCAGAGAGAATGCACTGTAATAGTCTCATTTTTTTTTCTTGCTTCAAATCTGAGCAGCATAACTTTGAACTGTTGCTGCTGAAAGAGCAACCAGCTGCTGTTGTCTAGAGTTTTGTTTTCATAATACAGTTCCAAAGCCAAATCCTTCTTTAAGGCCTGGCGTTTGCAAAGTTCACTGCTAGAGCTAACAGCGACTGAGAAGATAAACAAATTCCCTGGGAGCTTCTCTCGGCACTTTCAAATTCTTTGGCTTTCCAGGCATCTTTTCATAGAGACGTGAATGAAGCAAACCCAAACCTGAGCTCTCTGCTCCCTTGTGATTTTCTTTATCAGAGCTGAAAAGCCCCCAAGTCCCTTGGTGGGGGCAGGCACCTGACATTTTGGAGAGCGTTTCTTCAGGTTTTCTGTCCTGAACTTGGGTGTCAAAGTGAGGCACCATGGCTTCTAGACCAGCCATATGCTCCAGTCACAGAAAGTTTCTTCCTCACTTTGCAGCAGCCTCAAAAAGAAATTCTACTTTGAACACACCAAAGTTCCTAACCCTGGGGCCGAATTTTTCAATTTGTGCTGAGGAGCTGATGCAATGGATATGGGGCTACTGCACAAAGACAGAAGGGAATTTCTACAAACTTTTCAGTGCTCTGGGAAAAGGCAGGTCCTAAGAGCTGTGGGACATCCCTGACAAAGCAAAAGCAGTCACAAAAGGGCAAGCATGGCAATAGAGAAATGTGCCAGCTTGGCACAGTGACCCTGGCAGGGTGCAAGTCACAGGGGCTGCCCCAGGGCCATCCAGGGTCCAGGCTCTGAAATGGTGTTTTTTCAGCACAGGCAAACTGAATGAATCACAATCCAATTACTTTCCTGTGGTTTTGGGGAAAACCACTTCCTTTAAATAGAGACAAAGAAGAGAGGGCAAAAGTGCCGCACTGGATCTGGAATCCAGTGCCAGATCTGGGTTTAGGACACTTTGGTGCCCAATACCTACATCTGGATTTTGGGAAAGTGTTGGGAGGGCAGAAGGGTAGGAAGGAGGTGAATGGTTTACAGCAGTCACTGCTTGAGCCTGTGCCCTGAAATTGAGGGGAAAAGCAGCACAAATCAGACCCAGCTGTCACAATGGAATTACCAGGCACATATCCTTGCGGTGCCCAGCCCTGGGACATGCCTGAAGCTGCTGTCCTGCCAGCGGTCCGATTTATTCCCCATTCTGATAATTACAAGGTGGGGCAGAAACCCTTCCCGGCAACCCACCCTTGTGGGTGCCCCTCGCTCCCCACTCTCGGACCCAGCAGAGCCCCCGAACTCCCCAGCAATGAGCCTGGAGCGGGGCAGCGGCTCGGGAGAAGCCGGCCCGAGGGGAAGGGGAAAGGGAAAGACCCGAGACTGACGGACTTACTCTGCGGCGGCTCCGGGCGGCGGGGCTGGACGCGGGCCAGCGGCACTGTCACTGTCACCGGCGCTGTCAGAGGGTCTGTGCCCGGGGCGGGGGCAGCCCGGCTATAAGGGGAGGAGGGCGGGGGCGGGACCAGCTGCTGGGAAACTCCAGTTGCACCTCCCCTCGAGAGAAGGGAACCGAGAAATCCCCTCGGCGAGGGAGCGCCGGGTGCCGCGGGTCGGTGCCCGGCGCCCTGTCCCGACCGACGCTGAATGCCGGGCCCTGCGCTCACTGCCCGGGGCTCGGCTCTGTGGAAACGCGCCCTCAGGGATAGAGCAAGTGCCTCCAAAGTGCCATGTTCTGCACCTGGGGTGGTCGTCTCTGGATGTGCAAACAGCCTGGGGGATTAGGAAAGGGACCTGAGACTCTTGGTTGACGGCAAGCTGAACATGAGCCAGCTGTGCCCTGGCAGGCAGGAGGGCCAGCACTGTGCTGGGGGCATCAGGCACAGCATCACCAGCCGGGCAAGGGAGGGGATTGTCCTGCTCTGCTCTGAGCTGGGGCGGCCTCACCTCGACTGCTGGGGACAGTTTTGGGCACCACAAAATAAGGAAGGCATAAGGCTAATAGAGAGTGTCCAAAGGAGGGCAACAAAGATGGTGAAGGGTCTGGAGGGAAAGTCATATATGGAACAATTGAGGTCACTAGACTTGTTCAGCCTGGAGAAGATAAGACTTAGGGAGACCTCATCACAGCCTACAGCCTTCTCACAAGGGAAAAGAGATGAGGCAGGCACTGATCTCTTCCCAATGGCCACCAGTGACAGGACCCAAGGGAATGGCCTGAAGCTGTGTCAGAGGAGGTTTAGGTTGGATATCAGGAACAGGCTCTTCACCCAGAGGGTGGCTGGGCACTGGAACAGGATTCCCAGAGAAATGGTCATGGCATCAAGACTGCCAGAGTTCAAGAAGCATTTGGATAATGCTTTCAGACACATGGTGTGACTTTTGAGGCTGTCTGGTGCATAAATGGATGTTGGACTTCATAATCTCTGTAGGTCCTTTCTAATTCAGGATATTCTATGATTCTTGAAAGCTTTGCTTTCTGAGCAGGGCACTGCCACCAGCAGGCTGTTGGGGATGAGGTGCATGACTGAAAGCACAGCTGCCTGTCTCTGGGCCGTGCCTTCCCCGGAGCAGGGCTCACAGCACTCCCAGGAGACATGGATACCCTCCAGCACCTTCAGAGTGGGGATTTACTCCCTGCCTAGAGACTGAAAAAGACAGGCTTCCTTACCCCAAAGCCTCCAAAAATCTGTGTTCCACTTCTGGGTGGGAGATCTTCTTGAGCCTTTCAGTACTTGAAGGAGGCCTATAAGAAAGATAGGGACAAAGGTTTTAGCAGGGCCTGTTGCGATAGGACAAGGGGTAATGGTTTGGAGCTGAAGAAGGGTCGATTTAGATGATAGAAAAGGAAGACATATTTTATGATGAGGGTGATAAAACACTGGAACATGTTGCCCAGAGAGGTGAGATTTGCTCTCTCCCTGGATACAGTCAAGGTCAAGTTGGACAGAGCTCTGAGCAACCTGATGTACCTGAAGATGTCCCTGCTCATTGCAGGGAGGTTGGACTAGATGACCTTTAAAGGTCTCTCATAACCCAAACTATTCCATGATTCTATGATGTGTTTTACTTATTTCTGTTCCTGATTTCTGGCCACTGGCATCCCTGGCCATGGAGTGTGGTTCCCCTGTTACCTGGGGAAGCACGCTGCCACAGCAGGGGCTGGCTGGAGGGCAGCCTGGGTGACAGCAATGGCTGTGGGGGGACCTTTGCAGAGGGTCTATGAAGGCTGTGAGGGCTGTGCTATCCCTTGCTTGGATAGCTTCAATGGGAAGCATCTTCTGCACACATCTGGATGAGATCTGGGTTGAAGCAGTTGCCCGGCAGGCAGAAAATCAAAATATTGTGGTTCTGCAGAGCCTCTTTTCCCTTTCCTGGGAAGCTGCTGTGGGGCAGGGAGTGGGGCAGATACACAAGTGCCTGGTTACTGTGCTTGGGACATTTTCTGTTTTACATCTGATAGCTTTTTAATGCAAAATGCAAAAAAAATGGTCCAGGGATTTAAAACTGGGTGTGAATGATGAGCTTAACCATTGCTCCTGATGCCCACACTCAGCATCTGTGTGGCTGCAGAGCTTTTGGAGGGGCTATTCAGGTCCTGAGTGGGGACATCCCCAGCAGCAGACATGGTCTGGGACCATGGTTTGTGCTGGAAGGGGGTGCCCAGTTGAGCTGGCACAGTGCTGGAGAGTAGATGCCTCTCCTGGTCTGTGCTTTTTGGCAGGCATCCTATCTGCTGGCACAGCCACTTTCCTCTCTGGCACTCTTTTTCCAAGAAGTCCACGGAAGCAGGGAAAAACCTCACCCTCAGCAATGTCTGCCAAGACAGGAAGCAGAAGCAGAGGGGCCGCCCTGATGGGCAAACCCATGATCTTGAAAACACTGATTCATGTCATGCCAGTGTTTGGCTGTGCTGGGCAGAGGGTTCCCCTCTGGGATTGCCCCAGGGTTGGGTCTCCTTACTCCTTGACAACCAGTAACCAGGAATAGCCATGGTCATGGGATGGAAATGCTGGGTGCCATATGAGCCTGAAAATCATTGGAAACAGTGCAAGATTTGGCCCTGGTGTGCTGAAACTTCCTCTGTATTTCATCATCTCCTCCAATGCCTGTGTGAATGGGAGAGGAGGCAAGGTTTGAAATCTGCAGTTAGAGCTGGTTTGGGGACAGCTGGAGATGAGCTTGATGCTGCATCCAATAACCTTTTCATGCAGGAGGTGAAGGGATATGGGAGGAATTAAGGTGTCTGGTGTGGTCCAAGGGTTACACACACACACACAGCTCTGGGCATGGCTGGGAAGGCAGTGTTTGTGACTGTCTGAAAGCAGAGGATGCTGTTGTGGATACAGGGGGGAACACAGGCTGGTTCCTCACATCCTCAGTTATGTGATCCCTGAGGGATGCAGGGGTGTCTATCACAGATGTGCTGGGAATCTGCATTGGGAAGTGGCTCAGTGACACATCTCAGACCCACTGAAACCTCTCTTTAAATACTCAGAAGGTCTTTGCACTTGGCTCAGACAAATGTCTCATGCCCCAATTATCCACTGGAGACTCTTGCAGTTAGGGATGGGGGAAGTCAAGGAAGTCTGATGCTCAGCTGGTACATCTGCAGCAAACGTAGCTGCAGATTTGTGGGCATCCTGCGTTGTTTTCTTGAATAAATGTTTGTATGGAATGACTTATGTGGGATCCAAATTAGATTAATGTAATGGGATCTGTTGCTGGGCCTCATCTCTATCTGTTTTAAGTTAATTTCAGTGGGGTCAGGGCATTTCTGCCAGCAGAGAGGGGAACAAGAAGCATCTTGTAATTAGGTTTCAAATTAAAAACGTAGAGTTTGGGTATCATCCCTTGGCTGCCCTTTTTTTTTACCCAAACCAAATATATCACAGCACTTTGACCTCCTGCTGTTACAGCAGCATGACTTTGCTTGTCTGTGTAACCTGATTCCTGACACAGCTATCTTGTACCTACTTAAATAATGTTGGGTAGTGGGTAACCATGTTAAACCAGGCTGCACATCTTCCACTGCTGCACAGGAACCTTTCTGTGTTCTGTAACTACTCAGTGTACTGCATAGGGCTACACTGATATCTGTGTTTATAGTTTATGCTATCTTAGACGTTAACTGAAGTCTGGAATCCCTGGAATCCAGGGGTTTGTGCCTCACTTCTCTAATACACAGAATATATTTCTCACCTGAAACTTACACTTAAAAGCAAGACATGCTTCAGAGATTTGTAACTTTATTTTCCAGCTGCTTCCTTAAATTTGAACAGTGACTTGCAGAGGATTGTTTCCCCCTTCTCGGTTGAGCATCAAAGTCAATTTTATTGCAGTCCTAATATCCAAATTTAGCTGAGCAAGAGCCTGCAAATGGAATGTGTCTCTACTAGAAAAAGTTGTGAATTCTTTGCATTCGACAATGAAAGACCTACCTGTAAAAATGAAGATACTATCAACAAGAAGCATTCATAAGGAGATTATCTTTGAAGTGCAGTTTTAATTTTGTCTTTCAGGGCACTGAAAAGCTGTTATCCCCATTGTTAGCTAAAGGTGTGTCAAGAAGCAGATTGTCAGGAGAGTAAAGATGTTCTTCCTGGAGTCCATTAATTCAATATGATTATTCATTGAATGGTATTTGAGATTTTTGTTCAAACTTGTTTTTATTACCTTTATTACCAAACAGGGAAGATAGTAATTTTCCTGTGGGATTTTCTATGAGTTTAATTATTTTGCACTGAGAAATTCCAGCTGTTCATGTTTCAGAGTAGAAAAGCAGCAGGTCTGGGTGCAGGTGGCTGGAGCAGCTTTCTGAGTAAGCAGGCACTCCTTGCCACCTTCTGCTGGGAATATGTGACTTATCTCCTTGAGCTGGTGGGGCACACAAAGCCCAAGTAGAGGGGCCTGAGTTAGTGCTTGGAAGAGTCAGTAAATACTCTCAGTGTGGGGTTGGACTGAAAAGTTAGGGTCAGGTAATATCCAGCAGCTTTTCCATGTGGGATGAGTTGTGCAGCAGCTTGGAGAAGGAAATAGGGAAGGATTTGCCAAGGGTGGCTGACCTTCCTGCAGTGCTGGGGGACACGTGCGAAGCAGCATGTGGTGAGGGTTGCATGTGCTGTGACATGAGCTGCTTGTAGCTGATTGCTTTTCATCCTTCTGTGCTGGGAAACAGCTCTTTTATTTCTGTGCACTGTGGGATAATTTTATAGGAGTGGTGTCACGTGCAAAAAGGGGTAGCAGAAGAGGATTTGGGGTCTTCATTAGAATGTGAGGTAAAAAACCAAGAAATCACACTTGCCATATTTCTCTGGCTCTTTCCAAAACTTTATAAAGTTTGAGGTCAGTCAAAGAATGAAAGCTTGGGTTCTGAAGACTGCCTCACCTCTGCAGACCAGAGCAATGTCAGCAAGGTCATGAAGGGCCCAGTTCTTCTCTGTGAGTGTAGGGACATGACAGGTCAGTAAGCTGCAGAGGAACTTGCTGGCTTCAAAGGCACTGCCACTGCTCAGCAGCTGGGGCAGAGCAGCCAGTAAGTGATTGGAGGTCTGGAAGAGGTGGATCCAGCTTTTCAAGACTTTTGTGCATTTTAACTCTAATCACTTGGGTTAGCTTGCAACAATATTATTTCCAACTGATGGAGGTGTCTTCCTCTCCCCTGTTTATGATGACTACAAGTAATAAAAAGGATTTTTTTCTCCATCAGCAACCAGGCTGTGAGAAGAGCTATGTGTGTATACCCAAATGCTGGCCTTACAGCATAGGGACAGGAGCAGAGCCTGGGCAATGGGGCTCTGAGTTCACCAGCAGATTGCATCACACAGTGCTTTCCACTGAGGGAAAAGTTCCCCTGACAGGCCATGCTTGGTGTGAGAGACATAACCAAGGAGTGGTGGGCAAAGATTGGATACCCAGGACTTCCCAGGCAATAGCAGAAATAACTAGGATGAAGTTTCACTCTCTCTTCCAGTTTCTGTATGTGTCAGTGAAGAAAGAACCTCCTAGACTGCAGCTAACTGGACTTCCTCTAGGAGCCCTAGGGCCCACAAGTGAGTGGAGAGTACCTCTTGGGGTCCAAGTCTGAAACCTTTCTGTCTGAGGGCACTGTTGTTTCTAGCCAGTCTGAGACACCTGTGAGACCACAGGATAAAACCTCTCAGTTTTCCTCTTATTTAATGAACTACTTCCCTGCCCCAACTTTGTTTTCATTTGTGCTTCGCAACCGTTGATAATTATGCATGTGCTAAGTTATATCCTTTTAAGCACAGCATTCTTTGGCTTTCAAAATTATCACAGAAGCACACCAAAGGATGGATCTCTGCTGTTTTTGAAGGCTGTTTTTGGCCTTCTCCAAAGAATTCCATGTGCAGGCTGTTTTGTGGGGAGCAGACTTTTCACCCACAGCTATGGAAGCTCACTCTGAGGTTAAAGGGAACCATCAAGTTGGCCAATTCTAGTATTATCTTACTACTAGAAAGCAACATGTAAACCCAAGACCTTGAAGCCAACCAATATGAAATATTTTTGTAAGTACTAAAGCACTTACCTAACCTAATGTTCTCAGATCCAAAAAGTTTCCTTCCTCCTGAAAAATACTTTGTCCTTTCTAACATGGACCCTATTGCCAGAGGAAGAATCCTGACCTTGTGCTGAGAAGATTGATCTGCTCATGATTTTTTTTTGAATCCAGGCATGAAAGCCAAGCAGAACCATGTTCAGCAGAAACATGCACAGCAGCTGTTTATCTTCATCCTCTTGTCATAGTTCTGTCTCTGTTGTCTTCCTCTCCAAGTGATGAAAACCTGTTTTTTCCAAGCTCTGTTTGAAGGAGATTGGTGTTGGAGGTCTGACCTGCAGCAAAACTGTGATTTGGTAACTTCAGCAGTTTGAACCCCTCTTGGGAACTTTTCTACCATTGTTACCAGCCTCACATGATGATAATTGTGTCCTCTCTGGTCGTATCTGGACCAAGTTAACCCCAGAGAACATTCCTGATTTTGGTTTCTTCTGGCATTAGAGATACTACATGCCTGAGTAACGAGCCAGAAGTTCAAACCTGACAGGAATGTCCTAAATCTTCATCAAAGAAAGAGCTTGTACTCATGCATGGTCTGCATCCCCATGCTGCTATTTCTGCTTGAGGAGTGGTCGTAGCTGAGGCTGCTGACACCTTTGCTGTGATATTCTGGTGGAGGAGGCATCCGTCCCCGAGGCTGCCCTGGCACCCTCCCCTGGCATTTGAGCAAGGGAGGTGTGCATTTCTGTGGTTGTTCTGACATGGAGAGGGAGGAGGGATTCATGTCAGAGATTTCTGGCTGGGGCAGCTGTCCCTGACATGCTCACAGTGGGCAGGAGACATCACGTGCTGGAAGGGAAATTCCCTTGACTTGGCAGTCCTGGCAGCCAGCTGTTCCCAGTTTGCTATCCCTGGACCTTCAGCCAGGCATCTTCATAGCCTGGGAAAAGTCACCCATGGGTCAGAGGAAGTGATATTGTCCCTGTGTTTGGTGCTGTTTGCAGTCTGATGGGTATCCTCAACATCTGGCATGTGATGACTTGGGGAGGAACAACAGGTGCTGAGGGAAGTGTATAGCTTTTTCCTTTTCACCTGAAACCAGAAGTGTTCTTCCTGTGTGGAAGTTCAGTCATCTAAGCACAATTAACCCCAGAGGAGTGGGAGCTCATGCTTCCTTCTGTCCTTCTCCTGTTGGGAAATGGAGGGCATGTTGTGGGGTCACAGGCCCAGGCTTGGGGTTCAGAGCAGTTCTGGAAGAGCTCTTGGCTGGGGCCATTGTGGGGGATTCACAACTGCCTGTAGCACAGATGTTCTGAAAAACATGGCTGCTTTGGAGATGGTTCAGGGATCCTCTAACAGAAAAGCAGCATTGTTTTTAGCATCCCGTTTTAAAGGTACTCCAGTGTCCCGTAGCCCTTTCTTTAGACCAGCTTACTCTTGTTTCTTTCTAAAAACACTGCTTCTCTGTTTACAGCTTCCTAATGTCCTTGATGTTCAGCAGAGATGCAAGGGGCAGCTCTCTGTGAAGCCAGAAAAATTTGTATGTGTGCTTCCAAGATGCAAGTTGCTTTTCTTACAGTGTCCCTGCAGTAAATAGGGGTCTCGTGTTGGGTATGCTTTTTACTTGTATGTCCTCAGAGGCTAGCATAGCCATGGGCTGAAGGAAGGCAAATGGGAACTGCCTCATCAGTTAAGCTACAAGAAATGGTGCAAGGAGCCACATCCTGAGCAGCATCAGACACTTGTTCTGTCTGCACTGTGGCTCAGTGCTCCAGATGTGATAGCACAGCTGTGCTGCACAGCACCGGGCTGGGTGTCCTCACAGAGCTGCTCTGTCAGCTGAGCCCAGGAACTGCCAAAACCACCCTGTGTGGTTTCATGTCAGCAGCTCCCGTGATGTGAGAGGAATGTGCTCATCCATATTTAAGAGCTGGGGCTGGGCCATGCCTGTCCTCACCAGTGCTCAGCTGGTGGATCCTGTCCGGTCACCCACGGCTGTATCCGGGCTGGCACAGGGCTTGTGTGCAAGGGATGAGAGGCCTACTTTTAGATCAGGGAATGCAACACTGGAAAGGTCACTGAATGGGACCAAATCCCAACTGGTCCTCATGATGGCAGCAGCATCATGTTTAGGTCTGGTGGAACTAATCATGATCTCTTTTCACAGCAGCTGTTTTACCCCAACCCAGGTACCTCCCCTGCCCAGGGCTCTCTCCCTTGGGGCCTCTCTTTTTGCCCAGCAGGAAAGGCTGTCCATGAACTCCCCATCACAGGATGGTGGAAAGTACAGGGGGAAAGCACCCAGGAAACTGCAAAAACAGTATTTCTGTTTGAGGTCTTGACAGTGAAACACCAAGAAGTTCTTCTGTCTTGAACTTCCCTGTGGGTCCTCAAGGTTTGCCTGTTCCTGTTCCTGGCCTCTGTCCTGTGGCATTATGCTCATGTGCCCAAGCAAACTTGGGCTTGATAAGTGGTGCAGAGGGAAGTTTCCAGGGGAAATCCAAGTAGCCATGAGGACAGCCTGTGTTTCAAGCCCTCTGACTCAGCAAGGAGCTCATTGCTTATATTCCACTGTTGAAATCAACAGAGTTGTTGTTGCCAAGTTTACTGACAGTAGAGAACAGCCCTTCATTTCTTTGTAAATAGGGACATTTCTGGATGAGATTTACAGTTCTCCTGGTGACTGAAATTCCCACTGATCACGCGATAAAATATTCCTTTTCGCAAAAAAAAACCTGAGGAATTTTGTTGGATCTTCAGGGCAATAACCGTTTCTTTTGCCTTCCCTGCCTTGGCACAACCTGCATCATAGGGCTGGGTAAGGTGCTTTGCTCCTGGGATTTTTCCCAATAACACAGTGGTCAGACATGGATTCTTCCTAAACCACTTCCTAAATGGATGGGGTTGTCATAATTGTTTTAAACATCACCTTCAGAGAAAAAAGGAAAATATCTAAAGTAAATAAATGTGAGTGTTGGATAGGAAATCCAGTGCTGTGATGTAAAGTCAATAATTTGGATGCAGTATGTAAAGATAAGTCCCGTGTGTGTGTTTTTAACTCCTCCAGGCTTCTCTCTACCTGCATCAGAAACAAGTTGCTTGACTCATCAGAGGTTGAAAGGGCAAGTTTTATATATATATTTAATTTTTAAATTTTTTTTAACTGAGAAAAATAATATTCCTTTGAGGGTTCTGTTTGGTACACCCCATGCAAGCATTTTCCCAGAAATACAGCTGGAACAGCAACAATGCAATTCATTTTTCTTGCTGTGACTAAAACAATGGCATCTAAATCCACACACCAAGGCTGAAGGTCGACTGATTGTGGAGACATAGCAGTTCTTGTTTTGCAATGGATTATGAATAACTTTGGGAAATGGAATAATATTGCTGCGAGTTGTCATGCCTGCCTACAGGCAGTTTTTTAACTCAAGATTTTCTTCTGTTTTGGATATTTAATAGAACAAAATTAGACACCCATTCAAGCATTCCCACACTTTTGCAAGGCAAAAAAATCCTCTTTTTTAAAAAAATGTAATTCACTTAGGAGACACAACCTTGAGCTGTCTTAGTATTTAAACACTTGCAAAAGGCATTTTGGTGGAAATGAGAAAACCCAGACCCAAGGGTCAGGGCCAAAAGCAGAGGAAATTGTGCTTTCAGGTTCAGCCTCCTCCCTGCAGGCAGTGCTGAAATGTCACATGTGGCATTCCATGTGGTGCTTCCAAATAACAGCTCCTTCCTGAGCTTGCTGGGAGAACATCTTAGCACAGGCAAATCCAGCCTTTGATCTTTGAGCTTTGTTGTTTCTCTCCACGTCTGCTCGCAGACAGTGCTCCCGTCATTCTGGGGAATGGTCTTTGTTTCAGAGGGTGACTAACAGCTGCTTAGCAAGGCACAGGGTGGACTCAGCCTTGAGATCAGAGGAAAAGAGGCACCATGGGCTTTTGCTGGTGCTTTGGAGGCTCAAGGCCCTTTTGTTTGAAGAGCTCTCAAGATGAAAGCATGAGCAATTCATTCCTGCACTCCAGCTGGGGCTGTGAGGGGAAGATGACGGTCCACGAGTGCATGACGTACTTTTGGAGACGAAAGCCACCAGACTTTTGGCCTTGTGCTGCTTCATGAATCCCTGATGATTAATTCCATGATTGCCTCTTACCCACTCAATGAGCTTCTATTCATAGCACAGTTCTTTCAGGAAATATTTTTCCCCCGAGTTTTGGAAAAAAGTATTGAAAAGTTGTGAGCTCCCTCTCTGAGGAAGTGATCCCCAGCACCTTATGCCTTGCTCAAGGTGCCATACTTGTGTGATTGGTTTGATTTTCCCTTCATTTCAGTTCTGGGATTACCCATGATGTGCTTCACCAGGAAGTACTGTTGGATAGGAGCCACCTGGTCTAGTGGAAGGTGTCCCCATTCATGGCAGGTGGGTTGGAATGGGTTGATCTTTGGCATCCCTTCCAATTCTAGCCATTCTGTGATTCTGTAAAAGCCCCTGGTGGTAGGGATGACATGCTGTCCTCAGCAGTCCAGCCCTGCCAGCAGTAGTGGTGGTTTTGCTGCTAATATGGATCTACTTACTTCAGTAGAAGCTTCTCTATGCCTGACCCCTACAGAAAATGGAGAGAAGCAAATTCCTTCCCTTTTGCAGCCATTTTTTAACCAACTGGAAGACAATTATCACATCTGTAGTCTGTGCCTCCCCTGGAAGTACTTCCTTAGTCCATAGACAGAAAAAAGTTGAAAGCCACTGCTCTGCTCTAACCAATATTAATCAAAGCTCTCATTCTCTGTGAATGCAGCTTGTGAAATCATTCCTGTTTTCTGCGCTTTCTTCTGATTCTCAGCCTCTCTTTCTCAGCTGCAGTTTGCCATCCCCTTCCCAGAGGCTGAGTGCAGCCCCCTTTCTGCCTTCTGGCTTGGTTTGCTGTTTCTGCACTTCTACTCTGTTCACACAAAAGCAGCTCTGTCTTGCCTGACACCAGTCTCCCCACAGTCCTGGGAACCAAGGCATAATCCTGCATCCCCTAGCAAAGCCATGGCATGTCCCCAGTCCCACACTCATTATGGAGCTCAGGAAATCGGCCTACTCGTGCTGCCAAGTACAATTTCATGCCTGGCCAAACATAAACTATGCCTGGTCAAATGTCTTGGGATTTAAGTGCTCACCTTTAATCTGCCATTCACTCTTTCTGCCTCATTTAGAAAGAGGTATAATCTCCGTGCAGCTTGCAGGTAAAGCCTTACACTGACAATTCAAGACTTTCAGGTAGCATGAAGATGGCAGAAATATTACAACAGCCTTTTTCCGGAGTTTTCTGTGCCTTACATAGTCTTTTCTGGGAAAATGTATTCTAATGGAGTCGTATGAATTTACAAATACAAATTGAGAGTACTACACTAGAAGAGTATTTGCAGTGCTCTGTGTGACAGGGATCAAGGCAGGCAGGCAAAGTTCACGTGTTCAGTGTCCTCAAGCTGGGACTAGAGAAAGTTCTAGTAGTTTTTGAAGAGTTAATCCACTTCTGTTACCCATTAATGTACATCAGCTTTCACCTTTTCTCAGTACTATCTTTTTGCTGTAACAGTAATAGCAAATAGTTTAAATCAATGCTCCAGCAACCTGACTGCTCTCTTACTCAGGATTTATGGGGGAGGTGGGCCAATCCCAGTACTAATGTCATGGTGTCATTAGCAGTATTACACAAAATTGTCCTCGAGGAATGGAAATGCACAGTGATGCTGAGCAGAGCATTCCTGTATCTGCCTAGTACCAAAGAACAAAAATTACTGGCTTTGGGGAGTAAATCCAAACAAAACAAGATTTCATGGAGAAAGATGCAAAATCCATAAGATAAATGTTTGCTAAACACCGGTGCTTGGGAGAAGAGTGATATATAACTACTAAAGCAGTGAAGCCTAAAATTAATATAACTTTACTTTTCAGTCATCCCTGAGATAATAATGCCCTGGCACCTCTTGTCATCCCAGCTGTGTGTGCTGGGGTGGTGTCAGGCCACATCACCCAGCCTGTAAAGTGGATGCAATACATCATTCCTCTTCTTACTAATCATCCTTAATATTTTAAACCAACTGAGAGATCATTTCTGAAAGACACCACATAATAGGGAGCTAAACATTATAGTTGTGCTGCACTAAAAGGCACATTCCAGGAATATTTTGACTGATTGATTATGATCCCCAGCTCAGGCACAGCCTCCTGGGCAATGTCTTAGCACTCTTCCTTTCTTGCCTCAAGTGAGTCTGTTTCCCATATCTTCCTTCCAGGAAAGAACAACTTCACAGAGCAAAATTGGTGAAATGGTGGCATCCAATGGCTGGTCTCAGATGGCCAATGCCACCTCATGCACTCTGACTGCTGTCACTGACCTTTGCTTTTCACCCCAAACCAGAAGCAAACAGTATTGTGAAACATCAGAGATCTCTGAAACAAAAAAACCCACCCACACAGCACTGTCAACTGTGCCAGATCTGCCTCTCTCCCCACCCCCCAAAAAAATGCAACATTCACTGCTGAGAAACTAAGTCTGGAGAAAGTTTGGCTTTTTCATTTAGTTTGATGCTTTTGAGACAGCATTATTTACCAGAGATGCATCTGCACGTAATAGCTTGGGCCTTTTGAGGTAAGAGTGAGAAGAGTGTCATGGGGGGAATGTAACTCTGTGCTGGGATAGGAATAGGGATGATGGTGTTTTTCTTCACAGAGAAACAACAAGCAGAAGGAATCAACAGGGTAATAATTGAGCTTCTTGGCAGTTTCCTACAAGAGCCACATATTCCACATTTAAAAGCCCTGGGAGGCCTTTCTTCTCTTTTCTTGGAATGTGAAATATGGCTGTAATCAACACTGGGTCTTCCACAGAAGACAGCTGGACAACAGCAGCTCATTTTGGAAAGCACATCCCTTCCTTTTTCCTTGCTCAGCTGGCCCCAGGGTCTGCTTTGCAGCCCAGACTGAGCATACCCCTGCCCAGAGGCACCCCTGCTCCTCACCTATCCTGGAACCCCCTCTCCACTTGCACAGCAGTTGGGGCAGGGCTGATCCATGGCCTTGCCATAATGGGGTTAACCTTAAACTGGTTTGCTCAAGAGCAAGCAGCCAGAGAGCAGCAGCTCCCAGAGGAAGCTGGCTGTGCGCCTGCCACTCACTCACAGGATGCCAGGCTGCAGGATCTGAGTGTCCCAGGAGAGGCTGTGACAAAAGGCAGACCATTGTGCCCAGCTTTCCTCCATGACTTCAGGGGAGCAACTTGCTTTTATTAGGAAACGGAAACCGAGCACCTTATCTAATCCCAGGGACAGGCAGCTGGGGCTCGAGGAAAGGCAGCTGCTTTGTGGAGTGTCTGCCAGACCCTCCAATCTCAAATCATGACTTTTAAAAAAACCCCATTATACATTTAAATAATGCACTTGGGAAAATGCTCACGCTGCCTTGAGTGAGGTGCATATGCAGTAGAGGGAAATTTCTGATGCACAGAATCTCTCACTGAGGCTTTAGTGCCTCAAATCCAGCACTCCAGGATTGCAGTTTTAGAAGTCTCAAGTCGAGCTTGTAAAAGTCAAAATCCTCTTTGTATCTCTCCCACTCAGTCAACCCTTCTAACAATAAATGTGAGTCTCTCAGCACTGATGCTGGGAAGGGGAATGTAGCTCACAGACCCAAGGGGAGGGGGTGTAATCACAGAGCTCCCTGCTTGCACCATGTCCCCAGGGAGGGGAGCTCTGAAGGGTTCATGTGTTCTGCACACCTAATGGGAGACTCAGATGATATTTTACTTCTCCTTCTCCACAGCAAGTACAGGGAATCACCAAGCTGAGTGTTTGTGGGAATTGTCGTGAGATGTATTAAAGAGTGATGCAGCGTAGAAATTCCGCCCAGGATTTCCTGCTTCATGCTCTCAATTTATATCTCATATTTCAAAGCCAACTTTAGAAAAACACCTTATTTTGACTGTGGAGGTAACAAGTCTACCTTAGAAAAATTTTCATATGATTATAAATTAAAGGTGCACTCTGTGCTTCATTATCCATCAGAACTTTTCCCTTGGCCTGTCACCAGCACCTGCTGCTCACCCAGGCTGAAATTTATGCTGGTGCAACCCAAAGCAAAGGAAACAAAAGAGATTCACTGCTGATGCAGTAAGCTCTGCTGCCAGAAAAAATAGTGTTCAAGGCTATGCCATGTCTGCATTTATCATTTTAGTAGGTCATAAACACAGTAGGTCATCTCTGTAAAGTCTTAGATTAAATCCTGTGGAGGGCAACCTAAAGGATAAATTGAATTAAATAAAATCAGATTTCTACAGGTTTAGGCTGTTGAATGCTTCTTTCAGCCTCCCCTGCAGATGCTGGATGTAATGCTTTGGATCCTTTGTGGAGTTAACCCTGTGGTGATCCATGCCCATCAATGAGATGATGCTGGTTTACACCAGAGGAGGATCTCATCTATAGCACTGTCTGTCCACCTCACATTTGGTTTCGTACTGCAGTCAGACTGTAACAGATTTCTTGAAATGCATTTAAACACACAAGAAAATGGACTAGAGCCATGGTGGCAGCTTGGAGCTCTCCACATGGCATATCCGATCAAGACATGTCTGTACACATGGAGATGTGATGGCATGAACAGACCTTCAGTCCAACAGGAGTTCTGCAAGGCAGCCCTTGACTGAGGAAAATCTGCTGAAAGGCCAGAGGGGCTGTGGGGGCCACCCTGGAGGGGAGAGCATTCCATGTGCTGCATGTCCTGGCATTGGGGTTTGGTTACCCAGTGTTTTCCTCCCCAAGCAGGTCGTGGTTTCTGGCCTCAGGTCACAGCGTCATGACCTTGTGTCATGCTAGCCCAGCCAGTTGGTTTGTGGGGGAGGAAATAAAACTTGGGTGCTACCACATCCCTGCCCAAGTTCTGCCCCTTGGTTGCTCATGGGCACTAATTATGAGGGAGGCTCTTGCTCTGCTGCTGTATAATTATGCAGAGCACAGTCCAAGCCTTAATATAGGGCTGAGGCCTTAATATAGCTCTGAGTGAATTGCTTTTGGTTTTCTATTGTTCTTTGAAAATATATTTAATCTTGTACTGAACAGAGGAGGAGTTTCCTAGCAATAGAATCCATATGGAGCATGAGGTGGACACTGTGCCTGGGCTGGAGCTGCTGCCCAGCAGCTCTTACAGGAGGTTGGTGTCTTGGTGCGTTGTTGTCTTTGGGTTCTGAACGTGGGGTAGCAAGTTCAGGAAAGTACTCCTTTCTCCACAGCAGTCAAAAATTTGGGTTTGCAGAGGAGCAAGGTGGATTAGTAGATTTTAGATCATGTGTAGAGGCAGTGTAGGAGGAGGCAGGATGCTGACTTTGGTCCTGTGTTAGAAGCAGCTGCAGATTACTGGAACATCAATTTCAGCAAAGAGCGTGCCGTCCTTCCCTCCACTGGAGCTCTCCTGTGCATGGCACACTTGCTGAAAAATCGCCGCTCTCCTGGCGCGCCCCAGCCCCCGGAGTGCCAGGATGGCCAGGATGTGCTCTTTCCTGCAGAAATCAAACAAGACCTGGCTCAGATCTAGCTGGCAAAACCAGCAAGATGGTTTTTGTGAGCAACCAACAGCTGTGCTGGAGTCAGAGCAAGGCTATAGCAAAGTGCCAGGGACTGACCCCTCACCACACTGGAGGAGCCACCAGCATGGGAGTCTGCAGCCTCTGGAGGTACCAAACCAGCAAGCAGCAGCTCCTGCCACACCACACTGGTGGGACAGCCTCCTGCTGCTGGTGCTGCAGGGAATTTCCTCCTCTCTCTACACCCATGATGCCCTTTGCGTGTTTTCCAGAGAGGCAATGGACCTTTTGTGTAATGATTATTTTGAGATGAGTAATGGAAGTGCTAATATTTAGGAAGCTGATAGACACTAATGAGATTAGAGCTGGAAAGCCAGCTTGGAAACATACCCTGTTCCAGTAATCTCAGTGTATACAAATTCAGCAATGTCTCTGAGAGCTCAGGGGAAAAATTAACAGGGACCTGAACAGGAAGCAATGCAGGTCCAGCAGGTTCCACCTCGTTTTCCGAACTTCATTGTTAAAGTAATGTTACTCAATAATGGAAAAACAGAAATTAAATAAACCAAGAGAACAAGCCTTAAAACGTGGCTTGGGACTGAGGCTAATGATGAAAAACTAGCACAAATCACAGCCTTGTAAATGGCTTTTCTGACTGGAAAATGGTTTTCAAATATCATTGATGATTAGCTGTCATTTACCTCCCCCACCTTCCCAGAACAGGCACTGCCTCTTTTTCAGCTTAGTCTGGCCACTGGGATTAAACCCTTATTGGTTTATTTATTTGTTTGTTTTTTTGTTTGTAGTGATTTTTTTTTTTGTAAGATAGGTATGTTCACCTAGGAAATTACTCTGGAACAATTGTTCTTTTACATACCCTTGTCTTGAATTCCCCCACACAGACAAGCCTGAAGAATATCTGAACTACCCAAGTTAAATCTAGTTATGAAAAATTTTGAACCTCAGTTTTAGGGAGAGGTGAATATATTTAATGTGATCTTTTTTTCTCAGTATCTGAGGGTCCACTACAGTATTCTAGCAATTAGTTAAATCTTATGGATTATTTTGATTGCATAAATGTCATCCAGTGCTGAAAGTTTTGGTGGGTTTTTTTTCTTTTTTTTCTTTTTTTCTTTTTTTTGTTTGGTTTGGTTTTTGTTTGTTTGTTTTTTTCTGAAATTACATTCATGAAATGTAATTTATTGTAATCTGTACTACTGATATTCATTCTCAGTAGTTGAAAGAAGAGCTGTAGAAGAGAAGGTAACTTCTGATTTGCAGCTGCTTAGCCATGCACAGAGCTAGTCACTTTCTTTACTTTTCCAGGAGTTTTAAATTTTCCAGATGCAGCCTTGGAACAGAAAATGGAAAGTACAAAAGAAAGAATTTGTAATTTATTCCAAAATTTAATGGCTGTGTTGAGGCCAATTCAGAAATTGCAGCTGAACTGTGTCAATGGCTGCTACACTTTGAGGTCTGGGCCTGGGAACAGGAGACAAACTATTTGCTCCAAATCTGGAGCCTGCAAATTGGCAAACAGGGCTGATACTGGTGATGCAGTGGAAAACAAACTGGAGCTTCACTGTGAAATAAGGTTCATTTAGAGCAATAAAATGGAATTCAGTGATAGAATGCATGGGAATGGTTCAAAACTGTGTCAGGGGAGCTCTAGACTTGACATTATGAAGCATTTTTTAAATGAGGTGCTAGAGCAGGTTTCCTAGAAAGGTAGTTGATGTCCCAAGCCTGTCAGTGCTCAAGAGGCATTTGGACAATGCCTTTAATAATTTACATTAACTTTTGGTCAGGCCTGAAGTGATCAGGAAGTTGGACTGGATTATCACTGTAAGTCCCTTCCTAATAGACTGAAATAGTTCTATTCCATTCCATTCCATTCCATTCCATTCCATTCCATTCCATTCCATTCTCAAATGAAAGGGCTTTGAAGGTAATTTATGTACATTATATGATACAGCACACAGGGGAAAAATAGAAAAAGTGTGCAGCCATAAAGAGAGAAAAATAAATTGAGATCCCACTGTTGCTGGCATCCTGATCTCTAATGTGTGGCTACCCACAAAGATAAGTTGAAGAGCTCAGCCCAGGCACAGGAAAAGCTGGTGCTGTTTGGGATGGAGCCCAGCAGTTCTGGCATCTGCCACTTCACGTACCTGATGTCTGGGTAGTCCTGGCACAGCTCCTTGACATGTGCCTTGATCTTGTCTTTTTTCTTCTCCCCAATGATACCGGCAATGTGATATATGAGAGGGAGGAGCCAGTCAGCTTTGGAGCCCTGTGGACAAAGAATCACATGGGGACATCAGGGACAGCAGCACCTGCTAAATGCCTTTTTCCCTGCAGGGAGAGCAGGGCAGTGGGATGTACTGGAGTGAGCCAGGACTGGTGCAGGCAGGACAGGCTGCCTCAGGCAGCAGCAGGGTGCTGGGTGGCAATGGCAAGACACCCCTGGGGGCTCTCCCAGACCTGACCCTGCACTTCTCCATTCCCACGAGCACCCAAGCAAGCCAGACCCTGAGCAGGGCATTGTGGCTGTGGTCCAGCATAGTAGCAGGAGCCAGAGACTTCACCTCCTGCTGCCTGATAGCTTCATGTGCCTCATCTCTGAGATGGGATTTAGTGCCCTGGATGCCTGACTTTCCACAAAATCCAAGTAATTAAACTTTGACTTCCCTGAAAATCCCAGACTGTTGCTGTGAGAGACAGGAATGTAAAAGGTTAACAACTCAACCAACTGCTGTCCTTGTTTTGACCAGCAGACCCTTAACCTGCAACAATCAAGTCTTGTTGCTGGATCTACAGGTGGTAATACCTTCATTTCTGCTATCTGCTTTTATCCTTTCTTACTTTTCCTTATATATTTTCTTAAGTGACATTTTTGTATTTTTATAATGTTCTATTACTATAGGTAATAACCAAAATGGCTACATACCTCCTTTCCATTGTAATCAAATTGTTTTAAAATAAAACAGCCATATACATACACACACATAGACAGAGACACACACATCCATCTATCTATCTATCTATCTATCTATCTATCTATCTATCTATCTATCTCTATATATCTCACCCCAGTCATTCAGTGTTGTGCTACTCTAATCTTGCCCAAGGGATTTATTAACAGGAACATCAGTTACCCCACCTTCAGGGTTGGCTTGTAACAATTGTCCATCACAAAACACTCAGACTCCCACCACTTTGTCTCCACACTCTGCTGCACACAGACTGTGTACCCAGATGGAATTTCTTATGGGACTCAACTCCATGAACTGTGTTCAAGGCAGGGATCCTTTGGTGACAAAGTGCATCCCATGGCCTGAGGGAGCAGGCCCAGGAAGAAGCTGCCACAGGATGAGTGTGATCCTACAGCACATGAACAAAGCTCCCTGGGAACACATTAAAACACCAGGTGCTGCCATCAGAGAGCTGCAGGCTGAGCATGCACGTGCTGCCAATGCAGAGAGGCTGCCAGGCTGGAAACCCACACCATGAGCCTGCAGTAACCACCCTGCTCACTCTTTTCAGCACTTCTATATTTCTTGAGGCTTGTCCTCCTCAAGAGCCTGCTGCCTGGTCCCTGTGAAGCCAAGTGGGGAAATTGCACCTCTGGGAGTGGGACAGCCGGGGGATGCCAAGAAACAACTCCCATACCTGATCAATGAGTGTATTGTGAATGATTGCAGCTTCCTGGCTCATCTTTCTGCTCACTTGCTGACGTGTCTCACTGTTCATTTTCCATCTGGGTTTGAAGATCTGTGTGACATATTCCTTCACCACGTATTTATGAACTTCATGTAGAAGCTCCTGGTTAAAAAGAAGCAAACCTCATGGGGTTTTTTGTCCATTCAAGGCCAAGGCAGTGAGAGAGGGCAAGGAAAGCCCTCAGGTCTTTGGCAGCACCTGAGGGCATAGGGGAGGTACAGGAAGGCAGCACACCATCAGCACACACTCATATCTGCAGCCCTCAGAGTTATAAAGAGCAACCACTGTTGCAGAGGAGTCTGCAAGTCTTACCACAGCCTGAAAGTGATGGTGTGGCCCCTCAGCATTCCTATGTACAGGTGTGGGACTGGCTGCCTACCTGCCCCAGGGGCTTCCTCATGTGCTGCAGGTGCTCGGAGAACTGCGAGACTGCCGACACCAGAGAGTTCGGCCTTTCCGTCGCCAAAATCCAGTTCTTGGTCAGGATTTTCTTAAGGAGTGGCTGAAAAAAGACCAACTCACTGATGGTACAAGTATGTTCAGAGTAGCTGATGATGCCCTAGCTGAAGGCACACAGCTATACACCTGATCTCAGGCCTGAGCTGAAAGCACAGAGCCCCCCCTCTGCATGAAGACACACGAGGAGCAGGCTGGGCTTCTCTCTCCACCCCAGGGAATTCACACCCATGTATCCCCTTCCTGGGTAGGCATGTATGCCAGTGTTACATGGAAACAAAAATTCACTTGGTAGTGAATCTCTTGGAAATTAGCCCAGTAATCCATCACCTCTACAGCCTTCTCCATAAGCAAAACAAGCTCTTTGTGTTTACAGCCCTTCCAGGAGGCTCTCTGTACTCCTGCACACCTGCATGAAGTCTTGCTGGGATCTTCCTTCTGCTCCTTGCTCTGATGTGGTGGTGGGGAGAATGGCAGCTGGGAGCATCTACAGCTTTATGCCTCATGGTCAGGGATGACATGGGAGTGATGGCACAGTTTCCCATCTGTCCTGGGTACAAGGTACTCTGATCAAGTGTCCTTAACAGGTTATTTTCCTTTGTTGGGTCCATAGAGCTAATGTACCTTCATACAGAAACAGCAATATCTGCTAAAGACTTCTGGCACCTGGAAGACCCTTCCCTAAAGGTCAAATGAAAAATATCCTTCTTCTGGCATGTCCCCTTTTCTCTTCCTAGCTCTCATGCTCTCTTTCTTTAGACTCCTGGCAATCTCCTTCCCTTATCTCCCCCCTTGCTGTGCTCCCAGCCTGCCTGAGAGTTGTTTAGAAATGCTTTGACTCGGCTTCTCTCAGTTCTCACGACATTTCAGCTCGCTTGCTCAATACCTTGGCTCAGGGCCTTTCCTCATCTGCTGCTTAGACTCCAAGACAAGTTCTGCAGTCACTGGAAAGTCCCTTTGGCCAGGAGGGCTTGGCTAAGGTTGGAGAAATTCCATGACTGTCCTGGTTTCTGGAAGTTATGTTTGGGGATTTAGAAAGTGAATTAGGGTAAGTGAAAAGGGGTGGGACAAAAGGCTTGATTTCCCCCATCTCTTCTATAATACCAGCTGGAGCTAGCAGATCCCAACTGGCTGAGAGCAGAAAGGCTCATTTACACCACCTGAGAAGCACAAGCTTCATTGCAGCACATTGCCTTTTAGACCTCTTAGCAGAAGTCAAATTTTATCAGAGTTTTATCAGTTGATACAAGACCTTTAGCATTCTCATTCTGGAATAATCAGTCTTTTGTCACCATGGGAACAGCCTGGAAAAATCACCCCTACCAGAATGAATTCTGTCCTATCTGAAGAGGTTTCTGACAGACTGTGATGGTAGATCTATGAATCAGTAAGTCAAAGTCCTGAAAAATCCAAATTATTTGATAGAAGGAAAAGCATCCTATTGGTGGTGTTCAGCTGGCCTCTCCACTGCTTCATTTCAGATAAAATTCTGCCCACTGCTTTGCCTGAGAGACTGGAAGCTGCTAAATATCCTTTTCTTTTGATTGCTATTAACAGCTTGAAAAATTTATCATTGCTCATAGCAAAAAATTCCCAGGATGCTGGAAGTGTTGCTTTTTAAGGGGGATTTCCACAGGTGATAAATACATTTTGGAGGGACCATAATGTCATGTGCTGCAAAATGAGGCTTAGTGAGACAAGGGAAGGGCAATGACCCTCAGCTGCTGCACATAACCCTTATAATGAGGAAATAATGTGGCCAAGGTCCTCTTACCTGTGTTTTTGTTCTAAATTTTGTTAAAAAAATATTTGTGAAGTTCCTTGTCAGAGCTGCCAAAATCTTCTGCAGTTCCTCAGTATTGGCTTTAAACGTTGTTTCTAACCCTGACCTACAGAGAGACAGAGATCAGCAATGAGTTAATGTTAAAATGTAAACTATTACATGGCCCTAAGCATGTTATCTGGATTGGCATGTTAGATATTATTTTTAAATAAACTTGTGTTTCTACTACTTCCTCCTGGAAACACTTACTGAGTCAAAGTAATGGCTCTTTTTGCACAATCCTGTAGACTGAAAATTAATCATAGATGAGTAACTGTGGTTAAAAACCCCCTCAGATTTCCTCATCAGGTGGGACAGTGCAGCCAGTTGCTTTTTCACTCTGCAAAATTATTTCCAGGTACCTGTGAGAGAACTGAAGGCTATGGGGGAAAAGTAAATAATAAAGCCGGAGAAGGGAAAGCTGCTGACCCTGTGTCCCCCAGAGCCTGTCTGATTCACTCCACACAATGTCTATCAGCAGCAGCTGGGATGGTAACTGCAGGGATGGAAACCTGTGGAATTTCCTAAGGACAGTGCATACTTCTGTGATGTTTCACCTTGCGAGAAAGAAAACCTCTGGGAGGTTAATGAAATTCCCACTGTGTGGGTGTGCTTCAGGGGCATTGTGACCTCCTGGATTTCTTCTCATTTTCCATCCCTGTCCCACTGTAACATGCTCGGTGTTGGTGAGGTGGGGAACTGAGGCAGCACCATCACAAAAAGAAGCATCACCAGTGATGCCTGAGCATCCCTGGGTGTGCCCCATCCACTGCTGTAACCACAGAGAACAGCAGGCTCCTGTCACTGCCCAGATTTGTATGTCTGGGGCTGCCCTGGCAGGACTACAAGGCACCCAACACCATCCCTGTCATCCCAGGCTGGAGCTCAGGACTGTAACTCCAGATGAACACCTGCAGTCTGGGTCCAGCATCCAAAAAAATCGTGCTGTTAGGACACCTACCTCTGCCCCACAAGTCATCACCCCAGGCTGATGAAGGCTTAACTTGACTCAGGAATAAACCCATCACCCAAACACTGCCAGCTCCCTGTCTGGGGCTGGCGTCTCCCTTCAGCCCCTCTCCCCTGCCCAGCAGGGAAGGGGCTGCAATGTCCCGCAGGAGAAGCAGGAGGCTGGGAAAGCCATTTCCTCGGCGAGGGGAGCATTGCTGGAGAGACCGTGCCATCTAGAGACTTGCAGGCGGTAGTGCTCGCTGCGGCTGGAGCCGTCGGCTCCTGCGAGACACGGCACGAAATCCCCTCCATCCCCTGAATAATACTCGACACATGCATTCCTGCCGGAGCAGTGCAGGAGCTGGAAATCACACCCCAATCTTTCGGGAGGCCAGAGCCCACGCGCTAATCCTTGTGGTGTTTTCCCGGGTTGACAAAAAAAAAGCATCTGCATGGCAAAGATGTCCCCAGATGCTGATGAGCCCCTGGACCTCAGCACGGGGCTGATGGAGCAGACCCTGGGACACGCACTCACTGCCACCATCCTGCTTATGGGGTGAGTGGTAGATCCTTGGCAGTCAGCCTGAGGATACCTGTCCATCAGAGACACTTCCCAACATGTGGCTTGAAGTAACTAATTCATGCAAAGCCCTGGTAGTTCCAGATGCCAGCAGCAATGGCAGGCATTTATTTTTGGGTTGAGTGCTTTCATGGAGTTTCCTCCAGCCCACTGCCAAAGGCAGCCTTGAGGCCATGTTTCTGAGTTTATTCTGCTAACCCCCAGAACAAAAAAAAAAGGGGGGGGGAAACTCCCCTGAGGATGAAAAAGATGCTCTAAAAATGAGTTCAAAACTCATGCAAAGGCTGCATCCATCCACATTTCTGTATCTTCACCCTTGTGGCTTTTATTTGCATCCTTGGGGGAAATCCTCCTGTGAGATTAGAAGGGCTGGAGGCTGAGCACTCACCAGGGCACCTCAAGGAGAGCTTGGTCTTTCCTTTCCAGATCCTGCCACCCCCCAGAGCCCAGAAAAGTGGTTCAGGGGGAGCAGACTTACACCAGGTCATGGAAGCTGTTGATGTAGGCAACAAGGTAGGGCACAAAGATGGGGCTGTCCTGGGCAGTGCTCCACGCCATGAACTCCTGCTCAAACCTGTAGGAAAATACAGCCAGGTATCACTAACAGTGGGGCACTGAGGGTGCCTCATCTTCTGTGTACATGGTGCTGTCAGGAGACACCCGTGGCTGGCCCAACCTGTCCCCTCTGTATGCAGGCAAGCTTTTTCCAGCTGTCATAACAAGTGTGTGCAGTGGAGGGAATAGATGGCAGGTAATTGTGGGTTTAGGATGTGCTCGCTTGAGCAGGTACAAAAGCAGGTACGCTTTTGGAGAGATGCCAGGGATGTTGGGAGGCCAAATCTCTGACTTTTCCTCATGCTGAGGGTTTAATTGCAGGTGTGGTACACAGGCTTATAAGTCTGAGCCTTCATTTCACTGGCTTTTGGGGCAATATATTAAGTGCCTTTTGAGAACACAGGGCTGATTTTATAACAGAAGACGTATAGGAATAGGGCAGCACACCTACTTTCCCTCCCTGAAAAACCTCAGTGTGGTTGTTAGGTAGTTGTTTGGTTTTTCTTTTGTAGCATCAAATTCATGGGGTTGACAGCTGTTTCACAGCCAGATCCACACTGAAGGCAGGAGGCTGTGTGCTCAGGCAGCCTTTGCCTGGTGGTCCCATTCTTTGTCAGGGTAAAGGAATCTGCTTGAGCTGACCCCAGCCACTTGCATAGTTTTGTTCAAGTAAAAGCTTAAGTTTCAGTGTTCCCTTAATCTGAGAGCCCTGGCGGCTCCAGTTTGCATTTTACACAGTTTTTGGTTGTTTGTTTTATTTTGTTTTGTTTTCTTTTCTTTTTAAGTAAAAAAGAAAGAAAATGAAAAATTAAGAAAAAATAAAAAAGATAGCAAAGAAAAGGAAAAATAAGAACAAAGAAAAAACATTATTTCAGCAATTTCCTTTGGACACTGGGTAAATGTTAAGGGACTCAGGAGGCAGCCCAGCTGTGTGTTTTGCCAGGGTATAGCAGAGAGGGTCTCATAAGCCATTTTTTGTGCCCATAGCCAGAGAAAACCACTCAGCAGAACTCATCCCAGGATACCTAAATGATGTTTTGGGCAAACAGGCTTTTGGTCTGAGGGGTCCATAAACACTGCTTGCTCATGACTGAAGCTGCAAGTGATCAGTGTCCAATGTCACAAAAGTCCTGGTGAATGGGACTGCAGTGATCCCATCCCTTTCCAGGTAGCAGCTACTTCCCAGACCTCTGACATTAGGGTTTTGGACTCACAAGAGTCCCATCTGGGTCTGTTTATGACTCCCTCCCAGCTGTTTTGCAGCTTGCTATTTACTGGGCTCATCGTGATCTCTAATTCTCTCAGGAGCAGCATTGTGCCTGCTCAGTGCCAGTGTCTGGTCCAGTACCTGGACCTTTTTCCTGTTTGGTTTTTTTTTTTTTACCAGTATGGAACTCATTTAGAAATAAAGTACTGCCCAGAGCAGTGATGACCTTGGTATGAATTCAAGCAGCTCTGCCATGCACAACTCAAGCATTTTTGTTTCCAGGCTTCTGCTGATAGCTCCAGCTAACTTCACATGCTGCCCAATGATCTAGAAAAGGGAATAAAGACACCCCAGTGAGTGGGACAAGCACTGGTGAAACATCCTTCACAAGGATCTCATGCAGCTTTGGCTGGTAAGAATGGCTCACCTACAAAGGGGCAAACAGCCAACTGTTGCCAGGAGGGTTTCATTAATCTCTGGCAGTTTTAAAAATTATAATGCAGAATGGGTCAAGAAGCACCAAATGATTTGTGATGTCATCATTCACCCCTAATGGCCTCATGTCCTGCTGTCTGAGTGTGAGTTAGAGGCAGTGTTGGCTGGAGCTCTGGGGTGTCATCCTCCTCTTTTGGGGGAATTGCTGGAATTCCCCCGACCCAAAGCCCAAGGGGAGCTGAGCTGTCCCCGTGTATGACCCCATGATAAGGGTGACTATGAGCCCATCCCTGAGGCCCCACAGAAGCCCCCTTCTCAGGAGTGATAGCAGGGCAGCACAGAGGGTCAGCATCACCCTGAAGTCTCGTTTGCACTGGAATTCCTCACAGATTCCCATTCCCACAACCTCCTGCACTTCTGGACTAAGGCGTGTTGCAGTCCTACTCTAGTACTTCCCATGTCTTCCTATTCATCTGCTAAATCATTTCAGACCTGCCTTCCCTGTGATCACATAATGTGTCATATTCCTCTATGGAAAAAGAGTCACATCAGCAGGCAAAACTCTTTGATTTTCTTTCTTTCTCTCTCCCTCTCTTTTTCTGCTAGTATTATTTAATTGAAGTGACTCAACCAATTGAGTGATGAGAATTAATCCAAACCCCTCCTGCCTTTATTACCCTGTAGTCTCTAAGCTAGTAGGGGCTTTTGTTTTTTGTACTGTTTAAATTGGAGTGGCTGTCACTGCCTACAGCCTTTCCCCAGCTTCCACAGCCCTGGGACAAAGTTGTTCTTTAAGCCAAAGGTTTTTTCAAAGAAACCTTTTCTTTCCACCTTTTTTCCAATTCTCTTTCTTCTTCCTAATCAAAGAGGTTTAGGGACTTTAAAATCAGTTGCCTATTATGTTGCTGACACAATTGACAGCAGGTTTAATTTGCAGCTAGAAGGCAAGCGGGAGAGCTAAAAGTTGTAATAAATGGCATTTTCTGCTCTAATGTATTCTGCCAGTGTGTGACTTACATAAATTATCGCAGGAGGCGGTACCTCCACCCCAGAAGGAAACGATCCAGTTTCCCTGGAGCCACAGAGACACCCCCTCCCTCCCCCCCCACTTTCCCCCAGCTAATTCAATACCGTTTGAATATCAAAAGAGAGTGAGGCGTGGTAGAGGTTTTCCTTCTCTTCCAACTGAACTTCCTTCTCCCACTTCTCCGTGACCTCTAGTCTCAGGATGTTTCCAAAATAACTTTTGATTTTCCCCTAAATGTTAAACATAGGAAGGAAACATGCAGCTCAGGATAATGAAGCAAACACAAGTGCAGCACCTCGCTGCATTTTGTTCCATCAGCACATGGGTGTGGCCACCACACACGGCATGGCAAGGTGGAAAGGTGAGCACAGTCACAGGTCTTGCTCCAGACCTCAGGAGAAATCAGAAGCTGTGCTCTGTGTGTGCAAGGTACTCCCAAATCAAAGGAGAGTCGTTCTCCTGGCAGGGAAACAGTGGGTCAGCTGTTTGTTTGATTGCAAAGTCCTCCAGCACATGGAATGCACAGGTCAGGATTAAAGATCAAACCAGTCCTTTCCAGGGTACAGCCAGTCAGGTAAGCAGCAGCACTGTTCAGTCCTGGCTGATAAATCAATCTTGTTGCTGGTGAAACAAAGTGATCTTTCACCAGCATGGTGGAGCAATACTGATTTCATTCAGCTGGGTACCTTGAGCTCACCTTGAGCCGTGCCCTGATTCAGAAATGATTTGCAAGAAAATGTCTGAGCCCAGCAAAGAGCCAGGAAAATCTTAGTCTTACACAGGGACAAGGACTGCAGAAAGACAACGGGGAAGTGCCTTCATCAGAGGACACAAACCATGAGTGTGTCCTCTGGTGGGGGATGCCCAAAATCTGCCAATAGCACACCTCAGATGTGCTGGAGAAGATCCCACACAGGGACAGTAGCTGCTAGAATGCCTTTGCCCCTGACTTTGCAATGCAAAGTACAATCTGCTGAAACCCAGCAACGACCTTTCCATAAGTGTCTGTCATACTGAGTGGGTCTGGTACAGTCCTGTTGGCTCTGCTTGGGTCACCAAGGTGGTGTTCAGGAATTTTTTGCTTTAGAGGACAGGCCACTCTGTGTGGGGCCAATAGGACTCAGCACCTGGTGGGGCTGGAAACCAGAATGTAGTCATCCAAAACCTCTGTCTGGGAGGCTGGGGCTCCTGTACCTTCCCTGGGGTGCACATGGGGACTAGGTCAAAACTCTCACCTTTGCAGAAGCAATGTAGTCATTTTTCAGTTTATCCCAGTCAGCTGGTGTTAACAGCAAGGACAGGTTTTCTGTCTTAACCTCTGGTTTGAGCTCAGGATGACCCAGAAAGAGTTCACTGGAAAGAATCAAATGAAAAAATTATAATGCCTCAGAGTGTGAATAAACTGATAGAATATTCATGCAGCATGAGCTACATAATTACTAAGCCATGAGAAATATACTTAAAGCTTAAATTGTGCTGCTTGTTTTCAAGGTTTAACAAGAAAATCTTTCCTTTCTATTCAAAATCCTAATTATTCAAACCCAAAATGATCTAAGGTTCCAGCCCACCTCAGAAATCATGAGACTCCTGAGTTGTTTGGACATGAAAAGTGCTATGAGATTTTACTCTTTAAAATAAACAACGTGAAGCTGATTCATTTGACTAGAAGCTTGCAAAATGCCTTTCAGGGTAATTCCTGTAGTAGCACGTTGCTTTGGAGTTAGCCCATCTCCCTGCCTCCCCTGCAGTGTCCTATCACAGCTCATGTCAGCCTGGGATTTGTCTCTGTGCGTTATCCTGATCCAGGGGAGGTGGCAGAGCAGGACCTGGAAGGCACTCCCGTGCCTGGGACACCAGCCATGTTCCCCTGCAGATGGAAGTGGTGGGTGGACCTGCAGCTACAGAGTCTGACTCCAAAGAGGGCTCAAAGAGAGCCCTTTGAGCTCTCAAAGAGAGACTTTGCTGCTCACTTTCCTCTGGACTGACATGTAATCAGGCCAGCTGATTAGCACAGAAGCAGGGAAAGGGAGGGAGTGCCTGCATTCCTCTCTCAGGGGCAGGAATAATGTTATTAGCCTGTATAATTGACTGTGCTATTCCTACAACTTGCCACAGACTGTGGAGGCACTGCATCTTGCAGGGCGGTGAAGATGGAAAAGAGAAAGAAGAAAATATTCATGCCCTTTATGAAGGTAGGGCCTAAGTTTTGAGCTGTCATATTGTTAATTGAGGAACATGGCTGCAATGTCCTACACACAGCCTGCACATTTCCTCAGCCACCAAAAAGGGTTCCCATTGCCACAGCAGCACTGTGCCCACAGGGTTCAGATACAAGGGAGGACTGTAATGTACAAGGTCAGGCTGCTGCAGAGTGACTGCTCAGCATAAAATAAGTCCAGCCTGCTGGTAGTGTGTCCTAGAGTCAATGCTTCCGTGGTCATGGTTCAGATTTCCCAGAGAGGAGCATCTCCACACGTGAAGCATTGCACAACCCAGCTACTGCCAGAGCCTACTGCTCCTTTTAAAGGAGAACACAGATTTAAATACTGACTCTCCACCACAACTGAAAAGACAAATGTGTACCCAAGGGGATTAGTCCCACCTCTTTCATTTTCTTTTTCCCATTTGTTTGAATTGTAACATCAATAATGAGTTTGAGTCAGTCAATCTCTTCCTTTTTGATTATTTATTCCAAGAGACAATGAGGTTTTTTTGAATGGGAAAATCAAATGGAAAGAGCCCAGAACAGCCAGGTAATTGCAAGCAGTTCCCAAAACAACTGAATCTCGATAAACCCTTTCACAGCAATTCAAAGAAATATGGTGGGGGCATTTTTCTTTGGTGCAGAACCTGGCTGCTGAAGCTCATTTTTTTCCTTGCTCTTCTGCAATGCCAGGGTGGGACCATGCAGAAATTTCCCTTCAGATGAGATCTTGCAGGGATTTGTGATACTGGGCGGGTTACATACATTATTATGGTCACCACACTCTAGGTGATATTTTAAGAGCTGCTGGGTAAGTTCACAGAAGAAACCTCTTGAGGGCTGTTCAAAACAAAGACCACCTGCAATGGAAATGTTTCTTACCCAAAAGCTACCCCAGGCTAGGGATGTTCTGGGCAACAGTGTGCTGCTGTTTGCCCTGCTCTGTCACTCCCTCCTTTCTGACCACTTTGACCCACTGTTTGGCTCAGTGCTGACACTCCTGCCTTCACTCCTTCCTTGTTTTATTTGAGGACTCCAGTGGGTTTGTGTTTCTCCCTTCCTCGAACATCTGGTTCAGCCCAAACCTGGAGGCCAGCTACCAGGACAGACACAATTTTGCTTTGACAGAACTCTTTTCACATGCTTATTTTCCAGACCCCTGAACTGCAAGGAGCTATGTCTTAAACCCCTTCCATTCAACCAACAGACACATCTGAGACAGAGCCTTTGTTTTCATGTGTCTGATTACCCTTGATGATGTCTTGACTCCTCTTTTAGAGGACTCTGACCCCATGCATGGGGGTTAACATGGCCTGTTTCCAAATGTGTGACAATTTTAATTAAACAGGAAGAAGACATCCCCCACAGGCCCCTGCCTGTGCCTGGAAAAGTCACTGAACAGCTGTTGAATCTTGCAAAATATATGCAGAAAGGAGCAGGTTTATCAAATGCAGGGAGGAGCTTCCTGGCACATGGGAACAGCAAGTGGGAGAGGGAGGGGAAATGGGGTGATGTAGATCTGTAAAAAGCAGCAACTGCTTTATCCACAGACCTTTGTCCCCACCTATTAACAGATTTGCTACCTGGCTCCACTGTAGTCACTGCATCTCGCTTGCTTGCTTGTTTGCTTGGAAAACTGAAAATGGCCTGGTGGTTTTGGAGTACCCCACAGCCCCATGGCTCCCTGGAGGAGGCAGAAGCATTGTGGCAAACACAGCAGCTCACCTGTGGTAGGTGTTGGCCACCCAGTCAAGCAAGGTGTAGAGCTCGTGGAAGTCCAGCGGTCCCTGGGAGAGTTCTTGCAAATGTGAGGCAATGGCATTGTGAAAAGCTTCCACATATGTGTCACACACCTGGTACTCCTCTGGATAGCATTTTTTTACTGATGACTTGATTTTCAGTAAATCTTCCCTCAGGTGTTCCTGGAGGAAATGTAAGTGGAGATCAAGCCAAGAAGTTGCCTCTTCCCTTGATGCCATGGGTGCCTTCAGGACTCTTTTTCTTGCACTCTCATTGACAGCTTCCCTCCATTGCTCCCTCCACTTTCTGGGCCTGCCCAGTAAATCTGAGCTAGGACGAGCAGCATTGTCTGTGCTGGAATGAGCTGCTTCTTCAAGGGCAATTAAAGTCACCATGGAGGTCAGCATGGTATGCTGTAAAGTGGGATCCTCCAGTGTTTCCTCCACTATGGACTTGATTGCATTTGTGATGGAGTTATAGAGCAAATCCACATCCTTGGATTTCCGTACGAGCTCCTGGGGGTTATCACTGTATTTCTCAGAATCCCGTTCAGAGATAGTCTCATCTTCCATTAGCTTGATACTTGCAAATGCTTCCAAAAGTTGTCTTTTCTGAATAAGTTCATTGATTTCCATTACTGCAGAAACAGGGGGAAGGGGTTGGGACAAAGTAGGCATTAGGCTATTGACATGTTGGTAACAGGGAGATTTGCAGGGAGCTCTTCAGAGTAGTCAGGTCCCAGCAGTGCCTCTGAGACTGCCCTGGGCCTCCCTGATCTCCTCAGCTCCTCTTGGACACAGGAGTGAAAAACAGTGGGACAGCAATCACTGCAAATTGAGCCACATCCCTAAACAGCTGGTTACAGAGACAGGAAATATCAAAACACCTGCTGATAGCTCTGCAGGAAGGCCTCAAGCAATGGCTGGTGAGGCTGCACAGAAGGACACTGGAGGCTCAGGCTGCATAAAACTCTGCCCCTCTGGCTCTGTCCCTCTGCTGGTGTGGAGATGAGGTGGAACTGGCAGTAGGAATGGTTCAGGATATACCTTACCAGCAGGATTTCCTTTAGCATAAATGTCCTTGTTTCCCTGTATACCACTGTGCTCATCACAGCTCTGCTGCTGTGTTGGCCATGGTGGTGCAGCCCAGCTCAGGCACCTCAGTGTGCTGCCCAAGAGGGCAGGAAGAGTGCCCAGGGTTCTGGCAGGGGCAGTGGGAGGGAGCACAGCAGGACAGACCCTTTGGGTGTCCTGAACTCTTGGGTCAGATCTCTCTCTCGATGGTTATGTGTGTCCCAGCCTACCCACAAGCATGTCCTCAGAGACACCAGGGCCCTGAGAGCCTGCTGTCTGTTAGCCCACAGTCAGGTGCCAAGCACTGCCTCACACCAGTGATGCTTTTTTACCACGTGCTGAGCACTGCTGTCCCTCAGTGTTTTGGGGAGGTGAGGGCATTGCAGGGGCATCTAAACCTGTGGATTTGTGGTGCTCCTGGTACTCAGGTTTCACATGGGTTTCTCCACCTCCTTTTCTTTTGGCACTCACTGCCAGAACAGGCTGGTGTTGGCTGGGGGAAAGTCACCCAATACAGCTCCTCCCAAAGTGGCTGAGTTCTACTGAATTTCCCATTTGTTTTGCAAAGTCTTGCTCATGCAAGAACCACTGTCTATTTGCCAGTGAGATAAGAAGTATTTGCCATATGTTCAGGAGGTCCAAGAGCACTGTTAGCCTTTGAGAGACTCCAGGAAACTCTCACCCTCTCCATCTCCCTAACAGTTGCTTTGAACAAGGGATACCACTCTGACACCGGGCATAAATAAAATACTAAAGAGAAGGGAAAGGGTATCCCTTAGGAATGTGTGGCCACTGCTTCTGGGACATACACATACAAAATGATACAGAAAAATTGGAGAGCACTCAAAGAAGGACTGGTTCATAGCACATAATTTCTGCCCTTAGGCTTGTTTGCAGACAGGTTTTATGCCATATGTGCCAAGTAATTTTTGTAGCACTAAAGTATCTGTATGAAGACAGAAATATGCCAAATAACCAAACTATTGATGCATCACAGAACACATAGATCTTTGAGTGCCTCTTTGGTACTACAGTTGCTTCTGTACTCAGAAAGGAGAGAAATTCTATCAATTAATTAAGTTGGACTCTTCTAGATAAATTAATATAAAACCTGTGTTTACACAAATGCTTGCAGTGAGAGACTAGAGAAATACATTCTGTTCTGTTTATCAAAGTGAGAAAACACCATTTAATCACCATCTAGGATAATTATTCAGGGAGGTGATGTTGGGTGCTAAATGGATCTTTTAATTCAGCAATACAAGATCAGCCAGCTGGTGCTTGAAGGAAGACAATTGAAAGGCAATTAACTATTATGCAGCTTAATGGTGCACGTGGTGGAATCTCCATCACTTGCCATATTATCTCAGGATGGGATGTGTTTCTGACAGAGCTGCTCAAGTCCAGGCCAAACACAAGCTATTGGGCAGAGAATGGGCCTTATTCATGCAATTTCTCAGCTCGTTTATTTCAGGAGATCAGAAAGCTTGTGATAACATTTTCTGCCACTCCTCATCTCTGACCCTTGGAGATCAGACTAGCCAAGTTTATGAGGTGGGCTCAGATCCAGCTTACCAAGCTCACAATGTATCAATGTAAAGCAATAAATCACTTCCCAGCCCAGTAGAGCACATTACAGCACTGAGGCAGTGTCAGCCCATGCATCTGATCCCCGTGGCACCCTGTGCAGTAGACCAAGAATTTCTTTCCAGAAATTTAGGCTGAGGAAAGGCCAGGTCATGTTTCACCTCAGTCTATCTACAGGTGAATGCATTGTAGCGCCTCTGCCCTGAGAAGGTGGAGGACAGCAGTGCTCAAACCATTATCAAAGTCATTGCAGTCTGCTTACACCTGGGGAAAGGTGAGAGCTACACTAAAGGGAATTGTTATAATTTGTCTGAGACTTAGCTATAAAATGCTGACAAAATACATGAGAGTAACCAGCCTGAGGAAGACAAAAATCAAATACTTGCAACACTGCTATTGTGAGGACAGGTGGAAAGTCAATGCAAGAGAGTAAAATATCTGCGGGAGTCTCTTTGCAAGGCAATCTCTAAGATTAGGAACCAAAGTGGAGCTTCCAAGCCAAATCATAGCCAAACCATCTTTCTTCCCCTCTAGGCCTTGCAGCACCCTACAGAGCACAGTTGGAGGACCATTAGTCTGAGAGCTGAAGAGCAGAAATTGTCCAGAACAGCAATGCAGGCAATAGCACACTGCACTTGTAGGTACTGTCAGCCCAGCAGTTCCCACACTGTGCTCAGCAGCTTGGTGGCTGATCCGTGTGATGGGCAATATCACACTGACAGGTTGATAGGGTGGCTGCTGATGTGGCTAAACTAACACAGAGGAGGCCACAGAGCAGCATGCTCAGTGACAGAGCCTTGCCCAGGCTAGGCCAGGTAACACCCAAAAAGTCCATGCAAGGGGTGCCCAGTTCTTTAGCACCTCTGTTGGGCCCAAGCCTTGCACACTAAATTAATGTTACATTTACCCTGCCAGGAAAATGGCACCGGTGGTTTTGTGTCTTACCTGAAAGAGGTTTTGCTTCAATGGGCTCACATATTTCACCAACCTTCTCCACGCTATTACAGATCGTGGGTTTTTTCTCCTCATAGCTCCTGAGTGTTTGCAGAAGTCTTTTTGCATTCCAAGTGCCAGAATCTTCCTTCCCTTTCTCTTTCTTCAGACTTCGCTTTGATTTCCGGATGCTTAACATTGTTTTAATACCTCTTTCAAAGAACCCACTGTCTCTGCTCTGTGAATCTGAGCTGCTCAGTTCAGAAGCGACCTCCATCTTTTCCTCCCCTGGACTGTTCAGTGGAGAGGCTGGTTCTGAGGTCACACTCCTTGTGTCTAACTCCATATTTCTATTTATCTGGTCCTTCAACAGGAGGTTTACCAAACAAGTTGATGGCAATCACTGAAATGCATAAAACAGCAGAATTAGAGATGTCCTTCACAGGGCATTACTGTGTCTCCAAAGTCAGTCCTGGACTGAAAATCTAACCCGTTCCTTTCCTGTGCCTAAATATAAGGACAGAGCAAGATGTTGCAGCCTGTAGCTCCTGAAACAATCTCTCTACCCACAGACAGCAGGTGCTGGCCTGCACATGGTGCTCTGGAAAGCTTCACTTAACTCCATCAAACAGGCAAGTGGCAACTATTTCTCCAGCACTAAGGAATCATGAGAAATTAGAGATGTTGAAATCTGTGTAAACATACCATTTCAGTGGGTAACCAGAAGTGGTTTTACTTTCCATTCTTCTAAATAGATTTCCAGCCATGCAGGAATAATAATCTTCCTGAATCTCACTGGGTTGTTTCCACTTTCTGATGTGAATATGGCATCTTTGGGTTTTGTTGCTACTTCTGCCCTGCTCAAAACCTGAGCCGCTGCTGCTGCTAGAGGTGGCCCAGGGGTGAGTGGTTCCCAGCAGGTGGCTGAGCTCTTCTCTAGCCCCTTCTACCAAAGCCACAACTATCTCTGCACTCTGAATTGTCATGGTTACAGCACAGGAGGCAGCACAAGGCAGGAAGGGTTCACATCACTCATCTTGCCTCGGAGCACAGCATCCCAGCATGCCAAGGATGGGTATCTCCAGGGTCAGACAAACTCTGCACAAGCCGCAGGGGATGCTGCAGGAGATTCCAGATTTCAGCAGAACTGCTTCTGTCAGTGCTGCTGGGCTGTAGTCACAGCCTCTGCACTTGCTCAGCTCCTGCCCTGCTGCAGACAACCTCCCCTCTGCCCACCCTGAGGGCTGCCCAGGTGTTTGGGAAGAGGGAGGAGAGAGGTTTTGCCTTCTCTCCTTGCAAAGGGCTCCCATCAGACCACCAGCTGATACAGCCCATTCACAGAGCCGTTGTACATTGCAGTGCCCTGAGGGTGGAAAATTCCTCATTTCTCCAGAGCAGGCTTAAGGCAGCTGAGTGAACAGTTCAAATGAATAGAAACAGCTATTGCTTGAGGTGACACAGGAACTGCCTGTCTTGGGTGTCCAGCCCACAGAAGCCAGAGATTGAAAAATAATTGCAGTCAATAGACATGTTGGGACTCTGGAAATTGATCTCATCCTTTCTCAATCGGAGTTTTGCTCACTTGTGCAGGGTTATTTCATAGGCTGTGAACTGCAGGGATGACATCTTCCCATGGGTTTGCTGAGCTGCTCACCCAGTGGGGCTCAGACCCTGCCTCACACACTCTCACAGGAGGGAGTATTTAACAATTCACCACCTTGCTCAGGAGCTCACCCATCCCATACAGAGGGTGGGAGGGACAGGAGGGCACACCACTGCCCAGGGATTTCAGTGAAAGGAGGCTGAGATGTCAGCTCAGACTCTGCATGGGGGTTCTGCAGAGCAGCAGCAATGGTCTAAGGGGTGACCGAGATGGTGGAGAGAGCCGGGGGAAAAGGAATAAAAGGGGTGAGCCCGTGAGAAAGGAAAGGAATACATACCCCAGTACTGACAGAAGTGATCCCCTCCGCAGCAAGCTGGGATAGCACAAGTGTGATCCACAGAAACTGGGAGCAGCTCCGTGCCGCAGGAAATCCAGAGCAGATGCAGTGGTGGGTGAGCAGCTCTGCGGGACAGAGCTCCAGGCCAGCTCACCCACCTCAGCTGACTGGGGCACCATCCCTTACACACGTGCTGGCTGAGGGGCTCCCTCTGGGCATGGTGCTGCTCTCCATCCTCCTTTACCCTCTGAAAAAGGCTGTTAAAAGTGGGGAAAAAGACCTGTCTGCTCCTGCCCAAGAGCTCCAGCACCTTCACTTGTTTGATCTCTGGAAAAGACTCAGCACTGTTTCACTTTCGCTACGTCTGAGCATTTAAAAGAAAAGGTTGGGGAAAAAAAATTCCAGGTTAATTATTACCTACAAGTGGAGACGGGGCTTCAAACCTGAGGTTCTGCGATGGGGTGAGCTGCTGCCTTGAGATGGCCTGGGGCAATGAAGGGAAGGAGGATTTCAGGATGAAGTCCTGTCCTGATGGCTGAAGCCCCACATTATCTGGGGGTTCAAAAGCAGCCCCAGAGCTGCTGTGTGGGATGGCTGCATTTCACCCCCTTCTGCCCTGTTTGTGCAGGTCACGGGTGGCTTGGTCCCAGTAATGATTGCCAGAAGTGGGTGAGGGACCTCTGTAATGTGTCCCCTGATTAAATATTTATATATTCACATCCTCACTTTGCCCTGTGGGCACTTATTTCCATGGGGTTCCTAGCCCTGGATTACTCCATTCTCAGAGCATTTGGGACCCTTAGAGGAAACTCAAAGCAAAACAGCACCAAAAAAGGGGCCTTGAAGGTTTAAACAAGGTTAAACACAGCCACTTGGTTTGTCACTGAGTTGTGTAAAATTATTTAACCCTGGGGCTCCTTTAGTGCCCAGATAGAGGCAAGTCAGGCTGCCAGGTGTCCAAGGTCCTGGTGTGAAGCAAGAGGGGTAAATCAGGAGGTGCCACCATGCCATGGGCAGTGTGCACTCCTTTGCTTTAGGAGCCTGCCAGCATGCCACCTGGCAGTGTGATAAGGGACATCAAAGAGATTAGTGAGAGGTGCAATAAATGGCATTTGGACTTTGTGCTGTGCAGAGGAGAACAGACAGAGAAAGGAGGATAACAGTCTCCTCTACCTCTGGGAGAGACTCTGTGTCCAGAAGATGGAAAGTGTGTGGGATGGGAATAATTATGATCATATTAAACAGGGAAGCATGGCAGCATGGACTTGGTGTGAAATTGCCCTGATGGTGAGATGGGACTGGGCAGCATCATTTGTGTCTGCTCCATGGTGCAGGGGGAGTCCTGCCTGAAGCCTCCCTCAGCCAGGCAGTGCAGTGCTGAGCTTTCTGTCCTTGGGCTCTTCAAAGTCATGTGCAAGCCAGACACTGCCCTGCTGTACTGGGGAAAACCATTACTGATAATGCTTCTGCCACCTGGCAGGCTGACAACGTGAACAAAGGAATGAGCTATTTATTCAGACACAGGTTGAAGGGTGGAAAGCCCCTTTGGACACAAAGTCCAACTAAACCTCTTTCCATCCAGGTTTTAATTGCCTCATCCACAAAATATTTACCTGGTGGTTTGTACAGACATGCTCACTGTGACTGGCGTGCTGCCAGAGCAGGCAGCAGGTCCAGCATGGATGGGGTCTGACCAGCCCCTCTCTGGGGGCTCTCAACTACCCCAAGACACAGCTGGCAACAGGGCCTGCTGGGATGTCAGACAGAAACCTAAGGGAGCTCTGAATCCCACAGTCTAGATCACCTCTTTCCCTACAAGCCTTTCTGGTGCTTTCTCCTAGCAGCAGCTCTCAAGGAATGCTCCTGTTCCTGGAAATGCCATCAGGGCAATGCTGTTTCTAGGTGTCTGTCCACAGAAGATCATGGGAAATGAAAAATATACTAGGTTTTGCAGTTGTTTTCCATTTTTCTTCAATTATGGGTTTTGCAAAGTGTTCTGTCAAGTTGTAGGTGCATTAAAATCTGCAGGGGTGTTGCTGTCTAACAGCTCCCTAGTGCCCTGCACCCACAAACCTCTGTGAGGCTTTCAACTGCTGCTTTGCCTCCTGACCCTTTGGAATATTTGGTTTGGGGTTTATTTGATCCTTCATCTCTTCTCTGTGTCTTTTGCTCATATTTCTTTTCATCTTTCTTATTTCTTTTCCTGCAATAATACCTGTGGAGCAGTGTAGGACTCAGAGGTGCAGTGCTCCTTGGCAGAAGTGAAGGGTGCAGAGTGGTTTGGGGGAGTCCTGCAATTCCCTCCACAGCACTGAGGTTTTCATCAGCTCCAAAGAGCAGGAGAAAAATGTATTGCTGAGGCTCCAGGGGAATGCTGCTATGATGCATATTCAGAAACCTGCACCAGATGCCCCCTCACAGCCTCAGCAACCCAACTGGCACAGCCCTGGTGGGGCATGCTGTGAACCACTCCCTTTCTGCAGGTTTCACTTGAAATCTCACCCTGTGTGGGTGGAGGAGACCCCAGAGCTGCAGTGATTTATTGCAGCAGTGAGGTTTGATATTTTTAACAGCATCGGCAGTGATGGATGAGGCAAAGACACGCTTGGAGGCTGCACATGCCTATGCAGCCATTTCCTCCTGAGGGGTGCTTTGTAAGGAAATGAGAGATATTGTTTCACCTGAAATATTTTTCTTTCTGCTTTTAGGTTGAGGGAGGTTTGAGCCTTAAGCTGAAAAGTCCATTTGCAGAAAAGAAGCAGGTTGTGATTTAGAGGCTGGCTTTTACAGAAGGGATGCTGGCCCCCAGGTTTGAGTGGAAGAATTTGGAAGGTGCATTTCTGCAAAACACAGGAGTGTTACCACATCTGGGAGAGGATGTGGTCCAGACCTAAGGATTGTGTCCTACACTATTCCTGTGTAGCCATGGGAGGAAACCACATGAACTAGTATACATCACACCAGGGAACAAAATCACAAGTGCTCATTTTGTTTCAGAAGGGTGGCCCAGGAGGATTTTCCATGAGGGCTGCCACTGCTGTGGAAGTTCATTGTAGGTGCTTTTGAAGGATAGACATCAAAGTTTTCCTTCCTCTCCTCCTAGAAAAGGTCTGGAACAGGCCTGTTCAAGCAGGAGCTCTCACACTGGTTTTCTTCTTTTGAAGTGAAATTGTTTTAATACTTTCAGCAAGCCACCAGCCCCATGTGCTATGCCAGCTGTGCTGAATCATGGCAGGACTCATGTGAGCCCAACAGGAACGGCAGGGCTGGGAGACAGGCTTTGCCACTCTCCTGATCTGATTCTTGCTGCAACAGCCCCACAAGAACATTTTGCCAGCAGGCACAGACCAGCCCCCACGGGCTCCAGAGCTGCCTGGTGCAGCCAGGACCAGGGCAGTGCCTGTGTGCTCCCCCAGCCTGGCAGCAGCTCTGCTCCTGGGGATGCAGGTGCATCAGGGAGGCACTGATGCACTGTGGTGAGCATTTCTTCTGCTTGTTTGCAACTGCTGCGAGCTGCTGAGTGGATGGATGGTAATTGCTAATAGCTGGCTGTGCAGGCTGTGTGCTCTGTAGCCCATTGGTTTGCAGTGGGCATCAGCAAGGCCAGGGTGGAGTCCACCAGCCCAGCCTCGAGACTGAAATGTCACAGCTCATTGGCTTCAGGTGAAAGCTGAGCAGGGTGCCCTCATCCCTCTCATCACAGGAGCTGCCAAACCAGAACTCAAAGAGCAGAAGTTCTTTGTGCATGACACTGACAGTGGATTATCTGTGATTGTCCTTCTGCTCTTAATTCAACCTATGCTTTGCCAAAACACCAGCCTGCTGCCACAGCTTTTCACTGTGGTGCGACTCCACTGGCTTCAGTGGGATGGAGTCTGATGTCCAAAAGAGCAGGGGGTAACCAGCCCCGTCTTCTGGAGATGGGGCATTGAACCTAACAGTGAGAATTTCCTCTTGGAGCTGGGAAGGGCTGAATGTTCCTGGGGAAACATTCCTAGCAGCCTTTGAGCAGGAATAAAGCCCTGCTGAGCAATTCAAGAAAAGTTAGACTACTCTGTCATTTAAATTAGGTGACTAAGAGCAGACCACTTCTGGAGCCAAGGCACCTGCCTGCTGTGCCTGTCACCACAGCTAGATGTCTGCTGTTGAAAATGTATCATTGAGGCCAAGGACTGAGCTGGGAGCTGAGCACTGCCTCTGCTGCAGATGACGGGGAGGTTGCACAAAGCAGCAGCTTGTGCTTCTCCTTTGTGGGGTTTTGCTTTACTGTACTAAAATTTCCACTCTACAGTGCTCAAAAACTTCATCAAAGCCAGGTTAGCAGTTGTTTGCCACATTGCTGCAGGACGTTCTAATGCACAAGGACATTGAGAAAAATCAATGGAGCCTTGGGAGAAACATCTTTGGTATTTTCCCAGTTGAACTTTCTCCAGGTTAATCCCAGGCTTGGTTTGATAGAGGGAGGAAAGGTGCAGGCTGGTTCTTATCTGAATAACACTTTGAGTCCCTGGCTTTCTTCCAGTGCTGAAGGGTTCTTGTATCACACCTTTTTATTGCCCACACCAGTGTGAGTTTTGATGCCCATAGCAATGCCCCAGGGAAGGGAGAGGCAACTTTTTCTGAACATCTCTCTGGATGAAGCCTGACCTCTGGAAATCTGAATTTTCTTTACCTTTGGTGGATGGGAAAAACTGAGAACTAGTACTTTATTGAAATATATACTTCTGTACCATTTTTTTAAAATTAGTGTTTTTGAAGTTGCATTGAAGATGTTGTCACTGTAATCATTATATTTCTATAGAGATTATAATGACTCCTTTTGAAGAGTTAGTCTCAGTCAGTCAGTGCTTAATTCACATATCAATGACTCCATAAACCCTAAACCCATAAATCTGCTGAAACTGCTCAAATTTATTGTGCTAATGAATGTTTGCAGGGGCTCATCATTGCAGAGATAATTCACCTAAGGAGCTGCCCCTATGAGTGGGTGGTCGTTGATGGCAGAGGAGCCTCATCTCTGTGAGGCAGCTGAAGGTTTTATAACCCAGCCACTCTCAGGGCAAGCATTAGAGCCCAGACACTATTTTTGGCTGATATTCTCCAGACTATTTCATGTGCAGTCCATCAGTCTTACCCTCAGAATCTTTCCCATCATGGAGAGAGCTGGGCATCATTTCCGTGTGATGGTGGGGTGGGTGGAACCAGTTGGTGCGGAAATCATGATGTCATTTTGTTCAGAGTGAACTGGTTAAGCCATAGCTGGTTATTAAGCCAACAAAGGCAGTAGCTCCTAACCAGTTATTAGAGTGTTTGCAAACCCTTGCTCCTGCTGCTACAAAACACTGGGCACTTCTTCTGGCTGACTGGAATCTGTCTAATGACGCTATTCTAAACCAGTCCTAGGAGCTTGTCCTTTATTCTGATAAATGCATAATCTGTATGGAAAACTGGAGACCAGTAGCAAACAGTGCCAGAATCCCCTGGAGCAGCAGGAGTGTGGGCTGCTGCCAAGGAGATAGGTGGGAAACTGCATGTTCTTGTGGCAGTCAAGTGATGCAGGTGTATAATTTGAGTAGCCCCAAAGCACTCGGCCCTGACAGGTGTCGGTCAATCCTGCTTGTCCTTTCAAGTGGGCCAGTTCACTGGCAGTGTTTTTCTTCCCCAGTCCAAGGGGATTTATATAGCCATGTTTTGAAACCTTTTGGTGTGGGGGCCTATAATGGATCCCTAATTGCAGCAGCATAGCAGGTGCTGCTGCAAAAACACCATCTTCTTTTTTTGTAGGGTCTTATTTGGTTTACAGCAGTGACAGGAGCACTGAGCATTGCTCACACGTGCTGGCAGACTGTGTCCCCCCTCCTCGTGGCTCCTGCAGAAATGGGTACAAGGGCAGTGTATGGCAGCCCACGTGCCACTCGAGAGGCTGCCAGTGCCAGCCAGATGCCGTGTCTCCATCGAGTTCCAGCTGCAGGGACACAGGGGAAGCCCACTCGTGTGCAGGCACCCCCGTGGGGACTGACTTTTTGGGGCCACGGGCCACCCTGCTGCCGGGGACCGTGGCCACCAGCACTGCCGTCCCTCGCCGCGCTGGGCGGCCGCCCTTCCCCACGGGCTGCCACGCATCTGCTCTCGCTGGGCAGCAGCAGCCCGGCTCCTCCGGCACCGCTGCCGTGGCAAACACCCTGCAAACCGCTCAGCCGGCCCTGCCTCCGCATCCCGGGCCGTGCCCGCCTTTCCCCGGGCAGCCGAGGCAGCGAGCCCCCGGCCGCGGAGCCCCGCGGGCTGTCCCACCGAGCCGGGCTGTCCCACCGGACCGGGCTGTCCCACCGAGCCGGGCTGTCCCACCGGACCGGGCTGTCCCACCGGACCGGGCTGTGGCTCCCTGTGCCGCGCGGCCCTTTAAGAACGCCCATACATCCCGTTTCCCCGGGGAAAAAACAAGGAGGCAAGTGGAGCAGATGTAATTCTGCCTGCTGGGCTGACTGTGTGAGTGTGGCAGCGGGAGGCTGGGCTTTATCCAGGGTGAAACAAGGAGAAGCTGCCGGGTGTGCGCTTGCCTCCGCCGCGGGGTTCGTGCCGCTGGGAGGGCAGAGCTCCCGCTGGGATGTGTGGGTGTCCCGGCTCCCAGGGTGCTCCTGCGAAAACCTCGCAGTGCTGCAGCCAGAACGTGAAAGTAAAAGATCTGTTTAATTGCCTCTATCTGCTTCAGCATCAAAAATCAGTGAGGCATTGCTGGACCTGGGGAGACAAAACCGACTTTCTTCCAACTTGGGAAACAAAGGCTTCAGATTTATGGTGTTTTCCTACCTCCACATGCCACTACATCACACAAATGCATGCTGTAGTTGTAACCTGCCTGCATGTGCTTGCAGAGAGATGGTTGTGTTCACACACGTGTCTACGCAGGGGACAGCAAAGGACCCCAGGATATCCCATCTCCTTTCATTCCAACTTTTGTGGTGAGCATTTCACCCTCCTGTAGTGTTTCTCTCTGCTTCTTTCCTTCTGCAACGTTCTAGTACCAAGAGGGTGAGAATTAAAGAACAAAATAATTTTTTATTTTACTCTCTGAATAATGTTCATGAGACATCTTCTGCTTCTGTATCTGAAAGTCACTGAAGGTCAGTCTGACTTTGCCCAACAAATCTAGCAGGAATGGAAGCAAACCATGATACAAACTTAAGACTCAACTTTTCTCTGTGGAAAAGGGATGAAATCCAGCACTTGCAGAGAGGCACAGGAGTCAAAGGTGGAGGTTGCAGAGACCCACATTCCTCAGGGACCTGACAGCCCAAACCCCACTGCTCCTAGTCCTCATGCCCAACACTGCCTTGGACCACTCTGCACCCCTCTGCTGAGGTGGGGTCAAACTTCAAGGCACACAGCTGTAGTTTTATCCCCAAGCCCACAGAAAATCCTTCCAGGCAATGTTTATGAGCTTCCTGTGGTGTCAAACACGCTGTGGCACAGATGAGACTGAGCAACTGGCATCATCTGCACCACCTCCTAGCTGGGCAAACCCTGCCAACCTCTCTCCTCTTTCACCAGCAGATGTAGTTTAATTTGACCTAATGCTACTGACAGTGTTTTGAGGACACGACATGCCCTACAAGTCACAGCACAGCCTTGGTATGCAGAAAACTCCAGTTCCCAACCCTCCTAGGACTGAGCAAACTCGCCTCTGTAGAGCTGAGGGTGTGCTGGTAGTCTGGTGTGAGTTGGAAAGCTGGAAGATGGATGGAGCTCTCAGTGCTGTGTCAATGCAGCCCCACAGCTGTGCCACCACGGAGCTGGGCTCTCCAGGGAGCTCTGTTCCCACTGCCTGGGCAGTGTCCTGGCGCCAGCCCTGCAGTCTGCAGTGGTGCCTGTGTCCCTGCTGAGCACCTTGCTGTGGGCACAGCACCCATACCACCCCAGGGATGGGGTCCCCAGCCCAGAGCCTGGGACTCTTGGCTGCTTCTCAATGCTGCCAGTATCACATGGCTTTTGCACTGCCACTACAGGAAAGAGAGAATAATTTTAAAAATCATTTTGAATTCATCAGAGGGGAGTGAGTTGATCTCTCTGTCTGTTTTTCTGGAGCCCCACATGAGTTCCTGGCTCCTGGTGGCTGTCAGCAACATCCCTTCCCAGAGGGAGACGTTTTCCTTTCTCCCTGCAGGGAAGCAGCAGCTCCTTCCTGAGCACCCAGCTGCTTCAAACACTCATCCCACACACTGAGCAGCACTGCAGAGCTCTGCCTTGGCCGTGCAGATGGACACCTTGGAGCTGGGCAGTCCCAGAGGGAGCTGCAGCACCCTTGGCAGGCTGGTGCCATGCCCAGGGACATCCCTCTTGCTTGATTTCCCAGACCAGCAGCCACACTGAGGAATCTGATGGGTGAAAGAGAGAAATCAATTCATGATTCAACTAAATTTTAAATTTTTCAATGTTTTGTTTTATTGTTCTGGTTTGGCTCTTTTAAATTGTTTTACATGAAATCTTTCCTGATCTTTCCTGCCCCTCTCCACTTTTTACTTTCATTCTATGGTTAGAACTGGCCAGCAGGAGGTGGCAGGGATGCCTGGTGTCCTCTTTGGCGTCCCCCTTTATGCAAGCACACCTTGGCAGGCAGACCCTCGCCCAGATATGTACAAAGTTACCCCGCCAGAGGTGGCTGCCTGGCCTTGCACCAGGGACTGCTTTGTTAGCTCCAAAAGGGATACTGGCACCACCCTCCCATGGCAGTGCCTGCCACACCTGTTCTCCAGAACAGCAAACATTGATGTGTTTAAATTAACCAGAATCCAAGGGCATTGACTCTTCTGCATTGTTTTCTAATCAGCCATTTGAGACACATTTTCTTGGAAGGTGTGAATGAGGATGAGAGATGATGACACTAAGGTGTGTAAATCCTGCCTCTCTATGATTGCAAAATAACAATGGGAGCAGTAAATCACATTTTAAATCCTAGCACAAATATCTTCCCCAGCCTGCTAAAAAATCAAAGAATAAACAATGAAGCCAAATTTGTATTGCTTCTGTGGCTATGGCACATTTTGTATCCTGCATTTTAATTGCCTCTCTGGTCTCATCTGCTAGACTGATGTTTAGAAAACTTGGTCTCATGGTGATTATCTTTGTACCACATCACAGAGAAATGTCAAACATCTCTTCTTCTTTGACCTATTAAACACTTGTCTCTAATATCTTATTGACTTTTATCAGATTTAAAGAATATAGTCAATGAGCCTTTTTGATTTTCCTTACTTGGTTTCTCTGTTCCTTTCCTATTAGGCTTTTGTTGTTTTTTTTCACTATCATATTCTGTCACACAATTCACGCTCCACTCAAGCTGCAGTTGTGGGCTCTGAGTTACTCAGTGCAAGTGTAGTTTGGCTTCAGATTTACTACACACTGCATCACCTTGTACAACCCACAGTGCTATGGCACTGCACTGAGGTGGAAATAATCTCCCCCACAAGCCATGACTCAGGTCATTATGTGCAAACCAGTAATTGCACTGGTGTAATTTATTGAATCACAGCCTCCAGCCTCTCCATGCCTTCAGCAGCACTGATACGTGGGGATAGTCCTGATCCCTGTGAGCAGCCTCTCCAAAATCTAAGGACTGCTTCTGCTTCAGCTTGATACTTCCTAAGAATTTTTTATATCTTTGAGGAGCAGGTGGCATGAAATTAGTATGGATTTGCCTCGTGCCCAGCAGCTTTGGTGGGAGCACAGCTGCCAGACACTGGGCACTTTCGGGAAGTCCTGTTACAGATCACTGAGTCAGGCTTCCACATGTTGTGGAGTCCAGTGGCAACAGAAAAAGTCAAACAGATGTGTAAAACCTGACCTTGGAAAGCCAGGCATCAGAATACAGTGTAGAAAGTTAGAAATGCATATTGACCTGCTGTGTTGTCTGTCAACAACTGAGGAGCACCTCTGGATGGCCGGTGCACCTGACAGCATTTGAATACAATCTTCAATAGCCAAGGTCTCTCAGTAAGATAAAAAGCAGGACTTGGCCATGGATGTAGACCAGGACAAATTAATGCTTCCTGTTTGGTTCTGGTCACAAGCCAGCTGCTGAGTCACAGCCCATATCACATCCTTGAGCTTTACTGACCCGGACTGTGGACAGATAAGCAGGATAAAGCCATGCAAGGCGAGTCGTGAAAGAACCATTACTTGGGACAAAGGTCTGTGCCCTGTTTTTCTGGTTTATGTAGAGGTCTTAAAGAAAATAGGGTGTGAAACTAGTGCAGGTACCGTGCTTCTCCTTCTTTGGAGGTAGAGCAAACCTTGGTGAAGGCAAACCCTGGATTCTATGTCTTTACAAGGGATGCAAGGTCTGGACCAAGATCTGCCAATGCTGAGCGATGTCACCCTGCCCGCGTCTGCTGCAAGAATAGCGAGTTCCCAGACCCTTCCCACGTCCCCCCCAGGAGCTGCACAGCCCCTGCCAGGAGCCCTTCCCCACGGCCGCCGTGTGTGGAGCAAACACACGGCAGTGCTGACACAAGCAGCCGCCGGGCACGCGTGGCTCCCACGCCCATCCAGCGGAGCGCGGTGCCAAGGACTCCCGGCTGTGCCAGCAGGCACCGCCAGCAGAGGCTGCACTCGGCTGAATCCGCTGCTTTTTGTAGACACTCGGGAGTCTTGTTGTGCCTCAACACACCAATCCCACGCAGGTTCCCAGAGAGGTGTAGGAAGTTGGCAGTCACATCCTGCCCCCAAACTCCTCCCTGCAGCCCCTCTCCTTTCATACATCCTCCATCACTGGATTTTTCCCTGGGAGAGGCTACAGCACCCGTGCTTCTTGGAATTCAGTGGGTTTTAATCCCAAGACAGAAAGCAAAGTGCATTAAATTTAGGGAGACTTTTCGCCCTGCCTCCAGGAATATTTAACACACCAGGTTTGGCAAAGGCTTTCCCGTGTTCGGGCTGAACTAGTGCATATTTGACATTGTTACTGGTATGGACAGCTAATTCCCTGCTTTCCAGCATCCCTCTGGTGGCCCCCACATCTGCTCCCCTGGAGGGTCCACACTCTGCTAGGGGCCCTAGAGATGATGGAGAGCAGAAGAGGCAGCACTGAGTGGGGGGAAGAGACAGGAATAAAATACATTTTGTGAAGGAAAACAAGTAAAGACAACAGAGGAAAAAAAGGAAAATAGCTGTCAGAAATAAAAATCCTTTCAGCAGAGGAATGAAGACAGATGGGAAGGCAAAGAGAAACAGTGAACAAAGAAAGAAATGCAGAGAAGTCAAGGAGAGGTTGGGGGAAGGCTGTGCAATCATTTGGCACCAGCTCCTTGCATTAGTTCCCTGAATATTGTGTGAAGCGGGGGTAGAGAACTGCGGATTACTGGAGTGTAGCACCACAATATCGTGGGCTGGCCACTAAATTACCATTCAGAGAGTCTCTTGGCTTAGCCTCGCTGCTGCCATGAGAAGGAGCAGGATGTAAGCTGAAAAACAGATCTATGGAAAATAGGGTTGAGGCTAGAAATTCCATTATATTCTTGGCACTTTGACATTTTTCCTCCCCTTTTGTGAAATCTCAAGGGAGAGCTGCCTACTCTTGCAATAATAATAATTAAAAAAAAAAAAAGGTAGCATATGAGTTGGCATGGTAACTTCATCTGCTAAGTAACTAACATGTAGGAATTTTTTCTTGATCTAGAATAATAATGTCAACAGCCCCCAGGAAGATGCTTCCTTGTGACTGACTGCCTATTGTCACCTGGATTTCATGTTTCGCTCATGCTTGGTGCCCATGGTGAGACTTGTTGTGGTGCAGGGACAGACCTGTGCTACTCTGACACCAAGACACACATTTGCTGGCTTCCTGTGTTACACCCTTCAGGCCAGCAGTATTTAGACATGTCCACATGCTGGTTTACATTTAATCATTGTTATTCTTAGACTTTTCAGAAAGGTCAAAGCGTTTCAAATGTGCCCATGCTGGGACCATTGGGCTGCTGCCGAACATGGCCACCAGTAACCCGCAGAAATTCCTGCTTCTGAGCCTTCCCTGCCCATGGGAACAGGCCAGGAGGTTCCAGTGCTCCTGCTGAGCCTCCCCGGGCAGGACAGACATCCTCAGAGCGATGCTGGCCAAACAATTCTTCCTTTAGTGCCTCCAGATGGGGCATGTGCATTGCTACCCTGGAGAGCTGAGGTGTGGAGAGCTCAGTGGAAGCAGCAGCAACACAGGGAACAGAAGAAGTGGAAAACACTTCTTGTTGCCAGTTTCAAAAGACAGAAAAAATTAAAAAAAAAAAAAAGAGAAAGCAGCCTGATACTTTATTTTTCCCATGTTTATGGCTGAGGATTAGCTGTGTGGTTGGACTCCACACACCTGTGCCCCTCTGCTCCTTCACCTAGGACAGGCTTTCCCAGACAAACATGTACAAAATGCCCAGTGCAAAGAAAAAGAGTTGGCTGTGAGGAGTGGGAGTGGTGAGACCCTGGACCAAAATGGAATTGCTCCTTTTCTTTCTGTATTTTTATGTCCCTGCAGATGGCTTTCCTTCTGGGCTGGTGAGGGGACTGTGACCATCCCAGTCCAGGAGCTGATCAGCTGCAGTTGTCCTCACCAGAGCCCAGGGAAGAAAGGTAAGGGCTGGGGCATCATCCAGAGAAAACTTTGCATTCTGTGGCATGGCTGCTCCTGGGAGCTGGCTTCTCTTCTCACTTCTTGTTTTTGATTCCTGCATCGTTCAGCTCTTCCTTTTCATGGGTCCCACGTAGTTTATTTTTGTCCCAATGTACAGACACTGTCATACTGGTGTAAAGATGACTTGGATCAGGGTGGCTTGCTTTAAAAGACCACAAATCTGGCAATACCAGTTCTGGCCATAGGTCCATCCAGGCCAGCACCCTGTCTCTGAAGGGCATCATAAATGGGTGTGCAGAGAAAAGCAAGAAGAAAACAGATAACATCAGATACTCTTGCAGCCTCCAACCATTTTCAGCTCAGGGCTTCCTGAGCTAAACATGGTTTGCAGTGTGCATGTAGCAACGTTCTGTAGGTTCCTTTCCCAGGAACTTCTCCTGCTTCCTGCTGAATGCATGCAGACTTTTAGCATGCAAAACATCATCAGCAAGGGGTCCCATAAGGCCATCTGCTCTCTGAAGAACAACTTGCTCTTGCTTGTTTTGAAGCTGGGCTTTGCTATGAAGCAGGCTTCAATTTCTGCCCCTAATTCTAGTACTGGAAGAGTCAGAGAATATTTCCTTCAATGGACAGAAGAAAATGGTTTCAAAAGACACCTATTAATTACTGGCCTGACCAGTGAGCTGTACTGCCCCAGTGACACTGAGTTCAGTTCAGTGCAGCTAAGCAGCACCAAGCAGGTGACAGGTGTGCTCTCTACAGCCTCTGCAAGCTCCAACCTTGGTGACAAATTAACACAACTGCAAAAAAGACAAGTTGCAGGGTATCCAAACCTTTTCTGGGCCAGAGTTTTTCCAGTTCTTCCAACATATCAGCTATTACAATATAAGATAACACCTTCTTGCACTCCTTACCTCACTTACAGCCTGGGTCTGCCACTGCCTTAGCACAGCTGCATGTTACCAGCAGTGTGCTGGCTTTGTAGTCCCAAAGAGAGCATGGTGAGTGCAGAAATACCTGAATGAGTTTTAAATGAGTGAACTCTGTTCCTGTCAGCAGTGGCCAGCAGCTAACCCCACGAGGCTGCAGTGTCCTTGTGCCCCTGTGTTTTTGCCTGGCACACCTGGATTGGGGAGCTGCTTGTCCCAGCCTGTCCCAGGGGATTCCACTGGTGCCCAGCTCTGCTCTTCCCTTTCAGGGCCTGTCCAGACCCAGTGAGTCCTCATCCACACACCATCACTGAGGGTCTGCTGCAGGGTAATTCAGCTTCAGCCTCCTGTTGGGGAGGGTGGCTTCATCCATGAGGACATGTGGTGTTTTCCAAATGTGGGCCCATGCCTCTTTGCAGGCATCTTTTAAATGAGTCTGGTTTAAAGATTTTCGTAGCACACAAAGCTATTTAAAACAGCTGAGTGCTAACCTCCTCAAAGGAAGATTTATAAATATTTGCATCCAGCTCCCAGTGGCACAATAAAAATATATTGTACTTTAGATAAATGCTTTGCCTAGAGGACTCCCAATAAAGTCAATGATCTTGTTTGTTTGTTTATTTGCTTTAAGTGAGCAACGAGCTCTAAAGCCCTTTATTTCCCTCACTTATCAGTGATTTAGAAATATTCCTCAGTGCAATCTCTTCCCTGTAGAGCTCCCTTTATTCTTTCTACCTGTGTTGGAGAAACAGGCTATCAAAAGCAAAAAGCAGATACTGCATAAACATTTTACTTATTTTTCATAATATCTAAAGCAAGCGTGAGGCACACAGGGTTTTCTGAGAGTTGTTTCAAGGTTTTCAGAAGAGCTTTGTAAATGCAGGATGATGGGGCTGTGTTTATACCCTGCGTGGGTGGCAAACCCTCGGGTACCTGACTCCTCCCCAGAGGTGTCTGTGAGGTGGTCCTGTCCTGATGCTGCCCCAGCATCACCTGCTGGGGAGCAGTGACACACGGCCAGCAGAGCGAGGGTCCAGCAGCATCCCTGTGGGAAGTGCTGAGCAGAAGTGGGGAATGGCCATGGGGCACTGCGGACAGACTGGCACGCATTCGGTAACCTGAGAACAACGTGGGCTGGAGAGCGTGCTTTGTGTTACTCTGGTGAGGATCACGTTGTAATGCAAGGCACACAATCATGCCTTGTTTGTATGGGGCTCCGGCGGCGGTGCTGGGGCTCTGTGTGTCACCGCAGGCACCACGCACCCTCCACTGGTGACTCAGGGATGCTGGGGGAGGCAAACAAAAGGAAGCTCGACTCTGTTCCATGGGGCTTTTTTCCTTCCACCAGGCAGGAAGAGGCTGCAGGCAATGAACCTGTGCCCAAAGTCCCACCGCTGCCGAGGGAGGGGTGAGGGAGGTGTCAGACCTTGGGGATGGAGCCAGGCTGCTGATGGGGTGTTCTGGCAGGCACTTCTGCTGTGCAGGTAACCTGTGAAACAGCTCTGCCAAGGGGCTTTACATTTGTTTTGTCTAAGCAAGAAATCATCCTTCTCTTTGCATGGGACATCTGTAAAAAACCAGAGTGTAACTGGCAGTGGCAGCAAGGAGCCCCACTGAACAGCAGTCACTAAAGCCACATTCTTTTTGGAAGGTGAGAAGTGATACAGAGCAGGTGAAATCCTTTCACAATTTTTTTTTTTTTGTGTGTGTGTGTCACTAAGAGCTCCTTAAGGTTATTATTTAACTGGTGCTAATGATAAGTAAACACTCCTGATCAGCTGATGGTTTACAGCTGAAACATGTGAGCCAACAAAACTCCTTAACTATGGTGGATGGTGGCACTGCTGTTTTTGCCACAGCTGTGCACAGTAATTTGTAAAGTAAGCCAACAGAGAGGCATCTCTGATGTCTTTATTTTGTGCTTTGTGATAGTGTTAGAGTGAGGTGTGATGCTCCTTGGACCTTCTGGAGACCAGAGTGATTTTTCTCTGACCCTCTGTAAGGGCAGGAGGAGCCAGAGGGAGAACTGAAGCTAAATGCTGGGGGGGAGGGATGTGCATAAAGATGCTGAAAGCTCTGATGTGAAAGGGCATCTGGAACCAAGGACTGTGGGGTGAGAAAACAAGACTTTTTATTTTGCTTTGTGTTAGGGGCATGAGGATGTTGAAATGTCAGGTTGTGAATGTTTTGGTGCTGGTTCATCCGTGTGAAAATGGATTTACTGTAGAATTTTGCTTACTGTTGCCCATATACTTACTTTGGAGTTCATTTCAGAGTGACTACTTCTTTTCCTCAAGCCAAATGTTTTTGTGTGAAAATGGATTTGCTGTAGAATTTTGTTACTGTTGCCTATATACTTAATTTGGAGTTCATTTCAGAGTGACTACTTCTTTTCCTCAAGCCAAATGTTTTGCCAAAGATGCTCAGAATGTTCTGTGAACGAGCCCAAGGAACAGATTTCCTGGCTGATAGAAACTGGCAAGGCTCCTCTAAAGTCAGGCAATATTGGGAGACAATAATTTTGAACTGCTACTGAAAACCTTACAGATCTGTAAACTAGTACACTAAGTTGTCTAGCAATATTATTTTGTGAAGTTATATAAAGTTTGCAACAGAAAATATTTTAAAAATTGGCTCTCTTTGCTTTCCTAATGCTATACCAAGAGACAAGTCAAAGTAATACCAATGTTCCAATTCAAAGGCAAAAAGGTGGGTGTTTTAGGATTTTATTTAACACTTTACAGGAAGATAAAATTAGGCTTTTTCTTAGCCCTTATTATTACAATTCATTAACACTGAGTGTCATGAGATTGGACACAGGATTGAGGCATCTCAAAACCCAGAAGCTGTAATAAGGAGGCTCTAGCAGCCCACAAAGTTCAGGCAGCATCTAAAAGCCCTGCTGATACTGAAGGGATTGTCTTACTTGACATCAGTTTTGTTCTGATGCTCCTGCTGAGCTCCAGCCCAGCCCCCTGGTCATCCTGACACTTATCTCACCTGCCAGATGTAGGGTGCAGAGCTCCTGCCTACCAGGCAGTCCTACAATGGACAAATGCTTTTCCTTTTCTCAACCCGTTCCAGTATAACATCACTGATGTCTTTGCTTTTATATTGCAGGGATGACACTAGGCTGGGTTTCACTTGGGGTTTGCCTATAGCAGGGTTTGTTCAGAGACCCTTTTTCCCAAGTTTTATAGGACACACCCAAGATAATTCTTCACTCCCCTGCTGCTGGTACAGCTGCACGTGGACCTGTGCACTGTAAGATCTGAACAGTTTTTGTTGTGCCTGACCACTTTATTCTGAACATCAGCAGCAGGCATTCATCGTAAATTTATTTCACTGCTGTTGGCTGGATTTACCTTTGCTCTAACATTCTGACCTCTGCTTAGTGCTCTACTGCTAAAGAGCTGCAGCTTAGTGCTGGAATTCCACTACTGATAGTGGGAAAAAAAAGCCCAAAAGTGCTATCTGCAGTGGATGAAGCTACCAGATTTAGGAAAACTGCTGCAGAGCTAAGTAAATGCATCAGAAACTCTCAAAAATCCTGTTTCTAGGAGGTCCTTTGAGGACAAACTGACTTTTTCCCCTCTGATTTTAAGATTTTGTTTGCTGCTGGCTGGTTTCAAACTAGGCTGTTGGTATGCTGTTGCATCCTGTTTATCACTCAAGACATAAATGTTGTTAGATAAGCCCAGATCACTGTTCCAAACCTGGAACTGCAGTTTCCATGAGAAAGACCAATTCCTTCCAAGGAGTGAGTATTGGTTCCAGCACAGGGAAGGAGAAGCCTTTGGTCTTTTTACATAGTAGTAGCACTGAACATTTCTAGATGTCTGGATGGTTCCTCTAGATTTAAGAACTAAATATTTCTAGCTTATCACAAATCTTCAGCCTGAAAGAGAGAAATGGGGAATATAGGAGAGGTCTATGAAATTACAGGAGGCAATGGGAGGGTTGAATGTGTGAGGGTCATACCCTTTCTCTTGTCAGTGTGAGAACTGAAGACCATCCAGTGTAATTAACAGGAGGTTGCCTCAAAATGTAAAAGAGGTTAATTTTTTTCCACACAGTTGATCTGTGAATTGTGTTGCCAAGGGATGTAGATGACAGAATTTTACGAGGACTCACAAAGTGAGTAGGTAGTCAAGGAAAATTAAAATCCACTGAAGGCAATTAAATGAGAGGGTGGTTTTCTGGCTCAGTGAAACCTTAAATCATAGGTGTTTGGGGTGGGAAATCAGAGTGGGACATCCTGGTTGGGGGGAGTTGGAAATAAATCACTCTATGCATACTCCATACTGTGTTCTTTCCCTAAACATCTCTTGTTGGCTGCTGTTGGAGCCAGGACATTGGGCTGGATCTACCTTCCCTGTGACTGCTCTGGTGTCAGACAACATCTGCCATGTGAGGTCTCTGTCTGCCCTGTCAAAGGCTTTCTGAGAGCCAATATGAAATGGTCACATGATAGCTGCTGTTCTTCCTTTTGTTTAAAGGATGTGGAAAATATAGTCAGTGAAAGAAGAGGACAAAACCCAAGTTGCATTGGAAGCCTGTTCTTGACAGTGTTGTGGGCTTTGCTTAGTGCTGGTTTGACAGAAGGATTGCCTTGGAACAGGCAACAGCATGCTTTCATTCTGATTGTTGCTGTAGATTAAACCTGCTGAGGAAATTTTGAATTTCCCCATCCTTGGGATAGATTCCTTTCCCAGGTTCAGCTGAGGAGATGTAGCTTTGTTTCAAAGACTTCTTTACAAAGCTGCTGAGAGAAAACGGCAGGAGTATAATGGTGTGTTGCTCTCTAAGTTTGTACTTTGTTGGCAAGCACTTTGAAATCCTCTAAGGCGATATTTGCTCATGATTAATATAAAATTCTACCTTTATGATGATAAAAATGAATTTTGATTCAAGTAATATCTATTCAACATAATTAATTAAAAGGTTTACTTAAAGTATTCTTGTCCTTCACAGATAAAGTATTTCCATATTAGTGGTGATTGAGTCACTGTGGTTGCAGCTTGAGGTTTTGGAGGGATATCACACACTCCTTTGTGCTTGCCATCTCATGTTCCTGGACAAAGCTGTCAATAACATTTAGCTTTTTCTCTAGCTGATCTTTTGCAGCTTCAATATGGAACATACTTTTCATCAGTCTTTTTCTTCTCTCTATTAATAATGATGGAATTCAGAGCAGCCTGTTTATTTTCATGAGGACTTCTCCTATGGTATTTTGAGATAATTTGTGCCTTTTTATCTCCCATCCTTGGGAAATCACAAAACTGCAATATTCACATGCATGTGCCTGGCATACATTATTGAGAACTGTGTCCCACGAGGATAAGTTGTCTGAGGGCTGGAATTCAGGTTTTCTTGTGCATCTTAGAAGTTTCATTTATTGGCTTTTTGCACAATTACTTGGAGGGTAGGAGAAGCGTTTGGGTTCCTGGCTATATGTCCAGAGCTGCCTTGTGCACTTATGCAAGCTCTTTGTAATGATGAGAAAATTTTTCTGGTAATATATATTTCACTTTTAATTTTTCTAGGGGAGAAAAGTGAGAAGTTGCCAGTGATTCACTGGCAAAGTTCCTGTCTTTATTTCTAATGTATGAAACAGTTCCCTGTTGCTGATGCCCATTGATGTTGCTCAGTTCATTGCTATCTGTCCTGGCTCATGCAGCCACCTTGTCTGTGGAAGGTTTGGTGTTGGAACCTCGCCGTAACAGAGTCTTTGATGACATGACAGCACTTGTGTTCATTTTCTGTCTGCACTCTTCTTGTTTATGGGTGCTGATGGATGATTCCAACAACATAGTCCATGTCAAGGGTCTTGCACCTATTCCCGGTCTTTGTGTCTTGGTGCCACTCGGAGGCAGGGCAGTGTCCCCTCTTCCTCCAGCCGGGGTGTCTCAGAGGTTTGTCACTTCCTTGCTCCTCAGTTCCTGGCTTGCAACCTGTTCTTGGCTGTGCTCCCTGATGCTGAGGAGGTCACTGCTCTTTCCACCTTGCTGGTGACTCAACCATTTTCTTGTTTATGGGTACTGATGGATGATTCCAACAACATAGTCCATGTCAAGGGTCTTGCACCTATTCCCGGTCTTTGTGTCTTGGTGCCACTCGGAGGCAGGGCAGTGTCCCCTCTTCCTCCAGCCGGGGTGTCTCAGAGGTTTGTCACTTCCTTGCTCCTCAGTTCCTGGCTTGCAACCTGTTCTTGGCTGTGCTCCCTGATGTTGAGGAGGTCACTGCTCTCTCCACCTTGCTGGTGACTCAAGCTGGATTTCCAGTTGGTGTTCCTGAAGGTTTATAGTGGAAACCAATCTGCAATCAGTCTGTTCCTCCAGGCTTGCTCTTCATCATACTGAATTCTGTTTAGGATCAGTCAGTAGGGGACCACTAACTGGTTCAAGGATCATAGATAGCCATCAAAATGCTTTTTTCTCCATCTAAGAGATACCTTCTGACAGGCTGAGTTGTCAGCCTTGTCCTCCACCTAGAGCCCCCAATCCTCATCTGCATTTCTAGGCCTGAGAAATCAGTTTTGCCCAGCCTGTATACTTGTACTTCCTAAACCTCTGCCACTGTCAGGTCAGAAATCCCTCTGGTCCTGTGCACTGTGAGTACACTGAGAGGGGGGTGAGGTGTCTTGTACTGCAGTGGGTTGAAGTTTAAGTCCCATGTGTTCCTTTCTCCTATGCTCATGGTAAGAGAAGTAGCAAAGAATGTGTGAAGTTAAGGAGAAATGGGCATTCAGTCATCTTTGTGTGAAGATGGTACAAAAATTGTTTTGTTTCTTGTTTTTACGTTAGCGGTTCAGGTCTTGTCTGCCCTGTTTGTTTTTTATTCACTGGAGAATTAATACTATTATGACAGTGCAAGTAAAAGCTGATGAATTTCAACTTGAATTGCTTTTCCTACAAAATGTTTTAAGCAATCTGTATTTAGCTAACATTTATCTAACTCCACTCCCAACCAACAGTTGGAAGAAAAAAAAATCTTTGCAGTTCAACACCTCCTCCTCTGCCTATTTCACTAGAAGCTGCAAAACCTCCCACTCTACTTCTCTAGATCTTCTGAGGAGACCTCTGCCAAAACACAACTTGATGTTGGATTCTTTTTTTTTTTTTAAGTATGAAAAGCAGAAAACAAAATATTTCCAGCTTCTCATACACAAAGAATCAGAACAGGGCATGAGTCCAGCTTGCTTCCCTGCCTGTATTTCCTGAATGTGTACCCTCCCAGAGGCGACCAAGGCTCTCTGCTACAGCTCTATCCACCAGCCTTGCTGCAGCTCTCCGTATCAAGCTATCTCCAATGTGACCCTATTCTTTAGGGTGGGTATCAAAATTGGGACTTTCCCAGGCTTCTGGATGTTTGGCACAAAGGAAATACTCTCTTTGTGAGCCTGAGACAAACTCCTCAGTGATCACCAGCCTACAGCGAAGACTCTGGTTCTTCCTTGTAGGCATTGTTTCTACAGGCCCTGACCACTTCTCATGCAATTTGTGGGTGTAGAGGGTTTTTCTGAAGTAGACCATGGACAGGCTTCCCAAGGCTTTCCCAGGAGGTGGCAGGCAGGGAGCATCTGCCCCACAGTCTCCTGACAGGATCAGGGAGAGGCTGTGCTGCAGTGAAATGGGCTGTGCCCAGGGCTTGGGAGCAGGCCTCCTGTTCCACTGTGTGAAGGAAATGGAAGAGGCTCCCAGCCCAGGCTCCTGGCCAGCCTGTGGGTGAGGTCCAGTTGCACAATTGCACGAGCCCTGTGTAATGTCCCTGCCTGCTGTGGGGCCATGCCTGTGCCAGGGTCACTGGGCAGAGTGCAGGGCAGCAGCCTGCACATGGCAGGCCAGGGCCAGCAGCAGGAAACTGCAATAGTAGTCTTTTAAAGAGGTTCTTTTTCCTGTCTAGAAACCCTTTTCCTTAAAACCTGCTGATCAGTTGGGAAACTTCACTGCAGGCTCCTAACAGCAGCCAAGCTGTCTCTTTTCCTACCACACACAAGAAGTTAGCTAAGTCTGTTCTCATTGACATGTAGGCAGTGTCAGCTCCAAGAAGACCTTCAAAATTTTTTTTTTCAGTCCACAGGTTTCTTTACCTATAAGACCACAGCTTCCAGGAAGGCTGTTTTCTCTTTCCAAACTTTACTTGCCACAAGTGGGCAATAGCTCTGATGTGTCGTTCACATTGCACAATTTGTCTCTGCTCAGCCAAAGCTGCAGGTACAGTCTGGGACAGCTCAAAGTAGATTTGCCTGGGGTTGGTCTTACCCCTACCTTGTTTCCAGTCTCTAGACATCCTGAAGGATGTCATAGGATGCCTTCTTGCATGAAAAATCTTTGATTCACGCCTCTGAATTGGCTTCACAAGTTGATTGTCTTGCTACTGTTGCCTCACAGGGCAGCTGCAGCCATAGTTTGACTGATGGTCAAGAAATACCAATACTTCCAGTTACCTCTTAACAAAGTGTTGTGAATTCATCAGTGTTTCATGAAACACTCATCAGGTGCTGCAAAGTAAAATTAAATACTCAGTATCTGTAAGCAGGGGAATGCAGAGACCTGATGCATCTCTGGATTCAGCACATGTCCAATGTGCTGGAATTTTTCACTGGAAAAATGAAATGTCTGCACCCCTGCTCTTCCAATTTCTCCTCAAATACCCTTTGATCCTACTATGTGAAACCTACTTCAAGCTTGACTTCTTTTGCAACCTCTCCACAAGCAATAGTGCAACCTGACAAACATCCCACATCTGGGGATGTCCCAGGACAGCTCAGCTGCCACTGTAATGCCTCCAGGCTAAGCACACAAATCTGTACAGAAATATCATTACTTTAGGAAGCATAAGTGAAACCACCCCCCCATCACTGATAGGTCCTACCACTGGTGTAAGCCCTCTTCCCCATCACAAAGGCTGTACAAAGAGCCCCTCTCCAGAAATGCTTTTTGTGAGTTTGCAGGTTGGAGGTGGTGGCTGCTGCCTTCCTGAGTTGATTGTTCTCTGGAAATCACCTTGGTAACTACATTAGAACAACAGTCCTGGAGACCTGTCCTTTCTGAGCAGCTTGTAGAGTAAAATTTGACAGCTTGCAAGCTAAATATTGTGTTTCCTGATCTGTCCTGCCTGCTGGGAAATAGAGGGAGAGGTAGGACACTGAGCCTTGTGCATGGCCTGAGATCATCCTGCCTACTGTTAGTCACCAAACCGTGGTCTAGAAAGTAGGAGCAGGGTTCCTTGTACAGTTGGTTATGAGAGAGGGATCCCCTCTGCTCAGCCCTAATCTGGCTGTGGTGCCCTGCTCAGCACCCATCCTGAAGCAGCTGAGGGAAGGCAGGATCCCTCTGCACAGCCACCTTCCCTGGGAGCAGGCTGGAGGTGATGGATGAGTGTGTGACTGCATTTCTCACCACGCTGCCCATGGTGTGCTGTGAATGGAATTGCCATTAACCTCTGCCCTGTTAACTGCTGCTCCTTTGTCTTAATTACACACACAGGAGGTGATGGTGCCTCACAGGGCTGTACACAGTGCTGACAGAGCATGGGGCTGATGTGCACTCCTTCTGGACTGAAACCAGAGGGAAGCCCTTCTGAAACAAATCCCAGCCCTTTAAAAGCAGAGGGGACTAGAAAGCTCTGAGAGTAACCAAGTTGTCTGGCTTTGACAGAAGATTTTGTCCTGAACCAAAGGAGAAACTTCATCAAAAATTTTAATAATCCCCACCAGTGGAGCATTTGCTGGGAAGATGGTGTTCCATGAGCACATTTTGTGCTTTGGTTGTTTAATTTTAACATTTTATTGAGTAACTCAATTTCTCCTCTTTTCTGCCTTTAGGGTGATGTACTGTGAAGGCTGCATGATGTGGAGACAGATGGAGGGAGGGGACTTCTGTGTGACCGTGTCGTTCTTCACCTCTTGGCTTTCTCTTTTCAAGAAAAAATTCAGTTTGAAACAAAAAATGCAGTTAGTGCTTGTTGTCAGAAACACCAGTATAAAACCTTGTTCTTTTTTAAAACTTCTTGTCAGCTGGAATTGTCATCTTGACCTTGCCACTTCAGCCAGGCTCCTGGAGTCAAATAGGTGGGTCACAGGCTTTGCCTCAGGCCAGGTTTGGGCACCTGTGAGCATCAGTGGAGGTGGATGATGTCTCCAGAGGTGACAGAGGTGTGTGCTGAGACCACCCCATGTCCCTAGAGAAGGCAAGCGTGAGAAGGGCTCAGGACTGCAAAGCACCAGGGCAGACAATAGATTTGTGATGCAGGGGAGGCAACTCAGGGATAATTAACCTCATGCAATGAGACTGAAAGGCAATGCACATAAAACTGCTGAAGGGAAAGAGTCTTTCCCTGCTGTACGGGTTGGGGAAATCATTATCTCAGGGCTGTGGGGGCAAGTCTGAGAGCTGAGCAGGCAGGCTGCTGCCCCTCATCCCTGCTGCAGGGGCCAGGTTCAGGCAAGATGACAGGGAAAGCAATTTTTATTTTCTTTCATGTACTGGAGAATACATAAGTAATGTCGAATTCTAAAGGTTTCCACACAAGTTGCTGTCACTGAGGCACAACTTTTGAGATTCAACTGCAGTTGTAGTTGTACAGTTTCCTGGGCTTTGCTGGGAAGGTCAGCAGTCCCTGGAATAGCAGACCTAAGCAGTGCTGCTGTGTGGCTGACCTGGGACAGGCTGGGTGGCCACAGCTCCTGGCACGCTGTCACACCGCTCCATCCCCGGCCCGGGGGAGTTTAAGGGCAACACTCCCTTCCCTGCTGACATTTCAGCTGGGTGCAGATGGCACGAAGTTGTCCTCTGTTTAATAGGGAAGGTCATGTCTGGGCACTGTTTCAGGCTCTCTGCAATTCCCAGTTGCTTTAGCAAATGGAACAGCTTGAGAAGGATGTTTCCATTACAGCTTGGGCTGCTAAAATAGCTGTTTTCTGATGGCCAATGGAGGCAGGGCAGCAGGTTGGGGATTAATCCACAGTGTTTGAGAGGGTTGCATTTTATTATTTTTATTATTTTATATTTTACTCTATTTAAAGTTTTGGTTTTTTTCCTGCAGTCTCCTGACATCGTGTACTTACTTTTACAGAAATATGACAAAGCATTTAAATATTAATGGAAGACTTGGAATGGAGATGTATGACTGGGCATGGCTCGTTCACAGGCAAAGCTGGTTCAAAAAACTCCAGAGGTAAATCAAGCATGTGAAATTTGAGATTTTGTTAAAAATCTGGCTGAGTTTGCAAACAGTATATCTAGCTCTATAAAGACTTAAGGGGTTTTTTGGTTGTCAAAATAGCTCAACCAGATGGCAATAGGCTATTTTTGGACTTCAGTTACATAATTTTGCTAAATATTTTTCCTTTCTCCTCCAATTCAAAATTATCTGTAACTCAGACTGTATTGATGCTGTGTATGGCAGCCTCCTGACAGAAAGGCATTCCCAATGTGTTCCTTGTGTTAGGGAGGAGCCAGAGCCAGGCTGTCTGTGAGGGGAGAGGAGCCAGGAGCTGAGATGGCCCCAGGTGGGATGTGCCCTCCCCAAAGTGGTCCCCAAGGACCAAAAAGAGGGACAGATGGTTGTGGCATCCACGGGCAGATCCAAACACAGCAACACCAAGGAGGCCAGGTCAGGCAGAGTGTGGATGTGGCTTCCAGGTGAGGAAATTATGGGCCAGGAAGGAATTTTGGTGCCCAGGGAGGAGGTGCATGGACCATTCAAAGTATCTAAGGGGAGAAACAATGCTTGGGAGAAGAGGAGGTGATGGATATGCAGTTCAAAAGGGCCTGGAGGGGTCAAAACATTTAACCAAAGCAGAGGGACACTGCTTTAGGGGGAGGCATGAAGCTGTTTGTGCTCCTCACACCATTCTCCTGCACCAGAGTATTATGGGTTTTAGAAGAAAAAATTATTTTGTTCCCTTAGTTTTAACTATCTATTGCCACAACTAGAATGGTGAGAAGGGAAGAAACTGCTCTTTTTCAGTCTTGAAGTGACAGAACTGCAAAGCTCCAACTGGAGCAAGCCTTGCCTGAGAGCATAAGGGCCTGCTGACAAGGTAGAAATCACAATTCTCTGAAAACAATGTAAATAGCTTTTAAAGAGCTTTTTGCCTCTTTGAGAGACCTCAATTTGAAAACTCATTTACATTTTAAAAGAGAAGCTTTAAACAAGTTTTAATAAATAACAGTTAAGAACTGTTTTCTGAATTTTGCTTTAATAATGTAAAAAAAAAATCACGTTGCCAGCATTCTATTACTCCATAAAAATAACTAGAACTCATGATAAAACAAATAAAAATTGTAACTGGTTTTCCCCTTTCCTAGTAATATTTTCCTGTGGACTTGGTCATACGCATGCATTTGTCATGGGTTCCCAGTTCATCACAGAGAACACCAAATAACTCCTAGCTCTAGACCAAGTTGGAAGTACTAATAGATTATTTTCCACCAGAAAAAAAATATTTTTTTTGCAGGAAGAGTTTTTTTTTAATGACTATATCTTGATAATCATACTGATATTATTTGAATGAAATTGCTGAGAATAGAGAAGAGGTCAGAAAGGCTTCGTTCTCAAATTTGGCTTTTATATCAAAACAGATGCCCTAAAATTATTTTCTTGAGAATTTGACTCAAATTTTTGATTGAAATCTGGTCTATTTTTGAGATTTTTATATAGGATGTTTGTTGTAAAGCAGAATTTTGCTTTCCTGCCCAGTACTGACAATCTGTCCTCCTCAGGTGCTTCAATTCTGACTTCTTCACAGCAGTGCTCCTGTATAATCACCTCGTGATGGCTCCTGGTCTTTGGATGAGTGAGCAAGGGCCTCCTTTAAGGCATGGGCTCCGTCTCTATTTCTCCCCCTCTCTGGATGCCCTGCAAGGTTGCCATTACCTTCTGTATACTTGTGAGTTTAGGCCTGCCTTGAGTGCTCCTGACACTGATTTACACTGTGGTAACATCTTGATAGGGCCAAGAGCTCCAGGACACCAACCACTTGCTGTGAAGAGCTCAGGGAGAGAAGTCTCCTGAAGTTATTTGTAGCAAGGAGGAAGACAGCCCTTTCTTTTCTTTATTTCTTTTTTTTTTTTTCCTTTTTCTTCAAGCGAACCAAAATAAGTGCTTCTATACACAAATATTTCTGCAGTATCACCATACAGAAGGAGAGGGATGGGTGGCTCAACCCAGCCTACTTAGCCCAAAAGAATAACAGGTTTTTTTGGGTTGTTCTGATTTCTTAAAATATTTTGATTTGGGATTAAAGCCAAAAACCCTCAGCTATTTTCACAGCCCTAATTTGAGCTCTCAGGAGTGGGGTGTTGCCTCTGTCTACTGGAAGGAGAGATGATTCATCAACCTACAGAAGTCTCATTGCTCAAATCTCCTCAAAACATGTCTCTGCTGTCACCCACGGTGCAACATTACCCCACACCACACATCCTCTGGGAATCTGCCAGTCTCTCAAGGTTCTCTGCCTTCTTCCTGTCTGTGGCACTATTGCCCCTGTGCATGCTGAGCAGTGTTTATTTTGCACCTCGAGCACCTTGTGACAGCCAAGGGCATGGCAAAGTGACTGTGCAGCTGCGAAAGTCCTGTCTGGATCTCTGGCTCTGTCCTCTCTCCTCTCCCATCATCATCTGTAGTTTCATGGCTGTGCTGGCTGCTGGCACACACCTCACAGGAGCACAGACACAGACCCTCTGCAGCTGACTTGGCTCCAAGGGTTGCCCCAAATCAGTGGCAGCCACAGCTGCAGGGATTTCCCACTAGAAAGGAGGCAGTTAGACCTGATCCCACTGCTGGCACACCACAGCTACAGAACCAGCTGAAGCAAAGTGGTTGTGCTGCTTTTCCAGCTCTCCTTTCTCCTTTGAACCAGCTGGAAGGTGAACCAGCTGTAGGAGCTGCCCATAGACAATGTCCCTAGGCTGTAATTCAGAAGGGCCAGGATGTTAAAATAATTGAATACCTGACTTGTCTGAGCCTTGACAAGGTGGGAATTGCTAATTACTTTGAAGAGAGTGCCTTCAGAAGTGCACTGGCTGTGAGTTAACAGGGTGCAGAATCTTTTTCCTCCAGGCCTACAAAGTTTCTTCAGTCTCATGGACATGGGCTGGGTCTCCTGACACCTCACAAATGTGCCATTTTCCAGTGGCCACTGGTATGCTCAGAGCTGGTCTGGAATTACCCAGAAATAGCTTTTCCCATAGCAGTTACCTGGTTTTATGTATGAGACATTTTATTCTGTGTTGATTGTCCTATTTTGTTTTAACATAAGACACCTGAGATGAGTTCAGATATTTAAGAATTGGGATTGCACTTACAAGTAACACCCTACTTGAATCTGATTTGTCTTTCAAAGACAAAAATCAGGCTAGGAGCCAGTGGGGATGTTTGTCCCAGAGGGAAGCTTTTGCTGTAGCAGGACTGAGCTGTGCTGGTGGGGTTGGATTGGAGGTGTTTGCTGTCAGAGGGAGAAACAGAGGCTTTCAATCACAGTGATGGTAAAGGAGAAGTCTTTCACCAGCTTCAGGGTTTGTTTTGTTGTTTTTTTAGCTCTGTCAGGGCTTACTGATGAAAAGATGCACTGATTTACTGAACCAATTATGGGTAGAGCATGGCTGGTTGCTCCTGGTCTCAAAGTCCATCACCCAGGTGTCCTGGGCAGTGGCAAACTTGTGTTAGACCTGGCCTGAAATGAAACTGATGTAGCTGGAGAGCTGTTCTGGCCCTGTACCTACAAACTGGGAATGCAATTCCCCTGGCACAGACACACTCACAGGTTTGGGCTGGTAGGTGACTTTTCTATTTTTTATCAAAGGGAGGCTCTTACTTATTTTTTGTGTGCGTATTTAAATCTCTAGGTGAGAGGAGAAGACTGCTTGTTTTTCAGCTGTGAGAGAGGGGGTACCCTCGCCTTGGTGAGGATGTGTGTGGCAGCAGCAATCAAATCTCTGTCAGGTCAGCACCAAAACACCAAGAGCCTGAGCTGTGCCATGAAGACGATGGCTGGAAAGGGGCTTAGACTCAATGAGGTCTGTACTCTGTCCCCTCCCAAACACAGGGGCAGTCAGTCAGTCCACTGTGGAGAGATATGGCCAGAAAGCATCACAGATTTGCAGTCCTGGGAAGGGACATAGCAGAGGAGACACCCAGGATCTACATTAATGATAGCCCCAGGGTCTTGCTGGGTCCTCATTAGAGCAAGTGTTGATAAGATTCTCATCCTTATGGTGATGTCTGCTCTTTCATTCCTCCATCAGCAACACCTCCCACACCAACTGAGCTCAGTGTCCTGGAGAAGGGAGTGCTTAAAGGTGAGGTCAAGGTAATTTCAAGAGATGCTAAAAGAAAAAGTAAGGGCAGGCTGGCAGCCAGAAGAGGAAAATTGGCCCCATTGTTAAAGGAAGAAAAGAACATCAGAGATTTTAAAATGTCAGGAGTGGAGTAATGCTGTTTGCTCTTTGCTTATTGAGTAGAATTGGAGGGACATTTGCCTTAAATATACCTTCCATACAAATACAGAGAAACATGCTTTTTAGTGTACTTTAAACATAAGTTGTAATAGTCTCTGGATAAAAAGGCAGTCATTATTTCTTCGAGCACACTATCTACTGACGACCAAATGTTCCAGTGTGGCAGACTGGTGGCTTTAAAAATAGCTGTTCACTCCCAAGACTCTGAGCATGGCTGGGAGGTAAATTAAATGTTTGACTGTGAGCAGTCATTGATGTGGTCCAAGAGCTGCAGCCAGCAAATCCTCATTTCACTGAAGCCAGTGGAAACACAAGGCAGTGGGAAAAGGTTGCAGAAAGAGAGAGGATTTGGGCGTCTTCAGGAAGCTCCAAGTCTTTTGGGAGCTGTTTTAAAAATCATTACTTGCTGAACTGTTAAAAAATCCCAGGAAACTGGGTGGAAGGGCACTGTCAAGATGCCATCTTGGATGCCATGGCTGTGCCATTTCTTAAAGTACTTGTCCAATCTCTTGTTAAATATCCATAGACAGAGACCCCACGTGCCTCTGCTCAGCAGCTCCAGCTGCACCAACCCAAAGCTCTGCTGGGTTTTGTGTGAATCTCCCCTGTTGTAACTTGAGCACATTATTTTTGTCCTACCCACAGCTGTAATGGTGAGAAATGTATTTTTTCTTTTCTTCACATCCTTTGAATTCTTCTTCTCTTCTCCAGAAGAACATACCCACCTCTTCTGACCTTCCCAAGGTCAAGTTGTGGTTTTGGGTCCTTGCTCACCCCAGCTGTTGTCTCCACTGAACTCCCTTAAGCGAATTAAAGACCTTAAAATGCCTCCCAGCTGAATGCAAAAGTTGAAACAAAAATCTTACTGATGTTAAACAGACTTGAATTACTTCATGTGTCTTATCAGCTGCAATCCTGTTTGTATGTCACAGTACAGTATCTGACTTTTTCACAAGAACAATATTGATTTGCACTCAAGGTGTGACCCACTAAACCTTCAGGTCCTTTCCTACCCAGCTGATACCAAAGTAGCTTCTTATCTCCCATGAGCAGGAAAGCCTGTTCCTTCCTGTAGCTGAGAGTTCAAATTTGTCCTAATTGAATTTCATCCTACTTTTGTTTTTTCAGAATATTTATCTTTCTAATGATTTTTGAGGGGTAACTTATGATCCAGCACAGATTTGCCTGTCCCATACTAACTTACCACTCACTTATGATCCAGCACAGATTTGCCTGTCCCATACTGGAGCTATTTGCAAATATAATAAGCATCTTTTCTATCCCCACTCCCCACTACTCCCACCTTGTGCTCTGGACAGGCACTCCAGCATTAGTTTGTTCTTCATCCTGGATTTGATGCACATACATTTTCCAATGGAAATATACTTAACTGTGACAAAAGGGAGGGGACTCACTGGAAAGTTTCATTTTTGGCACAACAGCAATTTCATGAGAAATTTCAGGAAATGTGAAACTATTGATTTTGTCTCCACTTGTCAATTTTCAAAATAAAAAATTCCTTTTTTTTTTTCAGTCAAGTTTTTCTTTTCCACTCCTTACCCTCATCACCACCTCCTCTCAACTTTTCCTCCATGTGTTTGCCAGGGAAAGTACAATATTCAGATATTTTTTCCAAATCTTCTTTTTTCCACTGTCTAACCTTTCAAGACTTCAATTTGAAAAAGTTAAAGAATGGAAAAAAAACCCTGTGTAAACAAAAACTGCTGATTTTTCTAGGGCATGTGTGGCGCCACTCTTGTGCAGGGACGCAAGCAGGAGAATTCTAGTTAAGAAAAACTAACATTAATGTCACTCAGTGGCCAAGGGCAAGCAACAGGGAAGAAGGGAAAGCACTGCAAAAGCAAAATGCATTAAAAGGCTGGAAAGGTGTTCTGCTCTGAGCTGGCAATGCCTAAACACATTCACCATCTGAAAAGGGTTGATAATCTCCCTTCTTCCTGCCTTCCTTTGCTCTGGGCAGGTTTTTCTGATGGGCTGTATCTCCTCAGTCTGGTTCTTCTTCTCATGGGGGTGTCTGTGACACAGACAGGTCTGAGGCCCTCTGTAGCTTTCTGTGCCATCTCTGTAGGACTAGGCACATCATTTTCATACCATAGCAGCAGTAAGAATTTTCAGTGATCATGCCACAGGATGACAGCAAGTCTTTCTTTTTTTTTTTTTTTTAACTTCTTAACATTGCATGTAAAGAGCCAAGAAAAAACTGATTACAAAAGTACAAGGGATAAACTCCTCCATAAATTTAAAAAACAGCAGTATTACTTTTGGAGAGGGCGCAAATTGTGACTCAGAGCAGGACTGCTGAGTGGAGTTCAGCTGGCCAATGTGTCATCCCAGAGAGCAGCAAGGCTGCTTCTCTCATCTGCTGGATAATCCCATTCCCTGCTGAAGGCAGTAATTAAGGGCCATGTTTTCAGCAGCCCTACCAAAATAGGCTTGTTTGGCTGCAGGAACTGGACAAATTGCAGCATATGTAGGTAGCACCATGGCACAAGTCCTGATCTTCCACATGCACCCAGAGACACTGGGGGCTTATTTTGAGTGAGCCATTGGAGATGTGGCTGGAGCTGCCTGCATGCCCTGCACTGGAGCTGCAGCTGTGCCTACAGCCCACATCTCACTGGGAAAACTCACCACAATTCCCTGGCTGCAAGGATGACTGTAGAGGGTGGCAAGATTTCAAGACCCCTCTTGCCACATGGAAACAGGAAGAAATTCATTACAGAGAGTGTGGTGAGGCCCTGACATGGGTTACCTAGAGAAGCTGTCATGTCCCATCCCTGGAAATGTTCAAGGACAACCTGGATGAGCCTTGGAGCATCCTGGCCTACTGGAAAGGGTCCCTGGCTATGGCAGGGGTTGAAACAAGGTGATCTCTAAGACCTCTTCCAACCCAAACTGTTCTGTGATTCTATGTCTTGAGCACAAGGCAGCTGTTTCTTCCTACGCTTCCATGAGTTCAGCCTTAACTGTGACTGAAAACCAGAAGAGGTTGCTCAGGGAGGTGGTGGTGTCTCCATCCTTGGAGATATTCAGGGTCTGAGTGGCCCTAACACACTTCCAGTGCCCTGGCTGTGGCTGTTGCCCTGCTGAAAGCTCACTGCCAGATCTCTTCCCAGAGCTTATCAGACAGTGAAGATCATAAGCTCTGGGCTTTTCTGACAATAAACAACTGGAGTTTCCACTACCTTTCCTTTTCAAACAAACTGATGCATTTTATGATGGCAGTTGATAGACTACACTTATTTCAGTGTTATTGGAAATGCCCTGGTGATTTTTTCTTCATGTCCTTGTTAGAAATAATTTGTTTTGCTTTTCTAGGTAAGCAAGCACAAACATGACTCTCCCATCTCTGTCTTCAGATTTGGAGTAATCAAGTTAATTACTGACATTCTTTATAACACTTGGTAATTTCAGCCTAAAGACATTCTGACCTCGAAGGCTCTGAACACACAGGGACAAAGGAGAGGCTGATCCATTCTCAGGCAGACCCTGGTGAAGGCACAGTTAAAAACAAAAACTTTAAATATTCTGTTTAATTTAACTATCTCAACAATCTTCTGTTTACCACGTGGAAAACATTTTGTATGGCTTCTTAAGGGTTTGCCCAATGTTTTGAGCATCTTTCTCCTTTTTGCTTGCTGAATGGAGACCTCATCCTCTCACTTCTCTGTCTGGTGGAGCTGGAGATTTGGGATAGATACTCGTATATTAATTGTGCAATACAACATTTACTGAATAACCTGAAGCAGAGAGGTAAGTGATTGCAGACATCTTTATTGTCTGCTATTAATTGCTATACCTGTTGCACAGACCTGTTGGTACCACGGGATGTAGCAGTGAAAGATGAAATCATGGTAATTGCAATCTCCCCGCAAGCTATCATTTAATTTACATTTTAATTAATTTATGTTGAAGCAATTAAAGGCATGAAGGAAAGAACGTGCCAGTGTCAGTTGAGGACTGTGAGTCAAAGAGGAAAGTTTGGTTCAAGATGAAGTTCATATAAAAATAGTACTTTGTAATTTACAGTTCTGTCTATGTGACTTTTCTAAGTTCTTTGGAAACTTGAATAAAAGAAAAGAAAAGAAAGTTCTAGAATCCTGGTCATTTTGAGAGATCAGTGGCTTCCTTAGTTTTTAAATAGGGAAAGTGAAGCAGAGGGCATTTGAACATCAGTTCTTTGAGCCCAAGGATAAAAGCCACAGCAGAGCTGGAAATCAGATCCTGGGCTGTAGAACAGTCCAGGTATCTTCCTTACAAGAGCATTCTTCCAACTGGCACACAGATAGGAATTATGAAAGACATGTTTGTGTGAGTAGGGTGTTGTCTTTGCTACACAGATCTCATAACCTGGCCTTTGGCTGCCCAGCCATTTGGTGTTCTCAGAAAATGGCTGTTAATAATGACAGTGTTGCTAGGTCCTGTGATTTTAATATTCATTGTTTTCTAAAATCTCAGGTCTTAAATGCAGATGCTTCATTTCTTTTTAAATGAAACTTTAAAGAACTTAAATGTATCTTTGAATCACACCCAGTGTAGTATATCTTGACTTTTCCAAGCCACCTCCACAGTTCTGAAGGACAGATTTGGGACTTTCAGTGTTGCTGCTGTTGTACATGAAATGGGAATGAGCCTGGAGGTGCTGAGCTGCTCTGAGCAGTTGGCAAGAAGTGACTGCCACTTGAACAGGGGGACAGCAATGCTGACTTCAGCTGTTTGGACAATAGATTGGTTCAGCTCTGAGTGCCAAAGTGGGGAAAGAAAGCAGCTGGGTTTGCTGTAATGGGAAATACAAACATCTGAGAATTAGGTGCTTTCACAGCAGCAGCAAATGCAGGAAACTGCTTACACTGATGAGGAGACTCAGTCACCAGGAGGTATTAGGCTAAATCTGTGCTGAGGTGCAGCAAAGATATGACAGGAGATTTATGGTCTTTTCACAGGGAATTGTCTGTTCCCCTGTTATACTCCTATAAATTGTATAAGGAAGGACACAGGCAGAGAATTTTTTGTTTGCTTGATACAGACAGGGGTAGCACACAGCCCAGCCTTGGAGGTGATGAAGAGAGAGGGCTGATCCCCAGAAAGCACCGGTCTCCATGGAGGAAGACACAACCAGGCTGGAGAAACCCAGGGAGAAAAACCATCTTTGCAGCAGCACTCTGAACTGAAAAAATAATTTACTTCTATGCTGACTAATTTTGATTTTTTCTATACTGAAGGAGTTTCTGTTCTCTTCTGCTCACAAACCCTGGCTCTCAAATTTTGTATATTTGTAGAGCTCAGGGTGGGGAAAAGGGCCGGGTGGGTCCCATCAAGATTTGTCTGACTCATGTCTATCAGGAGAGGCAGTGGAGACAGGTCTGACAGGCGTGGCCAGGAGCCCCATGAGCAACCAGGCTGCAAGGACACTTCTGCCACCAGCATGGGCATGGTCAGAGCTGGCTTGGACACTCTGTGTGTGCTTGCTTGGACACAATTCCATCCCCTGGGGAAGGCAGCATGTTCGTGTCCTCAAGGGGGCTTGCAGAGCTATTGGTGTAGGAGCTAACCCACTTTTTCTGGTGTTCCTCCCTGCCCTGTACCTGCAGGGATCACGTCTCCATCTTTCCCTGCTGTTCCTTGGCCGGGCAGGCTGCAGGTTTTCCAGAGCAAACTCTCCAGAGTTTGCTCCCTGCCTCCTCACAGAGCCTCAGGGACGGTGTGTCCCTGCCGAGCCACTGCCTGGATGGGGCTGCTCTGGCTGCTGTGAGCCTCCAGCCCATGAGCATTTCCACACCACTACAGCCAGAGAGATGAGGCATTCCGAACCAGTCCTGGGCTGGGCAGAGACTGTGCTTTACCTTCACAGAGTGCAAAGAGCCACTGAAATCAGGAGACCCCGGGCTGGAGAGGGATGGGAACAGGAGAGAGCTTCCTGCGTCCCTCGGCCCGTGCAAAGAGCCGCTGACATCAGGAGACCCCGGGCTGGAGAGGGATGGGAACAGGAGAGAGCTTCCTGAGTCCCTCAGCTGGTGGCAGCACTAGAAAACAGGGCCCGTGGTGCCTGGGCTGGGGACACGTGGCACCAGCTGCTGGGGGGACAGCGAGGGCAACCACAAGGAGCAGCCAGGCAGACAATTGTCTTTGTCCTGAAGGGAGGAGGTCGGGTGGAAAAAACCATGAGAGATGGGATGAAAATCAGTGAGGAGAACAAGGTCCGTGGGCCAAATCTGCCGCAGCTGCCAATGTCATCAACGGCAGGGCTGGCGGGAGCCACCCTTTCCAAACACGGCAGAGGACGTTGGATGCTCTCCCAGAAGCTGTGCTGCAAACCCACCCAGAACGCTCACGACACAGGCAAAGAGAAATATTATTCTCATATTTTAAAAATACAAAGTCTGATAAGATATCAAGAAAATGGTGCCGGTTCGGCCCTGCTCCCGCTGCCGGGGGATGCAGCATGTCACCCTGGTCTGGGGACAGAGACACAGATGTTGCACTGAGTGTGGCAGGGCAGGTGCCCAGGACTGAAGGGATGCTCTCTGCCAGGGAGCTGCTGGGAGAGTGAAGGCAGGGTGGGATGCATGGAGGCCCTTGGATTGTCCTCCTGCAGAAACAGAGCTGAGGCCTGGCCTCGCCGCGGTGACCATGAGCTGCCTGGTGGGTCTGGGCAGCTCCTCCTGCCAGCCAAGCACCCGCTTCTGACACGGCTCCTGTCCTCACCCTGTCCCCTGAGACTGCCCCAGGACACTCCCATGGGGGAGAAGCTGAGCTTCCACATCAAGTCAAACCAGATGGGGACTGAGAGTGGGCTTGCACCACCCCTCAGTTCACCCCTGGGTGTTAAGCCACAAAAAGCCCTGCACTGCCAGGCCCTGAGCTGCAAGAAATACTCCCAGAATTTCCTCCTCTGCCCCTGCTCCCATGCTGTCCTGCCCATCACTTCCCAGCTGCCTGTGGAAGAATCTTTGTGTTACCCCAGCTCCAGATGTTGGAAGCACTGACACTTGTTCAAATCCATCCCTGCAGATCATTAACATGGGAGAGCAGTTTTGTGAGGAGAGGTGAAAATTTTATTAACGTTCTTTTCATGTGGAAATTATACTTCTTCTCCATAGTCTGAGTGATGAAAGAGAACAGCTGTGTCAATAGTCCATAATGGGAGAGAAAAAGAATTGTTAACAGCCATATTGGCTCTTAGAGAATGTTCACAGGCTTTGTTAGAAGCTGGCTGCACAGCATTAAAGTATTGAGGGGGTGAGGGGTACAGGTGTGCTCAGAGCATCCCCCAGCCCCTGCAAGGCACATGTAAAACTGAGCTGCAGGTGAGGCCAAAGTGTCCAATGAAGATCAGAGCTCAGATGCCATCCAAGATTTCCTGTCTGGGACTTGGGGAATGCAAAAGGTGCTCATCCATGCTGCTGAGAAAGTGCTGCTTACGGGGGGAAAGGAGCAGATCAGGGCAGATGTCACTGAAGGAAGAAAGACAAATGTCTGGGGAAATCTCATGCAAGAGGTTTATCCTTGGTCAGAAGGTTCTGGACCATGAATATCAGAGCAGAGGTAAAGAGCAGTCGCTGCTTGGTCCTGCAGAGACTACAGCCTGCAAAAAGGAGCTGAATTCATATCCCCTGCAATTGCTTTGTGCAAGTTGAGGAGGATTTTGAAAATAATTGGATTTTTTTTTTTCATATTTTTCAGCTCTATATTTACCTATTTTCTCTTCAAATGCTTATTACCCTTGCAGTAGATATTCCTTTTTATTTGCTCCTCCTACAATTCCAGGGTAATAAGCATTGCTTACATTAGAGTTCAGGTTGTTTTTTTCACAGCTTTCTTTAGCTGAAAACCTTAGAAGCACTTTCCTAGGTAAAATACTGAAGCTTCACATTTGCGTTAAGTTGGCAGGTGTCACAGAAAGTTTTATTCTGAAATGTAGTGACATCAAATTAAAAATATAATCTCTCTGTCATCTAAATGAATGCTTTTCCATGCAATACTCAATGTGATTATTGCAGAGAGGGTAGAGAGAAAATATTTCTATGTTCTTTTCATTTTTTGTGGAAATCCCTCATGACCCTAATGCCACAAGTTTTCCATGTCGTTTTCTTCATATCTTATGCAGTGAGATGCTTTATCTTAATTTTAAACATCCAAAACCTCAAAAAATTAAGAGGTTCTTCTTCAAGAAACCTCTTTTTTTCCCACTGACTTCAAAGAGAATAGCCTTGTGCCACCTGGCATATCCCCATGGGTCAGGGAGTGAGCAAACAAGGTGGAAGGAAGCCCTCCCTGCCCACAGGTACATCTGAAAACTTTGTTTTGTGTGTCCTGTATATTTAATAGAACAACTTGGAGGTTCATAGCTATTTGTTGTGGCAGTTAAGCTGCTCAATGCTTCTTTGGGCAAGTGCTCACACATTTCTCCTTCCTCTGGGAGAAAGGCAGGAGCTCTTCAGAGCAGAGTGGCAGAAATTAAGAAGGTCGTCAAAGATGGCACTTGATTAGCGACCCCTTCATGGCCTATCCTCTGCATTTGATGTGGGCAATCAGGAGAAGGTGTTGCCAAGGCTACCAGATATTGTCAGTCTGCCTTCCAGGTCCTCTGTGGCTTCTCTTCTCCCCCTAATTGTGCCCACACGTTCTGTTTAAATACCATCTGCCTCAGCTGCAATTTGCACAAGTGTCTCAAGGGCCTTTGCTCCTGATTCTCCAGTAATCTGCCCTTTGTATGCTAACCCTCTACAAGATGGTCTTGTTACAGGGAAAATACACTTGTCTTCGAAGAATGATAAAATAAGAAAGTGAAGTAACAAAAGGCAAGCAGGTCAAATCTGAGATCAGTGCTGCCTGAGCCAGATTCCCTTACAGATAATTCCTGAAAATATCTTGTGATCAAGCAGCAAAGCAAGAATTTGTCATAACCTCTGAAAGGGTTAAAGAAGACCTAGTCTTTATTGAAGATCTATCTGCTGCCCATTACTGCTTATATTCTGCAAGTGAAACCCCGACTGGTATCAGCAGGATGGTCAAATGGGGAGTAATAACTTTGCACAGTGACCCATAGCAGCAATGTGGATCCAACCAGGTTTGAAACTGGTTGAGTTTCACAGGTTAGATGCTGATCTCTTTCTGCTTTCAGCTTCTCTTTCCACAGGTTTTGTCTATTTTATATAAAATAAATTTAAGGTGGGCTTGTGGGGTTGGTGCTGACATATAACATCCTTTATACAACCAGTCTGATCCCAACACCACTGGAAAATTATTTAAAAGTAGGACTAGTCCTTCCCGGCAAGTACACAGTAAGATAGTTTTCAGTGTCTTACCAATACCTGTGCATTTCTTGTAGAATACAGGAAGAATATATGTAATAGCCAAATAAGTAGAATTTATTAATAATTGCTGGTTCCTCCTTCTTGCTCTTATACTCCTACAGGAGGTTAAGCAATACTTTTGCTGAGAGCATTGTCTTTGGAAAGACTCACTAGCATTCTGCTCTGGGCTGTCCAGCTAAGGCTACCCTTTATTCAAGCTGCTTGGCTGATGCTTCTAAGACCCTTTTCTTATTTTTGTTTAGTTTGCAGTCTTTTCCTGTTTGGGTAACATTAAGAGCATTCTGACTGAGACAGGTCAGAATATATTTACTGTATACCTAAAATGTTAGCCTAAAGTAGCAGTTTCTGAGAATAAAGCAGAAGAAAGCATAAAGTTTTGCCAATTTTGTGAAAGAATGGCAGGAATGATTTGAAATTTGATGGGTGTGTCATATCAAGATGGTATTACTCTGTAAAAAATTCCCCTAAATGAAACCAAATGAGTGAACTTTCAAATATTCCCAGTTTGCACAGGAAAAGCTTTTCTGTATTTCACAGGTGATTTCTTCAAGCCTCTCCATTCCACAAGCTCTGTGTACTGCAGGGAAGGCTGCCTCGAAGCAGTGTTGCAGCCTCAGTTCCTCACAATCATTTCTGCACATCACCAGAGCTCTGGGTCCAGTCTGCAGCTTCCCTCAGGGTCCAGCAGGAGCAGATGTTTTCTTCAAACAAAGCCAGCAAAGAGATTTTTCACTTCATCCCTTGTGATGATGTCTTACATTGCTTTGTATCTGCAAACCAAGTGCTGTGCCTTGTGTCAAGTGAAGGAAGAGTGGTTAGGGAAAATTTGGAGCTGCAAGGCTTCTCTTCTGAGTGTGACTCTGTCAGCCTGGCAGAGTCTTCCCTGCCTCTTGGACTTTCCCACTGGGGATTCCATGGGTCAAGGCAGGAACAGACCCCTGGAAAAGGAGCACATCTCCCCTTATCTCTGGTAGTGCCTTTACTTTTTCCTGATATCTCTGCACATTCAGTTGGGTCCCTGATTTATCATGTGCCTTCATTCCTGTGGGCCCTGGGATTTTTCTCTCAGCTAAGAAGGTGGGAGAATGGTGAGAAGGAGTAATAATGGACAGAAGGCACTGTGAGAAGGAATAGAGATGAGCAGGAGGCAACTTTGTCACAGTCATCTGCATGGCTGAGGAGAAGAGGGCGTCAGATCTGTGCCAGAATTTCTGAAGTCCTTGCCTTTTCGTGTGGGACTGTATGTTCAGAGTGAGAGAGAGGATAAAATGGCCTTTGTTCACCGTCCTGGCTTAGAGAAAATTTTGAAACACCCTAGCACAATCACTGGAGGGTCTTCAACCACAGGGAAGACAGAATAGTTAGAGAGTTGGTTATGCAGGAATAAAATAATTGCAGAGATTGGGGCTGCATGAGCCTTTGATTGACACCTTTAATGAACGCACTTTGCCTCTGCAGGGGTGTTAAGTGTTCATCAATGCATCGGCCAGCAAAGTCCTGAGCTGGGTGGAGAAGTGCAAACTAGGGAGGAAAAGAGGGCATACAGGGCAGAAAGCTGGACACCCTTGCTGAGCACAATCAGCAATGGTCTCCCACTTCCTTCTGGAATCCAGGTCCAGATCTGTCTCTGTGTGTGGAGGGGGAAACTGTTCAGAACACACTGAGAGTTGTGATTGGGTTCCTAAAGCTGTCACAGAAGTGGAGCAGGTGGTGGTGTGCTCCTACAGAGCTCTCCCCTCCTGGAAGAATGGACAATCTTCCCAGGTGGAGGTGACACCTCTCCCCTTCAGCACATGCCACAAGGGGACTGACAGCAAATGGGACTGGCCACGAGTGGCCCAGGCTTAGTAGGAGTCAGATGCTGGAGAGATGAGTGGAGGGTGGTTTGATGCACACCCAGAGCACAGGGATTTCTGCACTGGTGGATTCTGCTGGGTGTGCTAAAAGGTCAGCAAGGTTTCAAGCCAACCAGCCAATAGCTATTTTTGGCTCCCATTTTGCAAACACTACATCATAAACAAAGAGTTATTTTGGTCCGTCAGGATTGCTCTGATAACTTTGCTCAGTACAATGTTAAATAACCAAACCCCACAGGAATAACAGCACTGTTTTATAATCCCATATTATCAGATATATAGAGGCACACAGGGGTGGGTGGGTGGAGGGGAGAGCTAAAATCTTTTAACAAGTACAAAGGAATATTTATGTTATTCATATCATCACAGTCCACATATTGCAATGATTTGGAGTATTGTGTAGGTGTGCACAGAGGTGTGGATTTTTAAACAAGGGGGTACTTGTCCCAACAGGAGAAAATAGCAATAGCTATTGTCATCCACCACTTCTTAGCAATGCCAGTGCACAGTGTGGCTGGTGTGACAAGGAGCAGCTGAGGCACCTGTAGAGCCCCCCTCCCACACACTCTGTCACCATGGCTTCCTCCACATCTGTGCTGTGGAAACACCTCCCTTACCCATGAAATTCTGGTGGAAGTGAAGCGTATTGATTTGTGAGTCACTGATAGCACAGCTACAGCAGCAACCATGGAGAGAAAGTCTCACCTGCTTTCTTTCTGTGGTTTGTGTCACACAAGATCCAAATACAATCAGAGTTGCCATTTGCTGAACTTTGTATGGACTCAGGAAAGACAGCCCATACACAAAGACCTTGAAAATGTCCACACAGAAGACAGATAAAGGAAAGACAAAAAGTCTTATATTGTCCAGTTTATGGCTGGAGAGGTTAAGCACAGAGACCTCAAAGACCATCTGCTCCATACTTATCAGATCCAGCACATTTTTTTAAAAAATTTCTATTTAGGTGTCAAAGAAACACCTGCATATTCAAGCACAACCCTCATGGCAGGTGATTACTACATGGAAAAAATCTATTCCCAAAAGTCCAGATGGCAGCAGTGAGAAACTGACCTCCTGTAGTAACACAAAGGGCATCCCCTGAGAGCTGGACACTTTGGGGCCACCTTCCTCTGCCTACCTGCCAACAGTGCCAGGGAGGTTGGTGCTGGATAAGTCACTAAGCCAAGACATCCTGAGCACCAGGCTGAGGCAATGGTTAATCTTTTTATTCAGCACATCTTTCTCAGCCCACAGAAGGCTGAAGAAGGCTCCCTTCTGTCTTGTCTTGTCTAATCAGCAGTGGATGGTTATGGAGAAGAAGCAAACTCATCTCAGGTGCATGCAGTGAAAAGGCTCAAGGTAACAATCACATAGATTGTTATAAAGGGATGGGACATAAGGAAAAAAAGACATCTTCATGTGGTAATTCTGTCCTTTAAGGTGTTCAAGATTCAATGGGACACAGCCATGAGCAGCCTGCTCTATCACCAAAGGTAGTCATGCTTGGAGCAGGGTTGGACCAAATAAAGTCTATAGATGCCTCCCAATCTAAATTATTCTGCAGTTTTTCTGAGTTGAAAAAGGTCACTGGCATGCTCCTCATCCTGCCTGAGTGGCTCAGTGTTGTCCCCAGGAGGCAGCATCAGAATAAAGCCATCACTTTCAGACCCAGGGGCTCAGCTGCTTGGTGCACACACTGGAATGTGAGGAAGCCTCAGGAGTTTTCTTGTCTGCCTGAGGGATTTGGCCACATTTTCTGCCTCAGATTGCCCTGTAAAGCACTAGGGAGTTGCAAGGCTGCAGTTTATTTTCTATACCTTAAAAAGCAAAAAACCTGCCTCACTTTGCACGCAACAACAAACAGCTGTTCGTCTGCAAAAGGAAAAGAAAGACCCCGTATGCTGCAGCTCAGGGCAGCCAGCTGGCAGGTAAATGTGGATTATAATTTATTTTGCAGTTGAGGACTCACTAGAGCAAAGGTTGAAATCCTGGAGTCTCACTTCCCCTTGTCCCCAAATCTCTGCTGTCCCTGAGCTTTGTGTTTTCCAGCTGACCTGGTGGAGGGGAGGCCCTGGGATTCCTTTCCCTGTGGGCTGCCCCCTGTAAGTGGGGAAGGCTGAGGCAGCCCCAAGAAGGCTCCTGGCTGCAAGAGCTGAGCAGAAGCAAACACCCCTGGACACCAGTGTAAGTCATTGGGAGAGGCTGGACCAGAACCACCTCTTTCCTCAGGATTTCCTGTAGCACAACTTGAGCTTCCTGCTGTGTATGAGGCTGGCTGTGTGAGTCCTGCTTCCCAGGCACTGCATCTTCCCCTGTGCCTCCTGGGGAGCTGCTGTGAGCCCTCTGGTGAGTCTGCAGGATGCACAGGAGCCTGGCCCCGAGGCTGGCCCCTGTGTTGGTTTAGCACAGAGGCACTCAGGGACTGGCCCAGCATCAGAGAGTCAGCCTGAAATGGTGACAGAACATGAATTTCCAAGGCAGTATCACCAACTAAGGTTTTTTGCTCTCTAAATCACATTATCTCTCTGGAAATCTAGCAACTGGAGTCATGAGACTATCAGAGAATTGCAGTTTGGGAATTTTCTAAAGGTGGTTCTCAGCCATTTTTGCAGTAATAACAATATGAAGTCCTCTCTTGTTCTCCTGCTGTAAAAAGCAGTCAGGAAGTCCAGATCTACTTGCTTTGTCTTGCACTTTTAAGCCAAAATTGTAGAACTTTCTAACACCTGGAGATGACATTGCTATGGCTCAGAGGTCCTTGTGCCTAGACCACCCAGTCTTTGCAAATATCTCCACAGATACAGGTGTCTTCAATTTGGACTGCATTTTGCAAAAGCTGTTCCAGTTTCTTGAAACAGGCATTTGTTATCTTGAACATTCACATTCCTGAGCACTGGCCCCTGTTGAGGTATTCATGTGCTTTTTGTCTGTGTGATGGAGAGGCTGCTGTCACTCAGTCAGAAGGAAGATAATATATGCAGTTGCATATTTGGGTTGTTCATCTTTTGGATTCCTGAACAGATTTACTAAATGATGCTTCTATGCTTTGTTCAACTTTCAAAATGAATATCTCAAAGAGGTCTGCGTTTTCTGGCTCAGAAAGGCTTTCAAAAACAATGAATCAAAAAGGGCATGATTTTCAAAGAACTTATATGGGGAATTTATATCTTTGCTTCTTCCAAGATGAAAATTCTGATGTAGCCTAATAATTTATTTAGATGCTGCCTGGAAAACTTAGCTTGTGACTTCTCATGGGAAACAGAGGATGGGTAGATATAAACCAACCTATGCTAAATGGAATGGATAAGACTTCAGGAAGAGAAATCCAGAGGACTCTTAGTGATAGAGTTAAGCTGAGCTCAAGCCCAGTGTTACCATTTCACTCATCTGTGCACACAAGACCCTCTGGCATGAGTTTGATGGCACTGCCAGCCAGATGAGCTGACATGAGTAGGAGCAGAGCCAGATTGCAGAGAAGAGTCAGGCTGAGAAACCTTCCTTGGACCACTCCTGGAATTCTCCACCTGTGCCAAGAAAGACAGAGGTTCTCCAAGGACTGTTAATGGGAAAGAGCAGGATCTATTGATTTGGGGCAGCACAAGAGGCTCATTACCTCATGACTCACACCCAGCCTTGCTACCCCACAGGCAGTGATGGACATCCAGTGCAGATGATGTGAAAGCAAATCCTGGACAACTCTGCTGGGACAGAGAGAGGGGAAAAAAATTAAACTGCTACTGAGAAACAGTGCCATATATATTCCTGATTAGTTTACATTGAAATGTGGCTGCTGAGAGGTTATTTTGGTGAAAAAAGCAAGAGCTCATTGTGTCCCTCTCTCTGCTCCCCTCTCCACATGGGTGGAGTGTCACTGCAATCAGCTGGAACCCTTCCACATACAGCAAACGGCAGGATTAGCACTGATGTTTTGCAAATATTCCTCTTACTCAAATAACTTATTAACCAAAATGCTCCATTGGGCTGTAATCACTAGTGGGATTGTTTTAGTTTATAGTTTCTATGGTGAGCAGTGTGTTTCTGGAAGCTGGGCTGGGTACGTTTTTTTTCTCTCCAGTTGGAAACATTGTGTTGAAGAAAGTGGAGATTTTTAGAGGGTTTGAAACGTGCACTTCTGCAAAAGAAGTTCCCTTTTGAGCAACTGATAATAAAAATTAATTTGCGTGATGCTACAGGCTGCAGGCTAAATTGCATGGCTGAGTGGTTATTTAGGAAGATAAAGAGTTGCTAAAACAGAGCAGAAGAATTGAGGAGCTGGTGGCACCACAGAGGATGCTGGGCAGTGGTGGGACTGAATGTCATACAGTGCAAATCCCAGTATTAAGCACAGAATCATAGAACAACCAGTGTTGGAAGGGACTCATTAAGGATCATAGAGTCCAGCTCCTGGTTCTGCACAGAACAGCCCCAAGAATCACACCTTAGGCCTGAGAGCATTATCCAAAATCTTCTTAAACTATGAAGCCTGGGGCTGACCACTTTCCTAGGCCACCTGTTCCAGTGCCCAACCATCCTCTGGGTGAAGAACCTGTTCCTGATATCCAGCCTAAACCTCTCCTGACACAGCTTCAGGCCATTCCCTCGGGTCCTGTCACTGCTCACCAGAGAAGAGATCAGTGCCTGCCTCTCTGCTTTCCCCTGGGAGGAAGCTGTAGACCATGGTGAGGTAGGTGTGGGCAGACAAAGGCCAATAATTCAGCTTGAAGGTGAAGATTTGGTGGCATGCAGGGAAGGCTGAGCACTGGCATCTGCTCAGGGCAGGCAGCAAGGTTACTGCCAGCAGCAGGTCTTGGCTGACCATCACTGCAGCCACAGGTTTGGCTCCCCAACACTCTCAGCTGCTCATGTCCAACAGAGGCAGCTGCGTCCTGGAGAGGAGAGATGGGTGTGTAGCAACATCAGGGGACTGCTGATAGGAACGTAGAATATTTGAGCTATTTCACTCTCTGTGTATAAAGCTCAGTGTCAGCACCAGAAATGCAAAACAAAGCAAATGTCAAAAGGAGAGGAATCAAGAACTGAACAGTAACAGTTTCTGGTAACTACATGCATGTTTCTACCCATTAGTTTGGAGATGTAATCTGTAAATCATGCCATCCTCACCCAGTATGTTTTATGCAAACTGTTACAGTCACCAGGAGCTGCAAGTGAAAACACTGTTGTTAAACTCATATACTTACATCATGCGTGATTCTTGTCCAATTTGCTAAGCAGCAGTGTACAGTGTCACATTGTGTGGGCATTATTCAGTAGTCTTTTGTAATTTTTAACATTTCTGAAATGCTAGGCATATAAATTGCTGCTTTTTAGTTTGGGATGAAAAGGGAAAAAACAATAGGGGTGTCACTTTAACCATCATGTCATCTCAGTGCTATATTCTTAATAAGGAAACACTTGACAACTGCTCAGCAACCTTCCTCTTGCCCAAAAAGAGGCAGCCAAAACCTGCCTGTCTGTGAGGGCACTGTCTCCTGACAAACCCCACTGAAGAGAAAGTTTGTCAATGCCACAGGTGTAAGCAGCCATGGATGTCAGGTGTAAAAATGCAGAACACTGTTGAGAAAAGGCAGATACTCTCATGGCAGCAGAAATGGAGGATTCACAGTCTGGGGACTGACCATATAAATTTTGTATAACTTCAGCTCAGAGAGATAAGTGGCTGTGCCAATGTTTGTGGTGGAACAAGAACCAGAACAGAAGTCTAGGGTCTCCTACAGCCAGGCAACAGACACTTCTCCCCCTTGGTTAATCCATCTTCTTGTAAATCATTTATGGATGTTTTGAGGCTGCTTATGGAGTTCAGAGGCATTAGGCTGAAGAAGAAAGTGCAGAGAGGCATTGCATGTGCTGTCAGCCCCCCGGGGTGTGTCCATCTGCTCTCGTGCGCTAACGAGGACCTGCTGTGTGATGCCTTTCAGGGAGCTCCACTCTGCAGGGTCTTTTGCATTAATCTTTCATATGCACTCTGTGTGCTAATCTTGTAGGAATTCAGACAGAAACTAGGTTGCTTAGCAAAGATGGGGCATATTAGCTGACTTCTTCTCCAGGCTGTGGGCCAAATCCACCAGGCTCTGGCACAAGAGAGGCCGGCTTGGGTTAACATTCCCTTTTGCAATATTCTCCTTTTTCCAAAATGGAGAGGGAAACATGTCAGCACTGTAAAGGATCCTATTCTGTGGTTTTTAATCCTTCCTTTGGTTGATCTACCTGATCTCTCCAAGAAGACACTTGAAAGTCCTTAGTGGAGGGCCAACAAAACTGCCCAGAAATGCACATCTAATGAACACTACAACCACTTCAAAAGTAAGATCCAGTTACAGTTCAAATATCCAAATTCAGGGTATTACCCAGGTAGAATCAGGTCTACAAACTTACAGGAATTACCTCTGTACATGTCTGATCTCTGTAGAACATCAGGTTCAAAGTTCATGAGCACAGCCTCACCAGACCTAGCCCAGCAGCATGGACACTGTGGGGCTGGTTTATGCCTTTGTGATAAAAGCTGAGTATGTGTTAGCTGCAGATTCCTGCTCTCACCTGTATATTGTGCGCAGAGCATTTTTCTTTGGGTTGGTAGCAAACCACAGCTCAGAGGATAATGGTATCCTCTGGAGCAGAGATGATGGTCATCCTAGGAAAGTTTAGTATTTGATGTTTGGCACCATGTGCTCTGTATCAATCTGTGTCATTAATTTTGTGTGTGTTTAACTCATGTAAATTCACTACTCTGCAGTGGTACAGTATCTACAAACCTACCTGGGGTGAGACAACCCCTACAGCATATGCTGCTACAGAAGCTCTGTGGCTTCTGAGCACTCCAGGCAGGGTCACACGAGAGTGAGAGCTCTGTTCTGCTCTGGTGTAAAGCATGGGCCTTACCCTGCCATCTGCAGCCATGCATCTGCTAAGGGCTCACACCATCTTGTGTTCCAGGCACAAAATCTTTGCCTGTGGATTTTTCTTTCTAAGAGTGGTTCCACAAGCAGGAAAATTTGTTAAAAATATAGCAGCATCTGGTTCTCATTTTGGGAATCAGCCATTTATCCAGTTTGCTATGAGGAAGACTCAAGAGGTCAAATGACTTCAGGCACAGAGCTAGTGGATCAGGTTGATTTACATCTCAAGATGATCTTCATTCTCTCCTTTGGCCACCAGATGTTACAGAACAAGACAAGAGAGAGTTTCCAGCATTAATGTAGTATTGCCTGTCCCTTCCCATGTAATCTATAACCACCTATGAATTAAGACTCTGTAAGATCCCATCATGGTGTTTTCCCAAGCCTGTAGGTGTTTTCTGATTAGATATATGTGCTGGATTTAGCCAAATCCCCACTTAAGTGCTGTACTCTATGTATCTAGGTCATTTGCACAACATTTTTATTGCAAATCTGGAACAACAAGCACAGCTCTTGGCAGAGTTCAGAGAGGCAGAAACACTTTATGTCTTCAAATAAATACATGGAAGATTTTCTGGATAGAAAGGGGAAAATAAAAGGCAACAAAAGAACAAACCTATTAATTTGTCCATAGTTTTTCTGGCAACTCAGGGGTAACCAGGAGAGATAACTGGAGAGACTCGGAGCTGTTGCTGTTACTCTGCTTTTAGGCAGTGTGTTGTGCAGTTCTTGGGCCCTTTCACCTGCCTCCTCTTGTCTCAGCCCACTCTTGGCTTGGCCCTGGGCACCAACAACGGTGAATGCAGAAAACCCTGCTGGTTTTGTCTTTGCTAGAGCCAGCTCACCCACACAGCTGTGCTCCCGTGTGGGCTGTCAAAGGGAGCGGGGCTGGTGGCAGAGGGGAAATATGCAAAAGGTACCCCAAAGAGGGGCAAACTCAAGCCTCAGGCAGGGTAAGGACCAGGCACATCTCTGAAGGTGAAACACTGCAGGCAACTCCTGCTGATCTCCCCCCAAGCCTTGTGCTTGCAGAGCAGAACCCACTGCCAAAGGCACTGTGCTCCTAAGGTACCTCCAGTACAAAACACCAAAAGATACGTGCTGCCCCTAAAGGGTTTAAAGACAAATCACTTAGAAGGAAAGCTTTGGCTTGGTCATATTAGTACTTATCACGACCCGAGCCAGGTTGTGGCAAAATCAGAACACCTCTGGGTTATTTGTGAATTGAATCAGTGCTTTCCTATTTGTTGGGATGAGATGCAACCACCTAAGCAGTGTAGTGTGCTGGGTTTTTCACAGAGTAAGGCCTGGCCAGCAGCATTCCTGCCCAAGCACGCTGAGGCTCTGCACGTGAGAAGGTCACACATCACTGTTAGAAGCCTGAAAATCTTTGGAGAATGCAGAGAAAAGTGAAGAGACTCAGTGAGCTGCCCTTGCTTGGGACAGCAGCTTAGTGTGATAAGCACCACCTCTTGCTCTGTTTATTTCAATAAATTACTGAGCATTTCTATAAAGCAGGAGCTTAAAATACCCTCATTTTATTCCATCTTTCTTCCCCTTAGCACCCAAACTCATCCCTCAGCTGCATGGAAAGTTAAGCAATGGCAGCAATTTGAAAGGATTACTATCAGTGGATCTTCAAGCAGAGTTTATACCCACACATGAAAATTTACCTTCTGTAATAGCTCCTGTTTCACAAAATGCATATGAAAACCTTACAGATGATTTCTAGCAGGACAGTGGTTCACGCTGAGCCAGCAAATAATTCTCTACTCTTACTTTGAATCAATATTGGAACAAGTTTTAGCTCTGCATGTACAAACTGGGCCAAAACAAAATGGGTGGGGAAAAAGACACAAGGCCCTTTGTCCTCTCTGGAATTTGTTTAAAACCTCAGGGATGAATAAGGCATTTTATTTAACCCATCTGGCTATAAATAGGCAGCAGCACCTTAGCCTCTGTGTGAACTAGGGAATTCAGACGTGCCTCCTCAGCTATGCTTGAGGGCACAGCTTCAGCCTCAGACGTGTCCCTGCACAAAGGGTCATTAAAGGCAACTGAGGGCACCGGGTGTGGTCCAAAGGGAGACCTGGGGCAAGGAAGAAGGTGCTGAGGACAGCAGGAGTCAAAAGGCTGCTTTGCTTTTGCTCATGTTTTCTGGTTGCTTGGTGTTTTAAGCATCAAGTCCTCCTGGCATTTAGCATCCCATCTTTTTTTTTTCTTTTTTTTTTCTTTTTTTAATGTTCCGACTGGAGCAGAATTGGTTTCAGCACTGTGGGAGTGACTGTTCATCCCTGTGGTACCTCGAGGGTTTCATGATGGAAAAAGCACCAAGTCTTGCTCTTCCCCCTCTGCAGACCTTTCACAGGAGTGGAATTAGCTCCCACCCTGCCAAGGGATGCCATTCCAGCAGCTCCACACCACACCCCTGAGCCACATTAACCAAAACCAGGATGGACAGAAGCACCTGAGATTCAGAGAAACAGATCCCAGCCCTCGGGCTCCTGAGGAGGGGGAAGCCCCAGCCACATGTGTCCTGCTGGGAGTGCTGGTGTCTGGTCACAGCCTGAGAATCAAAGAAACAACCATGCTGCTCCCAGAGCCACGCACCCCAGAGCTGCGTGGAGACCTTTATTGTGTCCAGCTCGCTTTGTCCTGCCTCAGCTGTAAATTCTGGGGGAAAGCCATTGCTTCCCACCACACTTCTGAGCCAGGCATTACAGACCAGTACCAGTGGAACAGCAGCTGAGCTGCTGGCTTTCATGCCATGTTCAGTTTATGTTGTTCCATCTCTGTGGTTTTGGTTGCAGCTCTGTACTTGCCGGGTTTCACCAGCCTGAATGTGGACACACAAGGCTGCCAAGGGAGGGCTGAGCTGATGAGAAAGGTACTTGTGCTGTTTCTTCTTGTTCAAGTTATCATCAGTGAATAACTGACAGCAACAATAGGTTATTTTTAGGTTTCCAGTGCCGGAAATCTGGAGCTTTCTCCTGATCCTGAGTCTGGCTGTATGTCCCAACAGCATCCCAGTCCCAGGGGTTCTCATGGCTCCATCTCCTACTGAATAGTAATGCGTGGGGGTACAGCTGTCAGGGCTGTGCAGGACACGTGGGTATGTGACAATATCCAACCTATGTTTCACAAATTAAATGACTAATTCATAAAGACAATTTGTCACACTCCAGGAGCCACGCTGAAGCTGAATGCTGGCTTGATTGCAAACATCCATTTAATGGCTGGACTCACTGCAATCGTGGGCATTTTAAACAGATTTTCTTTGGTGTGTGGGCACAAATCCTTAGGCAGGATGAAATGATCCTTGGCCTTTCTGGTGTAAGATCTGGGGTCTGAAGGCTGAGTGTGAGCCCCTGGTCTGTGTCCCTACCTCCCTGCAGACCCCTGCTCCTCCACTTCTGCCCACCAGACTCAGGGAGGGTCTCTGGGAGGGAGGTCTGCTAAGGTCAGATGTGAACTTTATGGGCTTTTAATCACAGAAAGGTTGGAGAAAATGAAGGAAAATATTTTACCAGTGTTCTTAGAGGAAAACTGAAACTTTTTAATATTTTTAATTTTTTTTTTAAGAGGGAAAACAAAGAAATTGTTAAAATCCTAATTTTCTAGAACTGAGTGAATTTAAACTATAGAAAGTTAGTGTCTCTGGAATGAAAGCCATGTGTTTTAAAAGACAGAGGGAAGAAGGGTGTCTTGCTCTAATTTGTGGTGGAAGTAGTGCATATGACACAAGCTTTTCTAACATGGAAGTGAGGGATGTGCTGTTTGCTATGGGAGTCATGGCCCTCTGAAGCTGCCAGGCATCACCTTTCTCCCAAAGGATTCAAAAAAATATTGAATCTATTTCAAAAAATAGATTTTTTAAAAAATCTAAAAAAAAAAAAAAGAAAATATGGTCAAAACACAAATTAAGCTTGATTTAATTTAAACATTACATTTTTTTATTTAACATGATTTAAAAAGTCAGGTTTGTCTCTTACTAGTTGCTTTTTTAAAAAAAGCTAATTCCACTGAAAATTTGCTTCTTTAGACAGGAGTGTCAAGCAGAACACATCTAAAAGAAAAATACTAAGCAGATGTCTGATTAAAAATAAATTTAAATCTCCCAAGTCAATGGGATAACCTGCAGACCCAGTGGATACAGGTTTAAAATACAAATGTTAGAAGAAAGACAACAGTGTTCCCACATTCATCCTATTTCATTCATTACTGATACACTCTCCCTGCCTTCAGGCTCAAGGAAAGAAAACAGCCAGGACTCTGCAGAGATCTCACAGCAACATGAAATCAGCAGCAGTTGATATTGCATCCCCTGGGGCCTCAGGAAGCACCTGTTGCATCCTTGTGTGGCTGAACAGCACGCAGCACAAGCCCAGATGGAAGGGACAGCTCCAGGGGAGGTGAGCAGACAGCAGGGTCAGTCCTCTGCCATCCCACCCTCACAGTAATGTATGCCTCCATCAGATTTTCCATGCACCATGCATGGAAACTCCAGTGCTGAGTGACACTGAGCACCAGTGTGCAAGCAGTGCCAAAGCTGGCTCTGCCCCAGCCTGGGATACAGCAAATTCCCCTGGCCATGCAACCACTGCCCAGCAGGCACTGCCCTGCAGTGGCAGGGAATTGTCTTTGACCTGCAGCAATGCCTTTGCCATGGGATTTACCCATCTCAGAGAGCAGCAGCTGCTGCTGAGCTGGGTAAGTAAAAGGCAGCTTCACCCTCCAGATATCTGATCCTTTGTTTTCTGGCAATTTGATGTTTTGGGAAAAAATTGGTTGTTCACTGGCAGACTATCTCTGCCTCTCATCTTCTCTGCTACATGACCCTTCTCTCTTTGCACAGGGTGTAAGTTTCCAGTAATGTGAGTTCCTGCTGGGCTGCACAATTGCCTTTCCAGAAAACATTAAAAATGTGCATAGCACAGAAAGGTGAATGAGGATGAGCCAACGGGCTCACTGGTAGCACAGCAGGGCAGGGCACCAGCGGCGTGAGCAGGGCAGAGAGCAAATCCTCAAACAGAAGCAGGGAGTGTTGAGCTGCCTGGTCAAGGAAGGGGTCGAAGAAGAGATGGCTATGGTAGCTGCCACTGATGTAAATCTGAATTTATCTGTGCAGGAACGTGTGGTTTGGAGGGTCTGGGTGAAGATTTGCACACCATGGAGCAAAGGCAGCCCTAGAGTGGGCTTCATTCCCTGCATTAGTGGTAGGACATGCACCACCACCTATAACCCTTTCCATGTTTAAACAAAGACACTATGGATACACTGCTTCTTCCAATCAGTTCAGTATAGGCATTTAATAGGCTAAATGGTGTAATACATCTACAGGACATACATTAGTCGAGTATTATGTACAGGTGGCATTTTACAAAATTAGAAAGAACTGAAATAGAGCAAAGTTCAACAATGTCTTACTCCATAAAACTTCCTTTCTGCACTACATTAAATATTCTACAAGCTAGACTAGAAAAATATGACTGAATGTCTTTTTTTTCTTTTTAGTTTCTACAAAGCTTTTAATCCAGAAAAAAATACAAAACAACTATTGAGTTTATTAGAGAGACAACACTTGCACACAGACAAATTAAGTGGACATTCATAGACCTGCAAGTTGAATAAATAGGGTTTGTTTGTATAAAACAATTTTCTCTCTATCTTGCTTTCCTGTTTTAGGGCCTCTGGCCCATGGTCAGAAAAATAAAAATGGGAGGAGGAGTTTGGCTTTGCACAGTTCTTAAACTGAGGCCACACAACTTTAGGAGAAAGTTTTAGTTTGAAGCAACCATTTGTTTCAGGTAAAATACTTCAGGGGAGCAGTGCAAAAGAGGGGAAAGGAAATAGACGAGTAATTAGGCTGGAAGAAGGAAATCTGGGATTTCTATACCAGCTGCAGCTTTAAGTACAGGATAAAAAAAAGTAGTGGTGCTTGCGTGGCGTTTTTTCAGGGTGTATGTAGAATTTAGTTGTTTCTTTGGGAAACATATTTAGGGAAGTGCCATTGACTTCAGGTGGAAATAGGATAAGGGCCATCCAGAGCAGGAAGGGAGGGAGCGTCTGAAAGCAGATAGAGAGCACAGAAAATTGGGGGAAGTGTTTCAAACAACTGTTTTTCCTTTTATAAAGCAAAAAGCAAATTAAGTGATACATCTAACGTCATTCCTCACAGAGCTGGGCAGATGCAGATTGGAAGGAAATCACACAGCTAAAAATATGTCGTCACTGCTGTTGTTTTCTCCTCAGAGCCTTGTAAAACTTCTTGACAGTCGATGCAAAAGCAGCATTTAAAGAGCACCTCCCATCAGCCTGGCTGCCTCGCCAGCACAGCTCTCCTCCTGCCATGGTGGGCCCGAGCTGGGGACCCCCTCCCCTCCCTGCTCCTGTGCCAACACGGAGCTCCAGCTTTGCTGGCTTTACCAGAAAACTGTCACCAGTGAAGGGGGTGACAGGGACAGCAGCCAGATTTAGGAAGTGCTCTTAAAACCTTCAGTTACTCTGGTGCTCTGACCAGAATCCCACTCACCCAACAAAGTAATCCTAACAGTGTAGGCAAGAAAGTCTACATCAAGAAGGCAAAACAGATTGTTATATAGATTGAGAGAGCAAAGTTTAACTTAAGTATCACATTATACTGTACTACACTGCTTATAAAAAGAGTCCTAGATCCCAAACACCCCAAATAATGAGCTATAGTTTTGTACATAAATTAATGTTGCTTTGAAGTAAAATAGTCTCTTTCCTTTGTAATAAACATTCATTGCACAGAAGTCTTTGTAAGTAAATATATTAAATTTGGTTGCTAAGAAGGTAAAAACTTATTAATACATCTGGCCAGTAAATTTTATCAACCATCACACAATTAAAAGTTGTTGTTAGCGAAAATTATTACTGGAGAAAAGAAAGCACTTGGAAGTCAACTTAGGAGTTAATGCTGGAAGAAATCCTACTATTTCACTCCACCTACAGTGAGCAGCTTCTTCTGGATGCAACATTAATTGGAAGTACAGACCCCATCCAGCCCTACAGAGATGGAAAAAGCCATCTTTGCAGCTTCCAGGACACCCCTCACTGACAGTCAAACCCCTCTGAGAACAGGCAGTATCCACCCCCACCAGCCCATCCAACGGGTCGTGTTCTGGGCTGAGACTGCTGCTTCTCCTGGCACAGTGGAGGGAGTCTCTGGGAGGTCCCTGTGCAGGAAGGGATTCACTCCTGTCAAAATGACCCCCAAATTCCCAAGGAAAATCCACTGGAGGGCAGAGGTGTTCAGAGACAGCTTGTCCCACCATGGGCTCTGGGCTCCAGGAGTGACGGTGCCACCAAAGCTGAGGGGGCCGTGCTGCAGGTGAAGAGGGCACCCCTTGGCACACGTGTTCCTGCCAGCAGTGCCAGCTTGGCCAGGAGGAAGGCAGGCATTTGTCCTTCCACCATGCCTCTCCTACTGCAGGTGGCTCAGGGGAAACCTGGAGCCAGGCAAAATGGAGCACAGGTTTGGGATGGGCTGTGGAGCTCCTGCCACCTACCCCCGACCACCACCCAGCTCAGGGCAAGGGAGGAGCAGCTGTGCCCTGCACCTACATTACACACCAAACATGCCAAAGAAGCAATGTCACAACAATCTCTGTCAACGAGGTGGGACAAAGCCAACCCTGGGGGAAGCAGGAGCCATCTCAGCAGCTTTAAGGGTGAGAAGTGCACATCACACCAGGGCTGCACCTGGTCTGAAGAGCGCACGAACAGCACGATCCACCCCACCAAGCCCACCACACACAGCCTCACGCCACAAACACCAGCGACCAGCTCGTCGCCTCGTTAAGGTACAGCAGAAAGCGCTTCCAAAAGGCATCAGCCTTGCTGAAAAGGCAGCTAAGGAAAGGCTGGTTCGTCCAAAGATGCACAGGTTAGCCAAAGGGAGGGAACTGCTCTGGGCTGCCCCAGGGCAGCAGCCTGGAGGCAAACCTTGCCCTTGCGTCTCTATACAAAAGTTACAAAATCAACTGGTGACGTTATATTACATCTATTGTCCGTAATATCACAGTGCTAGTTTTAAATGGCTAAAAAAAAAGCAAGTTTTTAGATTTAAGACATTCCTCCTGTAGAAACGCAACCCCTTTGTCCTGATGTTGATGCCTGAAAGCAGCCTTTCTTGAAAAAGATAAAACCAATGAAATGCACTAATTAAAATTAGGAGCATCTTTTCCTTGACAGCCTTGTATTTCCTAACACATCCCATTGTTTCCCAAGGGGAAATTAAACAAATAATATGAACCCCAGCCTGAAAATCAAAATGTTAGAAGAACAGTTCTAAAGCCCAGATGCTTCTTACCAGGTACTAACTAAATAAAACCCTTGCAGATTTAAATACAGATTACTTTGACATGTCTTCAGAGTGTGTTAGCTTTCCAACAACATTCACAATGAAGTTTCACTTCTGAGGCCATGGAGTTCCTACTCATTCTCTTCAGTTCTGCTTTCCAGAGTATCTGTACTGTCTTCCACATCTTGAGCTGGGTGTGCTAAAGTATCTGCAAAGAAACAGCTCATCAGCATTTATTTCCCCATATAGGTGCAGCCTTTATTTGATTACCTGCTCTACCTGGCAGTTAATCTGTTAGGGTCATCAGACCTGATAGAAGAAATCTTCTCTGCTTGCAAACCAGTAGTTAAACCTGGAGTGAGGAATTCTGACTGCATCACAGCCTGACTTTATGGGGAAACCAAGACCTCCGGTAAGATATTAGTGAGATGAGGTGATCCCTATGGACAGCCACTGTCATGGGAAGGCTACCCAGTCTTGGAAATCTGCTTAAGCTGTCAGGCCTGAAGACACAATGAGTCTAAATCAAGGTACAAAACCAACAGAGAAACCACAATATATAACCTGGAAGTCAGGAAATAGATTTGGCTCATATTTACTTTTGAATGATCAAACCCTGTGGTTGTCACCACCCAAAAATGCCAACTGGAATAGCAGGTGATTTTACACTTCAAGACCTTTTGTCATCACCCCTTTGAAGGGAAGGGAAGGTGCATCTTGCACCCTGTCCTGGCTGCTGTGTCTGGGCGTTTGGGTGGCAAATGCTGGTGCACTGAAATGGAAACCAGGTCACTCTATAAGAGAAAAGGACAGCACTGAGATGAAAAAAAAGGAAATAAATAGGTCAGTTTCTCACTGGAGCACTTCCTGTGCAAGCTACACTTACCAAGGTCTTACCTTTACCTGTATTTACCCCACAGTGACACTACTAGCCAGGGGTACATATTTGTGACTTCCTGCTGCACTGACACACTCCTGGGACACCAGGATGCTTTGAAAACGTGCAGCTGTCAAACACTTCACTTCTAGGCTAGGAGACAGGGATAGATACATGCTTCTGACCAGGATTACTGCTCCCCAGAGTGACCTGCTAACGTGCAGTGCACTGGCTGCCTGTTGGCCAAGTGGGTGACTGATGCAGATGAAAACACCACAGCTCAAAAGCTACAACAAAATTTTCAGTCCACAGGACTCCTCCAGCACAGATGTTTTCTGGGCACCTTCAAGCATTTGTCTCATTGTCAACTTCAGTGCAAGCACTGTCTGAAACACCTATTTTCCTATGGGGAACAAGGATGAAAATTACTCATTCAGACCTTCCAGATCCATCTGCTGCTGCTGCTGCTGGACACAGACTCTTTGGTCACCATGAAGACCTTTGTCCTCCGCTGACTTGAGGTCCTCAGGAGGCCAGCGCAGCTCCCCGCTCTCCACCTCCCCGGACTCGGTGGGCTCCACCACAATTGAAGGCAGCCTTTTGGACAGCTTGGGGTACTTCTCACGTGAGTCTGGGAAGGCCTGGGGAGACATTTGGGGAAGGCACATCAAAGCTTTGTGCAGGTGTGCATATTCAGAGCAAGCAGAGTATGTTCTTTCTACATTTGACATGCACTCACAAATTCGTTTAAAAATCCTCTTCCAACTGGTGCAGATGAACAGCCCTGCACAGGGAGGATTTCAAAACCAGCTGAACCCAGCTCCTTGCTGGCCAAGCAGGTGCAGAGAGGCTGTAGGTCTCAGCACACTTCCCCCTGCACGTGCTGTCCCTTCCTGAGCAAAGAACCCACTTTGCTTGCCAGTATGTTAAGGAGATGATCACCTTAATTCATGTGATCCAACATGAGGAGTGAAAATGGAGACTTGGGAGAGAAAACTTGTTATGCTGCCAAACATTTGTGTTTCAGTTCTGGTGGGGTTTTGGGACACCAAGGTCATTGCTATAAGGCTAAATGGCTGCTGCAGCCCTTCTGGCTGCTGTCCTTTTGCTCTGATATGATATTCACGTTTTCTTGCAGTGATTGTTTATTAAGAAGCCACCACTGTGCAGAGCTATTTTCTACAATGTGAAACACTATTTTATGATGCATTCATGCAAAACAGGTAGCCCCAGAGAACATCTTTACACAGAGGACCATGCCAGCTATTTATTTTGATTTGTCACATTGAAGCTGCAGATCAAACACTACACAGTGGTTACAGCTTGAAGCTGAACTCGGGTTTTTTAATGAAGGATATTGTAACACGTAAAAGTGCCTTCCTGTTTTCAACATAGCTGGATCACTTAAATCTCTCAGGGTACGTTGTTTTGAATATTTTTTTTTTCTGGTGGATTGTTTTGGGGTTTTTTTTTTGGAGGAAAAATCATTCCAGCTCCTCCAGGACATTACCATAAGAAACTCTTTTGTTCCTTCACTGAAACATTTTCTCCTGGATCCTCCAACTTCCATATACCTACACTAACAAGCTACAAATCTCTCCATGCTAGCTGAGTTTTACTTTTATTTAATTTCATTGTGTTTCATCTCTAACAATAAAATCAAGATGCATGTGAAAGGACTAAACCAGGACTTGAGAGCAAGAATGATCCCAGTTTAACTTCAGAGGCTGCCACAGGTTTGCTGAGGGCTGGGGGGAACCTGCCCACACATCTGCAACAGGTTTACCACTGAAGCTGGGTCTCTGCTTGATCGAGCCCTGCTGGTTGTGTGAGCCAGCCTCAGCACTGGGCAGAAATGCAGGACACTGACAGGGGTCTGGGGGTGTCATAACCCACTGGAAGTGTTTGCTCCATGGCTTCTGCAACCTTCCTCTGTCTCAGCAGCTGTACTCCCTAAGAGCAGAGGGTTTAGCTGTCCCACTTGGCATCAGAGCTGGCATGGGGAGGCAAGACCTCGGGAAAGGCTGTGCATCTAGGAAGCAGCAAGCACGTTTTTAACATTGCTGTGCTGCCCACATCTGACTTCTGAAGGTGGGGAAGGACAATAACTCTCATCCTCACACCCCTGCTCCCCATGGTAGTGTCACAGGGATTCAATACTTCTTGCAATTCTATACAAAGGTGAGAAATGTTGCACATTAGTATTATGAGAAGCAATTAGGGAAAAAAAATTCTTTTGTGAGAAAGTGCCTTCAGCACAATTAGACCAAGTGAATCACTGAAGGCAAACATTTCTGACGCCACCCTGAACTGCACCCACAGTTTATAACTCATCCTGACCAAGCAATGCTGCTTATGCCTATCAGAAAAGAGCTGCCCAACCTCCCATGACACAGACTTCTCCTGAGCTGTTCACAATTCGGAAAGACATTTCCATGGCAGCTGTCTTGACTAGAAACCAAATATGAGACAAGGTCTCCTCGGGCAGGACAGGTCCAGAGACCTGCTGAGCAGCAGTGCCCTCCTCTGCAGACCCACAGTGGAGCCCAGCTCCCTCAGCCTCACAGCTCAGCTGGCAGAAAACAGCCATAAAATTGTGGACAAATTGCTGCATTTTCTCCCATGGCTGCACAGGCAGGTGACAGTGACCTCCTCTCCAGCTGTTGTGCTGGGGTGGCAGAGGGCTGCATGACAGCCACCCCATCCCCAAGCCTGCTGGCAACCCTTGGATGGGCAATGCAATACAACAAAAATTCTGCTTTTTCATCTGCTTTCTGAAGCCCAAGGAAATGACACTGAGAGATCTAAAAACGGGCTGAGAAATGATTATTACAGCTGCAAGAAAATTTGGGAAAGGCACCTGTGTGGCCTCAGCTGTGGCTATTTTTGTTTGTGTCATTCTCATATGGTCTTTTCTCACATCAACCACATAATTTTTTTTCCACCAGAGCCCAGTATTTACTGTGTCCCTCCAGGAATGAGTCAGGACTGGCAGGAAGCAGAGCTGCCTGTTGGGCCTTGCTGTGTTTTTCTGCAGAAGCTGGAGCGTGTGATGAGTGGGCAGGAGACTGCAGGAAGAGAAGGACCAGTCTCCTGGACAGAGTGCTTGGAAGTTGCTGGAAGGAGCCTAGTTTCCCCACTGAGTCACTGAGTTTGTGCTACATCTCATTTCTGTTGATTTTTTTTTGTTTTGCCTCAGGTGGCTATCACTAAAATGTGGATGGTAACACCTTCTCCCAGAGTGGGAAGGTAAAGGAGCTGGGGGAAAACTCTGGGGCATATGATCAGAGACACCATGGAACAGCCCTGCATACACAGGTGAAGTCAGGGCTGGGACAGAGTTTGGGCAGCATACACTAATACAACACTGAAAACCTGGAACTTGGTGGAGAAGAGGAAAAATATTGAAAACATGTTCCTTGAGTGAGCAGCATCCATCCTGTGCAGCCCCTGAGGCTCTTTAAAAAAGCCTGTGTGCTCTTTAAATGCACAAAGCCTTTCACCACATGAACAAGTGATCCAAAAGGAATTTGCACATTCCCGTTCTGACTTCCCTGGCTTCCAAATGCCAGATTTTCACCTGCAAGAGGCTGCTCCTAGAGTAGCTCTCTGAGTCTGCTTCCAACGTTACACACTGTGCTGAGAGGCAGCTCAGGTCCACCAGGACACATTATGTGGCTTGTCCCTGGTAGTGACACAGTCATGAGCACAACCACAGAGCACAAAGTGTGATGTGGGGGCTGCCACAAGAGGGGCCTGGGACATCGTGATCCCTCCTGCTGCAACGAGCAGCATGGGTGGGTGCTTGAGTGGGTGTGTGGAACTGCCTGGGGACAGAAAATGTTCTTGCACCTGCCAGCAAATGGCCCTGACCAGTGGTGCTGATGTGATGCCACAGCCATTTCTGTGAATTAGCCAATCATTTCAAATGGTCTCTGTTCTAAAGAGGGAGCTCCCTCTGCGCCTAAGGAAACTCAGTTCACTTCAAGGGTGGCTGTATAAAAGCTTGGCACAGTACTGGCTGGATATCTCCATCGCTCAGATCTGAACTCTTGGTGACAAAGACTCTATGCCTGCAGCCCTGCAGGATCTGGGCATTGCTGTCACCGTGCCCTGCAGACCTGGCACCCCACTAAACACTTCAGCCCAGCTCTTAACTTTTAATAATAGAACTTATGTAGGATCACACACGTATTGCAGGGCTTGTTCTTCTGGCAGCAGTGCTCTGCAATTCAACACCCACCCTAAGAACAGCTATTGGCTGCTTTAAATCACTTTTGACAAACAACTCGGGACACTTCTCAGTTCTGCTGGAGTTACCTGGCTTGAGGGGCCTCCTTCCTCCTCAGGAGTCTGGCTGAGCGCGAATTCCTCCATCACCGGCTCGCGGGTGTTCATCACCTCTGTCATGCTGTGAATATTAAAAGAGAATGGGACACTCAGCTCTGAGCTTTGGCCCCACAGCTAATTTAACAAACACTATTGGCTTTTCATATTGGTTTAAATGATTGTGTTACACTGTCCTTCCTGAACTGTCCAAAAAATATTTCCTTGGCCTCCAAGCTAACTGTTACTGCTGCATGTTGTGATGCTGAGCAGGGCATTGACCCCAGCTGCCCCTGGAACAGCAGAGAGGACCCCCACAGAGTCCCAGAGGCATCAGCTGGAAACTGGAGTCCTCCAAATTTATCAGCAATCAGTTTATTACTGATATATGAGCTCAGAAATTGCATCTGTTGACCAAAAAAAGTAACTGGTGGAAATATCAGCCTTGAATTAAATTCTTATTCTGGTTCTTCGTAATGTCTTCAATATTTGCTCTTCCAGATGTCTCTTCCATTTAGTCATGAGCCAGCACTTCTTTTTAAGCTGTTAATTCCAGACACACCAGCTGTATTGGTGTCTAAGAACCAGATTTTCTGCAGTCTTTACTCGCCTGAGTGTTTGGAGAGGTGTTGAGTGGGACTTCCAATTGCATCAGGGACTGTTTGGCACCTAAACCTCATTTAAATCAGGGATTTAGGAACCTAAGGTGCCTATGTGCCCACTGAGCACCACCCTGTTGCCCTTGGCACCGTGGGCACCGGCGCTGGTGGCGGAGCCGGCCCGGTTCTGTTGGGCACGGCAGCAAATTCCAGAGCAGAGCAGGGCCGGCACAGCCCTCGCTGCAGAGCTCGGCCCAGCCCGTGGCCAGGCAGCTGCACGTCCCCACGGCCTTGGGATGGATTTTCCTCACATTTGCCATTTATGAATACAGCATTCCACTGAAAAATCTGAGGATGCCTGAAATCTCCAGAATGCGTATTAAGCGTGTAGGGGCAAACAGAGCCACTCTGAGCTGAAGGGGCCATGTTCATTTTAAATGTTAATACATCAGCCCTGGGGAGATTTGGCACGGGGCTTTCACTCTCTTTAGCTGGCATTCATCAGGTAGTGCAGTTAGTGGCTGCTGGAGCCTCCTGCAGCATGCAGAACGTAGGCATCATCCATCAGCTGCCCTGCCACCTGCCACAGCAAACACTCCTTTAGGCACCACTAAATGCTGCCATTAATTCTGGTCCTGCTGCACACACAAAAGCCTTCTTTGTAACGGCTGCACCTTCTCAGAAATGCCAAATAAAACATCTTAAGGATAACTTGTTTCAGGCTTACATTACCAATTACTGGACAGAAGTAAATTTTACAATATCTGCAATTACTACAAAACACTTCACAATGCCTTTAATTAGTTGTAGCATGGAGCAGCATGATAGTGCAGAGACTTTCACTCCCATTGCATCACATTTAAGAAAAAGCATGGCAGAACCATGGGAAACTTGAGCTCAGCTGTGGACCAGGACCCAAGCCTGTAGACATTCATCAACACAGGGAAAAGCCCCTAAGGGTCAGCCTTAGGCCCAACCAACACTGAATTAATTCGTACACTTCCCAGTGATTGCACAGAACAGGAAAGTAGAGCCAGGCTCTGAAACCCAGCAAAAGGCTAAACCAAACCCCTGGTCTGAGCACCCTGCAGCTTACACAGCCTGAATCCTCCCAGAGCCATGGCACAGAAGAAAGGGACAGATTCTGCCTGCTAGGAAGAGGGTTTTGAGCTCCCAGCCCTTGCTTGGACTTGCACTACTCCCCAGGGACAGCACAAACCACCCAATCAGTAAAATACATAGGTTTTCTGAACACATGCTTTTATTCCTGCAGCATCCAGCAGGCCATACCATTGGGCACCTATGGACAACAGCACTGAGGGAGCAGCGACCTGGAAACGGGAGACCCCTCCCAGCAGTGCTGACTGTGGCTCCTGCTCTGCCAGCTGTTCCTGCCATCTTAGACAGCTCAAAAGAACAGAGATGTGCCCTTGGACCAAAAGGAAAGTAGCACTCCCTCTGATATATCCTCCCTCTGATCACCCCTGGGGCTCTTTCTATTCCTGCCTTTATTCTCCACTTTGGCTCCAGTCTCCTCCTTGTTCCCCAAGGGACTTTTTCACCCGTCCTGCTGTCCCTCTGGGAATGCCCAGACTAGGCAATAGCAGGACCATGCTCTCCCAGCCCAGCTGTTTGGGAAGAGCTCCTCTGCAGGGCTTTCACACCCTGTGTTAGCCAGAGCCAGCTGTGAGCCTGGAGGAGCACTGGGCCCACCACTCTGAGATGTCCAAGATGAACATCTTTCTCTTGGCATCCTTTTTGGGGTTCAGCACCCTAAGCCCAGCTGTCCTGGATTGCAGGGAAAAGGAAATAAGAAAGTATGTGTGTCTAGATGGAAACAATCCTGGAGGCTTTGCGTGGGGTCAGTATTTATGAAGTCTTAGTCTTGGCAACCACCGAAATGCCACGGCCCACTGCTGTGTGTCCTGGGGGTTGGTCCCTGCTAGCCAGCAGCAGACTCCTGCAGTCACTCATAGCTGCCTGGTTTATTTTAGCAGCCATTCAGTACATTGCAAATGTTTAAATATTTCTCTGTCCTCATTCCATGGGAAATTAGAGATATACATCCACACATGCACTGTCAAATGTGTCATATGAGCTCAAAGATGTTAAGACCTCACGAATTTCTATTATTGAGCAATAATGGGCTCCGTGCTTCCCTAAGACCACATTATACCCTGCAGATTATTTGTAAATGACAAAGACAAATGATTCGGGCTAGAAAAATGGTGACAGTCCTGCCAGTGTTACAGCAGATGCCTCAGTGAATCAGCTCCCAAGCTGCTGAAGCCCAGGCCATTTCAGAAAATCTGTGCAACTTAAGGTTTTGATTGAATAGGACAGCAGAAGTGATTGTACTTGATGTGTTTCAGAATAGAACATGGGGCCATGCAATTGCCAAAATAATTAGGCTTTAACTGGAATAGATTAATTATTCCCAGTCTTCACTTTGAAACAGTGAAGGAAAGCAGAAGAATCTATATGGGCTGTGAAAGCAGTGATGTTTCTAACAAGCTTAACTAGGTCTTTAACAGGAAATGTAACTAGATGTAAAATAATTGAGAATGCCACTACAAATCAGTTCACTGAAGCTTCAAAATCACCTGTAGGACATCACTGAGTTGTTTCTAAAGCCATATAATTTGAACAATGGGTTTGGTGGTGCTGCTTAGGGCTTTTCAAACTGGGATAAGATTTATGCACAGGACAATTTTTTTGCTTTTCAGCCAATGTTGATGGAAAATATTAAACTACTTTTAGCGCTGCTTTTACATGAGATGTACTGACTGACATACAACAGAAAAGTGGCTGATACAAACAATTATAAGAACTACAGCTCTTTAATTCAGTCTTGCATTCATTTTATGTATGGTAGGTGCTGCTATCACCAATGACATACAGTAGCCATAGTGATGCAAAACAAGGCAATAAATAGCATTTACAAACAAAGGATAAATTCTGTTCTGGTGGATGAGTCATCTACTCTGAACTTGAAAATTCTTGTGTCAGTGAATTAAGAGATACATTACTTCCCCTAGTTTTAATTAAGCACAAATATACCAGTGGAGGAAGGGGGGGGAAGTGAAATCTGTTCTTGCATTTCTATGAGAAAACTACATTTAGAGAAGATTATCTTAAATGCAGTGCTAAAGTGCTACAGTCCCAGGACCACATTATGCTGATCTTTTTCCAGGGGCATGGAGCAAAAGCACAGATCACTTTCTGCTGCTTCTGATGGCACTAACAAGGTCAGTAACATACAGAGCAATATATAGCCTGACAAGTGCTAAACCACCTCGCATGGGAAAGGCCTCAGAAACAATGCACACACTTTTATTTTGGGTTTTGAACAGAGGGCAAAACTGACCTGTGAAATTCATGGGGGAAAAAACAGCATCTGAATGCAGACCAGCTTCAGGATTCAAAAATGTGCAGCACGTATGGAAAATAGGCAGCTCACATGATGCAAAGAAGTGTTTCCTTAAGGACAGGGGTACAAACACATTTTATGGGACAAGCTGAGCCATGGTTAGGAAGAGCCGTTACCTGAAGCAAGGATCAGTCTGGGGGATTCTCAGATGTGCAGTGTGCTGAGGGCTGATCCTGCTCTCACCATCCCAGCCAGGACAGGCAGCAAAGAGGATGCCAGCCAGAGCATGAGGCTCTGTGCAGGACAAGCAGCAAGCACAGGGCAATGACAGAAGAGAGCACGTTACCTTCAATCACATCAACGGTGTCACTTCCAAAAGCTGTCCTTGCTGCGGGCGTCTGCGCCGCTGATGGAGTGTCGTGCAAGCTCAGTCAAATCCTAGAAGTGCCTGGAAGAGAGAATACAGCAGTCAGAGCTGGTGACCAGAGGGACAGCACTGGCAAGCACTGGTGTGAAAGAGTTCTGCTGAAAGCTTGCTGCAGAAAGTCCCACTCTGAAGGTCTGTATCATTTTCTGTGCGAGGTGGGATTTGATCTTCATAGAGCACATTGTGTATTACTGAGGCAATTAATGTACCAAAGCCACCTAAAGCTAACTGAAACACCTTACAATCCAACTCTTTGTGATGCTAAACCTTATTTCTTAGTGTGAGTTACGCTGCTGAAACTGGGACACACTGAAATCCTCCCATACAGAAATTGTATTGATAGTTGGAAAATTGGAAAATAAAAAATGTATTCCCTTATTTGGCAAGATCAGTTTGTTTAGTGAGAGACAGTTCTACTGATCAATACACAAAGAAGACAACATATGCTCAAAGAAGGATCCACTAACATTGCATTACTGCACAGTTCTTTTGGACGTCACAGGGGAAGTGATTTTTTGAAAGATCTACTCCAATTTGAAGGTAATATGTTGACTGGTATCAAGACAGGGAGCCTGCTGAGCAGGGGTGAGGATCCCACCATTTCAAAGTGTGAATCACTGATTTCTGATGACTTCTCTGTCAGAAAGCCTTAGCTGATGAGCCTCAGGAGTTACAGTGCGTAAATATAGTCAGTATCTAGGCCAGAGATGATTTTCTGAGAAATTTGTTTAGCTCTACAGCTTTCCAAATATATATTCATGCCAGCCACAGCTATTTCCTTGGATGGGAAAACGGTGTTTTCAGTGAAGTGAATGGCACTAGTATATATATTTTATATCCTCCAGTGGTTTGGATTCCAGCCCAAATGATTAAACAAATCTACCTGCTCTGGAAGCCTTCCTACCAAGATTTATTACACTGGATTAACTGCACACTGCTTTTATTCAAAAACAGTGACAGAGGGAAAATTGTGTATTGCATTCTGGAGTTTCTTCTCGTGCCACAGGCCATGCTTACTGAAAATTAGGGAAGCAGGAAATCACTTCTCTATCCCTAGGATTCAATTCAGAAGGTTTAATTCTTGTCTGGCAATTCTCCTTTCTAACCAGTGACCAAACCAACATCAGGGAGGCTAATGTTTTGTCCCTTAAAAATTCATGACAATGTTTGTCTCTTATGAAAACAAGAGAGCATCTGATACCATGCTATCCAATGCTCTGGGAAGAAGATTTTTATCCCACTCCCCATTACAAAGCTGCTGCTATTAAACCTATGAAAATTCAGCTCAAATTTATCTACCTTCAATGTCTCCTTCAGAAAAGACTGGATGTAATAAGAACAATTATTACACAGAGTAGTTATTACATTGCCAATGAGAGGCAAAAGGGTGTGACAGATAAGGAACCAGGCACCACAAGGTCACTGATTGGAATCCAAGCGAGGCCACTTTCTATTCAGAGTTATCTTCAGATGACTGGTTAGTGGTATACAAGGACCCATGCAGTACTGAATTAATGAAACCCACATCCATTGCTTTGCAGTCCCAGCAAAGGACTTCTGGATTTAACTGACCCAAGCCAAATCCCCTCTCTGGTGTTTTGGGCAACTCTGTCCCATGGCGCATGCAGTGTTGGACAGGGGATACAGCCCCTGCTGCTCAGCTACTTGAAACCTGTAATTAAAAAAAATCACTTCAGGACCACAGCATGGAAAATGTCCCTTCTCCCAGTATCAGAGCCATACTTAAAAACAGAAATCTTCTTCCCAGTCAAGACTGTTGTAGAGTTCAGCATTTCCAGTTCCAGTACAGAACAACCAAAATGCATTTACTCTCTGAAGAGAAAATACTCACTTTACCTGCCTAATAGATGTGATTACCTTCTGTGGCTGACAACAGAGGAAACATAAACTAAACCCCTTCCTTCTGTGATACTGCCTAATCTTTTATAAACAAGGCACAGCTACTGAGACCATGCAAAGAGCTTTTACTCAAATGGAAACCATCTGGAAATTATCAAAGTAAAGCCTTTCTCTGGTTATCTCTTATTTGAGAAGAAGAGATACCCACCTCTGCTGCTTTCCAGCCTGGAGCCCATGTGCTCAATGCAACCCCCCCATCCTCTTCCAACCCACCTTCTGCTGCCAGAACAACTTGTCCTCCTTTGCCTCAGCTTGATAACCAACATCTGGTGCTCTGGCTGCAGGAGCACCACCACAGCTGTGCTGCCATTAACAGGAACCAAATCAAGTCCCAAGTCTCCAAGACCAGTGGTACTGCCTTGGCCACACCTCGTCTGGGCTTGCACAGCCGGGCTCTACCTCCTAGCAAAGAACAATTAATTTAGGTATTACTCCAATGAGCTGGTCATGTCTTGCCTCTTTAGGAGTCACAGCACCGAACAAGAAAGTCCTGAGATTTCCCAAGTTTTCACTAGTGAGACCAAAGGATGCTTCAGTGGTGGCTCCTTTGCCCAGACCCAGGGCCCTCAGCTCACATAAGGGGATGAATCTCCACCTGTGCTGGTGGCATGGGCCACAAGCCCAGGCATTGAAAGGTGCTTCTCTCCCACTTTGGAAAGCAACTGGAACAAACTGCATTTTTGGAGCTTCTACAACCTGAGGACACAGCCTGGACCAGTGGGGTGGTCTCACCACCCACAGGAGAGCACCTGGTGCCAGAGCAGATGTGGGATATTGAGCAGCAGCTCTGGTCAGCTGCAGTGTATGGGAAGCCCAGCCTGGCTGTCTCTCCTGAGTCTGTTTTCCATGGGGGCAGAAGACTCCACCAGGCACAGCAGCAGAGTCCTCTCCTTGGGATAAATCCACTGTGAATTGCAAAGTAGATGTTTTTAAAGCAAGTGTGCTTTATTGAGCAAAACAGAAACAGGAACTGGGCCACAGGCTGCAATCCTAGCAGCCCACTTGATAAAAGAGCATGTCTCAGAGGCTCCGAGCCCCAAACTTTTCTCCCACAGGCAGCAGCACCTCCAAAATCAGGGCACTTCTATTTAGAGAGTCCTCCTACTCTGGAACATCACCCCCTCTCCCTGAGCTGCCCCAGTGCCGGAGACAACTGGGTGGCAAAGTGAGACCTGACCTCAGGAAGCCAGGGCTGCTGCTTGATTAGCAGGGACTGCAGGACACCCTCTTCCCTTCCCAAAGTAATCATTTCCCACTGAGCACTCATGGAAATATTATGATAACAACCTAACAATACCACATTGAAGGTGCACCTTCTAACAAAGTGTAGATATGAGGCAGAAACTGGCCTTGAACCATGGCTCCACTTGCAAATCCATCATTTTTCTGGCACGGCAGAAATGGGAGCCCTCCCCGCCCTTATTTCAATGGGTCAATCCCAAGGGCTTTTCCAGCCCTGCACTTAAATTGTGCTGGATAGACCCCCCAAGGTGGCTCTGCAGCTCAGCCTGGTGCTGCCAGGACGGAGCTCTGGGTGCAATCACAGCACACAGGCAGCTCCCACTGATTCCGACACCACCGCAAACAAACCGGGAGCACAGCCTTGGGCATCCGGCCCCACCTCCCGCCTCACCCCACCACAGCCCCTGGATAAATGCAAACTGTTCTTCATTCAAGGACTCAAGCCTTTGTGTGTGCTAAAAAAGAAACCCCTGCTATTGATTACAAGGAAAATTGGGACAGGCAGTGCATAAGAATGGCAAGAGGTGGGAGAAGCAATGGTCTGCTGCTTGCGTTTTGCAGAGTGGAAAATTTCCATGGGTCACAGGAAACCCTGCTGAGCAAGTCCCAATAAACAAACAGGTCAAAGGAGGTTTTTCCACCCAGAAGAAGAAAGGGTGCCTTATTCAGGCCACTCTGCTGCAGCAGAGAGGGCTGTCAGTTCAGCCAAGGTGGAGGAGTGGGCATTCCATGACAGAGCTACAGTTGTGGTGGTGGATGAAGCCATGAAGAGGCTGCTCACATGGTACAAGAAGGTGCATGTCCCTGCAAGGAATGCCAGTTGGAGTTTTTCATGGCCAGGTGGTTCTGTAGATCCAATTCCTCCATATCTCGATGTTTTGTTAGTCCTAGGAGGATGGAACTATGGCTGAGAACCACACAGGATGGAACTATAGCTGAGAACATCCACAGGCAAAACCATGCCCAGTACTCTACCAAGGGTGGGACAGGGATTTCGTCATCTCACTTACATCAGTGACACCCCACAGCCTTGTTTCCCTGACTGCACCTCAACTCAGCTTTTGGATACTGCAGGTAGCTACTTGGACAGAGTCTTTGTTTCCCTGGGTTGCACATTTGTAATGAATGCACTTCATGAAGTGTTGTGGATTCCATGGGACTAGCAAAATGTAAATCACCGCATGGACCACAGAAGATAAATGCATGAACTCCTATTTAAACCTCCCACTTCTTTTTGGATGCAAATCTCTTTCCTAAGCAACTGAGAAAAGTGCGATATGTGTCAGAGTCTGGAGATTAGAGATCTGTTCTGTTCCCTCGTTTCAGAAGCTCTTGTCTTCGGCCACCCACGCAGTACTTGAGTTCTGCTCTCCGCAGGCCAAAGCTGCCTTCCTCTCCTCGGCAGCGTGTGCTCCACAGAAGATGTCGATCTCTCTCAGGAAGCAGCGAGATGAAACGGCTCTCAAAGTGGAGGAGCTGAGGCATTTCAGCATAAGACACAGCATGTAGTTTGGGAGAGAGAAAAGTGGTAGGAGGCTGCTATTTCCAGACCATGCTGCTTCTCACCGCTAACTTCGTGGCAAGCTGCAGTTTTTACTGTTCCTGCTCCAAAGAAACTACTGGGATAAGTGTCACCCTCGGGAATTTCTCAGACACTCATCTGTGGACTCCCAACACTACAAAACACAGGCTTGGAAAGGGCCAGTGCTGGCAGATGACTCTAACTCAGCCTCCTCGACTCCTGGTGTTGCACAATCAGCCATTGGGGAACCACTGTTCTTCTGACATCCCCGGGTCCTGGAGCGCCACGGCTACATACAAACCTCAACTTCCAGTTTGCTGTACTGCCCAAGTTCCTGCTGGCCCTCTTGGCAAAAAGAAGCTAAAAACTAGATTCATAAATGGTCAAATAACAAGTAAAAAGAACTAGAATGTTCCTGTGTTTAACTATCACAATTTTTAAAGCAAACTCATGATTTGGGGATGATTCAACTCAAAGTTTTTTCAAATTATTTTTGCTATGCTGCTTGCTATGGGTGCTTCCTTGATGGATTCTTCCTTTTGCTTTTTCTTTTCCCCTGGCTGCTTTAAAGCAGCTCATTTATTTCATCTCTTTGATCTCAGCACTAAACTACCTGAGCTTCCTCATGGAAGATGCCACAAGGGATAGGTAGGGCAGGAGGGGGGCGGGGGGCAGCCAGACAGGATGCTTGGAGATAGGGACGGGGAGCAGCCAGCCAGGAAACATGTGTAGAGCAGCGGAGGGAGGAAGAAGTAGAGCAGATGGGAAGAATGACTAAGCCAGCTCCTCTGAATGCTGGTAGACCTCGATATCGTGGAAATCTCCACAGAGCCCTCATGGAACTGTGTGCCGAGAGAAAGTTTGGATTTATTTTTTTAACATCAGATTCGGCAGCTAATTGATGTGAGAGGAACTCATTAGGAAAACACCCCATCAAAATTAAGAGATAAGCCTCAACAACCTGTTAAATGTTTTAGAGGTATCTCTTCTGGTACTTGCTGTGCAAATACTCTCATGTGAGAATTTGCTTTTGGGATCAGAAACGCCTGTGTTGAGCAGAGTGATTTTGCATAGGCTTTTATTTCCCATAGCATTACAAAGCCAGCACCTTACAAATAACTATATTGTTCCTTTTAACTCAGAGCAACCCTTACTAAAGGCTTTTAGAAAGAAATGGTTTTGTTTCTGGGATCTGCTCTGGAAGATGATGATTGTCTTATCCCTAATATTTCACACCACAATTGTCCCTCACCTTGCAGCACCCATGGGAATCAGTGACAGATTAAAATTGGCTTCCTGTGCTTCTTTCTACCATTCCCTAGGTATTTTTGGATAGTTCTGAATTCAAGCAAGGGAGTGGGGGAAAAACATCTTAGAGCATCAACACAGAGTACATGATTCTCAGATGGAAATGTCATGGGAAATGGGTTGCAAAATGTTTGATGTCTTTTTGGCACCGTGAAAGAATACTCTGGATAGTCTATCACTGGGCTCATTTCTAGGCAACACAGTAGGGTAAGAGGTTAGGTGCAGTCAGATAGAGAAGTATTTACTTAAAAGACAAATAAGTTATTTCCTTGTAACTTTGGGAAAATTAGAATACAGCGCTATCAGTGTTATAACCTGATGTAATATTGAGCATTTAGCAGAAAATTTGGTAAGGCAAACAAAGCAAAAGTGGTAAGATTTTACAAAAAATAAGTAAACAAAAACCCACCAGAGACTCCTAAGAGAATAAAGACAATGAAGTGTCTATTAATATTCCTTCTTGGCAATTAACAGCACAACCACAGGTGTCACGATATCACAACCTAACACCAGAGATGCAGCTGGTTTTGTCCACAAATTAAAATTCCGTCACCTCAATTGAATTTCCAAGCATGGGAAGCTGCCCTAGCCCAAGATGGAGGATATGAGAACACTGTGTCCTACCACAGTAAGAATGGGGAAGATGGAGAGTGAGGACAACATGGACAACACGTATCTAAAGTGAAGAAATCACTAAAAACCAAAAAATTCAGCGTGCCTTTTTTTAATGAGTCATTAACACTGAAAGCAGATATGCATCAACAAGACTGTGAGTCTTCCTGCCAACCAATTAACATTCACCTTCTGAATCTAGAGGTCTACTAAGTATTTGCACAGAGGCTGTTTATGTGTGTGCATGTCAGAGACTGAACTCAGCTGAAAATTCAGGTTACATCTTACATAAGCTCGGTGGTCTCAACGGAGAAGCTGGACTTGGAGTATTTTCTCCTAGTCCTATGGGGACATGGGCACTGGGGAGTAGAACACTGTGGGATCAGTCAATGCACACTGGTGAGAGAAGGGGATTATCCTGCTGGACCACAGCTTCTTCCAGCACTGGCATCTGCACTGCAGGGACTGGTCATGGTCTCTCCAAACCATGAAGGAGAGGTGGTCCCAGACCCTGAGGACTTGCAATCAAAGAGGAACAAAGACTGAGATGAGATCTTAAGGTCCTGTTGGTATCAACCAGTCTACTTCATTCTAGCTGGATGTTATTGGTTGGCAGCTTTCCTGGGGTTTGCAATAAAGCCTTCCCTTGAAGACTAAAAATTCAGGAAATTGATTATTTTACAGAATTTTCCAAAGAATGTGCATGTTTAAGAAGCAAAAGGAAGGGCTGTTGCTGAGGCAGACACTGGTCTCCTTGAAGTCCTGGCAGAGCTCTTCCTGCCTTGAATGGCACAGGATCAAGGCTTCTCTGACCAACTTCTAAACAGAAATGGTTAAATGGGCTCAAACACAGGGGCATAATTTCAGAAAAGAGAGAGAGAGAGCAACTCAGGATTCAGTAATTTCAGAAATGAGAGAGAGCCTGTGACACTCTGGGGTTGGTACCTGATCTATGCAAAAGCCTGTGGCTTAATACAAAGAGATCATTGTGAGAAGGGAGGGAAAGTAGTAACTATATTTGCACATTATTTCTTCTGCTAAAGCAATGTACCAAAGACGCTGGAGGGAATTCCACCTGATTGACAAATTGTCAGGCTAGAATGGGAAAGCGACAAAACCGGGTCAAGTTATTCCCCGTTTGCTTGTTTTCTCTTTGTAATCATAATGTTGACTCTGAAAACATGTTTTTTAAATGGTGTACTAATTATCGAAATCCTGAGCTGTGAGCTGGATTCTTTTCTGGGCAAAAAAATTTGTTGCTCATTAAAACTAAGAGAAGGAAAACACTGGCTTGAGCCTAGTTGTGCGTAGGCAGAATTTCCCCGCTTCACCTTCCTTCACAGGCTACTCATAAGGAGGCATTGTGCTGTGAGCCAGGCAGGCTGCAGGGCAGGTGTGAACACCAACCCTGGATCCTTCAGCGAGATGGGAACGCATAGCCTGAAGTGCTCCATTGCTGTACTGACCATAGTAAAGATCTCAGTCAGGAAAAGACTAATGGAAACAAATTTCTCTCTGTGTGTTGCTTATTGTGGTTGGAAGAGTTAATGCTACGACCAGGCTCACCCAACTCCCCTCCACGACTGTAGCCATATTCAGAGATGCACAAACACGGCTCTGTCCCAGATGAAAAGAAAATTTCTGTGGTATGTTCATTTGGCAGATGGAAAATACTCTCACCCCTTGCTCTGAGTGAAACATAGTCCTCATTTACAGAGCAAAGTAGGTTCTTTCATTCTCTAAAAGTAATAGTATGTGTGGTATGTGCTACCTGATGGGAAACGCAGGATTTCAGTGCTCACTTCAGCTCGGCTGCAAGCAAAATCATCGTCTTAAACTTGTGCTTTGTTAGTCGCTTCCTCGCCTCAAAAGTTGTCTTGGAAAAAAAAAGGCATAAACAAATAGCTGAGGCGATCGCAGCCCACAAGCCAACAACTCCCTCAGCGCTGCGCTCATTCATCAGGATTCCTTCACACAGCCCTTTCGGCTGCCGAACGAGTTGGGTGGTGTTTTTGTAAACGAGAACCCTTTTTCTCAGTGAATTCTCCGTAACACCCTTTACACGAACAAATAAGCATGTGGAGAAACAAGGGGCGGCAGAGGCGCGCGTCTCCCTCTTCCCCCGTTACCCCGCAGCCGCCCGTGGGACCGGAGCGCTGCTCCCGCTCCGCGCTCCCGCACGGCCCCGCAGCGCTCCGAGCCGCGGCACCGCGCTCCGAGGCTCCCGTGCCCCGCACAGACCCGACCCGCACCGCACTGACCCGCACGGCACCGACCCGACCCGCACCACACAGACTCGACCGACCCGATCCTCACGGCACTGACCCGCATCGCACAGACACGCACGGCACTGACCGGCTCGGCTCTGACCGGCTCGGCGCTGATCCGCACCGCACGGACCCGCACGGACACGCACCGCACGGAGCGGCACACACCCGACCCGCCGCCCTTCCGCCCAGCTCCGCCACGGGTCCCGGGGAGCTGGTCCCGGCCGCCGCGGGGCTGCGAGCGGGGCGCTCACAGGTGGCAGCTCTCCCCCTCTCCGCACGCCCGAGCCCTGCGGAGACCCCCGGCCCGGCCCGGCTCACCGGCGCGGCAGGCGAGGCGAGGCGAGGCAGGCGGCAGCCGCCCGCCGCCCATGCACGGCGGCAGAGGGGAGCCGGCAGCTCCGTCAGCGCGTCCGCATCCTCCCGGGCCGGGCGCTGGCACCGCCACCGCGGCACCTCCCCGCCCGCAGACCGGCCCCGCCGCCGCCAGCGCGGGGAAACCACTCCCCCGGCAGCGCCGGCGGGGCGGCGCGTAGGCACGGCCCGGCCCGGCCCGGCCCGGCCCGGCCGCCCCGCGGGGAGGGGGCACTTTCCGCGGGCACGTGTGGGACCGCACGGCCTCACCCAGCCCCGACCCCCGCACGGTGCCGGTGTCACACAGAGCGCCAGGCGCGGGACGGAGGTCCCGGAGGGGTCACTGCCCCGGAGCAGTTCCCCCTTTCCCCTTGCTTTGCTCACGGGTGTCCCGAGCTCGCCCTGCAGCAGTCCTTGATGAGAAAACGTCGAATGCGGAAAGCACAAACTTTTTTGGGGTTCTTTTTGGAGGTGTTCTTTTTTTTGCGGGGGGCGGGTGCTCCACACCGAAGTGAGTTTCCCATGGGCATCCCCGACCCGCGGCAGGGACACGCTCTGCGGCGCGCAGCATGCCACCACCTTGTCCCCAGGGGCTGCGGAGCTGGGGCTGGCAGCAGTCTGTGCCAGGGCTGTGGTAAGGGGCTCCCCCCTGCCAGGGGCTCACTGCAGACAGGCTGGCAGGAGGCATCTGCAGCTCTGCAAGTATTGGTGATGCTGCGGATAGAGGCACAAAACAGACGCAGTGGCAGAAGTCACACTGGTGGCAGCAGCCTGAGGAGCAGTGGTGGAGGAATGTGGATGTACAAAGGAGCACGGTCCTCCCACTGCTGGGCATCCTTTGATGCTGGGCGTCAAACTCGGGTGCAGAGGAATGAGAGGGGGGAGCAGATCTGCCTCCCTCCCTCTGCACATCCAGCAATGGGAGCTGTGGGTTCAGCCTGCAGACGTGCAGCCCATGGGGTCCCCTCGCTGGCAGGCTCAAAGGAGGGACATGCGCCACGGCTGCTGGAACAGGCCTTTCCTTTAGTGCCTTTTTCCTGAGAGTGGTGCTTCCAGCACAAGCACACAAGCATGGGAACACTGAATGGGAGATGGGTGTCAACCAGGGGAGACCCTTCCAGCATTTGTTTCATGGGAGGTCCTGCAAAACAAATGCCAGCATCCATGGATGGCTCAAGGTGCATGGAGCATCCAGGGGAAACACAGCTGCAGGTGAGGAGGGAGCAGTGTGTAACCTCTGCTTCAATCTCCTCTGCTCTGTCTTAAGTTGTCAGGAAATAAGGAGCTCAGTCTGCGTTTCAGGGTCATTCATGCTTGGCTGGTGGGGGTGAAAATGTCAGCTGCTGCTGATTTAAGGGAAGAGACTGCCTCTTTCTGTGGGCAGTGGTGGAAGGTAATTCCATTGGGGCAGTGGGACAGTGGTGGCACAGCTGCAGTCAGCTCTTCGTGCACCCAGGATGGTGGATGAGAAGGATCTGTGCTTGTGCCCAGGAAACCCATTTGGGAGTGAAAGCAGCTCCTTCCAAAGGATGTATATGTAAACATATGTACACTCTACACAGGGAGTATATCTACTGGAATTTTTCTAGTGCTGGGGTTATGGGTATGAATTCCAACCCAACAGCCACCCAAGAACCAGTTTGTAGGCTTTCTTTGGAAGCTGCTCTTGAACAGTGACCTTTTATGCACTTTGTGCTTTTTATATACACTTTTTGTAAGTGTATATAAAACATAGCTATTGGTTTAATCCAAAATATTCAATATATACACACTTCACTGTATAGATCAGTGTTCTGATAATGAACCCCACGTGGCAATGGGCTGGCCAATTGTTTCTGACAGTTTTGTTCCTCAACTTCTGAGTTATTCTTGCCTGAGGACAGAGTAGCTGCAAGGGGAGATTTATCCTATGGAGACTAAAACCAACTCCCCAGTAACACTGGGATTGCAGGAAATCTTGCAGGAGGTGTCCTTGGCACCAGCACCCCAGGGAGATAGTAGGGTGCATGTGCACCCTATCAGGGAGGTATCCCATCAGGGAATACCCCTTGTGCAGTGCAGGTGCTGGGTGGGACAGAGCAGGATTCAGACCTGGGGCTGGACAAGCTGTTCCACTGTTCTCCAGAGAAACTGCTTCTGCCACCTGTATCTAAGGACACCAGAATCGTGCAAGGAGGTTGTGGGAGAGTGCAATTCCTCCAAGGAACTTTCCCCCTGCTTTCACTTCTACTCTCCATGAGCAAGTGTCTGCCTGTGCATTTTCCCGAGCTGCTTCACCATGAGCTGCAAAAGGCAAGGTGGAGAGCAGAGACAGACAGTGACTACTGTCAAGGAAAACAATGGTTTAAAGCTATTTTGAGCTTTGTGGAAACAATTTATTTTGGTTTTGTGGCCCCAAACAAGAGCAAGCTTCTGTCTCCACCACAGGATCTGTTTAGTCTCAAGTGGCAGATAGGCCTCAGAGGCTGCACCCAGCCTGGTGGGCACTGTGGGACATTCTGTCTTCTGTTGACACCCACAGTGACCTGTAGAGTATTGTAGGGCTCAAGGTGTGTCCATGGCAGCTAGAGTAAACATTCAGAAGCAAATAATATCTGCCTGGTGCTCTCCAGGACAAGTTTGGAGTTTTATTTCCAACCCTTGAGGTCTCAAGTGGGAAATTCGCTTTGCTCCATGAGCAAATTGATCAGACTCCAGTTGGGAAAGCAGAGGATATGGGTGGAATATCCTCTGTGTGGGCTCCTGGAAGTCCCATACTGGTAGTTTCTGAAGCCCACTGCAGTTTCTAAAATAGGCTGTATGGCAAAAGCTCTCTCAATAATGAGCAGGATAAGTGCCAGTCAACCAGTGTTATTCCTGTGCAACTGATCTGAACACTACACAGACTGAATTTAATTTCATGATTAATTATGCCAGGAGACCACAAGTATTGGATAGGTGTCTTTGTAAAATTAATCCCATGGAAATAATTACTGGCTCCAAGAGAAGGGGATTGCATTTTCAGATCCAGATAAGACTGGTGTGGGAAGGACACTCATCCTGTACACCAAATCCGGATGAAAACTCATGGCCAAGATGCTTGGTGAGAAGTGCCCGTGCTGAGGCCAAGGATGGCACCTCATGCATGTGCCGACCTCTGGGATCTTGGGAAAAGGATCTGTGCAAGCCCCCATGTGCCAGCTGCCCCTGCCTTGAGCCTTAGCCAAAATCTGAGTTGTTATTATGGCCAAAGACCCACAGGCTGGACATGCAATTTCCAGAGCTGCATGTCTGCAGCAGCACTTGCACACAGGTGTCCATTTTCCAATGCAGCTCTCACCTTGCTTCTTCATGGCATGTGTCCTGCTGTTTCCACATGCCTTGATAAGTCAGTGCATCAGCTGAGCAGAGGCAACTGCCCATCTACACAGCATGTATACAGCATGCATCTCTTACCATAAACCTTTTCTGCCATAGATTAAAAGGAACCAATTTCTTTTGCCTCTGTTGTAGGAAAATGTCAGAAGCAGGGACAGCTGGCTCAGCTTAAGTGAAGGAGTCAGATGAATATGCATGATGCTAAGGCATTATTAACCTTGTGAATTTAATGCTGGAAATTTGGCCTTTCCTCTCCCACCTCTCCCCCCTTTGTGGATTGCTATCCCTGCTGGACACACCTCTCATTGTGAATTGTGAGGTGTCACACCGTGTTGTTCAGTGGGCATGTCAGCACGTGAGTGCTCCAAGACTATTAATCACTCCAGTCCTGATTGAAAATTCTCAGTCCTTCAATTTTCTGGATGCATTTGACTGAGTAATGTCCTTGCAGAGATCGGGGAAAGAAGCATTTCCAATTCATTTGCAGATATTTGATTATTTTAAAAGCTGTTTTTGTGAAGCACCTCATAATACATAAGGTTGCATGGCTCCATATCATGAAGGAAAACCCAGGCAGCACAGCTCTTCAATCCAAACAGGCACAAACCAGCTGGCCAATGGCAGGATCAGCTCTCACACAAACCAGGCAGCAGCTAAAGGATCAGTTCTCACCTGGTACAAGGGCATTTGGGTCAGAGAATCTGGTCATGCTGGGGCTCTGTTTGAAGCAGGGGAGCTGAGGTGTATTAACTTGCACTGAGCATAGGAATCAAAGAGGCTTCAGGTGCCAGGGCTCTTTGAGCTTCAGGCTGGAGAAATAACAAAGGATCACATAAAGCATTCTGATATTAAACAGCAAAAACTTACTGGAAGGAGAAGAGGTACTTTTTATTAAAACACCTGCTGTTCCTTGGCTGCAGAGCTCCTGCTTACATGCTTTTCCCATCCTCCCCTATGCACTTTCCCCCTCCTCAAGCTTCACTCCCTGATATGCTTCCAAGGCCACACATCTTCATTCCTTGCTGCTGCGCAGGGAATGTGGCCCTGCCTACCCCAACGTGGGTGTGCTGCACTGCAGGGTTCTTGATGGGATAAGATCTGCAGAGACTGCTGTAACAGGAGGCCTCCCACTATAATACCAAATGTCCATTTAAATGTTTATGCTCAATGTTGGCTATCATAATAGGCTACCATGTATTACAGTACTGGCTTAATTTACTTCTCTGAATTTGGTCCCTTCTGGTGTTGAAGCAAGGTTTTATCTGTCTGAATCACTGCATCATCATCAGATGTGGTCTACAGGCACTGGACTGTCCTCCAACAGCCCATCTCCTCACCTGGAGGCTGTAGTTAGGGGTATGGTTGCCATGGCGGTGGCAAGACAATTAAAATGGCTTTATAATCAGCTGAAGGTACTGACTGTTTCCAGGATACTATATATCCTAATCAATCTCAGCTGCACCAGACCTTGGAGCAAAGCCAGATCCAATGACAGCAGTTGGTGGTGTTTAATGTTTTGCTTTCTCCTCCAGCCTCCTAGGGTTAGCTTTCCTGCATGGGTTTGTAGCTGCAGTTCAAGATGGAAAAAAAAAATCTCCATAGTTTCTCGCTGTGGTATCTTTTGGTCTGCAGTCTTTGATTTGGGCCATGCAGCACACAAAATGTGTGAAGTTACCACCATTCCTCTGACCTCCTGACCTGCCAGAAGCTGAACTGGCTGCTTGGCATTGCCTGATATGGGTGGTGGGTGCTGCCTTTGCCATGAGTGCAGGGAATAAGGGATCTCTTTGTGGAAGGCTCCTCCTAACAGGCTGTGCTTCTCCCCTTGCCAGGCCATTCCCCGTGGGTGGTGGGGGCTGGAAGCAATATGTTGGAAGTCACACTGTATCCCAACAGCTTGGGATTCAGAGCTGTCAAGCAGTGGCTCATTGTTAGTACAACTCCTTCCAGAATGCCAGAAAAAGAAAAGGAGACTTGAAACTTTTTATGACCTGCTGACACATGAGTCTGGTAGGAAACTGACTGTGAATCTGGAGAAGTAGTGGAGGGGTTTGGAAATCTGCTGCTGCTGCTGCTCATTACAGGGTTGTTTTTTCCTACAGGTAGCAATGGGAGCCAGAGGGCTCCTCCAATTTACATCTGGTTGTTCCAGCTGGCTTACATGGATCAATTTTGTGGTGTAGGTGCTGCCCTGTGCATGGTCAGCACTTCTTGGGAGTGTACAGTATTTTTGTGAGGGCTTTTTGCATTTTTGCCATGGTTCAAGAACAGTTGAATTCCCTTTTTAGAGAGTTTCTGACCTACATGAGCCCTGAGGAGACTATGTAGTCCCAGGTAGGAGGCTGGGCCAGCTGTGTCCTGCAAGTCTGGATGAGTTTGCAATGTGAGACTACAGGGTGGCACAAAATGCCACCCCTGACTGCTGCTACTGAGAAAACTTAGCTCAGGGCTGCTCTGTGTGGCACTGGGCACCTCCCCTAGTGCAGGTGCTACAGTGGGTTTCAATTTCAGGGCTATTCTGCACTTTGTGGTGACACTGTCTAGCTCACTCTTCTTAAGATTTTTGTATCCTCACATACAAACCGAATGCTTAAAGACTCAACAGCTATCAGCACTAAAATAAAATTAACTTGGATCTAACTTAGGTTTATGGCCCTGCTTAAACCTTCTAGAGTTGTTATCCCTGTTTTGGAAGCTGCAATGTCTTTGCAATCAGTCAATCAATCAATCAATCAATCCCATGCCATCAATGACTGTAATGCATTTGCTTTAGATAATCAGACTCTGCCCAAATCTCCTGAATTTGTAGCATGCCCACAGATTTGCTAGCTCTGCACTCTGTTGGGATTTACCTGATCCTTCCAGCTGGAAGAGTCTGCCAACAGCCTCCACTTCACAGAGGGGCCCTCCACCCAGGCACTGGCACTGCTGAAACAACAGATTTGGAAGCATTAGCCTGCTCTATTAGTCTCCAGGTTAGAGGGTCAGTGAAAGTCTCCAAGGTACACCAGAAACCTTGTCTGGAGACTCTCTCTCCCTCAAGGAGCCTGCTGCTTTCAACACTTACTCAGTAACCAAAGACAATAGCTTGAAACAGCCCTAATTTCCAAAGATAAGCAATGTAGCTACGTAAATGAAAAGTTGCAGGTTTCCTCAAAGGCTCTGTTTGAACATATTTTTTCCATGACTCCCCTTCACACCATTGGGTCTTTCTGGCAGCTCATTTTGGATGATTTTGTTTCAAAATATGTTTAGAAACTTAGGTTCTAACGAAGAATAATAATTACCCAAGTAACAATGAACTTAACCAACCACCCAAGGAGTTGGAATGATTTACAGCTTTCAAAGGAGCTGATGCTAGCTTGCCTTTTGTCTTTCTACTTAATGCCTCTCTAATATTCTTCTCTGGACACAATGCCTTTATGAACTGTTTTTTCTCCATCTTTTTTTTTTTCTTCAATAGATTGCCAAGTCCCTCCACCACCTAATTCTCTGCATACAAAAGAAGATTTAATATCCTCTAAATGACTACAAAGAACAAACCTACCAGATGGCAGACTTCATTGCTCAAGGGGGATGCAGGCTGCTTCTCTTGGAGAAGCATTTCAATGTGGTTCTGAAAGAGAGAGTCATTAGATGTATTCATATTTGCCTTAATGGGGTGCTGTGATGTAACTCAGGAAAGGTGTAAGAAGAGGGAAATACATTTTGTGATCCAACAGAGGAAACAAATGGAGCTAGATGAGATGCCATTTTGCTAATTTCTTGAATCTCTCTGAGAAACATGTTGACTGTGACCTTGAGCATCCCTGCAAAACTTTTGAGATGTAGCATCTTGATGCTATGTATGATTTTACAAACTCAAAGCTAGGTTTAAGAAAGTTACTAGCATTCAAAGGCTTCTTCTCCAGATTTAAAACAAGGATGTTGCTGACATATAATCAATGCTCCTCAGGTAGAAACTGTTATGCTTCATTCTCTTTCCATTTTTCCTATGTCAGAAGCTGACAAGATTAGTTGATTAAAAGGACTTCTTTAAGAGCAGATGTTTGCATCTCACTTATTTTCCAAGTATTTGGCTGAATAATTAATCTGACACATAGCTAAATCATTTATCTTTGTAGATTATCTGAGAAGAAATCACAATATTTATGTATGGACCTATTGCTCAGACTTATTTGCTAAATACTTTATTGGAATAATCTGTGCTTTGTGTCTCATTTGTGTCCAGTTCTTTGGACGATGTTGGTATTCTGATGATGTGATGTGTTTCTGTTCCCAAGTGGGTGAGTGTAACTTTCTGAAATTATTTTGTGATGTAAGTGGCTGTTATTATGAGTCTGAAATGTGTTTTCATGCTAAATTCACACTTGGTGAGTATTCCTTCCAGAAAATGTGTTCCCCAGGATAACTGTGGAAAGCAAACACAAAAAAAGGAAGGAAAGCAGTCAAAGCAAATCCATAAAAAGATTCAGATGCACAGAAATGTGTTTGCAGGACACACTTATCTCTGCTGTGAAACAATGTGATAAAGGAGACCTCAATTTACAAGGCAGAGATGGTTATATGCCAGCCAGCTACATATCCTCTGTGGACAGCTGGAATGATGATCTGCAGCCAGGCCTGCTACCAAACAAATGTGACCCACAGTCACTTGTGTTCTCCTTGGGATGTAGGCTACACACCAAAGTACCAAGCAAAGCAAAGTGTAGCATTACATATCAAATGAAAGAGAAAAGATAAAAAGGGCATATTAATGGGGAGGCAACAATCTTGGTATTAAGGGTGAAGAAAATAGGGTATTTTATGTGTCTCCAAACTGACACAGTAGCCTGTCGTAACAGCCACTACCTGATACCTTGAAAGCAAGAGAAAAATTTCCATCATGATTTAGTGATCAGCTTTCACGCTGAATTTGGAGACCTGATCTCCTTATCTTTGCAAGTGCTACTGGGAGACCTGCTTGGTAATAAGAAAAGAATTCAACCTAACAACAGCCCATTCATCCTGGTGCTGTGTCAGGCAAAACCCAAGCCTTTATCTAGAATACTAATTCTCTACAGACCTTTGCTTCAAGTCGTATTTGCTGTGCACCAGAATATATTTTAACATAGCCAGAGACCTTATTGTCACAGAAATTCAGTTGAAGTATGCTTCTCCCCACCATGAAAAAGTAGATTCAAATAACATTCTTGTCACAATATAGTCGTATAGCTCCATGGGGAAAATCAACTATTCTGGATTTAATCCCAGCTACTAATCAGGAAGACAGCTTGCAGTTTTCTCCCCCTCTGGTACCCACATCTATCTCTAGATTTTTAATGATATCTTTGGGCCATCTATAGAAAAGACATTAACTATTTTAGATCTTTGGCCATGTCTATACAGGGATGGTATTTTTCAGTACATAAATATGTACATTGTACACTCTACGTCAAACTCCCTGGTGCACCCTGCTTATTTATCACAATCTAATGTGCTTCTCTTGACAACCCTTGTGCATATGCTATTTTGTCAGGACTTGGGAGATATCCTGAGGTTCAGTGGTCCCTTCCTCTATTCTGTACTCCTGGCAGTAATTTGTGGGATGCCTTTCCAAAACTACAGGAATACTGGTCTGGAGGCGTAAGCGTATTAAACCTCCGAGCTCCCGTGATTCACATCCTTTCCTGACACCCATTAATGTTCCTGGCACCATTTTCAAATTACTGTTTGGCAGATGGAGGACATGCTGCTAAGTGCTATGATTATGAGATTCATTAATATGGACAGAATTATGCACATGCATTTGTATTTGGGCAGGCAGAAGAATTTACATCTGAGGTTTCCAAAGACACTGGATACTGAGGTGATACACTGCAGGAAATGATCCCAGAGGAAGATGAGATAGAATTTTGTGGAGAAGTTACATGAAGCTGTTTTGCTTGATGAAATTTTTGTTTTGGGGCTCACCTAGGCAGCAACAACTGGTGAGAACAGGTAGTGGTTTAGAACTGATGGTCGCTGCCAGTGGCAAAGCTTTTGGATGACAAAGACCAATTAGATCAGTGAGCAGAGCCCAGAGCTACAGGAGAGGAGCGTGAATGTGTCCATCCATTACCTCTGGTGTCTTACTGCTGATCAGGAACTCACCAGACAGGCTTGGGAGATCAGCTACACAAATGTCACAGGGATTTGAAATGGGGAGATTTCTGCTCTGTCATGTCAAAAGCCTGGAAATGTGCAAGAGTTGGAGCTGGCTTTAAGGGTTGTAAATGACAGACACATGTACCTGGGTCTTTTCCAGCAGGACCAGGTACTTTCCATGGATTTTCACAGGCTGACTGATCACTATAAAATATTCACTGACAATAATGGGAAGTGGAAAGATCTGTGATGGTGTGTCATTGCAAAAAACAGGTCTAGGTGCTGGTATGGAGAGGGACTATTTGCTCCTAGAGATATGAACATTATAACTCTTCTTGTTCTGGGCATCTGGAATCAGTGTATGCTCTGTTTCCCTGGCCAAGGAGGCTATTTGTTGGTGGTTTCAGCATGAAGGAAGAATTATTTAGCTTTGTGCAGAGTGGTTGCAGATGATCACTGGCATGTACTTCAGGAAGATGGATAGGAGGGAGGTGGTACTTCATGAGAAGGGTGGGTGTTTCTCATCATGATGTGTTTCATGTGATAAGTGCCTGCAGTTTTTTTGCACATCCATAAGAAGATTTCCTGAAGGAAATGTTGTAGGAGGAATGTGAGTGGGAGCAGGAGGAAGAAATTTAATGTTTTAGGCAGATGGGGAAAGAAAAATGACCAAAATAATCATGACCACAACATACTGGATGTTTGGTGTGCTGAGGACAGAGAGGGATTTTTGGCCTACGAATGCATTGTAACCAGGGAAATGTCTTGCTCTTTGGAGTATTGATAGTGTGTGGGCATGATCTGTCATTTAGGGGTTGAGCTGGAGCTATGTGACCTTTTCCAGTCAAATGCACCAAAATTAATTTGAGTGATGAAAGTAATACATGATGTGTTGAATAAAACCTCAAATAGTGCACTGAGAAGCACACAAACAGAACAGCTGCGAGTGAGATGCCTGGTTGGACTAAGAAGATGTAGGATCACAGAAAGGTGCCAAAGTGAGGCTGGCAGTAATGAGAGCCCAAGGGTGGCATGTACTCTGGAGTTCCATGGGATTCTCCATGCCAAATCCTGCGTCCCCACGTGTTTGACTCTGTGCTGCCCATCCTTCCACAGTACCTCATTCCCATTCTTTGGCAGCACCTCAGGAAGTGCCATCTCCCTGCTGTCTCTGTAGCCCCTCTGCTGGGATGCCATGGCAGAGATTCTCTCAGTTGTTTTGGTTTTTTTTCCCCATTCAGGTACCTCTCAGCTTCCCTATAAAGGATAATGCTTCTTTTCACACAGGTTGCGTGCTACAAGTGCTAAGGGACATGATAAAACATCTAAGTGCTTATTGTCCATTCCCAGTTTCCATGACAACCATGATAAAATGTTTCTTTTCCCACGTTTCAGGAATGCCATTCACCTCCTTTCTTCCCACTCCTCAGTTCCCTTCAGGAGGAGGCAATGCTCCCTCTGCTTCCTCAAGGACAGACTGCTGTGGCAAAGGCTCAGTGCTGCCCACACCTCCAGGACAGATGTGACAGGGCATGGGGCAGCACTGGCTACCTGGTACATTGCCTTGTCCCAAACTCCCAAGACCCAAACAGGTCTCATCGTCTGAAGATGCAATGGTCACTCCAGGAGCACACCAGGGGCCAGCTTAGGTCTCCTTGTGCCTGCAGGTGTGGAAAGGAGAAGCCAGCTCTCTCACAGAGGAGCATCTTTGCCTTGCATGTGTGTGCTGTGCTGTCTGGGCTTTGATTTCCCCTATACAGGACCTACAGAGCAGCACAAGTGCACTTCAAATTAACTGAGTTTCCCAGAGGTCTTCCTAGGCACTTCACAGCACCCTAAAATGTGCCTGCACCTTGGTCAGCCTTGGGAGCTCTGTTGCAGGAGCTCAGTGCTGACAGCTCATCTTCTTAATCAAGCTGAGTGAAATAATGATTTGGAGAGCCTTTCCTAGAGAGTTCTTCTGCCTGGGATGTATTACTGTCATACACATACTGGGTTCACAGTGTGCATAACTGTTCAATCCATGTGTTGGTCACTGAAGCTGCTGCAGGTGTGCTGAGCTGAGCAAACTGCTGGTCACATGGGAATGGGATTCTCAGGTTTTCTACCTCTTATCACCACCCTGCAGCTGGATAACAGCTGCAGGGTGGTGGTAAGAGGTAGAAAACCTGAGAATCTTGGCTGACTTAATTTTGAGTTGTGCAATGCATTTGGTGTCTTCTCTCAGTTAATAAGTGAAAGGACAAGAGAAAATGGCCTTAAGTTGCACCAGGAAGAGGTTTAGATTGGATAGTAGGAAACATTTCTCATTGAAAGGGTGGTCAAGCACTGGAAAGTGGTGGAGTCACCATCCCTGGAAGTGTTCAAAAACCATGGGATGTGGTACTTGGAGACATGGCTTAATTAACACACTGGTGATGTGTTAATGGGGGGGACTCGATGATCTTACAGGTCTTTTCCAGTCTTAATGATTTTGGGATCCTATGTACAGGAGGAAAGAGGTTGAATGTGAAATGAATGAAATAAGGAGTCAATACCTGGAGAACAGAAGTTTTATACATTATCCTAGTATTTGAATACATATTACATAGTTGACATGTATTTATACTTATCTGCTACTGGAGGCTGTCTCTGTGCCATGTTTGATGAAGCTCTTCTCAAGATATTTGAGTGCATTGTTCAAATCTGGTAGGTCTCTGCCCATCACTGGCTTCCTCTGCTAATGTCCACCTTGGCAGATCCTAGGGCACTTCTGAGGTGAAAAAAAAAACTCTTCCCTGTGGCTAAATTAATTGGGTCTTACTCCTGCCGTCTGTATGCCGGCAGTACTCCCACAGCACTGACTTTAATAGGAGTGCAGATTGCAGGATCAGGCCCACGGTGTCTTGGAAAAGATGAATAATAATCACTACGTGGAGAAATACTGCAGTTTGCAACTCAAAGAACACTTTAAATCTGCTTAGCAATTTGTAACGCCCACAGTAGCACACTGTGTAAAGCTGCAGTTATGAGACAAATCACTTTTCCATTAAGCACGGCTCCAGGACGTGCCTTATGGCAGCACACAGGGAGCAGGCAGAGATGGAGGGGAGGGGAACGCTGTGCATGAGGTGGTGCAAGAAGCCAAGAGGTTTGCTTTTTCCAGCAGCAGCTGTGTTATCCCTTTACGGTTATTTTCTGTGCTCGCAGCAATTAATCCCCACACAGCCTGATTCCAATGTCCATCCATCTGCAGACCGTTGTGCCGCCTCTCACATCTAACCATCTCTCAGTGCTGATGACTTTCCTTCAACAGTGAGCCTGGAAACAGCAAATTATATGAATTTTTTCAAATTACAGTATTTTTCCTGGTTCCAGATCTCAGTGTTGTTTGATGAAGTCTGACCTGGCCACCCAATGTTCTGCCAGCAGTTATCTGACCTCACCTCTGCCTGAAACATCACTCTGCCAAGCCAAAACACAACAGTGGAGTTACAAAAGCTCATTTTAAGGGCCTTCCTCTTTCTTAAGCCTTTGAAATCCTGCTGATCTTCTGGAGGCAGAGAACATCTCCAGATGCAATGTGTCCTCATTTGACTCGAGGATGTTTTACACTAGCAAGAGGCACTGAACTGCTTGGGGCAGATCCCAGTCTTGGCCACCACAAACTGGTTTAACTGGTAGATATAACCCACCCTTGCCAGCTCTCCCCTTTTGTCCCCAGCCTCCCCTCACTGTCCAGTTATAATTCAATTAGTACCAGATGATGACAAAAAGCACCAGCAGAGACAGCACCTGAACCACAACGATCAGTGTCAGGAGGCCACTTGCAACAAATTCCTCACCAAAGGCTTGGGCATGGCTGGCTCTGAAGTGCCATGAGAGCAGAGATGCCTGCTGAGCACAGATCTCTACTGAAAAAATAGGCCTTGGACACACTGGAAATGAAAGTGTGGTTTGAAATGCAGGGAGAAAGAGGACAGTGAGCTATCTTGAAGCATCTACACAAAAGTACAATGACATTTAAGCCTGTCTCGGCCAGTGAGGAGATCCAGGCAGACTGGGGAATTAGACAAAATAGCCAGGGTTTCAGTGCAAGCTTTTATCTCATTCTTAGAGAAGGTGTTTGGAGACCTTGAATGAGAAAAAAGGGTAGCAAGATAAACAGAGCAGGCAGCTGAATCCCTCAAGATTTTAAAACAATGATCAAAGGAAAATGCAAATGAGGAACCTACCCCCAGAAAGTCAGAGGAAAAAGATTCATAGCTCAGTGGGAATCAGGTATTAGAAGAGGTATTTCAGCTCCTCCAGGGAATCCAGCCTGTCCCACACCCAGAAAGCATCTTTGTCCTGTAGGGAGAACACAGGCAAGGTTTAACAGATTGGCCAAGTTTCCTTCTGCCTGGATTATGGAAAATCCCAAGTGGTGGATGTAGGATGGCATGGAAAATATGCAAAAAGTAAGATATTATATGTAAAGGAAAAATTATTCTTGGCAAGGATGATCAAATGATGAAACAGGAGTCAAACTTCCCCAGTCTTCTCTCAGACTGGGGTCTGTGCTGCCACTGTGAATGTGAGGGATCCCACCAGCCACTGAGCAATGCATCTCCACTTCCAACAGAGCAAAAGAACCTCTATTCTCTTGCAAGCAGTCAGATATTTTTCATTTACATCCCAGCTCAAGACAAGTTTTACTGCTGGGTTTGGGTAGTGATGGGGAAAAGCAAGAAGGTTTCATATACTCAAGGTCTCTTTACAGACTTCATCCTGCCAGCCTCAGGAGTGTTTGGCCATAACGTGTTTAAGGGTAAGCCCTAGGTCATGAACCCTGTAGCCCTGACTCAGAGCAGAAGGTAGGAAAATAAAAATTAAAATAAACCCCAAAAATAAAAGTGGAAAAGAAAAATCACACACAGAATCACTAGGTTGGAAGAGACCTTCAAGATTATCAAGTCTGTCCCTAGCACCTCAACTAAACCATGGCACGGAGTGCCACATCCAGGCTTTTTTTAAACACATCCAGTGATGGTGACTCCACCACCTCCCCGGGCAGACAGTTCCAGCACTCTTCCAGTAATCCCATGACACTGGCTAGTCCTCAGCGACACCAGTGGCAACATCTGATTTCAAGCTGGTCATGCCTTGGTTATTGAAGCATGGCCAGGGTGCCTTACCTTGCAGCTGTCAGTCACTTAGGGCTAAATGCTCCAAACACATCACATCTGATCATTATTTCTTCAGAAGTACCTTGAGGTTTCCCTATAGGACAAAGAGTCTACAGAACTGAATACCATGTACACAAAATACACCGCCCCCTCCATCATCATAGTGAAATCTCCCATCTTTTTTCCCCCTTGACCCACATTTTTGTAGCAGAGAGAGTGCTTTTAAATGAAGGAAATAAAATGAGGAGCAGCTGTTTGATGGCTACTGAACAGCCTGGGATGGCAGTAGCAGCCCGAGCTGAGAAGGATAAATGGGCACATGCACATGAGGAGGTCAGAGGTGGCAAATAAATGCCATTTATCAGAGAGTTACAGAAATAAAGGAATGAATCACATTGCTCGCATCACTATAGATGAGGTATAAATAGAGTTAATCAGCACTGAAAGCATATTAACTCAAGGAGAATTATTCATGCACTGCAGGTGTTTTCCCAATCTCTGTCCATGGAAGTAATAAGTGGGAGAAGTAATTGGTGTCCAGCCCATCTCTAGCCAGCAGCTATTGCCCCTTCTGGACTGAATTAATCTTCTAAATTGCTATGCTGCTTTACAACACATATTTCAACATAATGATCTTTTACTTATTATTATTTTTGGTAGCTTGTGAGTTATAGAGATTGATAGCATCCTTTGCAAAAGAAATAATGAACCCAAGGGGAACTGATAATTCATTGAACTTTTGAACTGCCTCCGAGTCACCTCTCTGGGACTTGAAAATTATGATGTATTATTTATTCAGCCCTGACTGTGCCTCTCTCAGTGTGGTAGGAAGCTTTGGGAGAGTAATAACATCACAGGCTTGTACACTTTCCCTCAACACTTGCTAGACAGAGCCTGCTACTAATTTGCCTTTCAATAGGGGCTGTATTTTACCTTTGTAGCCACTTTTTAAAACTGCAATTTCTGTGCGTCGGTTTCAGTGCAGACTCAAGAGTCTCCCCACTATGGTCAGCTGAGCTGCTGCTCCCCAGCTGCGGCACAGGAGATGCTCCAGAGCCTTCACAGGGAGGTTCACAGGCGCTGCTCCCTGGGCCAGCACCACCTCTTCCCACAGACTTCAGCAATACAGGAACAGATCCCCGAATAAGTGGATGTACCTCCTCTGGGTCTCACGGGGAGGTTCACAGGCGCTGCTGTCCTCGCTGCTCCCTGGGCCAGCACCACCTCTTCCCACAGACTTCAGCAATACAGGAACAGATCCCCGAATAAGTGGATGTACCTCCTCTGGGTCCAGATCTCCCCCTGAAACGTGCTCAGCTCTGTAACCAGACTCAGAAAAGGGCTTAAACAGAGGCTTAACACAAACATGTGCTCACCTTCCTTGGGAGCTTAGAGCTCAAAGGATCATCCCTGGGCTATTCCAAGCCCCATTAATTTCCCAGTGAAGTTATGAGATGAAGACTTCAGTGGGTGCTGAGAAAGCAGCTTTCATCCACACCATCACTGCTGAGTTGTCTCACCCTCTCCTCCTCATCCTCCCTCCATGGTGTCAGGGAAGATGCCGGGTTTAGAAAGGGTGACAGGACCATCCCCAGCCCTTTAGCCCCTAAGGGAGCGTGGCCATGGCGATCGGGGTGGAGATGGAGCCTCTTTGCGAAGGCAAAGGCCCGTTTCTCTCAACACCTGAAGCACAGCAGCAGGAGGAAGAGGGGCGACCACCAGAGGCGTCCACCTGTGCCCCTTACGCCAGGTTTAGCCTTTGACGGCAAAGGTTACCTACAAAATCTCTCCCTGGGCTATTCACGTGTGTAAAGGCGTTGTTAACCCTTCGAGGGCCACCCTCAGCCGCGCAGGCCGTGCTGGGGCCGCGGTGTGAGGGTCCGGATCCTCCCCGCGCTGCCCGGGCGGGCTCGGGGCTCGGCGGCGGAGGAGAGGCCTTTGCTTTTCTCCTGGAGGCCTTTGCTTTTCTCCTGGCTCCCTCTCGTGGGCCTCCCGAGCAGCACAAGCCCGGCCCTGCCTCGGGAACGCCCGGGCCCCGCTGCCTCCCGGCCCTCCTGCAGCCCCGGGGGCACAGCCGGAGTTTGGGCTGCGGCCCCCGGCAGTAGTTTGGGTTTTCCAGGGGGTGTTGGCTTCACCGCTGTGTTCGTGTTCCCAGCAAGAGGGGTTTAATGCTCCTGCCTTCATGACTTAGCACTGGTTTTAATGACAGATGTGCTTTCTCCCTAGCAAAAAGATCGTTCATAATCGTCGCTTCTGTGCCCCTTGCTGCATTTCCTCAAGCTGAGGGCTGCAGTAGCTGGATGTGTTGCTGCAATTCCTTTCGTTGCTGCTACCCATGGGATTGCTTGTCCCTGTAGCATCCTCCGTCTACCCTGCAACCTGGTTTAAACCTTCATCTAAGTCTTCAGCTTGCAGCACTTTCAGAGAACTGTCACCTTCCTCCTTGTTCCCAGCCTGTCTGCAAGCTCCTCTGGCCCTTCTTCACCCCAGTTTTCACCTCCCTTTTCACCAGCCACGACCCTACGCCTGCTTGGCAGCCCTTTCCCCTCTCTTGCTTCTCTCTAGACACCTTCCAAACTGTTCTCTGCCAGGGCACTGTCAGCACTGCTGTCTGCTTCTGCCAGCTGACCTCTTCCTTTCACCCCTGTGAAGCCAAAACACCTGAAAATGTGCTCATCATCATTTTCTCCTCTCTTTTACTCTTTCCCCTCATGTTTCAGTCCCAGCTTTATCCCTTACTCCATAACTCATTTTGAGACACAAAGAGTGACAAGCCATGCCACCCAAAGCATGGATGAGGCTCAGGATGTCCCTGCAGCTCCAGGGCTGTGAATTAGGGTCTGATGCTCTGCTGCATGTGCTGCATGATCTAAGGCAGGTAACTGAACCTTCCCATGGCTTTCCTTCCCCTTTCATCTGTTCTCTGTATTTCAAACATCAGCTGCCCAGTGCAGGACAATTTCTTAATCTCTAAAGTGTTATATTCAAAGAAGTTCTGTTTTTATAAAATTGAAATCTAAGTCCTGATAAAATTTGAATCTAAGGCCTGATAACAACACGAATAATAATACAGCATATAGCACTTCTGAAACAGTTCTTTGCCAAATTGATATTGTGGAATTGAAGTGATGCTTTCTAGTCTTTTAAACACCCACAAGCCTGCAGCTGCCTCCAGGCCAATTTATTTCAATTCCACCTCATTTTCCTGTGAGATACTCCATGAGATTTAGTGACAGTATGTGACAAAGGAGCTGGAAAACGTTTTGGTGTAGAACAGCCACTGGGCCATCCAATATGCTTGATGTGCTTTATTCAGAGACATGTCAGTAGGTATTGAAAATTTATGGAGAATTATACCATTTGGTGATGTGTCTGCCTTTCCCTTCTCACTGGTTGGGTTCCTTTGGGCTTACTGGAGCATTCAGCAAGGAGGAGCATGCGCTGCCAATCGATCCAAGAGCTCCTCTGCCTCACGGCACAAAGACTGTAAGTGAAGTGGAAAGCACATGTTCTTTCTCTGTGAGAATCACTGTTTACTTGTCACTTTCTCAGAAAATTTTGCAAGGATTACATGTGTTAGAAATGTCTGAAGGCTTTGGAAAACAAAGCAAAGCTATTTTGAAATGGTATCATTCAGACTGGAGGGTTTCTCCATCATGATGGAATTTCACTACTAGATAGCAAGGTAGTCCACAGCTGACAGAGAAAATAAAGTTTAGTGTCCCTTTGGTCTGGGCATCCAGGTCTCAGTAACATCAACTGCACATGAGCTGTCCTGGTATCATTCAACATTTTGGGTTGGGACTGTTAAAGATCATCTAGCCCTAGCCCCTGCAATGAGCAGGGACAGCTTCAACTGGATCAGGCTGCTCAGAACCCTGTCCAACCTGACCTTGAATATTTCCAGGGACGGGGCATCTACCACCTTTCTGGGCTACCTGTTCCATTGTTTCACCAACCACTGTCAAAAAGGAGACAATACAAGGTGCTGGACAGAGGGCAGCATAGGCATGCCTTTCCAACACCCCAGTGAGCAATCAAGGATGCGCAGGAGGTAAGAGAGGTGAACAGAAAGACTCAGCTTTCTCTCACAGTCCCTCGGTGCTAGGCCTCTTTCTCCAGCAGATCCTTCCAAAGCACCACTGGCACCACGGAGGAGAGCTGACCTCAGGCAGCAGCAGCCACTGCCACTGCCCAGCCACTGCCATGTGCAAACCCTTTCCACTTGAGGCAGAGCTGGGATGCCTCCATCTCTCACGAGATGCCATCATGAGGTGGGAAAGAAGATGCTGCTCCTGCTGTCAGTGCCACCTGTGTGAGGCACGTTCTCAGTGCTGATGGCGTGGGGTCCAGCACAGAGCTGGCCATGTCAGGGGGCTCAGGCCACTACCTTAAAGCAGCAGCTCGGCTCCCATGGAGTCCAGCTGCCAGATTCCCACTGCAGTCTGCAGACACTGGATTTGACTCTTGCTGGAACAAATGCACTGAGGAACAGCCCCTTGCAAGGCCAGCAGCTGCCAAACCCCTTTCCTTGCCCTTTTCCTGACCATTCCCTCTCAGAGCCCTGAGTGGCTCAGACATAACAGAAGGTTTGTGTCATTTGTTTGCCGGCATTTTCCAGAGACAGCAGCTACTCATGTGGCTGCCACCTCCATCCTGGCAGCCTGCAAGCCCCTCCTGACACATTCTTTTATCAGAAGGTTAAATGCTGGTCATTGCAGTTAAAATTTGGGATGTGCTGCTAAATGAAGCAGCATGTGTTCTCTGTCTGCCACTCCCCATCTCCTTTGTCTTCAGTAGGAACTATTTTCTGCCCAGGAACAGCAATGAGGGGCTGGCTGTTGGTCTCACAGCTGGAGAAAGGCCTCTGCCTAGGCTGAGCTCTGCCTTTTGATTCCCTTGCTGTTGGATCTGTTTTTATTCCAGATGAGCAGATATTCTCTTGATGTATAATAGAAATGAGTGAACACATAGTTCTTACCTAGTATCAGTCTCTATGAATTCAGGTTTTTGATCAGCAGATGAAGGGGCAGACAGGAGGTGAAGAAGGGGACATCACAAGACCTATAAGGGTCCTGAGGAAGCCCACCAATCTTTTGCTGTTTCCATGGGAAGGGCAGGGATTTTGATTCTGCTCATCAAAGGTGAAGGCAAGTAAATGAAATTCATTCACTTCTAATTTGGGCAGTAGGTTTACTCATTCCCCACCAGGAGCCTGGAGCCCCAGGCAGGGCAAAGTGCTTACTTTTATTCACCACTCTAGTACTGATCCTGGTTCAAAGACAACTTACTTTTCATTTTTTCTCTTCATTTTTCAACTTAATATTACATAAAATGTCTGAACAAAGTCCTGTCTAGCCAGTACCCTGGAGAGGAAGCCAGCTGTACTTCAGGGAGACACAAGCACATGCTTTTCTTGCCCTGCAGCTGGGACTTTGTCTATGGCTGTGCACAGACCCCCTTGGTGGCATCTCTGAACTTACTGGGTGTGCATGCCACCTTCACTCCTTGCCCTGCAGCTGTGGGACTTTATCTATGGCTGTGCACTGAGACCCCCTTGGTGGCATCTCTGAACTTACTGGGTGTGCATGCCACCTTCACTGCACCTTGGGGGTCCCTGGGAGCTCCTTGGTGGGTCATGGGGGTGAAGTGCTGTGCAAACACTCCACAAGGGAAAGTCCCCTCCCGCCCCAGGTGCTTTGGGACAGCAGACTGCAGTATACAACAAAGCAGAAGGCACCAGAAAAACCATCCCCTTTGCTACCCATGGTTAAACTCCTCTCCATTCATCTTCTTCACCATAAAACCTCTGTTAGAAAATTTTGGAGATTACTTAAGAGAGACCTCTGCATTCAACAGGCAGATTTGGGAAGGGATTCCTAGTAGCTGCTAAAGGGGGAAAAGAAAAGTGTAACCACAAGCAGCAGGAGACCACAAATCAATATTGCCTACCCAGGGGAAGCAAAGTGGCCAGGGGGGACAAGGCAGGGTGAATGTATTCAAGACAGAGCCTGGGGTCTGGTTGGAGGAAGGCTTCTGAACCAAGAGGGAAAATGGCATGACCTTGGTGGGCCAGTCTTATGATACAACAAAAAAGTTACCTTTCCTTCCTTTTGAAACTTACTTTTTTTTAAAATTATTTGCAAGGGGGAAGTAGAGAAAGCAAACTGTTTTGGCCTACACCTGCAAGCTGCAAAGCTGAACCATTAAATCTATAAATGCAGATTACTTGGGGGAGCTGGTGGCTGCAAGCTCGGTGCCCTGCTCATCCCCACAGGCAGGCTTGTGCTCACACGTCAGCTTGCACGAAATCAGGAGTGGCATGGTGACCTGGTCTGCAGCAAACCTGAGTGCTGGAAGCTCTGACACTCCCCAGGGACTCAGGGCTGCTGACTTAGAGGAGCGTCTGCTGTTAGTCAGAATGGAGAAGTCCAGACACAGGCAGCAATGTGGCATCTTATTGCTCAATTAATTGATCTTGTTTGTTAACTCTCACAGAGGGAGAGAGATCCTGGAAGGACATAGCCTCTGACAGGCAGGGTGCAGCCAGAAGCCCTGCCAACACAATTCCTGCTGCTGCAGTTACAGCACAGGGCTGTGGTTAACATCCCCATCACGGTTAGAGGGCATGGTTATGGTCTTCTGCTGCAGCAAGCAGGATCTTCAGCACTAAATTTGGATTTAAGGGAGGGGAAAATGGCACTTTGGAAAGAGGGTTCTGGCTGGAAATGATGGAGAAATACTATCACAAGCTCCTGTCCCCTCCCTGGGCTGCTGCTGCTGGGGTGATTTATGAGCTGGTTTATGGACTGAGACATGCAGGAGTGATTGCCTATTCCTCTGCAGTGCAACACAGGCTGCAGCCAGCATCAGCAAAAGCACTGCTGTGCAGTCCCCACGGCTGGGAAGAGACAGGCCCCCGCTCCTGACCCCCAAGAGATCCACCCTGAGGGTCCCCTCCAGGATAACATCCAGGCCAGCAGGCACAGCAGTCATACCCTGGCTTCTCACAGCTAGTCAGGGCTTGAAAAATCATGCTCACAAGGCATCTGCAATATTCAAGGGGTCAGAACTGCTCCTTTATAAATCAAGTGCAGCTACTAGCTACATCTTCCCAATCAGAGTTCCCAGGGAAAAAAAAGCTTTTTGTCTGGAATTAATGTTTGAGAGTTTGCTTTATAGTTCTAAGTCAATATCTTTAAATGCTTTGCAAAAGAGCAATGGAAGAGAAAAGCTCTGCAAACTGGCCATGCATATTAAAAGCCTCATCCTTCAGCAGTCTAAAGCCAAGTAATAATCCACTCAGCTCTCACTTACTTCAATCTTCCATTGCTTTTAAAACAAAATCATCAGAATATTTGGAAGCATTAGACAGTCCAGTATCTCTGAACAGGTCACAACCTGCAAACTTTCCTAAGGGCCCGTGTGAGGCTGATGTGATCATTCCCCACCTCCTGTCACTGTGCAGGGCTGTGTGTTGGGATTGGAGCCTGTGTGGGCCAAGGACAGCTTATGGGATCAGATCAGTGGCATTTTGTTCTGGTCTTGCTTTGCCACAATAAACACAATCATTATCACCCTAGCACTATCACCCTAGCTATTTATTATTGTTATTTGATTTACAATTACTATTTGCATTATTACACGAGAGCTTCTTTCTATTCCAAGCAGCCACATTGGATCAGGAAGATATATTGGCAATTAGGCTGCCCATTTGAACCAACTCCCTTTGCCTAGCAATGGCAGTGCCAGTCCAGCTGCCTCCCTGCTGAAGACACCAGCAATTTCCTCAGCTGTGTGTTTCTTCACTTCACTTATCCAGTAAATGGATTTTCACCAGGAAGCCAAGGAACGGGTAGACTCCCTGAACCTGCTGCAGTTGCACAAATGTGAATGGACAGACACAGCAAAGCCACAACAAAAACCAGGGAGTTGTCTGGGACAGGTACAAGTCCCCAGGCAGGGGAGAGCTGGAGGAACAGAGATTTCTTCATCCTGGCTGTGTGCAGGGCTGAAAGGAGGGAGGGAGAGGGGAGAAGCTGGCTCAGGGCAGTGGGCTTTGGCTCAGAGCCCTGCTGCTCTAGGGGCAAGGGGAGAGGGCTCAGGTAAGATGTCACCATCCCTTGCTTGTCTCATTTCTTTGAAAGGGCAGCTGGTGATAGCACTTAGATGAACATTTGTCTGTAACTCCATCACTGGTTTCCATGGAAAATATTGTGTCACAGGGGAGTTTATGCATTCAAGGCAGGAAGAAGCTGAAGAACCAGAGAACCTGGGTAACAGGACTGGGAAAAGGCAGGTCAGGGGCTGTGCCTGTAACTCTGCCAGTGGGCTGTGCACATGGTCAGCGTGCTGTACACTCATACCCCAGGCTGCACGGCTGCCACAGACGAACAGGGTTTCCAGAAGCCTGCAATGACGGCCACGAGTTATTTTCATAAATCCTCACCCTTGCGAGGGTCTCTCCCCCAGATCACCCTGTGGGCTCAACAGGGTTTCCAGCAGCCTGTAATGACACGGCCACGAGTTATTTTCATAAATCCTCACCCTTGCGAGGGTCTCTCCCCCAGATCACCCTGTGGGCTCCCAGCACCTCCCTCGGGCTGCCCCGTGCCCGGCAGCCCGGCACGGCTCGGTCCCGGTCCCGTGTCACTAGAGGGCACTCGGGTTATTTTTTCCACGAAGCCTTGACTATTAACATTCATAACATGCGCCGCGCTCTAGGCGCGGGTTGGCAATATTCTCTTACGGCAGCAGAGGGTTTTTTCAGCTGTTTTGCAGGGAGCGGGAGCGATCACAAAGGCAGCTGCTGTTTTCCGAGGGGATGCCACAGGGGCTGCGGGCAGGGCCGGGAGTGGGAGCGCGTCCTGCCACACTGCCAAGGGGTGCTGGGGGAAAGATGGGTCCTGGGTGATGCTGGGGGAGAGATGGGTCCTGGACTGCGTCCTGCCACACTTTCAGGTGGTGCTGGGGGAAAGATGGGTCCTGGACCGCATCCTGCTGCACTCCCAGGTGGTGCTGGGCAAGAGATGGGTCCTGGACCGCATCCTGCTGCACTCCTAGGTGATGCTGGGCCCTGGCCCCAGAGGGTGTTCCATAAAGTGTGCACTCCCAGTCTTCCGGAGCTCCAAATAAAATGAGAGCACTGACACATCTGAAGCTAGATGCCCAGTGAAGGATGAACGGGCGTCGTGGCTTTTGTTTTCAGCCTCTGCAGCAGATTGCTAATGCAGCAGTGAATACACTTCTGTAGGGGCCTAGAAAGGATCCTTCAGAAAGAGGTGAGTGATGATCTGCCTGGACCAAGGGATTGCACTGCATTTCATGTTTGGATGGGCTTTTTTCCTCTATTTTGACCTGACACGAAGGCACCTGAAGTCCTGTCCTGACTCTGGTGTCCCCAGCAGAGCAGAGGACCCCGCCACAGCCCACACACGGGCATGGGGCACAGCTCCAGGGATCAAGGCTGCGAGAGAGGGCCATGGAGGTCCTGGGTTCCCCAGCTGATCAGATGCTCCCTGACACAGAGATACACAACCTGTGGCAAATTGGGTGCCTCTGCCACCCATGACTGGAAACAAAGCTTTTGCTTCCCAGTGGGTGCTGGAGCTGGCACACTGCTGTCACAGGAGGGTGGGGCTCACTGCGACCCTCCAGCCTTCCCCAGCAGCAAGCCACACGCCTCGCCTCTGATGAAGCACATTTCTCTCTCACAAACCACATCTCATTAACAGTAATTCTTTCTAAGCTGTAGCTGGCATTCAAATCGAAGTAGAGTATTTTCCTTTATTTACTGCCACTTTATTTGTGCTGGAGTAGCAGCTAGAGGCTCTGATTGGGACCCCCTCGTGCAAGACATAATGAAAAGATGGTCCCTGCCCCAAAGAGCTTCCGGTTTAATTACAGAATGAGCGACAACAGATGGATGCCCCATACAGACAGGGAGGAGCACAAGGTAACAGGGAGACAATTATGATTAGCTTAATAACCCATGGTCACAGTACAGCAGCTGCCTGCCATTGTCACTAATTGTCACTCCAATTGTTGCAAAACAACTCTTGCAGTTTAATCTCAAATTGTTCTCTGTCTGCTAGGGGGAGAAAACCCAGATATTTTCCAACACCTTGTGCCTCACCTCTCTACAAAACCGTCCCACCAACCTTGAGAAGGCAGGACATGTTGCCCCAGCACTGGTGCTTTTACAGGTCCCTTCCTGCCCCTCTTTGCTTCCCACATGGCCCTGAGACATGACATCTGTTTCTGTCCCCTCCACTCCTGTCCCTGCCCGGTCTTCCCATAAAATGGGTGGAGGAGTACAAAGAACAGCGCCAGCAGGAGTGCAGACAGAGCACCATGCACCCAGCTCACACAGGAGCGAGCAGCAGGAGGAAATCTTGCTGCTGGAGGTCTGGCACTCTCCAACCACAGCCTGAGGGTCTAGCCCACCTTTCCATTTTTCTCTGTCTTTCTCAGCACCGTGACTCAGCTACACACAACTCCTCGCTCCCAGCATCCCTCCTGTGCTCTAACACTGTGACTGTTGCAGTGTAAGACCAAACTGCTGCCCCTTTTGTGACTGAAGTAATCATCACAATTTAAGTGGTATTTAATTGAAAACTACTCCCCTCTGTATCTCTCTTGACTAGGTATTTTGTGTGTGTTTCTGTATATTTTCTTCTATGTGTTTTTGTGTCTGCTTCCGGATTTCGACTATCTGGATTCATATTTGAAACATTTCCAGGAATCTGGCTTGTCCATATCACACACAAATACACGTGCACATATTGCAGGACTTCTCCATGACCAAAGAGGAGGAGAAGTAGGGGGCACATCTGGTCACCCAGATTGGATTTCTGCTCTGACTGAGCCCTAGTCTAGCAGAGGGAGTCTCAGGAGACTGAGGCTGCTCCTAAGCCCAGGCCCCACCAGGCACAGCTGCCCTGCCTCCCCCATTTCTACAGCCACCAGCCATCGTCCTCCGTGTGCACAGGCACGAATTCTTGCAAGGTGAGCTGGCCATGAGGTGACTTGGATCATCCCATCTCCCTGTTCCACATCTGCACATCTTACCTCAGACCAGAAAAAACAGCCTATAGTGCCTGCTGGGTTACACCCTGGCCCTCAGGGATCTCCACTGGAGTGGGGTCATGAGCTCATGTGGCCATGCCAGCTCTCAGTAGTGTCTCCTAGGAAGGAGCAGAGCTGTGACCACTGTGTTACAGGGACCTCAACCCACGCTCTCTCCCTTCCAGGGGCTTGCTTTAAGCAAGCCTGTAAAAGCCATTTCAGGGTACTCTGTCCACTTTGTAGTGTTCTAAAAGAAAAATATGAGTTGCTTGAGCCTTCAAGTATCTCAGATCACTCTGTGTCCTTGAATTCTCACATCAGGTCAAGCGTGAATAAATTGTACTTGCTGCTTTCCTAGATATATTGCTTTTGTTGGAACAGCAAACTGACAGGTTTACTAGCAAGCTGAAGAAAATCTCTGAGGTTTGGTTTATATTTTTATCCTGAGCATTAATAACTTGTTATTTATTCCACTATTATTAAAAAAATATATTAAAATATGTGAAGATTTTATGGCAGCTCCTGCTGAGTCATTTCAAAGTAGAAAAACTCCTTCACTAAAAATTAGCCCATGACATTTGTTAGCTAGGTTATCTGGGGTTGCATTCCTTTCCTTTTCCTACCTGGTAACTATTGACATGACAAGTACAAGCAAGGTACAAGATAAAGGGTAAATGTAAATTTAAAATAAAGCCTTCTGTGTTGACAGGTGGGAACTGTGTTCCAATCAATCTGCTGCTACTGTTTTCCTTCTGTTGAAGTGGGTATAAGTCAGGGAAAAGGAAGATGCCACAGAATGTGGTGATGTGCTTGCTGCAGCCCAGGCTGCTGAATGAGGTATCTCAGGGCCTTAAAGACCATGAGAGTTGGAAATTATTTGCTGGCTCATATTTTGCACCATATGTCCCAGCAGTTGAAGTACCTGCAAAGTGTGCTTGAGCAATGATATGCTGCCAGGATGAAGGCTGGTGTTCCTCAGCCTTTCAGCAACTCTGCTGAGGGAAATGATGACAGAACCTGCAGAATCTGTTGGTTTTTCTTTCTGTTGGGAATGCTGGTTGAACTTGCCAGCCAGCCCAGCAAAAAAAGGTGAAAGGCACCAGAGGCAATAAAAGGCAAGTCAGTGTACAACTTGCAGAGTTCAAAAATACTTGAACCAACCCTGTCAGTGAGATGATATTCCACAAATTGCAGTCAGAAAAAAAAAAATAGCAGTCAAATAGAGCTGGGGGCAGGGGGGAACCCAACATAAACATGTATTAGGAAGAAAATATTGTTATTTCTGAAGGATGCAGTAATCTATTTGAGACAGGTCTTGGTAAATCAGTGCTTCAGTGCCTTATTTGCAATGATGAGACAGATGATGTGAAATGATAAGAAGTCTTGCATAACTAATTCACTGCAATATTTCAGAGCTGTTAGTGGGATGATAGCAAGAGAAAATAGAGAAGACATTTGTGCCAAGATTTTTAAAAGCACTTCATAAAGAGAAAAGTTAAAGATTAATTGACTACTGGCTGTGGTATGATAATGCAGTAAAGCATTGAGTTAGACAGACAACTGGCTTAAAAGCAGCTTATGATGGGAGGCTAGGACTTGAGCACCAAAAAGCATTTGATTTTAAGACTTTAATTATCAGTAATGTCTTGTATTTTTAAATGGCTAGGTTGGGATATTGAAATATTAGTTACAAAATTTTCAGGTTAAGACAACAGTCGGATTTAATAAGCAGAAAGGGAGCTGGTATGTGTGCAATACAGCTCTGCTCTGAAAGGTGACTGTGAAAATGACATACTGGAATTTTTTTAACATGGCTATATTTCAGGGAAAAGCAAATGATTGTTTCATAACCACCTGCTCCGCAAACTGAACAGGAGATCCTTGAACGTCAGTAGGAATATTTGGAATATTTGCAGAGTTGGGTGCTTCTCAAAGTGAATCAGGGCATTGGTCTCTGACCTGAAGCCAATAAAGGAGAGATGGGTTTTAAAGTTGATGACTAATGTAAAACAATACATCAGGGAGACGTGCCAAGTTGCAAAGAGCACTGTCATGCAATACACAGCCAAGTATTTCTCAGTCCTATTCAGAAAAGTTTTGAGCTCATCAGTGTTGTGTGTCACTGCAATAAAACTGGGAGAAATAATGCTGTTGCTGGGGGTACAGAATGCAGAATCTGTGCCATGTGGCCTGTGGTAGGTGCATTTTGATGAGACTACAGCACAAACCAAATGCAGTAGTTCCACAAATGCTGGTTTAGGACTTGTGTTAAATCTCATGAGCTATGATAGGTTTCAATTCTGCTTTTCCATTTAAGGAATCTTTAAGATGAAGTAAACATGTGCTTCATATAGGGGAGGCTGCTCAGGAATTCAGCTGCTCTGGGTAGTGTGGTTTTGTCTGGGTAGTGTTTGGGGCTGAGTGACAAGTGTTGAGAGACAAAGAAACTCACAGGCCATCCAGAAACAGACAGAAGAAGATATATTAATAGCATAGCCTCAGCAGTCAGGAAGAGAATACCTGCCTTGTGTGTCCCTGTGTCTGTCTGTCCAGCCTGAATGCAGAGAGATGCTCATTTGGATCAGGGCACTGACTGAAAGGCCTTCAGGGATGTCAGCAGCAGCACTGACTCGGACTATCTTGAGTCCTGTGTTTGGGAAGGCCTGGCTAGCTCCCTGGCATGAGGGGTCTGACTCTCTTGAGCATCACAGTTACATTTTACAAGCCTTAAAGAGCAGCTTCTGACATTCCCACATTCTTGTTTTCCTTCCTTCTCCAAACTGGGCATGCAATTCAGGTCACAGTCAACCCTTCTATTATTGTTTCAATCCCCCAAGCCACTAAAAATAGCTTGTAAAGGCTTTCATGTTATCTCTACCACCCATTTTTCAGTAATTCTGCAGGAACACTGCGCCCTGCTCCCTTGCTGAGCCTGAGCCTTCCAAGTAAATGTCTTTTGCATCTTTTCTTTTTTCTTTTTTTTTTTTTTTCAAAATCCTGCTGCAAACAGCTCAGCTATCTGGAAAATGGCCACTTACTCTTCACCTTTGCCCACTTCTCTGTTAAGAACCTCATTAAAGTGTTCCTCTGCCTTCCTGCAGTTGAATTCTTTAGAACTAAAAGCTTCCATTTTTCTTCTTTATCAGACTCACTCCCACTTCCTATCTTCCCTTCACTGCCACTTTTGTAAAATGCTCACATGCTGTTAGGACTCCTACTCTGCCCCATCATGTCCAGAAAGCCACAAAAGAAATATCTTTTGCTTCATCCTGTCAGCTTTTTGTACCCACTTTCAGCAATATCACATGGCTCTGCAAGAGGTTGAGCTGGATTTTGAATGCAAACAATCAGTCACACAGCACATTAATCCTCAGATGCTTTTGTGTCATCCTCCCCATGTTGGGTGTATCTTGTAGAGACCAGGCTCTTTCACAACTCTCATACAGCACTCTATCAAACCCTCAAATTCTTAGCATTTCTGTGATGTCCCTTTCTAGATTTGTGTTTCTCAAAGCCTCTGGGGTATTTCTATGGCTGTTCTGCATCTACTTCTTCATCATGCAGGTATTTATGCTATCAGCATTCTTACGAGTCGCAGTCAGAACTGCTCAGGAGCCTGGTGTTCCGGGTTTCTGATTTCCTTAGCAACTGTCTCCTGGTTATGTGTCTGGTGCTCTCCCTGCACCAGCACCTATGGAACCTGATTTCTACCAAATTTGGCAAAAGCATAGAAATGGCAAGGATATTGTCATCCTGCAAGTTCTGTGTAAATGGGTGATTTAAGAGAGGAGGGTGAGAAGCTGAACTTTTACCCTCCCAGAGAGAAAGGCAAGACTGCCTCCAGGCCTTACCTATTGGGTCTGGCAACCAGCACAGCCAGAATCTTGTGGCACTCTGTTGAGAGCCCACAGGAGGTAGGTGAGAAACAGAAAGGGAACTGGAAATATTGACATGAATCAGAAGGAAGTGGTAAATAAACACTTTGGCATACTACAGGGCTGGAGGACAGAGGCATGGGAAGCATGGGTGGGAAAGGCAGGTACAATTCTGAGTGCTGGACACAGAGCAGTTCTGGGATGCTGCTATGGAAACGACACAGAAAATGAGTAGAAGAGTGATCGTTAGTGCACAGGGCACAGATGCACTGGAAAAAGGTTCCTTAGTTCTGTAGCTCGTGAGCACTCTCCATCCTGGGTCACTACTGACAAATGCAATGACAAGATAAACAGTGACCTGATCTCTGAAGCTCTGCATCATATCTCTAGGTGTGGCACATTCAGCAGATCTCATCCCTTGGAACTATTCACAGCCCCAGGACTCTCAACATGTGATTGGTTTCTTCCTCTGTTTTAGCACTTAGTTCTCTTGTGCATTTCTTTTGACAGCTTGAGAAAACCAGCATGTATCTGGGCAGTTCTTCATGGACTGGTCCTGTCTTTTCATTATTCACTTCTGCAGTGACTACTGACAAAGCAGATACCATGCTCCCTTTTTATCCTGAAACAGCAAATTTATTCACTGAGGGCTTCGAAACTGGTGACTGCTAATAACCCAGGCTCATCATAATACATGCTCACACTGCATATCCAGCTGGCTTGCTTCTGCTACAAAACAGTGGCTTTGCTCATTTTTAAATGAGAGTGTTCCATCTCTCTCAGCTTTTGTATGGCTGTGATACTCCTCTGGTTGCAATCTTGTATTTTGGGGGGTGGCCTAACTGCATAGGATCAAAACATTCCACATTCCAAGATCCACTTGAATGTATTGTTGTTAGGTGATTTCCCAATGTGTATTTGAGCTTCATACAAATCAGGACTTTTATAGGAGAAATGTTCAGCATATGCTCAACCTGCACTCTAAAGAACCAGGCTTCTTCACCTGAGCCTTCTCATTCAGCCTGATGAGGAAAGGAACCTGCAGACAAGAACTACTGAAGGATTAGCTGTGTGCCCATGGGAATATAGAAGTCCTTCTGCAGGGTCATACACTAGCTGGAAAGGGCCATTAAAACACCATTAGAGCTCATACTTTGCGCTGAATGAGCCCCACAGCCCTGCCTCGGGGTAGTGAAAATGGAGCAAACCTTCACTGGAGCCTCAGGAGCTTTCTCAAGGGGAAAGACAGCAGGCAGAAGGAGGTGCAGGCAGAACAGGACAAGCTGTAAACTTGCAGTGCATCTGGCTCTAACCTGAGCTGCAGCCTGGTGGCTGCATGCCAACTGCATTAAAATCACAGAAGGATGGAGGCTGAAAAAGATCTTTCAGTTCATCAAGCCCAGCTGTAGACCTCACACTGCCATGTCCACCAGCAATGCCATGGCCTATCCCACACAGACAGGAAGCTACTCACAGCTAGGAGGGAGATGGCCACTCTGACCAGGCTGTGTCCCACCAGCCAGGCACCTTAGATACATGAGCCTGCCTAATTGCCATCAGGGACAAAATCCTGGAATAGCTGTCCACCCAGGGCTCAGGGTGGCTCAGACCTTGGGCTGCTCCCCAAATTCCCGTGTGTGCCTCCAGCCAGTGCTATCCTTGTGCTTTGCTAGGACCCCACAACAGGAGCTGCACACCACCCTGCTCAGTGGTGGCTGCTCCTGGAGGAGGTTTTCACACTAGTAACACACCAGATGTTTTTGGGGCAAGATGGATGGGTGGACATGACTAGTGAGGACCTGGAAAGGTAAATCCATCAGTTAGCTTAGTGCACCCTTTGTCACATTCAGAGAGACCCTGTCAGCCCTGCAGGTTCAGCGTCTCTGCAGGTTCCCTAACTGTGAGGCCTGGCTGATATCACCTCCCTTCTGCCCAAAGCCCATTTGCCCCAGGAAGAAGGCAATTACATAAATCAGCAATGCTTCCCTGTGGCACAGCAGGCCAAAGGTATCCTGGAGGTGATCCCCTCTGCTCAGCCCTGGTGAGTCCCAGCTGGAGCATTGTGTCTAGCTCTGGGCTCCCCAGGACAAGGCTGACATGGACACAGTGGAGAGAGTCCAGGGAGGGAACACTATGACAATTAAGAGACTGGACCATCCCTCTTATGGGGAAAGGCTGAGAGCCTGTTCAACCTGGAAAAGAGAATGCTCAAGGGGATCTTAGCAATGTGTAACAAAATAAATACCTGAAGTGAGAGTGTAAAGAGAATGGAGCCAGACTGTTTTCAGTGGTGCCACTGACAGGACGAGGCAGTGGGCAGTGGGAAACATGGGACTTTCTATCTGAACATCCAGAAACACTTTTTCTCCCTGAGGGTGACTGAGAACTGGCACAGGTTGCCCAGAGAGATTGAGGAGTCTCCACCCCTGGAAATATTCTCTCATCCCTTATAGATACTGCCCTGGGGCTCTAGGTAGCCCTGCTTGAGCAGGAGGAGTGGGATCAGATGACCTCCAGAGGTCCCTTCCAACCCCAGCCACTCTGTGATTCTGTAACAGAAACAGTGAAGAGCATGTGTAACACCTGGACTTTTAAAAAAGGTGACTTCAACTTTCTACTATGACAATGAGTGATTACATTTGGAAGCTGTCCCTGAGATTCTGCTTGAGCTGAAGCTTGCTGTGAGTACTTTGCATTTACTGGTAGAAACTACACCCAGGTGGATGGTTCAGAGACCAAATGTATTTAAATTAGGCATGTGGATTTGCATCTTAATCGTGTTATCATGATTAAGTAGTACCTCAGCGTTACCTGAGGCAACCATAGACTACACACCTAAACGAAACCTGAAATAGTCAAAGCCCTTCTGCTTTACATATGTCAGTGCAGATTTTCACATCTGCAGGGCAAATCATAGATTGGCAAGCAGCATTTTAATGATTGAAAGAGACAGCCTTGTCCAGGACAGGCCCCAATTAACTTCAGTAACGATGAATGCTTTGAAATAATGTATCCTGTTCCTGGACCATCACAAAATTAAATGTAGGCCTTGTCCTACTCCTAACATAATCAATAACAAAACCTCAGGATCAGATGGACATCAGTGGATTTCAATGAAGTTATGACTGATTCTATCAGCCCTGGGGAGTTTAGTTATTGACAGAGTGAGTCTGTGCAATTTGCTATTGACTCCAATGAAGTCATGGCAATTTACTGTAGCTGAGGATCTACCACCCCCCACCTCCTGCTTAACAGCAAGAACAAAAGCACTACCCATTTAGAATGGGAATAGAATAGAATAGAATAGAATAGAATAGAATAGAATAGAATAGAATAGAATAGAATAGAATAGAATAGAATAGAATAGAATAGAATAGAATAGAATAGAATAGAATAGAATAGGTTTGTTATTGTGATCATGCAGTCCAAGCCCTTTCCAGTGTTTGACCACCCTCTCAGTAAAGAATGCTTCCCAATGTCCAGTTTCAACCTCCCTGATGGAGCTTTGAACCATGTGTTATGTCACTGGATCTCAAAGAGAAGAGACCAGCATCTCCCTCTGCACTTCCCCTTCTCAGGAAGCTGTGGAAAGCAATGAGATCACCCCACAGCCTCCTTTTCTGCAAACTAGACAGGTCCAAAGTTCTTAGCCACTCCTCACAGCACATTCCTTCCAGCCCTTTCAACAGCTTTGTTGCACTCCTCTGGATGCATTCAAGGTCCTCACACCCTCCTTAAATTGTGGGGACCAGGATGGCACACAATATTCAAGAAGATCCTCTCAGAAAGAGATATCTCAACTTCATGCTCTTCTGCATTGCCTAGCCTGAGCTCTTCAGCCTGTGACAATGGCCATTTCAGTTTTAGAAAAGTCCCCATTTCTCCATCAGAGCTAAGACTCCGAACAAGTGACAACCACAGCAGCTGCCTCCTCATACATCTACCTCATACATCTTATGTCAGAGGAGCAGCTCTCAAACCCCAGGCTCCTTGGGGAATCCTTCCTTGCTATTTCTCCCACGGTGTTTGCTGGTCAGAAGACCTCCTCACGTGGGACTAGGGACTCCTAGCACCATGTGGTAATCACTGCCTGGTCTTTTACCTCTGAAAATAGGGCTTTGATCAGAGATTTGTGATGCCATTAAATGGAGTTTTGACACTGTCACACACCAGCAGATGCAGCCTCTACCCCCATGTTAGTGGGAATTGCACCCACACCTGCAACATGGTGTTTGGTCTTGTCTGGGAAGCTGAAATCCCAACTGAAGCAGCTCATCACAGATGGAATTTTCAGAGCTTCACTAAAATGTGGGGAACATTTCAACACTATATGGAGAAAGCTAAAAGATTAAAGAGCTGAGGCTGCAGATAACTTTATATTTCCAGGAGTGGTTGAGGGCTGGTAATTACAGAGCTGGCTGGAGACCTGTGTGGGACCAGCAGCTGTCCTCTCCTTCTTCACTGCAGCTGGAGAGCCAGCCTTGCTGCTACTCCTTCTGAAGTCAGGTGAATGCCCTACTAGGGGCATTGCCAGTCACCATACAGCCCCCATCCCCAAATCAGCTGATGCATGTCCAGCTCTTCAGAATCCTCCCTGGCTTTTTGTCTGCCCTTCCCCTTGATTCCTCCACAGACTTCTGAAAAGTCCAGGTGTGTGCCACTGGAGGATGAGTAACTCATCACTCTTCTCAAAAAGAAGGGGATCAGCATGGGGAATGACAGAGAGCCAGCCCTCAGCAGGGAGGTGGGAAGTGAGCAGATCAAATATTTCTGGTGGGTGGTGGGCTGGCGGTGTCTGGGAGCAGGGGAGCCAGGCAGGGGTAGCATTCACCTTTGCCTGCAGTGCTGTGAAGTCCAGGTCTCTTCTGAAGTGCTGTCAACGTTGTTACAAATCTTTGTAATTGCTAACATGTGAGATGAGACAGAGGCCTTTGGCACAGCTCCGTGCTGTGGAGGGGTAACTGCAGATCCACACTGAGTGCCTCTGGATGTGCAATGGTGCAGTCAAGATCAGCCTGAAGCTCGGCTGAAATCTTTATTCAGAGCAAATGAATAGGAGCAAAATGTCTTCTTTGCACATTGTCAGAACAATCACTTTGGTTTTGGAAGAGGTTTTATCGAACAGAAAAGTGAGAATTATCAGGAGCAGTCTTTCAGGATATTTGATGCTGATGCTGGTACAGTTATTTTTTCACTGTCCCAGGATACTGTGAATTTAAGCCATTTTGGTCCTACCTGTGCCTCTCTGAACAGTGCTCAGAAATTTATAATAAAGCCAATCCCATCAGCTGGGAATGGCTTGCCAGGTCACCATTACTGAAGGAGTAAAAGCATTTTTCTGCACTGTGTCTCCTGCTGCTTTTAGGGCAGTGTACAACTGCATTTTTCCTGCATGCTATTTAGGTTCTGCCTGCATCTTAGAAAGAGATTGGAATATTTTCTGATTTCAACTTCTCATTACCACAAAATTATTATCTATGGATTGTTCATTGTGGAGAGGGAACCAGGGAAGAGAGTACAATAGAACTTGCTCTTTATTTTGATTACACATTTTCTGAAAATCAAAGAGCACTTTGTCAGAGAAGAATGAAGTATGTATTAAAGTAACATTACTTAAAATGCAAAAATATTTCATTCAAAGCAGATTAGTTCTATTCCTTTTAGAGAGACTTAGTTGTGCTTATCTCCATGGGAACACTACTATTAAAGTCAGTGACAGATTTTTAAAGGTTCAAGAGAGAAGATGGAAGAAGTTTTATTTTTCATCTCCTATCATTCCTCTCAAGACATAAAAAAATTAATAAAATGCAGTATTAATTTAAAATGTGGTATGAGTAACACTGCTACTCTTAGCAACCCAGGAGAACTACAGATTAGTTAAGAAACATATTTCCTATATATTTATTGCACATATCACCTAAAACTCCCCTTATTCTCTACAATGAACAGTACAACTGTCAGCTTGGCTGAACCACGGTGCCAGAGCATCTAGCAAAAAACAAAAAAGCCCACAAAACAAAATCAGATAATCTTAGTCTAGCGTCAACCCAGGCGCAAAAAATTGCCTCCAGCAACGATGCTTTTCACACTTTGTACAAAGATTGATCTGACCAAGTCTGGCAGATGTGAAGTTGCAGTAACAAACACTCTTAAATGACAAAATGGCAGCTGTACAAAGAGCAAGACATGGTGCTGTGACTTGCAAGACATCATAATGGTTGAGAAGTATTAGGGGGTTTTAACATCATCTCTGTGCCACTGCGTCCACCTTCCTGGGAGATCCAGGAAGAACTATGAGCCTAAGGAGGGTTTTTTGTTTTGTTTTGTCACTCTTTCAAACTGCCATGTGCCTAAACAGATTGGACCATTGAGCCAGTGTTTTCCTTAGGATAGCGTGGACTTGAAATCAGAACTGAAATAAAAATGAGCTGTTGTGTTGCCTAAACGTGGTGATGACATTCTGCTCCAGATGTCCATGACAATGACCTCATCTAAACCCATAGTTCTCTACACTTCAGTCTTTTTCAGACAAATGCTGGGAGGGGGAAAAAAACCAAGAAAGAAAAGAACAAGTGATCTCATAATGATTTTGATGAAAGCAGCTGCCCACTTCAGTTAATGCTGCACTCAAAGCATGAATGGAATGGGAAGCTTTTTAATTTGATGGGATCCATTTCAGGCTCCTCAAATGCAACTGCCCATGAGGGGGAAATGTAGATTAGTAAAACCAATGGCTTCCTGAAACACCAGCAGACAGGCAAGATTCCTTCTTTCAGGTGAACTTACATGGGCATAAATTATTGAGTAAGACAACTGGATGAGCATGAAAAAATAGATAAAATGATGTGTTTGGGAACCTGCTGCAGCTAGACTGGGGGAAGTGAGGGGTTATGCTTATTAAGGCACTCTGCTCCTTAAGTCCTGCAAAGCAAACCAGTCAGAAGAGACAGTGTCCCTAAAAGTCTCTACTAATACACCTAATACATTTTTGCTTCTTTGTTTTTTGTTCTCTTTAAGGAAGCATGCAGCAAGTACAAAATCTTTTCACATCCTAGTTTGCTTCACCTTCAGTCAAAATGTTGGGTTGTACCATCACTAAAATCTAGATGTTTACAAGAGCAAAACAGAAGCACTGCCAACAAATGCACCCAATGGCAGAACACACTTAACAGGAGGTAACTTGCCAAGCAGCTTTGTTGCTCTCCTCTTTTTTCTTTTTTTTTTTCTTTTCTAATTTATGTTATGGGAAAGCATTTTAGTAAGAACTGGAAATTACCAGACTCTCAGCCTTTCCCAGCACTTTCCTGTGAACAACTGCCCGTTCTTTCCTCCCACTTCACTCATCATCATGTGCAAAGGGAAGAGCATTAGTGCAACTCCCTTGCTCAGATATTGCATTACCAGAGCTGAAGCAGACAGAGCTCCCTACAAGCTGAAGCACAGTTCTAGCACTCACCAACAAAGGGGCAGAGACTTTGTCTTCTCTGAGAAATTTCCTATGTACTTGACATGGTGGCTAACAAACCAGTGGTGACTTTGCTGTTGTTTTTAATATTGACTGCATTAGCTCAATGTTCAGGCTTACACGGTGCAATGTCATCAAAGACAGCCCCCACTGATAGATTATTTTGGCTCCCAGTATAGATGACAGCTGTATATTTACACTGTGTTTGGCAAGAAAGGATTTTTTAGGATATTGCCAAATACAAACAGAGCTGGAAAGGTGACAGTTTCCTAAAAAATAATTCCAGGAAGGAAAGTCATGATAACAACAAGATACAGAGCAGTCGTGTGACTTTTAGACATGCTTAACTCTTTTTTATATTCTACTTTGGAACTCATTACTATGAGCTTTCTCTGATTTCAATTTAATTATCTTCTGCATTCTAGATCCTTAGAATACTCCTCCTTTGCTGCACATTAGTAATTTTCTCTGTCAGTTAAAAATTTTATCTAATTTCCTTAATGAATAGAATATACTTAGGTCTTCTAGCTAGGTTTTGTAGCTATTTAGACTCCCTTTTGTTTAATACTATAAAAACAATTTAGGCAAAAAACAAAATATTGCAACTTGATGCTTTTTTCTCTTTTTCTAGAATTATCTGTTTGAATGTAACAAAGGAGATGGTTGCGACGTCTTCACTTTTTATTTTTAGCATGGTGTTTCCCTTGTTAATGAGCTATGCTTGCAATTTCTGTCCATACTCTGTATTTCTTCATTTTCCTTAATTCCAAAATGATCTGTGGGTGGATTTTCCTGAAGTCATAAAGCAGTGACACAGCTATTTCCTGCTGCCATCAAAATTCTGTAACAGAATTTCTCCCTCTACAAGTTACTTGGAGTACAGCCATTAAAAAAAAACAAAACAAAAAAACCAACAAACAAAACCCAAAACAACCAAACCAAACAAACACCCAAAAAATTTTAAAAATAAACCAAAAACCCACCCCAACCTAAGCTGATTGAGTTTATTGGATTCATAAAAACTTTTCAATAGCCACATGGACTTTGTGCCTTCAGTTCTGCAGATCTACAATGATTCCAAATAAGTGAGAAAACTGAGAACCTGTTCACTTGCCAAAAAAAAACCCAGAAAAAAACCTAAACAAACAAACAAAAAAACCCCTAAAATTTAAAATCAGATCTGTTCCAGAAAAAAGGGCTGTATTTTTCCACTTAAATACGCCATAGGAAAAAGGAACTGGTAAGATGGATCATTTAGTTCATTTTAGCCAGATCACATTTATTTTTAGCCTATGGAATTGGCACAGATGAGTAACAGAAGCAGAATACCTTCAGCTACATTTCCAAGTTTACATACAATTCCTAGTAGGAATACCAAATGTCACCTTTTAGCTCAGTTTAGACTTTTTTCATAGATGAAATCCTCGCTGCGAAAACCCAGACTTACTTACAACACAGACAGCTTTTAACTCTTTGCAAGGGTTTTTTAAAACAAAATTCCAACTAATTCTGGAATACCTACAGTACGGCTCATGAATAATCCTGCACGTGCTGCTCGGATGCGCTAAAGCTCCCATAGCTGTTAAAGCCGGATTCAATGTCATCTGTCACCCATCTGTCGTCCTCCCAGCACCGGACCCGGCTCTTCCCTGCTACTGGCGCAAGTCAGGAGTAGCTCCCGAAATCCCTGAATTCTGCTAATGCAAAACAGACTGAGGAGACTGGGAACAACAGAGCGATTGGTAGGTAGAGATGGCTATTTCTTCACCAGCTGCAATCTCCTTTATCTCTTCCTCGCTGGAGGAGGTGATGATAATCATCACCTGCAGGGACAGATAAGAAGGGCAAAGACAGATATTGTAACAGCATCTTTAGACCTCTGTTCTCGCTGGCCATCACTGATCAACTGCGCGAAAATTACTCTCCAAAGTGGTAATAAGCTGAAAATGTTAGGCTCTCCTTTTAAATAAAGCAACGGCACCAGAAAACAATTGTGATTGTTAAAATACCAAGGCTCCTCTAAAGGAATGTATCTGTGATATGACACAGTATGAGGTCAGATGAAGCAACTGTAACCAAGGAGGAACACCTCGAGAGAACAATGAAAACCTCGAGATCTGCTGCAAAATATTTTTTTTTTCAAGTGGATGTTTGCAGAAGGAATTACAAAGAGATAGAAGTTATTCAGGAAAAACAAAACTATTTTAGTCTACTGTGGGTTTTCTTTGTTTTAAAATTATAGGTTCTCTGTGTGATTCATAGGATCTTCTATCAACTTGCATTTTTTAGAATTAACAGGTCGCAACAGGCCTGTATCTTCTTGACCCAGGTACTAGGTCCAAATGCACAGGACGGTATTATCATGAACTGAATAGCTTTCAAATGTAACAGATATCTGCTGTCAGAGAGATATCAAACATCTGAGGGCCAAGGGATCCTAGAAACAGGTATTTCTGTGTCCCGTGGCCTGCTCCACAGTAAATATCCCCTCGCCCTGCCTGGGTGTGCTCCGGCCCTTGGGAAAGGGCAGCTCCTGCTCGGGTTTGGCCCTGGAGGTGACAGAGAGGCCGGTTCAGGGCTTTCAGCAGGGACTGACATGTCACGTCCGACCGTGAGCAGAGGCCAGGCCGGCTCTGCTGCCCGAGGCAGGCTGTTCCCAGCAGACACGGCCGCCTCCTCTCCGCTGCCATGCTTTTGAACGCACAGCGCTTCATCTGCCTGCCGGGGCAGCCAGGCGAGGGAGCAGCATCCTTGCCAGCTCAGCTTTGCATCAGGACCTGACCGGCTGCATTCCTGCAGGAGCAAACTCCCAGCCCAAGCTACTCAGCATCTTGCCTTGAGGTGCTGCAGCTTCCAGAGGGAACAGTTCTCAGAATAAGCTGTGATGGGAAAAAAAGCAGTGCTGGGGAAAGGTTTGAGTGCCTTACCCTGCTCCTTCAAGGGACCAAGGGCAGCAGCTGTGAACACACAGGGCTCTTTTTGCCCAGGCTAGCTGCTGCTGGGAAATAAAGTCCTGTCACTAGGGAGGTTCTAAAAGGCATAAAAAGCCTTCCAGACACCATGTCCTGCTGCAAAGCCGTGCCTACCCTGCCAGCCCCATTGAGGCAAGTCACAGAGCAGGGAGTCGTGACCAGGGCTGGGAAAGAGAAGGCCCCACTCCAGCTGTGATGGGAAAATTCTCCCAATGGCCACAGCACCCAGTGAAGACCCGTGGGGATGGTGGCCCTGGGATCACCACATCCTTCATGGGAACCCATGGCCTGGCACGGCCAGGTGCAGGGCTGGCTGGCTCGGGCAGGAGCTGGGTGGCTCGGGCAGTCCCCAGGGCATCTGCCTGACCAGTTGGGAGGGGGCTTTGCCCTGGAGCCCTGTCGGGATGGCACAGGCCAGGGCACACACACTGGACACACACGTTGTCCATGAAATGGGAATCATTATCTGGTGAATCATTATCAGAACTGCACACTCGAGAGAGACATTGATTATTTATTCCAGCGTTGTGCAAGCCTGGGTGCTCAGTGGTATTGCACAAATCAAGCACAAGCCACTGGAGTTTCTGCACCTTTATTCATAAACAGAAATTCAGAGTTAGCAACTTCCCAAGCTCAGCCCCTCTACTAGGATTGGTTATTTCCATACAAGTTACATAACCCCAGCTAACTTCTACACATGCTCAGAGAAAGGGTCTTCATCTGGGCAGGGGTCTTTCTGACCTGTAGGTGTGATCTTTAGTATTACACTTAAGATGGCTCAGCAATAGGATACTTGGACCTTGAGCATTTTGCCCAAGTTGGCAATGGAGCCCCTGGAGCAGCTCCAGTGGAAAACAGGAAGGATAACTGGGGGACTGGAGCCTCTCTCTTCTGAGGAAAGGCTGAGGGAGCAGGTCCTGTTCAGCCTCGAGAAAACACAGCTGAGAGGGGACCCCGTCAATGTCTACAGGTATCTGAAGGGAGGGTGGCAAGAGGATGGAACCAGGCTCTTCTCAGTGGTGCCGAGCCATAGAAAAGAGGCAATGGGCAGGAACTGATGCACAGAAGTTCCACCCGAACATGAGGAAGAACTTCACAGTGCAGAGACCACACACGGGCACTGGCTGCCCGGAGAGGGTGTGGAGTCTCCCTCCCTGGAGATATCAAAGAACTATCTGGATGCCATCCTGTGCCACGTGCTCTGGGATGACCCTGCTCCAGCAGGGAGGTTGGACAAGGCCCCGTTGTGGTCCCGGACCCTTTCCGAGAGCCTGTGGCAGACACCAGCACGGCCATGGGCTGCCCGCCCGGAGCCCCTCAGTGCCAGCGGGTCTGTGCGTGAGGGACGCTGCCTGGCCCTCTGACTAGGGCTCCTCTCTCGTGCTTGAAGGCACACGCTGATGTGACACCAAAGAACCTCCTGACTGGGATAACACACAGACAGACACACAGAGACACGAAAGTGCCGACGCGGACGCGCAGCCCACGCCGCCCCTTGCGCCCTCCGTGGCGAATCTGCCGCTACGGGGCGCCGCCCGGCCCAATCTTCCGGCGCGGCTTCGCGCGGCCCTGCCCACGTCGGAGCGCGCGGGCGCCGCGCGGTGGGCGTGGCCGGAGGCGCTCCGAGGGCCGCGCCGGGCCCGGGGAGGAGGAGCGGCATCGGCAGCGGGATCGGCCCTTCCCCGCCGCCGGGGCGAGGCCGCAGCGGAGCGGGGCGGGGGGTGGCCGGGTCCGGCCCATGGACCGTCCGTGCCCGGCGCGGAGCCCGTGGAAGGAGCCGCTCGGCCGCGGGAGGCGGCGCGGAGCGGCTGAGAGCGGCTGAGCCCCGGGGCCTTCGCTTCGCCCCGTCCCGTCCGCGCCCCGCGCCCGCCGCCCGAGCGGCACCATGTCGGCCAAGGTGCGGCTGAAGCGGCTGGAGCAGCTGGTGCTGGACGGGCCGCAGCGGCACGACAGCGTGCTGAGCGTGGAGACCCTGCTCGACCTCCTGGTCGGCGTCTACGCCGAGTGCAGCCGCGACTCGCCGCTCCGCCGCGACCGATACGTGTCCGACTTCCTCGAGTGGGGTGAGCCCGGGCGGGGGCCGGGGGGCGGCGGGCCGGCCCGGGCCCGCAGTGCGCTCCCTCCGCCGCTGCCGGCTGCGGCCGGAGACGCCGCCCCTGGATGCGGCGCCTCCCTGGGGAACACCCCCGCCGCCAGCCGGGCCTTGACCCTGCCGCTCTCCTCCCTCGGTCCCGGGCGAGCCGCTTGGCAGCCGGCAGCGGGAGCGGCAGCGGAGTGTCCTTGGCCTGAAACCGTGCTCGGCTTAGCCCGGAACGTCAGGCTAAGCCAGTGCTCCTCGGAGGGTTTCCTACCTGGGGGAGGGGAGAGCGCCAGGCTCAGGCTTTGAAGTGTTGCTCCGGTGCCGGCTCCTTGCTTTGGGGAGGGCGTGTGTGTGTGTGGCTCGAAGAAACAACAGTTCCCGTTCATCATGCTGTCTGTTTTAATTTGGGCATGCCCCCCCAAGGACAGAGTATTTCTAGGCAGCCTTTCTGAGAGCTTTGTTTAATGGTTCCCTACTGTTCAGCAGCCTGATAACGAGAGACCTCCAGTAGTCCGGAGCATGCTGACAAAAGAAGATGTGGATACTTTTGATGGAACTTAGGATAAAAGTTTTCCATCCAGTGTTGGTTAGTTAAGGCTATTGACTAGAGGTATGTGGAGAGCAGAGATCTTTCCCTGCTGCATGTCTAAATGAATTTATGTTAAAACGGCCATGGTGGCTGACTGGTTTATTCAGCTGAGTAAGTTATGAATAATAATGTATGACGAGGGTGACTTAACTTCTCCATGGAATAAGAATTGGAGGGGAGGGAGGAGTGATCATTGCTCACGAGAATGTTGCCCCGTTTATCAGCTGTTCCATGCATGTACAGTTAATTAGGCTTTAAAAGAGAGACTCTTAAAAAATCAAAAAACAAACAAAAAAAAAAACCAACCAACAAAACAAAGGATTTCCTAAGGGAGAGGGAGGGGCAGATTTACTTCAGTAAATGCAAATGTGTGTCTTTAGCACTAGAGACCAGAGCACTAACATGAAGGGACAGCTGGTTCTCCTTAATTTCAGTGGGGACCACCACTCTTTGTCATACACTAACAAACTAAGAGGATTCACTTCCTGGACTCTTCTATTGACGTCAGTAATGCGATTGCCAACTGAATAATTAACCACTTTATCACATCTGCCCCGCAAGGCTGCAGCCCGGGGAGCATTGATTATTTGTTTTGTCATGGGAGCTTTGGATGTCTTCTGCAAAGAGCATTCAGGGTTTTTTGTTTTCAAGCTGATGGCTTGAAGGAGTGAGCACCAGCAAATTGTTAAGTGTGATAGATCAGAGTGCAGCAGACTTTGAAAACTGAAGTTGGAAGGGTTTGGGGCAGGCCAGAGAATGATAGCTTTTTCTACAGCGCTGCTGGTGGTTGTGTCTTACTCATTGATCCCAGCGTTGTCATTTTTTGTGTGATGGAGAGGCCCATTATCCAATTGTTTATAAAATTGCTTCTTTTAATTCTATTTATTGTGTTCACTGAATTTGAAAAGGTTACTGACTTGATGAAAAGTATAGCTCGCAATAAAAACAGTGTGTAGGTTTTACTGCAGTGTGGGATTACCCTGGTATAACAAAGTGCCTATTCAATAAATAATTGAAATGTATGTGAGCTACCATCTGGTGCTGCAGAGTAGGGATAAAAGTTTGTAATCCAGGCTCTTGATGGTAAGGGGGTGGACCTAAGTCTGGACTGTATATTTGTGTTCCATCAACAAGGGATACCCTTAAAACCAATTACAGTTAATACTGTGAGTTCCTTCCTTTCCTTCAAGCTGCTAAAAACAAGTAAGTGCCAGCAATGAGACACCTTTTATCTGTGTCCTAATGCCCTCACAGTGTGTTTCCACTGACAAGGAACTTGTTTCTGCCTCCAGCTAATAAGGAAAATATCATGCCAAACATGCTAATCTTCCTTATGTCATGATGTGTCTTAATTACAGCCTGATTTGCTGTTAGAAGATATTCTGGATTAATGTGCAGAAGTTTTCTGTGCTGTTATGTGTCTGTAGAAGCATGAGAGTGTAGTTAAATATTTGGGATATACTTTGAAGATCAGTGTTTCTTTATCAACTGGAGACAGAAGGAATTTCCTTTTGACAAAATGGAGACTTACCACTGACAATGGAAATAAGCTGCATAGGTATTAAATTTGAATTAACATGAGCTATATAACAAACATTTTTTTTTACAATTGTGATTTTAAAACTGGGTGTGAGGTATCACACATGTAAAATTCCCTTGAAATGATACAGGGTGGCTAATGGACTTGCTTGCCTTCTTCATTGGCTAGAGAAAATAGAGTTCAGGTGTCGTAGTTGAGGCTGGGCTTTTTCCTGGCTGTGGGGTGCAGAGAAGATTGTGAATTGTGTGGTGTAGTTGCTGGATATGGATATCTCTGCCTTCTGACAGAGCATGGTGCTGCTCATACTCTGTAGCTGGTGGATGCTGGAGAAATGGGGAGTCCAGAAAATTAAGGTCCATGTTCATATTGTGAGACTTAGGCCACCTCCTCTCTATTCAACATCTGTGGAAGCCTTGCACCTTACTTGAGGAGGCTGATAAACTCCAAATGGTGCATCCCATTGCTTCTGTCCTATTAATTCCTCTGCTGCTTCCTGGTAGTCCTGCCACAGGCTTAAATCTTCTTCCTATTTGCTAACCATAGAAGAGTGCAGGGTGTGGTCCTTTGCCTTGAGGCAGCTTGTGGCTTCCATTGCTTTACAAATCTTGTAAGAATCTGCCATTTTAACCTTGTCAATTACAGCTTTCCCATGGTGAATGGAGCTTTCAAAAAGGCTGGGTTTTTTCCCTATACTGGATGTATAATACACATTTCTTTATGCCAAGTGTCTTTGGAGAAGAGCTAGCTGAACTGCAAGTGAGGAGTCCAAAGTCCTTTTCTTGTAGTTATTTTTATTTATAACTTCTGTTGAATAAGCTCACACCCAGTTGGTTATCACTGTTATATTGTTTATGTAATAGATATTGAAATAATGCTCAGTATTCTTAGTGGGAATTGAATCCAAGTCTGTTAGGTAGCAGACCCATGTCTGCATGTTCAGAAAGAACTTCCCAAATCTGTGCTTAGTGTCTTTTAAACTGTTGCTGCATCTGCTGCTCCTAGAGTGAGAAATAGTGAGGAGTCCTGTTTATTCTAGTTGGCTTTGCTCATTCCTCTCTGGAAGTGGGACTGCCTGAAGCTGTCAGCAGGCACCAAGGAGGCTGCATGGACTTTGGACTTACCTGATGGACTATGGGTGCTGCAGTGAGTATTGTCCATACACTGCAGAGGGATGTCCCAAGAGACTTTTCCTGCAGAAAATGCTGTCCCTTGTTTACCCTGATAAGGAGAGAAGCACAAGAGTGCTGGAGCAGCAGTCACAGCTCAGGTGTCTGCACCACCTGTCCTTTAGCTTTCAGGTACAGCATGTTCCTCCCCATGGAGCCTCTTGTTCTCTCATACTGAGGCATCCAAGTCTTGCATAACCCTGTGCTGGAGTGGCTGCTTGCAGGGCACCTTGCTGGCTGGCATCACTTCTGTGCTGGCTTGACATCACCTTGTTTTTCAGGAGTTATCTTAGCAGGCTGTGGCTGGTGCTCGCTGCCCCTTCCTTCCAGTCACCAGGGACTGGCGCAACCGGCTGCTCCGTTTTTGGACAGCTGCTTGTCACAGTTTACAGCCAGTAGTCAAACATGTTCAGGGGAGACTCTCAGGAGTGGGCCTTATTGGTATTCAAAATGATCCTGGTCCTGCACAGCCTCTCTTGCTTCAGCCTTTGTTTCCTCTGACCCTGTTTCATACTGCTGGTCTGCTACAGAAGGCAGGGTGGTATGTGTCCCCATACACTTCATTCAGTGTTGTCTCACTCCCAGACTATGTAGTGGCTGGTTCTCTCTGTGGCAGCACCTCAAACCCCATGTCAGAGTAGTTCAGTAGTTTGTTTTTGTTTGACGCAGGCTCACAAGATACTTCTGTGGACTGTTTCTCCTTGTTTGTTGTCAGCTGTCAGTTTGAATGCTGACTTAACTTCTGTGTTCTCAGTTTGTGCAAGGTCTGCTACCCAGCTAGAGTGGTGTTCTGCTTTTGGATGGTGGTGGTGGAGATTTTTGTCTCTGTGTTTGTTTTTCTTTTTTCCTGAAAGGAACTCTAAGGATGGTCAAGCTGTGGGGAGCATCAAGAAGATGCACATGATTAGCACAAGTAGGCCAGCTTGGCACCTGCTACTGAGCTCTTAAAGACAGTCTGGCATAATAGACAATGGGTGATGGTGTAGTCAGATCAATATATTCCCAGTCTGGACTAGAGGAGATAAAATGTACACACAGAGTGCTCAAAGCAACCTCTAGCCTAGTCCTGAATTGCCACTTTTGGGTACATATTTGTTACACTTGAGTCTGGACCATAGATGGAAAAAATCATACACAGAGCATTGACCAGGAAGGGCTGCTGTGCTGGTGCAGTGATTCACAACTTTAGGTCACTGTTGGGACTGGTGCTTCAAGTTTGGATTTTGCCATTTAGAGGGGCTCTATGAGCTTTGCAAGTTGACTCTGACACCTAGTGTCTCCTCCTTTCAGCTCTGCTTAAAGAGGCACATTAACCTTTCAGATAAAAAAATACCTAATTAGGGAAGGGATAACCTTGCAGGATGGCCTTTCTGTCAGAACAGTGTAGAGCCTGTTCTCTCAGCCTGACAGCAGTTGTGTTCAGAAGTGTACATGTGAGCCTGAGAAAGGGTCTTGCCAGCCTGCACTGGAGCATCTTCTAAACCAGCTGCAGGGTTGGCCTCGTCCTGTGTCACAGGTACTGCTGTACTAGAAAAAGTACTGGGTAAGGGCAGGGGCACAACGTGTGCCAAGTGTGCTGCTAGCACAGGAGGCAGAACTGTCCTCAGGTATTTTTGAGATGACCTCAGAGCTGATGGACTTTAGACTTTTAGGGTTGCTTATGAGGATCCGTTGGTCTTTTGGGGTTATACCAGGAAAAACTGTCACTTGATAACACGTCTTACCTCTTGACTTGAGGGCTTAAATTCCTCTCTTCCTTCCCTTTGGCACTCCTCTCCCTCCCCTGCTTGCAGAAATACACATAAAAATCCAGGAAGGGGCCTCGGGCTCTGCCAGCTCATATAATGTCCTTCTCTGTGCAGGCAGAAGCTGTGCAGTGAGTGATAAGCCTGTTGGGCACATGTGTGAAGTGATAGCAGTTGGATAATGAAGACAGCTGATGAACAAGAAAACTGAATTTCAGATTTTGGCTTAGTTTCATACATCATCCACTATCCACCAAAGCCTGTTACGATCCCTTGTAGCAGAGCTAGTGACAGGAGGATGTGGACTGAGGGCCCACTGGGGCAAGGCACAGCTGCAGGTGCCTTGCAGATGTTCTGGAAAGGTGAGTGGTGGTGACCATGGGTTTTTTTGTGCACTGTGGATGCAGCTGGAACTCTTCCCTGCTTCTGAAGGCTTTCCTGTGGTCATAGATGGGGCACCATAGCTTGGATCACCTTCCCTAACGAGGTCATGATGGTCATCTGGCAGAATAGTGTGACCCTGGCTGCTGAATCCCAGTTTCCTGCATTCTCTGCTTTGATGAAACTGGTTTTGTTCTTTTCAAAGGTGTATGTTAGGGTTAATTCATGTTGAAGTAGCCCAGACTTTCATGTTAGCTTTGACAGCATTGTGGTCAGGGCTAGTGACGTGAGGGCAGGTTAAAATTCTGTTGCTGTATGATGCTGGACTCTTTACAGGACATCTGTTTTAATTTGTTATTTTTAGAATGAGACAATCTTTTAATGACTTTTTCTGTAAAACTTCATGCTGTGAAGCATTGGGACTGAATATTGCAGTCATGTTTTAGTAGTGGCAAAGTAACAGGGTCTGGAGGATGAGAGGCCCATTGGCAAGTGTTATTAAGGTGACAGATGGCCTGGGTGAAGATTGTCTTTTGTCCCATAGAAGGAACTCAGTATTGCTTTTCTCCTGTGGATGGAGGTGCTAATAAAGAGCACCAGCCTTTAGTTAGGGCTTGAGGAATTATGTGGTATATTGAAGGCTGTGATCCATCTTTTGCATTTAAATTTTGTTCATCTATGAAAACTCAGAAGGGGGTAAATAAACCACTGATAAGTTTGTCTTCATACAGGAAAATGTGTGCAGCTAGTAGCTTCTAGATGGTACATGATAAAGTGTAAGATTATAATGCAGAAGTAAGATTTCATAAGCATCCATAAATCTAACTTTTTTTCCTGTCTTGTTTCACTTGCAAATCTAAATTATTTTCATATTGATTTTTCACAGATAAGATATAATATTTTGCAAAAAAATCACTCAATTTGCATCCTTAAAACTTGCATGGTTGTCAGAGTTACACATTATCAGTGGAAATGTCTGGAAAGTCAGTTTAGTCAACAGAATTTTTCTATCAAATTAAGTTGAACTGATCTATTTTTGCAAACAATTAATGTGTGGGAATGAGTCCGTTTCTTCCACACCTACTAGGACAAATGATTTTAATTGTGGGAATCAGAACTGCACATACTTGTTTCTTTAACTGTTTTTAGCAAGTTACTTCTACTTTATGGTTGTATATTAATATTTTAGGTTTTAGGAATGTTGATCTTTAGTTGAGATTAGCTGGAAATGTTAAACTACAGATTCTTTATATCTATAAAAAGTTATGCTTTTTCTCTTGCATGTAATTTGAGGCAATTCATGCAAGCTGGTTTAAGATGGATATTATAAAAAGGAAGAATTATAATACTTAAAAATCGCAAATTTATCTGTGCCATTAACAGAATGTAGTGCCTAGGACTATAAGAAATTTTATGGGTTCATCATTTTCATTACCAAAGTCTGAAAAAATTAATAGGACAATGGACCACAAATAAACTGTTTAGAAAACTAGAAGGGACTTGTTAAAGCTGTATAATATAATTTTGCTTTTCATAATACTTTAAATAGAGTTGACATTTGTTTCCTAAATCTCATAATGTAAGCTTGAGGGTTCCAAAGTATTCTTGATGTTACCAAAGGGCTTGTGTCATGCTCACTGTTATATCCCACTGAAGTGCTAGGGGGTTTTGCATTTTATTTAATATATTTATTTATTTTTAAAAGGGATTTAATTTAAAATATTCTCCAGGTCTGAGAATTTTTATGTACATTTGCTCTGTGGTTCAATGTGATCTGTTCATTTTTTGACTGTCTCCTAACACTAAAAGCTTCCTGCCTATTTTTCTCATCAGCATATGCAGATTGCCAGAATGCAGGCTTTCATTTATAAAGATCTTGTTCACTATAATGAATGTAGCTTTCTTCAGTAGGAAACTACACACTGTTTTCTTAAGCCCTGATTTTGCATAGACCTCAGTAATCATGTCTGGAGTTATACTTAGAGTGCATTCAGATTAAGTGTGTGCATCCATCATTTCCAGCTGAGGCCTTAGGCATCCTGAAGTGCCTGAGATCTTAATTTCTATCATTCATGTCATCAGGGTCTTAACACTGAAACGTGTTATTACTTAACCATGGCCTAAAGCTTCAAATGTGATTAGTTCCTCTGGATACCCAACCTAAGACATCTATAAAGGAGTCTGAGCTTTAGAAAATGGTGGGGATATCTTTACCAAGTATTAAATCATTGAAACTCTATGGAATTTATTAATCAGATGTGCATTAGTGAAGTCTGAGGTATAGTTCTTAATTTTGTTAAGTGCAGTGCCGTTGGGGGGTGAATATGTATGGATGCCTTTCCCCAAAGGGCTGAGAAGAGGTCAGAAGCAGCACCAATTTCAAATATATCCCAAATTCTTTTCATAATTTATAATTGTTCTCCAACATAAAAATAAACACGGATAATTGCTTTGTGAAGTCCTGCTTGGAATGTTTATGCCAGTTTAGTGAGATATGCATGCTCAGAGTTTTGGAAAAGTCAATACAAAATTCTGTCTGGATTTTTAATTCAGCTTAAATCTGAGTTGTGTTCTAATTGTCATCAAAAGATTTGATGAAAGGTGGAGTAACAAGTAAAATGACAGCTGTTTTAAACTAATTTGAGAAGGTATATGGAAGTCAGTCTTAAAGAAGTGTTGCAGCTGTTCTGGCAATATTGCACTTTTATTTGGGACTGTGTAATTCATGGGATGTGGATTCATTCTTTTATAAAAGTTATAAATTCATTCTTTATAAAGTTATACAGGAGGTATAACTTTACCCAAAGCACAACAACCACTATAGAAGTATGGGGTTGTATATTATATTTCCCTGCCAGTAATGGTCCCTTAGCCTAAGAGCTAAACTGTTTGCCTTTGAAATCTGTCCTCATCTGAGGAAGGACAGGGTTTCTAATAATTACATGGTAATACTCATGGGACATCTAGAATCTTTTTCCTACTCTTGAGGAATTCCTCTGTCCCTGGTTCCCCCCACTACTTCTTACAGAGATTTGACATGTACCTTGGGAATGGATGGGGATTGTCTCCACTGCCTTGCACACCTTAGGATTGCCAATGTTTTTATAACATGGCTTCTCTGATCTTCACTTAGCACATCCTTCCTCAAAAGTTGGCTTCTTCATGGAGCTTTTCAATGTGCTGCCAGCCTTATTGCTGCCTGTGTGACACTTGGATTATCAATACAGGAGGCTGGAGTGTTTGCAGTACCTTTTATTTCACTGTAATTAAGGCAGAGTAGAAACAGCAGGAGGGTGACTCCAGGCATGAAGATCCTATTATATAATTTTGGAATATATTCCTAAAGGTTTGCTTTTTAAGATGCGTGTTTAGTCTTTAGATTTAGCTCTTTTTCTGATAGGATTAGTTAGGTTGTCATGTGTTGTTCCTTCCACCCCCATTTCTGTGTATCATGACTGCATGGCTGTGGTCTGATTCTTATGAGCCCTGAGAGATGGACACCAAGTGTGCAAGCTCTGCAGGCTTTGTTCTACAGGCTTCTGGTTTTTGGACTCTGCATCCAAAGGACAAAAAGCAAATTTTTCCTATTGTTAGGTGTTTTTCCTATAGTTAGGTGTACTTGAGTAAGACGTTTGTATTGAAATTTTTAAATTAAGGATTTATGTTTCTGTGTCTAGTCTGTGATTGCTTGCATTATGTCAGCATGAAATGGGAATGTAATATCTGACCACATGTTCTTTCTTTTTAGTTTATATGCTCTTTAAGCCAAGGAGGGAATCTCACTCTGTTCTCCCTATCAGTGGCTATTTATAGGGTGGCATTGTTGCCCTGGAATGCTCTCATGTTACACATTTTGAAGGATAAGACATTTTTGTGATTCAGAATAATGGGACTTCTTCCAGGAGGCTGTGAGAAGAAAAGTTTTACATGTACAAGAGGCTAAAAGTGGTCTAGACTTCATAGTGGAGTGACTGGTAGGTGTTGGGTTGTAAGTGCAGAGTGAAGGCTGGAGCCTGTGGTATTTAATATTTCTGCCATTATTGGGTAATAAGTATTTTTCCTAAACTCACAGCGCTTCTTCAAAGAGCAGACTTTCTGAGAAGTTGCAGGTCAGCTGTGTCACAGGGAAGAAGCACACACATATTCCTTCCAGACCAGCTTTAACTAGTTGTAGCAAAACACCTTAGGTCATGTGCCATCATATCAGTGCATAGAGGAGTTAAGTTTGACTGTGTTAACTTATTCTGGTATGTAATTGAAGATTTCCATTACCAGTTAGTTCAGCCTTCGGTTTCCTGAACAGTTGATATTTAATTTGGGTATAATGTCAATATACACACAGCTGTTTTTAAACTGTGGTTCTTCTGGCCTGGTACTCCAGATAACGTGGGACAACATAGTGTGGGGATGCCTAACTGGAGGCTGTATCAGACCCACAGACTGTCTTTATCTTACCCTACAAGTATTTACTGGTTATTAAGGCAACTGAACTCTGGTTATCAGTGTGTGTTTACTACTGTGGGCCAGCAGGATTTACTGGATTGGATGTAGTGCTGTCCCAACAGGGCTGTACTGGGCAGGCTTGACCCTGGCAGGCATGACCTAGACAGGTTTACATCTGTGGCTAGAAATTATCAATCCTTGTGCGTCCTGAAGTTGACTCTGTTGTGAATTGTCAAGATAAAAGCCCTGACATTTTGTGAAGGAGGGAAGTGGGAGATTTTTAATTAAGAAAATTAAAAGCTATTTGTGAAGAAGCTTTTACTGCCCTTAGGAAAGGGCTTTGCAGTAATTTTCATCAGTGTTAAAGGTATGCATGCATTTGAGTGGCTCAGACCAGGAGAAGTTGCCCTGGTTTATCCTGACAGAACCAAAGCTGTAGGTTGTCTAGGTACAGACTTCCTGTTCTTGTGGGTAGTGTTAAACATCATAAAGATTGTGTTTAATGTTTCAGGCATGTTTTGAGGGTGGGGATAGCAGATACTACATTCCATCCTCTACCTTTTGTATACAGCACTATACTTCCCTCACACTGTGAAACATCACAAAATTCAGCATGACAAATGCAGAGTCTTGCTATGTGCAGCTGTAAAAGTTGGGGAATGATCATCTAGACAGCAGCCTTACGAAAAAGGATTTTTGGATCCTGGTATACAATTAGTTAAAAAAGTCAGTGATGCATCATTGTAGCAATAGAAGTTGCCTATGTGCAGGCCTGCATCTGGAGGGTGTAGCCAGCAGGCTGAGAGAAGTGGTTGTTATTCTCTTTACATCGCTCTTCCAAGGCCATTTCTCTTGTACTGTGTCTAGTTCAGGGCTTCCCAGTACAGAAAAACCACTGGGAAGCTGAAGTGAGTCTAGGAGTAAACCACTGATGTCGCTGAGGGCCTGAAGTACTTGAGATGGAACAAAAGCCGGAGATGCCTGGAGAAGGGGAATCTCACTGTTATCCTCCACTGCCACACGTGTGGTTAGGGAGAACAGAGAGGCAGATGCTTCCTGGGTGCACTGCCAAGAGGGACAAACAGTGGACACAGGCTATGGCAAGGAGGATTCTGACTCTTTGTGAGAGAAAGATAAAAGTACTCCTCCTGAGGATGGAGGAGTCACCCAGAAAGATGAAAGGCTCTTTATCCTGGCAACAAACCTCAGTTGGATAAAGCCTTTGTCACCTGATTGAACTTTGATGTTATCTCAGCTTTGAGTAATTTGGGTGGATTCTCGTGTCCAGAAGTCCTTTCCAACCTATGTTTACTCTGTGGTTCAGTATATTTTTTTTCAAGTTAGCAAATATATTTAAGATCATGGCTGCTCTAACAGTAAATTGTTGTTCTTCATACTTCTCAGAATGAAAAGCAGTATGTGAAATAGCATCTTCTTGCTGTAGATAAAGTAGCTAACACAACTTGATTTTTTGATAGTCTCAGGTGATCACCTTGGTTGGCTGGCATTTTACCACAGTCTAAACATAAGTATTGACATTCTTTTAACTAGACTTGTTAAATTAAGGGAAACTAAATTTTGTTCATATTGTTCTTCCATGTATTTAAAGAAAGCATCAGTTTCCTTGTTCCTGGCAGTGAATTTGCCAGAACAGGTTTTAAGAACTTTGAACCTATATTTTTTGTTTAGTGCCGTCTCTCAAGTGTGGTTTCCTTATGTCTAGTTAGTCTTGATAGCACTTGGATATTTTAAAGCATTTCTCTGTGGAGCTGTCAGAAGAGCCTGCCCTCCCTGCATGACTGCGAGCCTGAATCATCCTTTATGAAAAGTACAGGTTTAATTGTTGTACTAGATATGTTCTCATATCACAAAGCATCTTTATCTAGTAGGGCTCTTAATATGCTTATATCTGACACTATAAGGAGTCTGGCTAAGCAGTTGCTAACAACAGGGTGAAACAAGTGTTCCTCATAAGAGGAAGATGTAATGAGACATACTAGCTGGGGTTTTTTGTTTCCTCTGTAAACTGAGAACTCATGTGGCTTACATGAAGTTGGACTTGCAGCATGGTTTTAATGCTGATATTCTTGATTGATGATAGTAGACTCAGCTAACCAAATGCACAACAAATTCAGTGTTTCAAAATTATATTGGTATATGATAGTACTATCAGTGATGAGGTTAACAATGTACAAATTGGACAAAACCTAAGAAATTAATCATTTTTAGTGCTGTTTTGTACTTAGAAGGTATCCAAAGTGGCACTTGACTCGATGAGGTTAACAATGTACAAATGGGACAAAACCTAAGAAATGAATCCTTTTTTAGTGCTGTTTTGTACTTAGAAGGTATCCAAAGTGGCACTTGACTTTCTATACAATGAATTTATATCTGTGTCATTAAGTGTTTTTCTTACAGCAAAACCCTTGCAAAATAATAACATTCTTCAAAATTCCTACATTCCTAAATGCCTGGAAGTCTGGTAGATACCCTTCTCAGAGAACATACATTGTCAGCTATTCATTGAGAGCACTGTATAATGTAATGGTCCACTGCCCTTCTGGGGCAAGGACTGTGTCAGTCTGTGTCTGAGCAGTTTATAATGTGTGTTCATTTTTCAGAATAACCTTTTCTTAAAGTGTTGTGTAGTTGTTTCAGATGCTTTGGTGCTTGCACACCGTGGAGGTACAGAGGGGGAAAAAGAACACAGTGAAATAATGGCAGTAACTTTTTTTGTGGACTGAGTCTTGCAGCTTAAAACTACTGAGAAATACCATTCTCCTCTTATGCCTGAATATCCTCTTTCATTTCAGACTCTTCACTTTTTGTTTCTTCCTTCTGTTTAGAGAAGGCACTTTGCAGCGATGTCTTTAAAACAGCAGTGCACACTTGTGCACACATGGCAGCAATGATCTTTTGTGTCAGTGGCTGTAATATGTCATTGTGCATGTTGGTAATGATAGCTCTTTCTTCAAGTATGTGCTTGATAACTGCAGAATAAATAATACAGACCTCACTGGAAAATGTGCTCCAGTAATTCACCTTCAGAGCTCTGTGGGTGACAGCTGGTGAAAGATAATGGATTATCTTTCTGCAAGAGGAAAGCATGGGCAAGACCTACTTCTTAGATCAATCTCCTTGCCCTCATCTCTTCCTCCCCCCTCATGTCCCATATAACACTTAAGAACCTGTGCTCTCCATTTTCTGAGGGACTTGGGTGGAGATGGCTTGTTATCACTTCTGTGTTTAAAAAATAATAAAAAAAATTAATTGGCAAGGAAATAAATTTAGCTGTGCATAACAATTCATGGAAGAGGAAATCAACACTGTCTGCTTGTAATCTTTTAACATATATCCAGAAATAGATTGTTGGGGAGTCACAGTATTTGTTTTAAAATTTATAGTATTGCAATAAAAAATAAGCAGGTCTGTGAATTAGAAACAAGTGGAAAAAAACATAATTGAAAGTCCAAGATACTGGTCAATACACTGCAAACATTGGTCATGCCAGATGTCTTTACCTGGTGCTTCCAGAAGTTCCTGTACGTTAAAGTAAACTTTGAGATTTTTTTACTAAAATGTCTGTTAAGAAAGTTTTGAAGGAGAGATGGAACTGATGGTACTCAAAGAAGAACTTCTCACATGAGATAAGAAAGATTCTTACTAAACTACTAAACATGCGGTTTTGAGTTGTTCAAGTTTGTTCACATAAGAAAGGTGGGATTCCAAAGTGACTTCTTAATGCAGTTCCTTAAAAATGCATTCCTTAGAGAATGGCTCTTCAGAAGAGTAATTCCTTAAGTTTTGATTTCATGTAATACAGTTCTAAGTGCTCCTGTTTTCTTTCCTTCCTTTAAAATACAGCTGAATAGTCAGTCAGGAGTGAGTTTTGGCCAACAACTACATAAACTACTCTGCTATTGTAAAATTTCTTTAAACAATTAGGTACATTTTTGTTCCTGTGTAAGAGTAATGAGTGGTGCAGTCTGAGCATAGTAACAGACATAGTGACAAAGTGACCCTTGCTGCTCATGCAGATAATGCAGTGGAGTAGTTTAACACATGACTGTTCCTTCTTTTTTATCATGACTGATACTTGTTTTGAAAGATTTTACGGAGCTAGGTGTTAGCTGTTTTGTCTTTTTTTTTTTTAAATAATGCTTCTGTGGGCTTGTTTTAAAATTCAAATTATATAGAAAACAAGAGTTAAATGTCAAGAAATTATTATAAAGTGAAATTTTGGGGCTGTTAAGGTATAAACATTAGGACAGTTGTCAGAAGTATAGTCTTCAAGGCTTTTTAACTCCTTTACAGACAATTTGATGAACTAAAAAGCAAGTTTTATAAGCAGTCATCTTTCCCCCAATGCTGTGGGATGTTTGTGTCCTGCAGGGCATTGCCACAGATCTGCACTGTGTGTGTACCTGCACTGTGTGTGAACCAGAGTGAAGCTGTATATTAAAGACCATGAAACTTCCAAGAGATTAAAAACATTTTTGGTAAATGTCATGTCCTTGCTTGATTCACAGTGGCAGTCCAAAGAAGGAATAATGGATTACTGAGCATGTTTTTCATGAGGCAAAAAAAAAAAAAAAAAAAAAAAAGCCCTAAGTGACGTGTATATTGAGTATCTTATGTAAAGGGAAAAAAATGGACAGCTCTTCCAGACTTTTACATTAGAGACTCCCAAAGAAGTTTATGGAGAAAAGGATTACATAGCCTCAGCTCCACAATATTAGTATCAAAAATGAACCTAGCTTGTCTGAACTACAGTATCAGCGATGAAGAGTTTGACAGTCTTTATAAGATTGTGGTTTGGGACTGAATGTGTTTTTAAAGTGAGTCGATGCAAGTGGAAAATATTACTGAAGAGCTAAAACAGTCACAAAATGGGCAAAGTACCCAAGGTTTACTTAGATGACACTGGAGACAAATTAGTAAAGGAAAATACTAAATTCTGTATGGAAAAAGAAAAAGGAATAGGGTATAACTAAAATGATGTGTAAGAAAGTAGAAGGGCATCCATTTGGCTTTTATCTGTGTAAATGTTGGCTCAATGTCTATAGTAGATTGCAGTTGCATTGAAGTAGATTGAAACATTTTGTAGATTGACTGAAATTCCTTGATTTTCTGTTTGTGGTCACCACTTGAGTGCTATGTTGGAAGATTTCTGGAAAGAAGTTAATGCATCTTTACTGGTTCCTACTCTGGAAATGGGAACTTGTAAAAGCACATCTGCACCAGTAGGGTTTTCCAGCTGCATCTGTACTGGCATGCAGGTGCTCACCCTGGTGTTGCATAGGAGTTTCCAAATGTTTGGTTGTTATTTCCAAGTATGAGTAAAGACAAAGGTTGGAAGCCAACAGAATGGAGCCTGAGGTATAGATGTAGACTTGAGATTGCCAGCCTACTACAAGCTTGTTCTGAATGTCTTAGTACTTGATTTTCTGTTTTGAAATCAACACACCTGTCTAGATGGACTGTAAATGAGGAAGAAAAAAGGAATTCTCCACTTAAATGCGTGGAAATAAATCTTAAAGCAAAAGGATCATGGATGTAGCGTTTATTAAACATAGATGGCATGTGGATAATGTTATACCTTAAGTAAGGGGGAGTGTACAAAACTGTAAATTTATGTTCAAAATGGCAAGCTTAAAAAACAGAATGCTTTAAGATACTGCACCTGACATAAAAACTTTCTGGGATGTTCCTCCCTCAATATGCCTATCTTGAAAAGCTGAGGAACAAGACACAGAGGTGAGACATGGTATGTGCAATTGTGAGTGCAGCGATTGAACAGATTTTTGTTCCCTACTGGCTTTAAGAATATGGAAGAAAGAGGAAGCAGCTAGAACCCAGGGATCTTGGCCTGCTGCTGCTCATGAAATGTGCAGTAACAGGAGGTATGATCTGGACTGGAATGGAGGATGTAAGATTCCAGGAGCCTACAGGAGGTTTGGGAATGCCTAGAAGCATGTCCATTAAACAGCATGTCATGTGGGCTGGCAGTCTGTTGAGAGCTTTTCTAAAATCATGATCCAGAAGCTGGATTTAAGAATTTCTGAAAGATATCATGGCAAAGGTGTTAAGAAAAGATGGGCTATAAATACTAAACAAAACCAAAACTGTTCTTTGATACACAAAATACTGAGATAAGGGGAAAGAGCTTATTCAGTGTACTGTACATAAATTATCAAAAATTTGGATAGGAAAGCATGATAAAAATACAGAATGAGGGGGAGGGAAGAAGGAAGAACTTCATCCTGCCTGCACTAGAGAAAGCTGAATTTATAATGCTTGGAGACTTGGAAATGTCTCTAGGAAGAGGCTTGGGGTTCTATTTTTAGTTTCCTGGTCTGTATGCTTTGCATACACATGCGATGTTAAAGCTCTTTAGTCATGTTCTAATTCAGTTAAATTTTAAAAATTCACTCCTAACTGTTCCAAGATTTGCCTCCCCTAACAATGACTTTTTGATTTGAAGGAGAGTTTAAAATTTTGATTCTGTATAAACTGTCATATGTCTAAAATTCTAGGTTATCATTTTTCCAAAATGTTTTGTTTCATGGATATTCACTGTGTGTTAAAAAACCAAACCCTGTTTTAAATGGATTTTTTTTTAATTGCAAATGAATTGGTCCTGGTAAGTTTGAAACTTCAGAATAATTATCTGACGCTAGCAAGCTAATAACTGATAGTTGGTAAATGGGCAGTATTCTAAAACAGAATTCTGCAGGCTTCTTGGTTTATTTCATTGGTAATTAAATTTTTTGGCTTTTTTTTAGCCATAAGCACTTAAAAAAATATCTGTACTGCTAATGATCTATTATCGTACAGTTTGACTTCATTTTTTGAAAGCTGCATCTAAGGCCAGGGGTAGGATTTTCTCAGCTTTCCAGTAGATTCTCACCACTCTTGGTAAAAATTTAGACCTTTCTTTTATCCATTTAAAATTTTAACTGTATTATATGGAAAGCCTAGGAATAGATCTAGACAAATTTTAAAATATGCTGAGGCAGTGTCAGATGTTAAGGAAAAGTTGCACAGTGAAATTAGAAGCATGTTGCCTGATCTGAGTGAAGTTTTCATCATGCATTGGAAGGCTGAGAGATGTATTTCTCTTCCCTTTGGACTTTCTTTCTGTACTATCTGAGCAAGTAATTTGTCAGGAAGCATCCTGATATGCTTACCTTCTGAGTACCCCAAATGCCAGTGATTTTTCTGTTGCAGGCAGCTGGCCTGATGCTCCTGATGCCCTGCTTGCCCTGAATTTTGTTGGGGGTGACCTTTGGCACTTGAAGTCAGTGAAAATAGTGCTGCTGTAAATGGTTTTCCTCTTGCTTGTTGCCAGCCAGTGGTATTGGAATGAGTAGTGGAAGACAGAATAGATTTGGCTATAGATTCCTGGTCTAGAGGGGGAAGTTAACAAGAGTTATAATCCTGAGAGTATTTATAATAATAAAAGTGCCACTCTGAGCCATCCAGTATAATGTGTAGCAAATCTTAGCATGGGACTTGTTAGTAGTCTCTGCAGATTTAAAGACAGTTCCCCTCTTCTCTGCTTCTGAGTAGCTTGAGCTACTCAAAGATTCTTGTGCCTGGTTACAGTAATTGCTTGTCGCATGTCTTCATGGCCTTTTCCTACGGCAAAGATCTGACTTTCAGTGACCTTTTAATTAGATCTCAAGCTCCAGGCAAGTTTTGAAACGGGGTGAGTAATGTCTGAGAAAATGTCCTCCTGCCCGCTGCCATTTAGAAGGAAGTGAAGAGAAAGATGTGCCACACCTGTTCTTAAAGTAGCTGTTGCTACCTGAGCTCTTAAAATTGAAAAACAGCTCAGGGTATTTATATGTGTAGTGTTGCAGCCTTGAGTCGTGTTAAAAAAAAAAAAGAAAAAAAAGTCAGGTGCAGTTCTGTAGCACTGCAAGCTCACCTCATTGTCCCATCCCCTTCATCTTGTATTCCCAGTTGATGGTGTTGATCTGGTTGGGAACTGAAGTGTCAGGCGAAAGGTAATTGTCATTTGGCTGTGCTTCCTTACCCAGCTTTCCCTGGAGCTCCCTGCTGGCAGCAAGGCAGGCCAGCTCTGCAGCAGCCGGGCGCGGCGGGGCCGTGGGCAGCTCACCCCACAGCCTGTGCCCCGCAGGCAGCGGCTTCGGGAGAAACCCTCTGCTCCTTTACCCTCCGTGCTTCTGGCGTAGCAGCCTCTCCCGACCCTTGATGACTCAATTTCTTCAACTACAGGGTGATAGATGTGTTGTGTGTCTTGGGATCCTGCTGGTTTAGTGAGTAGGATCAGGTCGGTGAGGTGAGACCAGCTGGGTTTGTTGGAGCTGATGGGAGAGAGCAGATCCGTGGAACTGCTGCTCTGGTCACAGTGATCCACTACAGTTGTGTCATTGAACTACTTTAATCTAAATTTATGAGCAGAGAAAAGGGATGCATCATAAGGTGGATTTCTCTCCTGTTACTGTAAGTGCATTTGTTTAGGGTGCTTTGGCAAGAAGAATTTACTGAAAACCTCTAAGCTCTAGCAATAAAGGAGGTGGCGTGTGGTAAATACAGTACCAGTGTGAAGTGTAAATTATTTTATTACATAATGCACATATTGTGTTTATAGTAACTTGAGAGAAAAGTTTGTGCTGGAGGAAGAAACCTCATGCATTTACTGTAAGTGATTGGTAAAACAGCTATACTGCTTTCCTGTTAAGTTTTACTTCTAAGATGAAATAAAGCATGCAGTCAGAAACTAGAACTTTGCTCATACATTGATGATGTAAGTGGTGGCTTAATTAATTTAAGTGTATGTATGCTTATATCAGCACAATGTGGTCATCAGATTGGAATTGTTTTACTTCTTAGGATGTGCAAGAGGTGCTGGGTCTGATGAAATTTAGTTTCATCCTATGTTATTAAAATTTGGGTGAGCTCAAATTTGAGATTTTCTTAATTTCTACTTTGAAACCATCTGAAAAATACCAAATTTTTTTCTGAGCAGATGTAATTCTCAGGCTAGTCTACAAAAAATTATTAACTATGCTGTTAAGATTGTTCATCATGCAGTAAAATAAGTGGATTTTAGCAATATTTACAGTGTTGTTATGGAATAAAAAAAAAATTGAATCATTGAAATTTTACTGTTTGGAACTAGTGATTCATGTAAACCCCCTGAAACAATTTTTCCATTACTGATGTGCTTCAATATGGGATTGCCATTTGCTGTGGCTTAAATGGCCTCTCCAACACCTGCAAAATCTGGCCCTGAACTAGGAATACAGAAAAATTGAGGCACGAATAAAGCTAAATTAAACAGATACTGCATTCTGTGGTGTTTCTTACAAAGTTTAAACATCTGTTTTGGAAGAGCCTGTCCTATTGTGGTGTAGGCTGTGGTATAGCCACTTCCATGGTTGCTGTGCTCCACACCACATTCACCTCACCTCTGAAAGCTGTTTTGCCCTTCTGCAGCCTTGTCCTGCTCCCTGCCTTGGGCTGGGGCTCCAGTGCCACAGCTGTATGGGGGTCACACTGGGTGAATGGTGTGGTGGGAGGGGGTGAAAGGGGATAGACAAGCTAGCTTTTGCCTGGAAATGTTCCTTGTCTGACATACCACATGAAGGCTGATGATCCAAACAGTGGACTGGAGCGTAGTGGGAAGGAAAAGGAGGAACTCCTTCAGGAGTAGAATGAATTTCCTGGATTGAAGTCGTCCTGTAGCTCCCTATTCAGTTGTCTCAAATGTCTGGGATGTCAGACAGTCCCACAGAAAATCTGTATATGGCTTGATGTACGTGTGTCTTCCAGGCTGGGTACTATCATCTTGAGGAAAATAAAAGGACTGAAGATGAAGCTTATGAAGGCACTGGATATCAGCAGTTATAAAGAGCAGAAATAGTAATATTTTCTTTGCAGATTTTTAGCAAGACTTAAGCAGAAGGAAACCAACATCTTTGAAAACCTTGCGAAATTTGAGTAGAAGCAAGGTCCATTTGTTTTGGTCTGTGCAGAAGGTGCCAGCTTGCAGATATTGGTGGACTTCTGCTCAGTATTTTAGCCAGTGATGGTTCTAAGGCTGAAGAGGCTGATGGACCATCAGGGAATCCATGGTTGGTATGTAGTCTGATGAAGGAGCTGGGAATCTTAGGGAAAACCTTAGAAAAAGGTTAGAGAAACATGGCTTTTCTTCTCCCAAACAAATGTGGCAAGTTGGAAAGAAGTATGAAAAACTGGGACTACCCAGTGCACTCAGGAGCACTGTTTCTCTAAGGGCTTTCTTCATTCTCCCATGACAGTTAGGCTAGAATTGAATCTCAGATTGCTGGGTATTTTCTGAAATGCCTTTATGAGTACTTCCAAAAGGTGCACGTCTTCTTATCCAGTCTTTCTTCCTGCCTTAAAAAAAAAAAATAAAAATCTGTGTCCTGACAGCGTTATGCTGAAATATTACATTTTGTGAAGCTTCACCAGGTTTGTGTGCACAGTAATTCACTTTTGGCTTTCCCGAAGTCAATGCTACTTACAGTCACTTTTTTCTTCAGTGTTAGTACTGCAGTTTCATCTTCCAAGATCAACTTCAGTATTAATAAATAAATAAGACAAGTCCTACATGAATTTGTTCTAGAAACCAAGGAGCCATTCCCCAAATTTGAATCATTCAGTGACAGTAACATGAATAAAATGAGAAATTGGGTAGTGAGTCTCACCCTCTGATACTGATGCAAGCCTCCTCTCCTTGTACTTGCATCCCTTGTGGTACTAGCACACACCATGGTCTGATTGGCATGTGGTTTTTGTTTTACCTATTATTTTTCCTTTGGCAAAGAAAGGTCTTGCATGTATACGAGTACAGCAAATAGTCATTTGGTGTGTTTCTTCAGATGTGTGAGCCAATCCTTACTTCCTCTCACCTGCTAGAACTCTGTTTAGTTCTCAGAAACACGCAGTGGCCTTGGCAGGAGTTAAACTGGCAATGTGTTTTGTCACTTGGACTACTGGAAGCCATCTGTGTGTTCCTCAGTGCTTGTCTGTACAAACCTTGAGTATTCTCTTGGATGTCCTTTCATTGTAAGCATGGAAAGCAGTGAATGGGCCGGGCAGGCAGATAGCCAGCTATTAAGTGTTTGTGGTAACATTCATCAGCAAGCTGGCATATTGCTGCTGATTGAGTCCTTCTGTGTGGCACTTGCTTTTGGGGTTTGCCACACAAAAAGAATAACAGTGAGCACAGATGATATTTTGAGGTAAGTGCCCTGCTCTTCTGCTGGCAAATTTAGCAACACTAATAGGATCAACATCAGAATTGCTACTTGATATTTTTCTTGAAAGCATTTCCCAATGCCATTAGCCTTCAGCTTGGTGATAAATTTTTCATGCAGTTATCACAGACTAGAGTACAAATGCCAAATGCCAGAATCAGTTCTTCTGTAACTGATAAAGCCAGTTACAGAGCAAGATGCAGAAGCTACAGACACTCAGTCTTGGTTTATGCGTAAAATTAATGATGTTTTTGTCCTTTTAAACCTTTGAGGGGTTTTGCTTGTAATCATCAAATCCAAATGTTATCCAAATTCATAGTTCTGTTAAGTGTCAGCACGGTATCTGATTGAAGGTGCTCAGCTGCTCTTTTACATATGTCAGAAGACTTTCATGAAATGAAGCAAAATCCATAACTGGCTGCAAATGGATACCTTTGTGCAACAGTTCTTCAGAAAGCTTTTTAAGCATTTATATACCAAATAAAAACTAAGAATTTGACATTTAACTTAATAATTGGTTACCACCTCCTGTCTTGAAAAATCAGCCTCAAGAAGACTCAGAGTTTCTTGCTGTTCTGTTCATGTATGTGTTTCTGTTGGCATTTTAGTAAATGCCAGTGGTACTGTTGTAAGAGAGCAAGTACCAGCCACTGTAAAACTGGCTGGCCTTGTTCAGGGAATGAAGAAGATTCTGATGGTGTGTGAAGCAGTGTTGTAGCAACAGGTTGATCTGCGAGGTCTCCAGGCACTGTGAGAGGTAACCAGGTTGTGCTTCTCTGGTTTTAAAGCCAGTGGAGTTTGGTTTATCACTGTCATTGTAGTGATAACCAAGAGTCTTGCTCCACTGCATGGGTCCAGTGGATGTTGATGAGTGATGAAGAATTGGATCACTGGGCAAGAGGCAGACAGAGTAACTGAAGTGTGTGGATGTATGTTGTAAAAACAGGAGGGAGGGCATGACAACGGCCCAGCAGTAAATGTGTCAGAGAACACAGAATGTGTCACCTTGACTTGTAGACAGCAGACCTTTGGTGAAATTTGTCTTCCTGTAAATTTGTATTTATCAACTTTACTAGGCTCAGTGGAATAACTGCCTGCCCTTCCCACTGCATGAGCTTCTCTTTCATGCTGCACACTTCCCTTTCTTCCCTCTTCTGTGCCGTGTTGTCCCTGCATGACTGTGGACAGTGAGGAATGTCTGCTTTGCACCTGGGTGTGTGCTGGCTGCCAGCTGAGCAGGTGACTGCTTTGTTCCTGCTGCCGCCTTTCCCTTAGCAGAGGTGATACCATGGGTGTCTCCTATTCACTGCCATTTTTAAATAAAACTTGTAGCAACTTTGTATCTTTGGACAACTTCAGAGAAATTTGGTAAAAGGGATATGAATGGACTTTATTGGGATCAAAAGGTACCGGGTGAGAGGAATGGTTTCAGAGTGTCCAGCAGTGTGATCAGACATACCTTATTTCCTTAGGAAACCAGACTGAAAAAAAGCATTCACAGAGGTAGACAGTAAGAGGAAACAGGCCAGCACAGGAAAAGGGAAGCAAGGATCTATATTTGGAAAAATTAAAAGTGGAGTCAGCATAGGATGGAATAAAAAACATTTGCATTTCTAAAATACAGGGGAAATTTCACAATCTGATACAAGAGGATTGTACTTCTTTAAAACTCAAGTGTGGGTTGTAACAGGTATTTATCACCTTAGTAAGCAGGTTGAGGCTACCTGGGTGTGGGTATCTCCCGAGACATGTATACAAGCACTAACTTGTTAAACCTGCCAGCCTGCTGTTTTAGTAGCAATATCATAGGAGTGCTGTTTCTTTGAAAAGGGTGCACAAAGGGCACAAAAGTTACTTGATTTCTAGAATGTAAGTTGAGGGATGGCTGAGGGAAATGGTGAAATTTGCTGCTCTTTCATGTTCTTCCTCCAAAGAAAACATCTTAAATAAAATACTGGATCTGCCTGGTGGGAGTATGGCTCCGCAGACAGTTATCTGCGTCATTTTGTTTTTCCCTGACATTAATATTTTGCAATTCACATAGTTTCCTACCACAATGTTTTGTAGAGGGAGTGAGGAGATAAAGGGAGCATGGTGGCAGATGAACTTGTGTCTGACCAGACACTTTGGACATACCTTCAGGGTAGATCCACCTGAACGTTGTTATGGTGTTATATAATGACTTAAACCCCAAATCACGTACAGCATCAACTGTAACTATCATAACAGACTGTAGGCAGTCTGTTACATGATATGAACAGGTTGTCCACAGAGCCCATGGAGTCTCCATCCTTGGAAGTTTTTGAAACTTGACCAGGCAGAACCATGAGTAACCTGGTCTGAAATCAATATTGACTGTGATTTGAGCAGGAGATTGGATTAGAGAACAGCTAGTCCCTTTCACCCTGAATTGTGAGTGTGTATTATTTTCTTGCCATTGTCACATGTATTTAAAACTTGGAGCTGCCAGTGATACAAAACATCAGATGTTTTTGAGCATTTGACAGCTTCAGCTAAGTGATTTTTGTAAATTTCTGGAAATTTGTACTGCCAAGCAAAATTTGGATGAGTCCTCAAATAAGAATCCTGGGGTAACTCCACCACTGAAGCAGCAGTGATCGTTATCCACCAGGTTGTCTTTTGCCCATTGCAGTGTAAGGGTGTTAGCTTTTGTGGTTCCTGATGGTAAATTATTGACATAAATGGAATGATCCAGAATATGAACAGAAAATAGAAATTCAAAACATACCTTGAAACTTCTCATTTTTAACCACATTTCAGGTGGGAAGAGTTGACCTATTATTTTTTGAGGGTGATGTTGACAACACTGGCATCCTTCCCCGATCTGCTTTCAGAAATGAGAAGAAATTTGACATATGAGGCCAGCATGCACCCATTCCTGGGGTAACAGTGCAGAGTGCCCAGTCTGCTGTGTCAGATCATCTCCGCTGGCATTTCCTGCAGCTTTCAGTCATTCTGAAACTGCCTCCAAATATTTTCTGTTAGGTGGCATAATACACATTGACTGCAGTGTAGATGCACCAGCTCTCAAAGCTAAATCACAAACCTGTTTACCTGTGAGTAAAACATTTAAATTATGTTTTTACTTATTAAAATTTATGTTTTCTTTTTGCGGAAACAGAATATCCTAATCCCATCTATCAGTTGAAGTGGAGAATATGATCATAATAGAATTGGTGTGTGGAGAATTGTGTCTTTCACATGTACCCTGGTTTTCAATGAGGAAATAAATGCTGGCATTTCACTTCTCATTACAAACCAAAACATCAACTGTTACTGTTTTGTATTATTTTCTTGAGAGCATACATTACTTGGCTTCTGAAAATCGGTTGTTTGGGTTTGGTTTTTTTTCCCTTGCCTGGCTTTATAGAAAACACCCTTCTTCCAAACAAGGCTGAGTAGAATAATGAAAAATCAGCTTGAGAGAAAAGGCAGTGGTGCATACAAAGATACTGCACATAGAATGTCTATCCCAAATTCTTATTACATCCTCACAGTCATGAATAAACAAACTCTTGCAATTACTTGCAGCTAATGTTACCCTGACAACAGTGTGTATATATAACAAAATTCAGTAATCACGGCCAACAAAACCCCCAGTACAGCTAATGCTTCTGTTTGCCAGGATGAAATATTTTCATTAAGGATTAAATCAACTCCAGATCATAAGTTCTGCCTTCAGTATTAGGATCAAAAGTAATTATTCATTCCAGTATATGGAGATAAGTTTGGTTTGAGTTCCCTGTTTTTCAAATAGTGGTATGTAAAGGGAGAAGCTGTAACTTTTTTACCAGTTAGGTAGTGATAAATCCCTTGGCATTGTTCTGGCAAGCACAGTCTGTCTCTGATGCTTTTTGGTGCAAGTTTCTCCTCACTCAGTTTTGCCAGTTCTGTGCATGCTACTGATCAGCATATTTGCAGTTGAGGAACAGCAGCCTCAGGAATGCAAATTGGAAATATTTTTTGATTTAACTTACTAAGAGATAGAAATTGTGGAATCCAGTACTTAAATGGAACAGGTCACATCCTGATGTAAACAGGGTTCTACTTCAAAATGCCATTAAAGTATATATCAGTTTAAATAAATTATTGGTCCGTTGTTTCCTCTGAGCTCTGATCTGTAATTGCTGTTGTAGTGTCTGTGATCATTAGATTCTTTTAACACCCAGTTTTATTTTCAAGTTATATTTACTTTTAAGGAATCTTAGATGCCTTGACAAAGACTCAGAATTTTTCCAGTTCAGGGGATGTCCTGCCAAGTTTAAGATTTTTCTGTACATTCAAATGTTCATGTTTGGTGCTTTCTAAGACAGAGGCCACTGAAGCTGCAGTATTTCTGAACACCAACACCTACTAAATACTAAAACATTAGTTAAGTGCACAAATGGTTTGTAAAAACAGTAACTTCCTTCTAGGAGTGAATATTTCTTTTAATTTACATATGTTAAACCAGTGGTTTTATTAGCTAGTACTTCAGTTGACCAGTTGAGTTGGAAAAAGCAGGACCAGCCTAAAACTCTTGTAGATTTTATCCAAAATGTCGGTCAAGAAAATGAGGGCTGCTCATCCTTCCTTCTTCAAGGATACAATTTCTAGAAAGATGGCAATAATGCCCTTCCCTATTTGTTCTGTTTACTGAAATTTAAGTATGTGCTTCTGCTTAATACATAATGTTTATTAATATTAAAATACAAAACTAATCAAATTGATTTGCTCTTACACAACTTTATGCATTTCTAAACTGCATTCCAGTTTTAGTGGTATGAAGTTTGATGCACTTTCAAGTGGGGAAATTTGTAGATGAAATAATAAAATATTTTGTCACCATCAGCAGAAATGTAAGATATAAGGGAGTTGGGGGTTTTTTTTGGTGTACAAGACAGCTTGAACTTACCAAGTTTGTGTCTCCTGGCTTTGAAAGTTGCTTGTGATCAATTTACAGCACCAGAGCTTCTAATACTTAAAGCAGTTATTTTATTGCCCAGAGAAGTTGTGGATGCTCCATCCCTGGAAGTGTTCAAGGCCAGGCTGGATGGGACTCTGAACAACCCGGTGTAGTGGAAGTTGTGCTTGCCCATGGTAGAGGGCTTGGAAATAGATGATCTTAAAGCTCCCTTCCACCCCAGATTGCTCTGTGATTCTCTAATTTTGATAGTTTGTTTACTTAGTAGAATTATTGCTAAAATTTGCTGTTTATTTAAAACAAAAGCTATTTATTGGGTTAGTGTCCTCCAGAAATAAATACTAGATTTCATTCCCCTTGAATTTTAGTAACAGAAGCTGTTGTTCTGCAGAATTAGTTCAATGACCAGCATTCTGTAGTACCAAACCCTTAATAGGGGAACTTGCATGTTTATTTCTTGCCTGCAGTTCTATTTCCTCCATCTATGTTAAATTGATGGGAAGGAGGTGAGAGAACCTTGCAAAACAGTTGATAATAGCACTGCTGACAGCTGTGTACTTGCTTCTACAGGTGTCTGACTGGTCTGGCACAGATCTCTAACTGGTTTGAGGTGGTGGTGCTGGGGAGGTTCAGTGGAAATTATGTTGGGTTTGAGGTAATAGTCTCAGTGACCTTGTGGTGAGGAAAGTGTGACTGGCATTTGTGCCCAGCTGAAACAGGGAGTCTACCAGAAAATCTAGCAGTGTCTCATTCTTTAAATTTCGTACTGTGGATAGACAAGAAACTCTGAGTGAAAGGGGTATTACTTCTGGAGGAAGCCTTTTCAGTAACACCCTCCTAAATACAAAGCAGCAGCATGACTGTTCCTCAGTACAGCTGTTTCTTCATTATTTTAGCAGTTAATGGTTTTTTGCTGAGAGGTTTTCAGGCATTCTTGCTTAGATTTCATACTGTAGTTTTCAGTCTCCAGTTCAGAATTCTGTATCCCTGTGTGGTTGTAAGGTTTGATTTCTTTGTTAGCATCTGAAATACACCGTTAAGGTAGTGACCCCTCTTGTAGGAATTCTGTTTGGCTTATAACTTACTAGCTTAATCATAATGTAAGGTGAGGTAAAACAGGAGTCTGGGCTGAATTACAAGTAGTGGTTCTGTGATGTTTTATTCAGTTGCAGATAGGAAAAAATACATATACTGGAAAAGTTTGGTCCTTTAGTCTAACAGTGTTTGTGATGGGGTGAAGAGCAGCAATCTTTTTGTGCTTAGTTTGAAGAGTAAACTGCTGCTGTGCTTGTGCAAACTCGTCCTCATGCAGTTTGCTTGCACTTACACCACTGTTTTTCATTATTGATCTGGTCTTTGGAGTAGTGACTTGTAACAAACATTCTACCTAAACAGTGATCCACATATTGTGATATGCTAGAAATAAATAAAGTATTCTGAATGGGATCTGGAGAGGAGAAAACAGATGGATCTACAGGTATAGTGGAATTTATCCACCAGATATTTTGAGAAATGTGGGACCACCAGAACAAAGTGTAAGTTAGTTAATCACTGGACATCTTTTTAGACTGCAGCCCTTCACTACTTGGTCTAATTGAGATCTGGTGAATGTTGCTTAGCAGAAAAGACAGTTCAAAGTAAAAACCTTAAATTAGCCACAGATCTTGTGGGAAATGGTTTCACTGCTGTTGAGTAGAGACAGCTATCTCTTGAGACTGGGTTGTTAAAGCCTTAGCTGGTACTAGCTGAAATAATAAAAAGTAAAGCTGCACTCCACTTAGAAGAGAATTAATCTAGTGCCTGCAGTGTAGGACAGATTGTCCATAGGGTTTAGCAGTAATGAATGAGCTCTCCCTTTCACGTGGTACTCACTGATTCACAAAACCCTAAAGAAAGGGAGGAAAATCCTTCTGAAAGACCACTTTGCTCTATATTCTTACTAGCAGCAAGGCAGAACCATTCATGTGATTGAACTTCTAAAAAAATGTTAATTGTTAATTAAATAGTGTATTTAGCTTTTTTTTCCCCCTCTGTAGTTTAATAGTTGAAAATCTGCTATTGCTGTGGGTATGCAATGAATACTTTTGACCTCCAGTTTATGGGCTGGCTTGTGATGTTTCTCTTTGTAATTGACTTTTCTTTTTTTTTTCTTTTTTTTTGTTAAACAGCAAAACCATTTACGAAATTGGTAAAGGAAATGCAACTCCATCGAGATGACTTTGAAATTATAAAAGTAATCGGAAGAGGTGCATTTGGAGAGGTAAGAGATTTTAACTTTCAGTTGTAGTAATAAAAGTTTCATTGTTTGTGCATCTGATTTCTTGTTACAGTTGACCTGGGGACAAAAGGTCCACACAGATGTGCTAAAATTCTTCCAAATGTGGGATAGGTACCTAAGTACTAGATACCTAAGGTCCCTTTGAATCAGGTTATTCAGTGTCCAGGTGTGCCATTTCTGTGACTGGCTTTCTGACTTCACTGCAGCCAAACAGATGTCTCTTGGATGACTGTATGAGCAGGATGGTCCCACCTAGCAGCTGCACAGCTGAATTTGGGATCCCTTCTCCCACTTGCCATATGTACTGCTTGCTGCTGCTCTAATTTAACACAGAGCTGGGCTGCTTCTATGGTAGGAGCATGGAGGCTGCTCCACCCATCTGCCTGTCTCTGTAGCAATCTGGTAATGCAGAAAGACGCATTTGGCTGCCTCAAAGGCTGTTCCCTGTCATCTTTGAAGATCAAAGGCTGCTGGATCTGTTTTTTGGACAGCAAGTTGAATCATGCTGGGATGATAGGAACGCCTTGTGTTTTGAGGACTCGCCAGTCCCAGGACCCTGGACTGAAGCTTAACTTCTTAATGTATTTGATGAAAGTCTCATCAATCACACAAGCCTGGTAGGGCATGCCAGTGGCAAAAGCATTCACAGACAGCAGGCATAGCATACCCGAGGCTTCTGGAGGACCTCAAAGACAACCTTTTCAGCATTTAAGAACAGGTAACTAAAGTGATTTTCATAGCTGTCAGCAAAAAAGATTATTAACTAGAGAATTTCTAGAAGTAAAAACCCCTTCTGTTTCTTTCAGGAAACTTTTTTGAAGTAGTGCCACACTAAAGTGAAATGCAGAGGCTGCCATTAGTGGCTCCCTTCAGCCCGTGGCACTCAGCTGCACTTTCTGCTGCTGGTGGCTAAGGAGAAGCTTCCTGATCCCCATGTCCTGTTGTCTTACAGAGAGCAGGACTCTCTGCCATGGCAGGCTTTCCTTCCAAGCATGGTGTGCTCTGGGCATCTCAACTCTTCCATGTAGGGTTTGAATGTGGGACATGGGTAGCAGAAGGCAACCAGAAACTCAGCTAGAGAAGCACCAGGACTCTACTTGACCTGGGTTCAGAAAACAACGAGGTTTCTATGTGTGTATGAATTTGGTAGTGGGTGAAGTAATGATTTTATATCCACGTGATTTTAAGCTACTTCAGAAACTGCTCTTGAGAAAAGCAGACACCTAAGACAGAAATTAATGTTTCAAGAATATGTCTTCATGTGTACCATCATCTAATGATGTAGTTTACATGTAATCATCCTGAACACGGCTGCTGAAGGAAGTGGAGCATTTTAATAAAATGTCCAGATTAGCAATAATGTCTTGCCCTGTAAGACAAAAGTTCACTTTCTAGTGGATGTTGAACTTGATGAGTGTAACATTTGTTACAAAAAAGGAAGTGGTATCTGAGAGTAATGGAAATGCTGCATGAAAATCACTTATTTCGTTTGAGTGATTCACTTCAGTATTATTTGAACACAAATTTTAGAGAAAAAAAGTTACTGTAAAAAGTTTGTCAGAAAAAAGCAATAATTGGAAAAATATTGGTTAGTCTAAGGGAGGACTGAGAGCTACAAACTGAGTCCAGAAAATAAGTCTAAGCAGGAAGGTTTATAAGTAGATAAAAGGCCTAAAGAATCAAGACAGTAGTGGGTACCCGTCTCTCTCTCTGTTGGGGTTTTGGTTCAAAGCAGTGGCACAGTTTTGAAGACAATGCCCTCACCTACTGCATGAGGATTTTACTCTCCATGAGCTGGGTTTCTTCTGGAGGAAAGTAACCAGAACCTCCATTCCAGGTGTGCACCAAATGGCCCTTTGGATCCAAGGAGTGCATAAGAATCAATCACTGGGTTTGACTCTCCTCACAGCTTCAAAGCATGTTTGGTCCAGGAAATCAGGCTAGATACAGGCTGAAACAGAATTCCTGAGCTGCATACAGTATAGATGGGAAGGCTCAGCCCAGGATACTTTGATGTTGTTCTGCTCTTGCTGTGCCAAATGACTTGCTATAGTGGCTGTGACCACTGATATCTAAAGAATTTTAGATTAGCATTTTGGCAGTTTGTCTTTTGGCAGGATTAAAAAAGGTTTCTGGATCTTTTCAGAACTAGACTTGTGATTGCTTTGGCTATCAAAAATGGGAACCCTTTATAGTGACTTGCAGATGGAGTCAGTGTTGGGAATGCCTTCCCACAGTATAATATTCATGGAAGGCTTATTTTCCATAGTACTTGTTCTGTTCTTTTTCAAAAGATGCTCTTCTCTACTTAAAGAATTGACCAGCTGGAAATCTCAGTACAACAGTAAATGAAGTATTTATATGCATTTCAAGAGACTTCAGTTTATATTTGCTGGGATGACCTTTCTTAGCTTTGGATCAAAGTCTTAAGGTGCATGAAAGATACAAATGCTGAGTGGAAACTTGTGTTAATAGTGTTTGGAGTGCCAGAATCAACAATGTGTTTCATACTCTTTCATTTGGAAAAGCATGGAACTTAACAAAAGGAACTCACACATCCCATCCCCCGCAGTGGAAATGAAATTTCACAGAAGTGAAATGAGAAAGTATCTTAATTCCATCCTTCTGTTGGAGCTGTGCTTGCAGAGTCAGTGGTATCAGTTACCTGTCAGTATCACATCTTGTTCATCTCTTACCTAGAAAAGTTTTAATTTATAGTTGCAGCAGCTTGAAACTTTTGATCAGTTTAAATTATACAGGAATCATTGATTCTAAATTCATTATACTTTAATCCCTCTTGCCACAGAATATTTTGTGCTTTTTGCTTATGAAAGAATCCTTTGACCCATGTATATTCCACACTGCTATAACTGCCAGATTTTATAGGTATTATAAAACAGTAATTATGTAAAGGTTGACATTCCATAATAAGAAAATGAAATGTAGTTTCTTGAAAGGAGCTGGTGGCATCTGGCTTGAGAACACTTGAGAAAACTGAATGGAGGAGCTGTGAGTCATGTTTCCATAATACTTTCATACATGCATGGGAATTGTGTTGGAAATTACTTGATGGGCTTTATGTGCTAAAAATCCATTTTAAGAATACCTATAAAATATTTGTTTAAATGTATAAAGAAATTACTCAGAATTAAACTAAACAGATTCCTGTTAGAATGAAGTAATTTAATTTAAATACTGAACAGCTAAACAAGGTAGACTTCAAAAAGGATGAAAATTACATTCCATTCTTCTCAGTTTAGCTTCTTTGGGTTTTTTTGGAGAGTGCCAGGGGCTTTATTCTTCTCAAAGAACTTTTGCATAAATCAGTAGCTTTGAAGAAATATAGTTCAAACAAAATAAAAGCATGATATTAGTTATTAGTCAGGATCAGTGGTCAGTTTTTGCCAGAAAAGATATAAGCCAAGGAAGGAAACGTGGTATTTGACCAAAGAGAGGATTGAGAGCACATGTGAGCTTATCCCTCTGAACACAACTGCAAAATCAGTATCTAAGGCAGATTGATATAATCACCAGAACACATCTGTATTGGCACGTCAGTACCTTTTTCTTTCTTCTTTCTCCTTTGCAGAGCTCAGCTTGGCTCTTTACACTTCTTCCAGCAGCATGAGAACAAAACCCAATGCAAAACCACCTTAATGAAAGTTCTTGCAGCATGGCATGCAAGAGAAGAATGTTTCTTAAATTGTTATTATTACGCTAGGGGAGAAACAGCCTAGCTTAGAGCCTAGAGATTTCCTCTGTAGCCACCTGGACTTCTCCTTTCACATAAAAGAAGCCAGCCACTTTGCAGTCAGGGTGAACTGAATGTCTGAGTATTCCTTGCAGCAGCATGTAGGGACTCAGGAAGTCACTGGCTTGAGAACATCATTTATTTTTTTCAGAAATTTCATAGTTAGGAAGAAAAGTTTTATATGTTATTTGAGTGTGTGACAGTTAGAATAGCTTATAATTTGAAATGCCAGAAGGAGAATAAAGTGCTCATAGTTCTTCCTCATCTCTAGGCTGTGTTTGCCTGGGTATATACCCAGCTGGGTGGAGCATTTTCATGAGTGCCCCAGTGTTACTTTTAGTTTTCGTTTTCTGGGTCATACAGGCAGGTAACTCATGTACAGAGGGACAACCTCCACAATGAACAAAACTAATAGTAAGTTAGAAGCCCCCTGAAACAAATTCAGAAGTAAAATGGTTTTCTGTTATCTTAATTCTGGTTTCTATTAATAAAATGACTGTAGAAATCTGTATTTGTAGACAAGAAAGAGTGTTTTGTGTAGCATGAAGTATTTTGTGAACTACACAGAAAACACACAAACCACGCAAGAGTGAAAATCACTTCTGTAAATTACACAGAAGTGAAGATACAGTCTTTAGGAGATTTAAAGAATATCAGCATAGAATGCAAAACTCTTTCAGATTTTCAACCTTTAGAAAACCACACCAAAACAACAAAGAAACCAAAAAGCAGCTGAGCTGTGGTTTGAAGTTTGCCTGTGCCTGACTATTCCTTTCATCTAGAAACACCAGGGACCGTTAGTTGAAATGAAATGATGTCCTGAGGACCTGTGCCTGGTGGGATTGTGCTTACCTGGGAAACTCAGGCCAGCCTGAGAAGTGCTTTCTGTGTGCTTGGTGTTTGGCTGCACATGCCAAAAGAACTGGGAGGATTTGTGCTTACAGCAAGCAGGCTGAGAGGGATAGGAGGAGGACACTGTACATGGGGACTGTGGCTCTAGACACTTGCATGTGCTTCTTTGCAGTTTCATTCTCAGTAATGTGCTCATATGTCTTTAAGGTCACATGTCCTCATTTTGTGTAAAATACCATGTAGGCACACTTCTGTACATCAACACACTCCAGTCAAAGAGCAGTTGTTGAAGGAAGAATGAGTCAAAATGTACCTTGTTTGAGAGCTTGGATTGTATAACGTGGCTGACACCTCCTGGAAATTTGGCAGCGTGGGACTGAAACAATTGTCTTCCTTCCCTTGTTTGTTAGCAAGGATTTCTTGAATGAGCAATGCTTACTGTGGTTCCAGCAGAAGGGTGGAACTGCTTGGTCTTGCTTAGCACAAAAATAACTAAAACTCTTAATGTGCCCCACCTAAGTATTACTGTTCTGGATGGATTAGAAATACCTTCTCATGTAAATGCTGTTGTGCACAGACTTGATCTGTGTAGTGTTTGGTAATAATACGTCACTTCAACTGGGGATGCTTAGTCACAGTCTCAGCTGGGATCAACAGACAGAAAAATGTGTTTCCAGAAGAAAATAATGGCTGAGAGAGCATAAGGCTGATCCCCTGTGTACCACAGGTTCTGATCACTGATGTGGTTTCTAATGAGAGAGATGCTGGCTGAGGTTGCAGTGGGAGTCAGAAGTGAATGTGTAAAACCTAACCTTCCCCTGGTCAGCCGTGCTTGGCAGTGAGAGGCAGAGCTCTTTGTGCCCTTTCCACCTTGTAAACACAGCTGTAGGGTACTGAGTTCAGTGTTTTGATGTACTTCTAGAAATTAACCTGGGGCTCAGGAGCCTATGGACTGCAATTAAGGCTGTCTCACCTATTCAGAAGCTTTGGTGGTTGCTGTTAGGTGCCCAGCAGGGACTGTACCTTCCTACATTGTAGATTAACAGAATTCCAAAGTATTGTGCACCACATATGACACTTTTCATTCAACTATTCAAAGAGTCAAAGCATTCAGAATACGATGCAAAAGAAGTATTTAATTAGCTCTGCTTTTCTTTAATATGCTCTTCATGAAAAAAGAAAATTAAATCAAAGCAAGCTATTTTCTGCTGTGGAAATGGATGAAGAAAGAAGCTGCTTTGTTTTGAAAATGCTTCAAAAGAGCTGGTTTCTATCTCAGTCCTCCCCAGCTCCGTGTGTGTTTGTGTGGCAGCACCAAGTAACTATGGAGACAGGCAGGTTGCAAGGAGCCAGAGACACACACAGTTCATTGTGGAGCTGCTGTGAGAGCAGACATTCGTCTGTGCAAACCCCCCCCAGTCCTGAGGAACAGCTTAGGTGCTATTTGGGGCCTTTATTCTTCTTCTGCAGAGTCGTTCTGGCTGGGACTTGTAAGGGATTTCTTATTTGCACAACATGAAGATACACACTGCATGCTCAAAAAAACCTGATTTTGCTTTGGAAATCTGCACCATGGCATATGAACTCTATCAAAAGACACTCCGGTTTTTAAATTTATATGTAAAATAGACTTTAAAAAAAGAACTGATAGAGCAGCCCAGACCAGTTTTTCCTCAAAGATGCAGTATTAAAACCATCAACTAATGAGCTCTATATCAAAGACTTTTTCCTATCTGAAAGTGTCAGGAGGATAAAGTAGTTGCTGCAGTGTTTTTGCAGTAGCTGGTGTGCAGGGTATCAATAACATGAGACAGAAATAGTAGAGTAAATGTGGCGTAAACAAGCTTTAGCCAAAGGAAATGAATGTAATATTCAATTATAAATCTGGTAATAAGACATTATGGGTAAATTGTTTACATCTGAAATGACATTTTGTCTCTTCTCCCAGTTGAAAGGCTTGACTAAAATCTCTCCTCAAATGTCTAAAGCCTTTCCAAGTTCCCATCAAAGGTTAATTCATGGGATTTTACACTGTTTTATCCATGTAATTTTATTGTCTGTTAGACTAAGGAGATCTTTTATCATCCACTTTTATTGATGCCCTTCCTTCCAATTTTATTTTTAGATAGAATCATAGAATGGTTTTGGTTGGAAGGGGCTTTAAAGATCATCTCGTTCCAGTCCCTCTGCCATGGGCCAGGGACACCTTTTACTAGAGCAGGTTGGTCAGAACCCCATCCAGCCTGACCTTGAATAATAACAATAATGTACACTTTATTTTTTCTCTTTTTTTTAGCAAGTAAGGCTTTTTTCTATTCCCACGCTAGCATGAGAGGCTCTATAATTTCTTGATCACCTCAATTGTCCTCTTTCACACCTGCTCCAGATGAAGTTTCTTTTTCTGAGGTGTGGCTGTGTGTGGTTTCCTGAGTTTGTATTGTAAGGCAGTAATGTTTAGCTATCCCCAGTGGTGTGTGTCTGCTTGTGAATTCCAGATTCAGTTTGCCTTTTTTCTTAACTACCTGCCATTATGAGCTGTTTGCACAAGTATTATCACCTCTGTCTGTGTTCCTCTTCTTTTCAGCTGAGAACATTTTGCAGTTTCACCTTATCCCTGTAAGTCCAGTCCTTAAAGATAAGTTAAGTTCAAGGTGCCACGGGCATGAATAGTGTCCTAGTGAGTTTTTTTGTCTTCGCAGAAATTAATGCCTGCATGATTTTTAAGAAATACTTGTTAGTTGTCTTAATTGTTTTCTGGAAAGCCAGTCTTACATTTAAATTATTTCTGCACTTTATTGCACCATACTTAACCATTTACATAAAATAAAACTTGTAACTTGATGCTGCTTACTGATGTTGATCGTGTCACTCAGAGGGCACAGTGCAGTGCTGGGAAGTTCTGTCTTGTCTGTAGAGGATGATTTGGCTCAGATTTGCACCCTGTAGATTTCACTGGAACACTGGGAAAGGTGGAACTTGGTTTGGGATGACTTTGCACAGTGCAGCCCTGAATGTCAGTATTGAGTGGGTTTTGAAGATCAAAACATAGCAAAATACTCCTATAAAACAATTCAAGAAGCAAAATACTAACTCTTGCTGAAGTCTAGAAAGCTACTTTAGCTATATTGGTTCTTTATTTTATTTTATTGCACTACAAGTGCAAGAGAGCTTTGAGACACAGAATATGGCAAGGAAATGGATGGCAGAAGCAATACAAATGTGATGGGGTGTTTTACCTTGTAGTTACCCTAGATGGATCTCAGTTATGTTTTAGTCCCACTTGTCATACTTTTTTTTTAAACATAAATATGTTGAAAGTTGGTTGAAGTGAAGGCACTAGGATTCATTAGGCTTTCTGAAATCCTTGAGGAAGCATACTTGAGCTTTATTGCAGTTTTCCTGTTGCCTCAGTCCTGAGCATGAGGAGTCATGGTGATGCTAATCAAATCAGATGGAAGGGGGGTTGCAGTGCTGGGGGAACCCTTGCACCTGCGATTTTTTCTTGTCACATTTTTAGACTTAATAAAACAGAATCATCTAAATATCTACCAGACTACCTTGTGATTGTTGAGCATTGGGAATAAGTTTTAATTTCCTTAGTTTGACACAGGTATTAAAGATGGTAGTTCTGGGCCAGAGGTGTGTGGATTGGTTAGCCCATGTCCCAATTCTTTGGCCAGGTAGAGAGATGTAGGAAAAAAACCCAAGAAGAGAGCAAAGCTGAATTCTCACAGTTTTCAGTGGCTGAGGGTTCATTGAGTCCCCAGCCCACCCCTCTAAGTCAGGGATCAGTGGTCACTGGGACCCACACTGCAGTGTGTGTTACTCAGGTATTAAGCATGTCTGTATTTAATACATTCTGAATACTGAAGTGGCCACAGCAGCCTGTGGCTGAGTTCCATAACTTTTTTCTGACAATAATACTTCCTTAATTTTTATTTTTTTTTAATTTGATGCTTTTCAATGTCTGTGTTATGAGAAATGGCAAATTATTGTTATCTGTTCATGTTCTCCTTGACATTCATGGTTTCCTGTGTCTGTCATAGCTGTTGCCTCTTCCAGGCCTGGAATATTTTAGGTTATTAAATCTTCTTGAGAAGCTGTTTTATCATACCTCTGCTTGTACATTTTTTCCTTTCATTATTCTTAGCATACTTCTTTTTTTTTAAACTTCTAATGCAGTGTAAATTGCATTAGGCTTAAAAATGGAGAGTGAAAACCAATATTAAATCCTACTCTGTGCATAACATGAGCACTTGTTCAGCCACTAAACTTTTAAACTCTGAAGATAGAAACAATGCTTTTGTTCTTAAAGCAGACATTTGTAGCAGTGTACAAATCTATGTCCTTTGGAATATGTCTGAACACCACCTGAATGGTTTTCCCTTGCCTTAGTAGATGTGGTGGATCGGTATGTAGGATAAAAACCATCATATTTAAAACCAGACATCTTGCATGCTTTGCACAACTGCAGTATAAGAGGCCTCTGTTTGATCTCACAAAGTGGTCAGTGTGGTTATTGTAACTGAATTTGAGGTATGCCAGAGAAGGAAGAATTAATATAAAAGTAAGAAAAAACAGCTCTACTGCAACGTCTCAGAAGGAGACAAAGCATTATTATGACAAAAGTAAACTTAGAAATGCTGCCACCTGATGAGGAAAGTAAAAGAAAGGCCGCTCAAGGAAATGCTGAGGTGTTTTATGGAAGAAAGGATCTTTTCCAATATTGTAACAGTATTCTTCCATATAATAGCACTGACTTTATCAGGGCATAATTTTATTTGTGCTTCCCTGTTTCATTTCAGATATCAGTGAAGTTTGGGTTATGCTTTTCTGTTTGTTTTCTTTAAAAAAAATCCTAATTATTTGAATTGGTTGAGGAGTCAGGTCTAGTCAGGCAAAAATTCTGTCAATATAAATATTGACATTACAGTCCCAAAATACTGGGACTGTAATGTAATGTGAGATATCTTCAGCAGTCCTAAGATTTCTTTCCAGCGATAAAATTCATGGGGAATTACCTAATTTGCTGTGTGGTTCAATGAATTTTTCTGCTGAGATGAAAAGCTGTCCCACTGTCACCCTTATAACTAAAGCAGCAGTGTGTTTGCTGGTGCCATAACTTGATAACCACTTAATGTGAAAAGATGAGTCAGCTTTCTTTTTATGAACTATACTTTCTCTTCCACAGAAGACAATTATCTTCCTCCAGAAAGTTTAAATTGGCCTTTTTAAAGCAGTCTTTTCAGTTGAAAATAAATAGCACTAATATAGTTAGTGACTGGGGAATTGCTAAATAAGTCCTAGAGATTTGGCATCCTTTCTTCTTTTCCTTTCTTCTTTTTCCAGGCCTGCTTAATTTGCCACTTTGTTCTAACATTTACACAGCTCCTCAGCTGTGCCTGCTCTCCATGATTCCAGGCTTCCATCGCTCCTCAGCACTTGAGCACGCTCCAAACTTGTGATATCCTGCAATGCTTTTGGACAGTGATGGTCTTAGATAAAGTGCAGTAGATGCCTGCCTGGGTTCTGATTTGTGCACTGTGTTTGTACTCAAATAGCTGGGCAGTTCTAGTGTTGTGGTGTTATGAAACTTGAATGTTGCTACACCGGGGCACACAGAGCTTTGCTTGCAAATTGCATCTGCTGCAGAGCGTTGGTTCATTCCTCTGCAGCAGGTAACCTTGGTGCTGCTCTGTCCCTGTCCCTGCACTGGAGGTGTGGGCATTTCCTGAGTCACCACGTTCTCTCTGGAACAGTTTAAAAAGTGTAGTGGGTAATGTCAGCATCTTGCAGTTTCTCAAAGCTTTTAATGCGCTGTTTGACTTAGAGTGTGCCTTCAGCTGGATCAGGGTAATGACCCAATTAAGTGTATGGAGAGAGGTTTTTACAGTGACTTTTAACTGTGATGAAAAGAGGAGCAAGGCTGTTTACATTTAAGGCCATTACAGAAGGTCAGTTGAACAGTTCCATATGTGCCAAGGAACCTCGTGTGTTTGGTTTGAGACTTTCTTGTCTTGCTCATCCTTCCCCCGCAGCATGAGCAGTTTCTGTGGGAGGTGTTTGTAGGCCAGGAGACACTGGGATTGTTATGTAGCTCTGGGTATTCTGCTTCACTTACAGAAGCTGCTTCTTAGTGCTGTGCATTTCCCAGCTGTGTCCAGGGCCAGATTCCCATGGCTTTCCTGCAGTGGGTATGTTTTTTTCAGAGCTATGTGTCTGTCACATGGCTGTGCAGGGTGGGTACAAGGTGCTGTCACTATGTGACCTGGTGAGTGGAGCTTCACTCTTTGATGGGTGGAGGGCTGAGCTATGTACCTGCAGGCTGAGATGTCTGTGTAAATGTGAATTCCCTGTTCTTGTGTTACTGGTGAAGCAGTATTTCCCTGCCCCTCACTTGGAACTTCTTTACTGGTAAGGTACAGGGTGATACTACATTTTCCTCTTCCCTCCTCAAGACTTAAGACTTTTTATAATGTTGGTGTGCTTGATGCACTATTCCAACCTTTTTCTATAGTCAGCAGCTTCTTAAAGCTGCTGTAGCTGAATCCTTTCTAGATAAGAGTTTTTAAACAACAGAAGAGACGAGGTGATGTCATTCCTTTTCACATGGCTATTCAGAGCTGTGTTGGAAGCAGTGAAAGCTGGTTTTCTGCTTCTGAAATAGAGATGAGCTGAGAAGCAGTAGAAATATTCAAACAGTCCATGTATAGTCCTGTGAAAATGTTGCTGTGTTAGTCATGATGCCTGTTTTTCTTTTGCCAACTGGAAGAACTTTGTGGAAATTACGGCATTACCACAAGAAGAATTAGTTTTGGTCTTTGAGAATACATTGACTTTGGTCAATGACAGTACATTTTCTTGGTCAAAATAAAGTCTTTGCATTCCTAAGCCTTGAAGTTTTTGTATTCTTGTTTCTTCTTCCATTTACAGCTGTGTGCAGAGCTACTGTTCATAATAGATCAGTGTAAGCAAGTCTAATACACAGCATGCATGGTAAAATGCTGTAAGCAAAATGGTGAATAAATAAATGAATTTTTTTTTCTTTTAAAATATCTGCATAAGGTACACAAAAGCATGCTAATTTGCAAATATCTTTCAAGTTTCTGAGACCTGAAATGTGAAAACAAATTAGTCAAATGTAGTGTATTTCTATTGACAGCAGCCTTTCTTGTTTTCTCAGGCTGCCCTTTTAAATGTTGCCCCACTGGCTGCAGGCATGACTACAAACCCCACTTGTTCTTGGGAAACAATGCAGCTTTACTGCACATCTTCATATGAAAAGCTTCATGCTCCTCCTGTATCATCCCCCATGTACTTCATCCTGAGCTCTTGACCACACAGGGTGCATCAAGCACATAGTAGTAATGTTGGAGGAATACAGAAGGAGCAAAGACTCAGACTGCAGTTCATCAATGTGTCACTTGATCACTGATGACTCCTTAGTAACTTATTTTATGGATTTCTGAAATTAAACTGTTTGAAAACTGTATTTCTCTGACCATGCTTTTGTGTGAGTATTGATCTCTTTAAATATTGTATTTTTCTGACCATGCTCCTGTTAAAGATATCTTAATTTTTCAGGTTGCAGTTGTTAAAATGAAGTGTACAGAGCGCATTTATGCAATGAAAATTCTAAATAAATGGGAAATGCTTAAAAGGGCAGAGGTAAGTAATACGTTTTTTTAACACAGAGAATTTTTAAAATGACATTAGAAAGATTACACTGAAGCTCTTCCAGATTAGAAAGAATTATTTCATGAGCATAGGAGCTTCGTTCTTTTCTCTTTTTTTTCCCTTAAGCTGTTTTAATGCAATCAAGTCTGACAGTCCCTTCTAGGCATCTGTTGTTCTCAGCATTACTGTGTATTCATTTACCAGACAGTCTGCCCTAGTTCTTACCCTGAATTTATTGGCCAGATTTTTGTTTACAGTAAAGGCAAGTTAAAGACTACATGAAAGCTTAGATTGGTGCTACTGTGACATTCACAGCTGTATACAAAAATGTTATGAAAAAGGTCTTTCTTCTGTTCCATTCAGAAAGCATCCATTAAGGAGCTTTGCATCCTACAGTTTGTAACAGGATTTATATAGCTAGTAAAACTATAGCTAAATATTTTGGAATCAGATTCAGACTGTAAAACAAAACGTGTTAAGAAGGTAAATCTGTTTAAGAAGGGTTTTTTTGGTGAAAGGAGGTGCACACTGTCACAACAAATTCTGTAAATCTAAAGGCAAATGGGTACTTCACACATTAGGAAAATACTAAGAATACACAGTGGAAAGCAGCTTTCTCAGATAGGTATTTCTAGGACACATACTCCTCCATGGTAGAGGAAAACCTTATGGCACATACATAATATTATGTAAGTTTGCAGATAAATGAGCAATAGATTTGAAGAGAAAAGACATGTATTGCATCAGGACTTGCAGCAGTTCGGTTAAGGGGCAAGCAACAGCAGCTTTGCTGAGGTCTGAGCTTGCTGACCCTTCCCTGTCCCATTCTTCTGTCCCCTTCCTGACACCTCCTCCCCCCAGCCTGCCCTATCTATTCCCTCCCTTCCTTTCAGTGAGTCAGTGCCAGGCCTTTTCCTGTGACAAAGTCTCCTCCCTCTTGTTAAGCCCCTCTTCAGCACTGCCTTTGCCTGATTTAGTCACAGTCTGTCCTTCCATCCATCCATCCATGCACTTCTTTAGAGGCGGCAGCAGCCGCTGCCACCCGGCTCTCCTTTGAGCTGTCAGGAGATTTCACACCCTGGGCTGTGCTGCATCAGCGGTTCTGCATTAAGCCTTTCCCTGTAGGAGGGAAATTTGGTTCCCTTTCTATGCAGATTTCAGCTGTGCTGATTGATTGGTCAGTATAGAATTATTTTAAGCACAAATATTTGCAGGGGTCTCCCAAGCTCAAATGGGAATACAGCTATGCTGCCTTACTTCAGTCATTTTTAAAGTGATTTCATTATGTGGCCTAAGTAGATGCAGCTTTTGCATGTAGAGAAGACAGCTGTTTACAAATTGTGTTCTAATCATGCAACTAACTCATCCTCTCAGGCAGACATGAAAGATGTATACTAAGCAATAGTTTTCCCAACTTAAGAAAAGTAACAGTCAAAAAAAAATTTTCTCTCTTCTGATTTTCCCCATCTACAAAGGACAATAAAGGAACTGTCTTTTCTGCAGGACCACTTTGTCTTTTCCTGATGAGTTGGCTTGCTTGATTTGGCATTTCTGGATAAGCAGGACGTTACAACCTGCATATCAAGTTCATGCAACATCTGGGTGTTAAAAATTTCCCAAATGTGGTAAAACCTGTTAGTTTTTAAAATGAAGCCTGCAAGAATACAGTAGCTTCTTAAATGGAGAGTTCCACTGAAAAAGCAGACTTCTAGTATTTTATTAATCCACTCACCTATTATTATATAAAAATATTATTGTTATTATTACGAGTGGGTTAAGAAGCATGTTGTTATACTGGTTTATGTTTGTTGTGCATGACATAAAACATGGCAAGAAATTAGCAAAATACTGCTTATTCATGTACTTGCTGCAAGAAAAAAACCCCTTATGGTTGGAAGCCACTCAAATAAAAGAAAGGTTAGTGAATATCACCTGACATCCCTAAATGGGTTGGAAGCAAAAATAGGCATGCCATTTATGTTGATAAGGACTATTTGTATTCGTTGTTCTCACAGCAAAATACACAGTCATTAGTGTATTACTGTTGACAGTTCCAAATAAGTCCTGACTGGCTGATTAGGTAGCCTGTCATGCTTTTTCAAGTCACATCTCAAGGCCTTTTAAGCTAGTGTAAGCAGAGGAGGAGAATTTTGTGCTCTGAATTCATGATGCAGTGTTCAGCAGCATTTCTGGGTTTTCAGTGTTCATAACATTCCCTCGCTATTTGAGGTTGCACAGTGAACTGGATCAAGGGACTGATGTCTTCAAAAATAAACAAACTAGTTCTCTGTGTTGGCAGCCTCCTCACATCGTGGTGCCAGGAGAGCTGAGAAGTGCAATGCTCTGGTGCTGTGGGAAGGGGATAGGATTACTTGGAGCTGCTGTAGCTGCCAGCCTTTTTTGCAGAGCGCTACTTTGTCCTTGCATTCATAAACCGTTAAACCACTCAGCTGCCATTTAATTACAATTTACTTCTCTTTGCACCAGTGATTACTAATTTACAATGTGACCACAGCCTGGTCTTCTTCAGTAAAATTGTACATTTAACTTTGCTTCCTTTGAGGGGAAAATAGTTGGAGATACATTTGTAAGGTGCAGTCAGTATATGGTAAGGTTTGGGCTTCCCAGGCACATTTCCATAGTACATTTTCTAATATATTTGAAGAAGTGGCAATGACCAAAAAAAAAATCAGTTCTTTTCTAGAGCCCAAACACTTTAGTCTGTAGCTGTCAAATATCCTGATAATGCCTCTCTGGATTGAGAGTAATAGAAGAATCCCAAGGTCTATTTCATGATAGTTCTGATCCAATAAAAACATTAATATATTTTTATTGGGGAGAACTCTCTTGAAGTTTATGAAAGTTGGTTTTATGTAAAGATGCTGAGAAAACCTGTTACACAGAGCTTGCTTCTATGAAGTGTTGCAGTGTGCTGTTTGAAGTTGAGGAAGGATTATTGAAAATGAAAATGTATTATACTGGACAAAGATAACACAGTAATAGTAAAATCTGCTTATTTTCCATAGTGTGCTAGCAGTGTCTGGAACTGGGACTGTAATGTAATAAAAGTATACATGTAACTGTTTTCATAAAGGTCTTTATCAGAAGAATCAGACTTACTTTCCTAGAGCCGTTATCTTTCTGCTGCAGTTGGTAGTGACAAGTTATTATTTTCTAACTTTTAAAAATGTTTTGTAAAACAAAGATTTAGCTTTGACTTGAATTGACTTGTGGGCTTTTTGGTGTTGGGGGGTGTTGTGTGTTGGTGTGGAGTGTTTTTGGGATTTGGTGGGGGGGAGGGGAGGTTGGTGGGTTTTTTTCATTTGGTTTGGGGTTGTTTGGTTTTGTTTTTTAAAGTTGCAGTCAGGATTAGAGCAACTGAATGCCTGACTAAAACCTGCAGAGATTCCCTGGCATGTCACTTGTGTAGACTGCATCCAAATGAATAGAGACCTCTGTTCAGTAATTTGAAATAATCCCATAAAACATCCATGTATATTCATCCTGTGAAAACTACTTGTTGATGTTGACAATGGCTTCTCTCCCCCTCTCTTCCTTTAGACAGCTTGCTTCCGAGAGGAGAGAAATGTCTTGGTGAATGGAGATTGTCAGTGGATTACTACATTGCACTATGCCTTTCAAGATGAGAACTATTTGGTATGTTTGATTCATCAGTAAATAAAAGCTCTGGGTTGTGAAAGAACTTTGTTTTTGGTATATTTAAAAAATATTAGTGCATTAAATCCGTCCACCTCATGCCTCACAGCAGTGTTTCAACGTTCTTGTTTTCTCCTTGAAGCAAAACTTCAAAGGGACTGTCTGTAACTTCAGGAAAGTGAGAAAGTTGTGTAGAACTATGGTATATAGAAATTTAATTAAGCATCTTAAATTAACTAATCTCGCCTTGCATAAAAAAATACCATGTTCAAATTTAGTATTTTGGATAAGGTTGCATTTAACTAATCTGAGATATGTTAACTGTGAAAGTAAGAAATATTTTATTTTAAACTTTCATAATGTTTTTTAAAGCAAGATTTTGGTTTAAATTGGCAAAATCAATTTAAAAGTTTGGTATTTTATAGTCCTTAGGGGAAAAATTGCCTATTTCTTAAAAGTATTTCTATAAAATATGTTTTTAAATCAGCAGATTGGTCTCTCAGTAATTTGAGGGACTTTAGCAAACATTTATAAAGAAAATCTGTACTCTTATGACATTTCTTTATGATTGGTTACTAGAACTGTGATATACAAGCCTGTTCACTTTAGTCACAGAATACACCAGAGTACTGGTTAGGAGCAAAGTCAGTAAAGCCCCAATATCCTGCAATATACTTAACCATACAGCTTCCCGTGGCTACTTCAGGCTGGGTTTACAAACCTGCTGTTTCTGTAACATCTGACATAGCTTTAGTGTGAAAGTTTTCACTTTCTTAACACTTTAGTAGCATGGTAGCAAGTCATGAATATAAATAAGAAAAATGTATTTATAAAAGACTGCCAAATAGTTCAGGAACTAAGCAGCAGTTAGTAAATACTCAAACATTCCACAGATGCTGAGACAAAACACATTACTTTGTCATGGTTGGAGTATTTTTAGAATACCAAGCACATAGTAGGAAAATAAGCAGTCACATCTTAGGCCCTCATTTACGGGCTATTTCCATTGAATGGTTTGTGATAGGTCCAGATTTTCAGTCTCTGGCAGTTTAGTTGTCTCCAGCACTGCCTCATGATTTCAGATCAGCTTGGAGTTTCAAATTCCCACAGAGGCAACCTTCAGACGTGCATAAATAGCATCCTGTTTTGTATTTCCAAGTAGCTTGTAAGAATGGAGCTACCTAAGGAAAAATTGTTAGCTCTGTGAGATAACAAGCAATAGCAAAGACAGCACAGAGGGGGAACCATTTCCCAAAGTTCCCAAAGGTGTTTAGATATTGAAGTTTCACTTGACAGCAGAATGTAGACATCTAATTTAAGATCCAATATCTAAGAAGGCAACATTTCTGCCTAGCAGCCAAAGTCAGCAGATTCCCAGCTTGCCTGAGGTCTGCTTCTGCATGTGCTGAGGTGCTGTCTTCCAATTTGGTCTGTTACTCAGAAACCATCTCCTGTAAGTGTCTGGTGCTCACAGATGGAGTGGATCCATGTCTCAGTCACTGCTGTAAATGATGCATGAGGAAAAGGTGAAACACATAAAGAAATCAATTCATCCAAAAAGCTGGACAGAAGGTTCTCTTCCAGACCATCTAGTCCTTGTCCAGGGGCTGAGAGATCTCTGTTCAATTCTCTTTGGAGCTTGAAGGAGTTTATAGGTACATTTTTCCTCATCCTGGAGAGTGAGAGCTTAGTACAGAGCCTGGGCAGATTTAGTTTACTTTTTAGCTGTGCTGTTCACCCATGGTCTTTGCAGAATGGAATACAAAGCTGAGAACAAAATAAGAACAGACAAAAGAGCTTGGTTTTCCACCCTGATCCTCTGCAAAAGAAATTTCTAGGTTCCAGTATATTCTCCCAGTGATGTTTGTGTATTATATCTAGTGATTCTTAAATGCAAAACCACATAAGCTAACCCTGAGCAGAGGGAGAGCCTTGTGTCTTCTCCTGCCTAGTGCTCTGCTTCCTCTGGCTGCATGATAAAGGGTTCAGAACAAGAAAATAAAAAGTAAGATACTAATATAGAAAAGTAGTATCTGTCTTTGGAGAGTCTAAAAGTACTTAGTTTTAGTCTCTGCCTTTAGTATGAACAGACCATTTGATAATGCAGAACTTATATTTAAGCAATAAATACAAAATTCTATGAAATATATATGTTCTGGAATTAATTTTCTGGTTCTGCTCTTGTAGTTTTAAAACCTTTCAAGTAAATGCACCATGCATTACTGTTTTCTAAACAGTCAGTTCTTAAATTACGTTACATGGAAATGCTGTGTAAGTTTTTTCTGGTTCTTAAAAATTCTTCATAAGAGACAGCCTGTGTCAAGAATGGTTAAACCAGCCTTTGGTGATTTAGCTGAAGCAGATATGATGTAAGTGAAACATAGTCCATGAATATTGAAAACTTGCATGGAACTTGAAGTTCTCCATCTCTTCCAGATTCAGATCTCTTAATTTTCTTACCCGGTCTCATTCATGAAAAAGGGCATATGTGTATTTCCCTGCTGTCAGCCTCTCAAAGGCTTCTGGGTACTCATGAGAGTATTTTGATAGCCTTTTTTCCTTTGACTCCTAACTACTGTCACCATTCAATGTAGTCACTTCCCTGGCAGAAATGCACTACTGCGAGATTTCAGCATCAGAATAGCTTTTATTTTAACCCCATAAGAAGAGTGAAGCACCTCTGGCAAGCAGATAATTTTGAATTGAAAAATTAATAAAGTTCTGCTTCCTCAAAGACGAGATATCACCATGTTTCTGTGATCCAAGTGCCTTCCTTCATGGGTCACCTGAGTTCTTGCTGAGTTATAAATGCTTTGGGAGCTGACAGAAGTGCATTACCTTGTCTCTGACAGGGAGGATATTTCACTTCCCACAGAAGGTTCTATAAAACCTCTTTGCCTTGAATTTGAGAGAAAATACTTCAAGATAATATCCCTTTTAAAAGACTGATGGCTTCTGCCTGTAGCATTTTGTTTTCAAACATAAATGTTGCTTGTGTACAGTGTTCAGTACATGTTTAAAGTTCCTTGAAACAATACCCACAGATTGATTTCAGCATAAATGATGCAATTTGCTTATCAGATTAAGTGGTAATTTGAATAAAATAGAGAAAAATACCAAAACTTGTGGTTCTTGGAGTTGCTCTTTTAATGTAAAAGATTGTGAGGAAATGGCTGGAGTTGCACTTCATGTTCTTTGCATTTCTATCTTTGATTAGTTTCCCTCGTGGAAGATGAATCTGTGGCAGGGACAGTGGATTCTAGGTCGCTTTACTTTGAGGAGAAAAATAAGAAGATGGCTTTGAAAACTTAATTCCAGAATAAGCAACGTTAGTCTTAAAACCACATATCAAGTCATCTTGGGAAACAAAGAACAAAATGGCTCAAGACTGGTAGTACTAGATGAAGTCATTATACTTGATGTAATGGTCTGGATTTAGGTGGATATTGCTAAGACATACCTCAAACATAATCCTTGTTTTGTGGTAGGAGAAACATACCTGAGTCCTTTTCTTTCATGTCACCCTATCAGTATTGGTCCTTCTCATGGATGGGATGGTGCCTGATTGGCCTAGGAGGCTGTTTACTTTTTCAAAGAACACCGATGTTTTACTTTTAAATTTCCCACTAGTGCCTCTGGCTTGACAGTGCTTTTAGCTTGTTATGGGCATCCATGGATAGTGTAGTAATGTGTGGTGCCATCACACTCCTGCCAGCTGTGTTATGCATCCATGATGTGGGATGTGCCAAGATGAGTATTTGAAGATGTTGATAAGTGCCACTTCAGGAGCAACGGAGTAGTATTGAAAGGGTACCATAACTAAAAAATTAATAATGTATATTTTAGACTAAGCTGCATCAAATATTGATTTTAACTATACTTTTTTTTTCTTTCATCATCTTCTGAAAATTTTCAGTTTAAGAGTTCATAACATGCATCAATTTTGGTGAATTTTCTTTATGATACTAGTTAAGACAGAAATAAACTCATCCTGATTTACTTCATTGTTGTCATATTTTGTTGAGAGTTTTTTTAATCATAGGAACTAAATGCTGATGTGCCTTTTTTTCTGTGATTAATAAAGGAATATGATACCTTTTTATACTAAGTAAATAAAAGTAAAACAGAAGACCACCAATTTTGACTGCTTTCCATAGGCACAGAAAAAAATAGTGAAAGGGTTTTTTCAGGGGTTAACTGATGAACTTTAAATTTTTTTTTCTTGCCATCTGTCTCTCAGTACTTGATTGCTTTATTTCTCTATTTTCAGTATCTAGTGATGGACTACTATGTTGGTGGTGACTTGCTGACACTTCTCAGTAAGTTTGAAGACAAGCTTCCTGAAGATATGGCTAGGTTCTACATTGGTGAAATGGTGCTTGCTATACATTCCATACACGAGCTGCATTATGTACACAGGTAAAATACCTTCTCATGTGGCAAAAAATACAAATACAGTTATTTGAAGTTAATCCCAAGTTTACTGCTATGTATACAAACACACACAGTAGCCAAAACCAAACTACTATAGACACAGGTTAACTTTATGCTGTATAATAGCTGTATAAGCTACTTTATTTTAAATATCAAATTTTGATGGATTGGTGTCAGAAGCAGTGACATTTATCTGACTAACCTTTTAAGGTCTGTTCTATTTTTAATCAGGGCTCTTGACTTATTCTCAATTCACTTAATAAATATTTATCTGCCTTTGTCCAAGCAACCTAGAAGTTTGAAGCAGTTTGAAATGGTTTTAACTTTCTACAGATGTTTAGACATTCTGCAAAATTTATGCGCAGTAAGCCCATGGTAACATCAGTGCATCTACTTACCTGAGATCATCCTCAAACAGATTTTCTGATCAGTGGGCATGTGCTGGTCTAATTGTTTTTGCACACAAGATGTGTATTCTGAATCAGTGGCTGCCATCAAATAAACTTAGGTTGTGGTTGGTAGTAGCTGTACAGTTAAAGTTCAAAAAGCATAGGGAATTCTCAGCTATAATGCTTTGAGCTCTGCTGTTTGCACTTTGATTACTATTTTAAATATTGACAAGATATTTAAACTCTCTAAAACTCCTGTGAGTAAATGTGGACAATATTTGGGGATTTAAAAATGTTACAGACTCAGAGAAGTTCACCCGAGGCACCATTGCACCAATTTCCAAGGAAGGTGGCCTGACTTACTGAGCAGCTACATCTTTTCACAGGGCTGAATGAAGGTCTGTTGTGGCAATAGGAGAGTGTGGCTCTGTGGCCAAAACACGTGCTTTGAACAGGACGTGTGCCAATGCCCAAGAAATCACTGCTTGGCAGCTGGAATGGATGAGGAGGAAGCAGGATTGCTCTGGAGAGGGTTTCAAGGACCCTTTAAGGGCTTATACGACCTGTTAGCTGCAGATAGGAGACAGTGGAGCTCAGAGAGGAGGCATTGAGCCTTTCTGAGCAGCAGTTCTGGTCCCTGAGGCAAGTGAGGGCTGCGTGCCAAGCACAGATTGGCTCATGCTGCAAGTGCCACAGTCAGCAACGTTCTTTAAAAAACAAACAAATTAGTGTATAGTTGTGTATTAATTTTTATAGTCCACTGCAACTACTGAGCTTGACTTGTGGTTGTGGAAGGTTGACAATATCTGGAACTGAAATGTATGGAATAAGTTTAACAATACAGAATTACTAATTATTTTTGGGGAGGCATGGTGACATAGTCCAATTTTCTCAGCACATATTTTTTGTGTCTTATGACAAGTAAATACGCATTTAACATTTAAATTTATGTAGATAGGCATAGATTAGCATTTATTATTTTGTATTAATACTGCTAATGAGCAGCAGTATTAGTGACATTTCAGTAATTAATTTCAGAGCATTAGCCTTTAGTTAAAAAAGGTTAATTCAAGTTTGTGTTGGAAAAATGTATCAATTGGCAGGCTTTTTACAAATTTGTTAAGTCACGTTTTTTCTCACAAATGTCAAGTGTGAAACTGGAATTCAGCACCTTAAAAATCAGCCATTGTCAGCTTCCACATCTATGTAGCAAGGTGTATTATGTAGCAAGGTGTATTAGAGCACCTTATTTTTATTTACTACTCGTAATTCTGGTCTCCTTCTCAAATATTAAACTGAAGGTGTTGTAGAGTTTTTAAGTTTTTCAACACACGTAGTAGCATTTGGAACTTCACATTTGAAAAGAAATGCAGATTTTATGGTGCAACAAAGCCAGTGGGTTTAAGGTTGGTCAGGGGGAGAGAGTCATAAATAGTACCAAAAAGAGTTTACATCACTGGGTAAAATTCTATGTTATTTTGATGCAAGATATAATCTCTACAAGCACAGCTAATACTGTGTGTTTGAATCCTTTCACTTTTGTCTGTTATAACAGGGACATAAAGCCTGATAATGTTCTTTTGGACATGAATGGCCACATACGACTGGCAGACTTTGGGTCCTGTCTGAAAATGAGTGAAGATGGCACAGTATGTATGAAGCTACATTTATTTGGGTTGCTGATAGTGGGACCTTCTAAGTGAGTTAGTTGCTGGTTTTAAAGAGATTAGATATCATCAGTGTTCATCTGGGGTGTGATAGATAGTGAACTTATGACACACTATAAATTGAGGGTGCAGTATAACTCAACATACTTAAATGCATTTTTGAAATCTTCCATCTCCTTATTTTACAGACTGCTAACTTTTTAAGTTATCCTTTGCTATATTTTTCTGGTTTTCACTTTTTCTTCTAATGACCATTTGAGTCCAGGGAAGTAGGGTGAGTCACCATCCCTCTAGGTATCAAAAAGATGTGTTGATGTGGTACATGGGCACATGATTTAGGTGGACTTGTCAGTGCTCAGTTAACAGCTGGATATAATGATCTAAAAAGTCTTTTCCAACCTAGATAATTGTCTTGATTCTACAATTAATAAGCAGTTTGTTTTATATGCGTTTGACAAATGGAACAGCAACATGATGGTAATTGGCCATCTTGTGCAGCAGATTGGATTTACCTCTAAAAGCTGAATTGCTTGTGACAGGTTTTGTTTGTTTTGCCTCATTTAGGGCACTTCCAGGGGTGCCAGTCCTGCCAAAGTATGGCATGCACCATCGTTCACTGGTTTTGGCACAAACTCACATCTTGTTGATGTTCTTTAGTCATAAAAAGCCTGTCAAAGCTTTACCATAAAAAATGTAAAATGAAAGAGCCATTAGAATTGAGAACATATTCCTAGAGAGTAGTCTGTCCTGATGGTCAGGGCTTCCCTATTACTTGTGCACAGAGTAAATCTCCACCTTATTCCTGTAGTACATCCAGTTGCACATTAGCAATAAACATTTGACTGATTTCTGACATAGTAAAACTTACCCAGGAAATTTGGTCTATGATCTTCAAATGAAACTGTAAAATTCGGGTGTAGAACCTGATCTCCCTACTTACTCATTTTTCTTTTCAACTTCTGGGCAGCAAATTGTGGTTTTAAAATATAAACAGACTCAAAGGAAAAATATATTTTGTCTTTCTGCTTTCGCAGTATCTGTGATTATTTTGGGTTTCTCCTGTGTTCAGAATAAAACATATCAACTGATTTTATGTAGCAGTAGAATGGAAATTAATCTTTGCAGTCTTTGTTACTTTCTTAATATTTCCTTTGTTATGTTGCTATGAATTTATGAATCTCTTCCTTCTCCAGAACTATGTTGTGGTGTCTCTGTCAGAAATATTAGTGTTTGAGTAAAACAGTTGCTGAGAGAAGCTGGAAACTTATGAGAATTATGTTTGCCTTATTTTTAAGGTACAGTCATCAGTAGCAGTGGGTACTCCTGACTACATCTCTCCTGAGATACTGCAAGCAATGGAAGATGGAATGGGGAAATATGGGCCTGAGTGTGACTGGTGGTCACTGGGTGTCTGCATGTATGAAATGCTCTATGGTGAAACACCCTTCTATGCAGAGTCACTAGTGGAAACCTATGGGAAGATTATGAATCATGAAGTAAGAGCTGTATTAAATCTCCTGAGTTTGTGTTTACAGAGAAACTTAGCACTTGAGGATATTGAAGTGATGGCAGTTGTTTGCTTTTGCTCAGTGTTTTAGATTGATGTTGTGGAGGTTTGTTGGTTCAGGTTTTAGGAAGCTTGCTTCTCTGAACTGCAGAAATTTAATTCTTCAACAAATTGAAACTTTTCTCTAAATGCTGATTTTCTTGTTGGAAAATCTAAGTCATCACAAAATCAAAATTAAAATCTACTCCAATTTCTTCAGTCTAGAGTAATTTCACTTGTTAGTGGTAATTACAATTTTTAGATCTTATGTTTATTTTAATAGAAATATTTTCTACATGTAGATTATATTTTGGTAAGAAAAACATGTATTTAACCTATATATTAGAAAAATGCATTCTTAAATAGGACAACATAAAGAACTGACTAACATCATGGGGTTTTAGGAGTTGAAATTAATTTAATCTCCAGGAGATCAGTGGACCTCTAAGCATACCAGTCTGTCTTTATTGTATGATCTTTAATATATTGTAGTGTGTAAAAATCCTGGTGTGTCTTAAAAAAATGTTTGCTTTTCCTAAAAGAGTTATTGTAATCACAGATGAAACAGATCTGTTTTAAAGAAATTGAAAAATGATTTCTTGTACTTGAAATCCAATTTAAGACAAAAAGTCTGTCATTGAATGTATTGAATTGTGCTCTGTCATTGCTCACTGTAACTAGAACAACATTCGACTATTCATTTCCAGTTTTATTGGTGTAGTTTAATGGGTTTTTTTTAAACTACAGTTGTAAGTTTTGGAATTAATTCCTTCTCTAAAAACTTCTCTGTTTGTTTTGTTTTCTAGGAACGATTTCAGTTTCCATCCCATGTTACAGACGTATCTGAAGAAGCAAAAGATCTTATTCAGAGACTTATCTGCAGCAGGGAACGTAGACTGGGACAGAATGGAATAGAGGATTTTAAGTCTCATGCATTTTTTGAAGGACTTAATTGGGATAACATCCGAAACCTAGAAGCACCTTACATTCCAGAAGTTAGCAGTCCTTCTGACACCTCAAACTTTGATGTAGATGATGATGTACTAAGAAATCCAGTGAGTCTTTGTTTTTAGATATTACTAATGGAAGTATGCATCCTTGGTGCACTGTAATGTGGTAGTGAGAACTTACTTCAGAATAAAGAAAGAGATGAAAAATAAGTCACTCCAAATGTGAAAAATTCAAGTTTTTCATCTCTTGGCATTTTGTGCTATCAGAAATCATGAGCTGCTTTTTTAAGTGGTAGCACTTGCCAGACTGCATTACTGTTACATGGTCGAAGTTAAAATATGTTTAGGTAGGGAAAAAGGCCTCTTAGTTGCCCTTTCAGTTTACCTGGACAGGGAGCTAGCATTTATGCTTTTTCAAAGGTGAAAAAAAATCTGTCTTTACAAGTACACATATATTCTCTGTGCAGCTTGCAGTCACAGCTGTCCAAGTGAGAGGACTCATCCTGCTACTTCTCCGCTGACTTAAGAAGCAGGAGGATGGTTCTTGGAATAGGAGCATTGGTGTTGCACTCCTCCATTTCTATTTCTTGTAGTTTACAAATGGTTCAGGAGGAGTAGAGACCTTTTGTGGTAATTTTTTCACCCGTTTGTACTCCAAGAAATTAAGAGCTTTTGGCACGTTTTTTGATTACATGTCTGACAGTAACTAGAATACTAAGAGTAACAGCATGCATTTTGGTGCCAGGTCACTTTTAATTAGGAACTTGAAATTTTGGGTTTCCTTTTACTGGCTGCATTGTGCTTTGAACTTGTTGAAATGCTGCCCTTTCATGTGCCAGTTCAAGAGGCTCCAAAATTCAAGTCATTCTGTTAGGCGACCTGATCTGAAATAAAGCTTGTCCAGGGGCAGTGGAGCATAACTGCCAATTAATTATCAGTTGGTGCATTAAGAAAAATCTTTCCATTAGCTGTCTCTCTTTTAGCTGTTGAGGCTCAGTGAAATGTCTTTCACTCTGTATGGGTTCTCTCTGGGGTTTTCATGCACATTGTTTTCATGCAGGAAGTGGTGCCACCAAGTTCTCATACAGGCTTTTCTGGATTGCATTTGCCATTCGTTGGGTTTACATACACAACTGACAGGTAAGCAAAGGATATGTTTTATCAAGGAAACTTTTTTCCCAAATGCAGCCGATTCCTGGGAATTCTCATTTTTGTAAACATATAGAAAGGTTGATGTCCATAGGTATACATGCGGCCCAAATTTTGTTACTTGTTTGGTTTTTCCCAATATCTGAACATATTTTGATCCTGTTTTCCAAGATTAGGTGCTTTTGTATTTAATATTTTATGTATTTGAAATGAAATAAAGTTAAGGGACAGGATGTGTCAATTGCAGTTCCTGCATTGAGAGGCTGAGAGCAAGTCTTGTCCCCACTGGACATCTGCCAGGAACTGTTCAGGATTATCTCATTGCTCCACTGTCCTGCTGGTAGTCCAAGTTAACATAGAGGCTTCTGAGCATGGACAAAGGACTTTGCATATCTTTGAAATGAAATGGCCTCCATCTGACTTCAGAGATCCAGAGATCTCTCAAACATATGCTTGTCTCTGATCTGACCTGTTTGTAATTCTGTTATTTCCCATTGCTGGGGTTTGTTACCCCATGACCCCAAATCATGCGTGTCATCCTGTTCACAGTGAGATCATGTGCCTTAACTGAAATCCATCTTTGCCATGCTTTAAACTAAACTTTTGGGGTTGTCCCTCAGCTGTCTCAGTGCAGGTACACTTCAAAGCAGGTACCTGCTTCCATTTCTGCCAGGTACCTGTAACCTTTGGCATGGGAGAGTTAACATTTTCAGTCATTTAGGCAGTTGGTGAAGTCAAGGTATATCTGCATCATTGAAGTTCTGCATGCAGGTATCTTAAGTCTACAGCAGCATGCACAGTTGCTAGGGAGTAATAACTTTACCCTGAGAATTGTCTCTACAGTAACAATTACTGCACTAATTGTACTTGTGAATTTAAGGTGCATATTTGGTGGAATCCCAGCATGTCCCAGCTATAGACTGCTGTGAGTATTTATTAAAATGTCCTAACTTAAGTATTTCTTTTCAGCTCTTTATCTGATAGAGGCACTTTAAAGAGTGTGCTGCAGTCTGACACTGTAACCAAAGATACGGATGTACAGCGAGACTTAAAGAGCACTTCACAAATAGAAGGCTATGAAAAGAAAATACGGAAATTAGAGCAAGAAAAGCAGGATTTGAACAGAAAACTGCAAGGTTAGTGGTTTATATTTGTTTGGATTCTTAGTTCTGCTCATTGGAATATATTCTATTGAAAATCTTTCCCTTTCTTTTTGGATTTTAAGAATCTACACAGACAGTGCAGAACCTCCAAGGTCCAGTGTGTGTTACAGCAAATACAAGTCGTGATAAGGAGATTAAAAAACTAAATGAAGAAATTGAACGGTTGAAGAACAAATTAACAGGTAAGCCTCTGGCATGGTAATTATAGTAATGCAATTTATTTTGCAGTAAGTAGAATTAATGTTCTTGAGCTGTTTAAAAAACAGAGGGTGTTTTAAAGCCTTGTTCAAAATTAAGAGGCATTTCATTTTTTTCCAGATGAGTGCTTAACTGGTTCTTCCACTTGCTTGGCTTGATAACACATGGGAAGTCCAGAGTGTGATGAATTGTGTGGATGGATTTAGTTAAATGTTTGTTTCCCTAAAACACAAATACTGATATTTGTTTCCCTAAAAATCTCAGGAGATCCTCTTCTCTTCCTCCTCTATTTGGGGAGGAGTATTGTGTTGGAGAGGTTTTACTTGGAGGCAGGTGTAAGAGACAGGAGATGGAAGTCTGGTTGCTCTTTAGTAACATAAAGGAGTAGATGGGGGATGTGTAATAGTAGTGCACATTTAAATATTTCTGAGCTTCTGCTCCCTTTGTGTTTCTGTGTTTGGTGATGCATTAATTAGGAAGCACTGAGCATTGCAGAAAAACAAATACTGGCATCTGTCCTGAGGGAAGACTGACTCACCCATATCACTGAAAATCTGTTGCTTGACAATGCTATTAGTTTATCCATGCAAACCTCCTGTTAGCACCTAATTTTTAAGTGGGAATCAGTGATAAACAAAGTGGTAGTTTTGAATCCTAATGACTTGGCTGAGAGTTTTATAGAGGCCTATATAGTGTGAATTCAGATTCTAAATCACTGATGCTGGTTGTTTTAGACTATCTTTTCCTGGTTTCTTTTGACAATATACCCTTTTTGTAGGTGTATGCCCTGCTAAAATCAGCTGTTCTCCTACACAGATTATATTCCCAAAAAAGCTATTTTTGTGTATTCTGAAATTAGGTTTGAGTCACAATGGTTAGATTAATGTTCTGCTTTTTCAAAGGGTTCAGGTTTATGTCATTCTTCTACCAGTGATGTCCTGTTACATATCAATTCTAACAGTATGTTCTTATTTAAAAAGAAGTGGCATTGGTTCATGTAGGATGGGAGGAGTTTGTTCAGAAGTGAGAAAAGGAATAATACTTCAAGCATTATAACAGTGCTTGGGATCCTGAATACTTAGGTCCATTTTCCTGTTCTGCCACAGATATCAGTGGAACTTGAGTGAGACAGTTATTCCCTGTGAAATTTCTTATTTATTTGTTTAATAGAAGTGGTAATTAAAAACAAATAGAGAATGGAAGTTCATTTTCTTAGAATTGGTAAGACTGAGCAGGAGTATATAAAGGTGGCTCTGTTGGGTGTTTTGCACTTAAAAACAAAAATTTCAAATCAAATTTGTTTACTTGTCATTGAAAGTAAAGTGAGAACAAGCTGCCAGGAGTATGGTCAGTCAGGTCTCCAGATTACCTTGTGCAGGATGGTATTTCTTTCCCAAACTATTAATTAGTTCTTATCTAGAAAATAAATAGTCCTTGCTTGTCTTGCTGGATGCGCTAATGACTGTTGCCTTTTTGTTGCATAAGGAAAACTATTTAGGAAACACATTACTAGAGTTGGAATTGGAACATTTCAAGTTTATTTTATGATTTTCTAGGGCTAGAAGTTACGTTCCTCAAAAACAAAACAAAGCCTTGTGCTAAGGCTTTTTCCCTTAGAGATCACAATCTTTGGGACTGAGAAAAATAAAATTATTTTGAGGTATCAATGTCCCAATGTTAGTTTAAACAGTCTAAAATGGTGGGAATAGGAAAGAAGTTTATTTTCCAAGCAAAGTGATGCAAATTTGCATGAGTAATGTGGCTTGTGTTATTGGTGTTAATTTGGGACCAGCTGCCTGTAATATGTATTTATCTACAGATATAAGTAAACTGGAAGCTCAGCTTGCGGATGCAGTGGCTTTTCGACAGGAGCATGAAGACTCCACACACAAGTTGAAAGGACTGGAAAAGCAGTGCAGAGTACTGAGGCAGGAAAAGGAGGACCTTCATAAGGTACTGATCCAAAGACAGATATTTTTTTAAATGGTGATGCAAAGTAGTTCCAGAACAGTTACATTGTGATTGCAATTCTAGTGTTTTAAATGCTGCTTTTTAAAACTATGCAGAGATCTTAAGGATCCTGTTCAGCAGTACAGTAGCTTTCCAAATTATCACACTTTCATTTTTTGGAAGTTGATGGGCTTACTATGTCAAATATGTTCTGATATAGATGAAACAAGCACCTAAAGAATGGTTTTAATTAAGCTGTTTAATTATTCTGAACTGTTTCAGTAGAAGTCTGAGGGCAATCAAGAGAGACTTCAGAGCCTTGGGATGACTTGTTAAGGGATCAGTATATAATAATACATGAGTATTATATAATAATACACAAGTATTATTCTCCTCTATTCTTCCAGTTTCAGGCAATGATGAGGGAGGAAACAGACACAGCAGATCCTGTTTGGTATCCCTGGAAGAATTATGGGGTTTTGACCATGGGTCAGTGTTTACATGATACCAGGGCCTGCTGGTGACATTTGGGGTACACCTGTCTATTTAGGGGAAAAAGATCTTTGCACAGAAGTTAGCAGAGCTCATTGAAAGAGCCCATTTGCTCTTTTTTATACCAAAAGCTTAATTATTGCTTAACGTTAATGATGACTTTTATGTAATCATTGAGTTTATTTGCTGCTGGGTAAATTATCCCTTAGTTTGCTTCCTGAAATTTAGCAGTATTTCAGGATGTAAGTCAGCAACATATTTTGTAGTAAAGTAAATAGGGATTTGCATATACTACCTACCACTTTCAGTAATAGTAAAAAAAGCTACCTGTATTGGAATAACTAGTTTTGCAAAAGTCTACCAGCCATATTGTTCTGAGCATTCATATGGATCCAAAAGTAATCCACGGGCCAGAATTTCTGGGCTGTTTCTACAGTAGAATTTAACAGTCTCTCTTCTGTCTGTTAACCACCAGTAGGGATTATTTACCATAGTGTATAAGTAGCAGAGAAGGTGGATCTTCTGGTCTGAGCACATGCTTTTGGGAATTTAATCTTCCTGCAATGCTCATACTAATAGCAGAAACTTTTAGAATTCCCTTGTGCAGTATATATTTATTTTGTTGTGTGATTCTGCTCTTTTTCTTATTTTTTCCTCCAACTCTCAAATGATTTTATGTCAAATGTTCCATTTGTATTTTAATCTTGTTAATTTTTCTGAACTACTTTCCCTAAAGAAAATAGTTTTTATACTTTCAATTAAGAGTATTAAAGTATTAAGAGTTTCACAATTTGTTTCAAGGAATCTTCCTCAGTTTTCTGAAAAATCTCACATTTGCTGCAGCCCCTCAGTGCTGGTACAATGTATTTGATGTTGCTTCTGAATGTTCTGTCTTCTGAAGCATTCCTTTAAACAAAAGGTTACAAATGTGCAGGTACTGGGTGGTAATCTAAAATCAAGTTATTTGGAAGTGAGGTGGCCTTGTGTAGTTAGTCACATTTATAAGAAAGACTTCTGGGAATACCAAAAGTAGCTTTGGAGCTGCCACACTAGAAGCAGAGTAATGGCTGTCTTTGTATGTCACTGCAGCTGCTTAGTTAAACAATTGTGTAAGTTAAGAATTAGAAATCTTTAGTAGTTACATGAGGTGGTCACAACAAGCTTATGTACATCCAGTTTCTTTCTTCTTGGAAAGAATAGATGGAGTTCAAATTACTCTTTTTTATTATATTTTTTTTTAAACCAGCAACTTGTAGAAGCCTCGGAGAGATTAAAGATGCAGTCCAAAGAGCTGAGGGATGCCCACCAACAAAGAAAGCTGGCTGTGCAGGAGTTCTCTGAGCTCAGTGAGAGGATGGGGGACCTGCGCTCCCAAAAGCAGAAGCTGTCCCGGCAACTTCGCGACAAGGAGGAGGAGCTGGAAGTGAGCATGCAGAGAATCGATGCTCTGCGCCAGGACCTCCGTAAATCAGAGAAGATGAGAAAAGAGGTAGCTTGATAAAACAGCTAGCTCTCGTGTGTTTCAGCTGCTGCTTACCCTGTACCTCATATGTGATTGTATGGAGAAATTGGGAGTGTCTTCTGGGGATTTTTGTGGGGCTTTTTTTTACGCTCAGACTGATTTGAATCTTGAGGGAAGTATTCTTGATGTATGTCCAGTTTATTAGTTCTGGTGTTTGGATTTTTCTAGAGTCTTGACTCACAGCTTGAAACTTATAAAGCTCAGTGAATGTCTTCATGTGCTCTGAGGCTGGAGTATTCTGACTTCACTGTTTTTTTAACTGAATGTTTTTGTCCAGCTGAAATGAGGAACAGTGATGCAAAACTAAATATGTGGTTTTCCTTCCTCTGTATTTAAGTCATTGTAAGAGTAATATCTTTAAACAAGCTAATTTCCAATTAGTATTCTAGGCAGTTTATAGTTTTACATGGGATGAAGTGGATAGCCAGAAGAGAGCATAAAAAAATTACTGTGGTTAATCTGGAGTATTTTAATCACTGAAAAATCATAATGTTTTCTGTATTCTCTGGGTGAAAGAGAACAGAAATTCAAGAGCTCTGTAAACATTGCTAGAAAACTTCTGGCAAATTGAAGGGTAGTCTATGAAAATGTAGTAGATAATGAACTAAGGCTTTTCTCCATGAACAAGATATGATAGTCAACTAGGAATTGATGAATTGGTGTGGCATCTCATCTCTAGAGCAGAGTGCAGCAGGCATTCAAGTGTTGTTGCTAATGCAGTTAAATACTTCCATGCAGAGCTTTAAAATCTCCTGTCTTTGTTCTTAAAAATGCCTCTGTACTCCCTTTCATAACAGTTGTATCAATCTTCTATTCAGAGCACAGTCTAGAAGTTCATTATCTCATCCCACAGTTCTAAGTACAATCCTTTTAAAAACAACTTTGCTAGTTTAATTTGAACATAGGAAAACAAACCTTTCTCTTCCTGTCAGGGTTTGAAACTGTGCTGCTATTGCTTGAATTCCAGCAGTTGCCTTAGTTGCCACTAAATCTAAATTGTCTTTCTGATAAGCTTTCTGAAGATCATAAATGCATGATCAGGCTTACTTTGTTTCATAATTGCAAAGTAAAAATATTCAATATTCATATTTAAAGTGTTTTGCAATTATTTGGTTTAAAGGTTGATAATTTTTAAGCTGCTGTACTTAGATACTGCGCCATGGAGCTGACCTGTAAATGTGGCAGACTTTTCTCTTTTTCAGCTGCAGTGTCTTCCTAGTGCCATTTCCTTCTCTTTTCTGTAATAGAAGCTGTGCAGTTATCCCTGAATGGGCTTGATGTAGTTCACATCAGTACAAAGAGTCATAAAATAATAGTTCTCTGCATGTGACAGATGGATGCCTGAATCACTGAAGGCAAAACAATTATCATGACATTCTGAGATGGTTGTTATAGTGGTGTAACCTAAAATAGAAATAAGTAAAACTTGCTGCTAGGCCGTATGGAGGAAAGGAAATGAGTGATCCAGATAGTGTTATCTTGTGTTGAAATGACCTAAAATGGCTCTTCACAGCTGGAAGCCCAACTTGAAGAAGTCGTAGCAGAAGCATCAAAAGAACGCAAGCTCCGTGAGCACAGCGAGGTTTTCTCCAAACAACTGGAAAATGAACTGGAAGCTCTAAAGGTTACATGGTTTTTGACAAATATTTACTCGTGGCCTAGAAGTTGCAATAGTTTGGCTTACTCAACTGTTGATACCCGTGGGAAACTTAAAAATTACAGCATTACTAGAAATCTGACCTAGCACATCCAGATTTATTTACCTTTTTTGCTTGAAAGCCTTTACTTGCTAGATACTAATGTCTTGAAAATGCTCAGTTTATATAATTTCTAAGCAGCAAGTAAACAAATGTGATCCAAATTTGTTACCTCTGCAAGCCATTTCAACCCCTTATTCGGGTCATGTAAGCAGAGCAGTTGCTTACAATGCTTGGGGACAGGCAGCTTTTAAATCACTCAGTGCCCAAATAAAAATTTTTCCAAAATGCCACCAACTGGACAATTCTGACTTTTAAGAATATACTCAAAATACAAAGATCATATCTTCTTCCTGATGGCTTCTCCTCTTGTTTTGCAGTTGAAGCAGGGAGGCCGGGCAGCTGGTGCCACACTGGAACATCAGCAGGAGCTTTCCAAAGTTAAGTCTGAGCTGGAAAAGAAAATCTTATTTTATGAAGAGGAGTTGGTCCGACGAGAAGCATCACATGTTTTGGAAGTAAAAAACGTGAAAAAGGAAGTACATGATTCAGAGAGCCATCAGCTTGCACTCCAGAAGGAGATCATGATATTAAAAGATAAATTAGAGAAAACAAAGCGAGAGAGGTAAGCTTTTGGGCATGCTTCCCTCACAGTGGATTTCTTTTTGTTGTGTGTATGTACTGCATTGCAGGGGTGCCTGTGCAGGGTGGTATTTCACCCCAACTCTGTTTATTCATTTTTGAAAATCCCAGTCTACAGGTTCAGCAGTGTGACAGTGTGTTTCTATTTCTTCCCTTCTCTTTAGGCACAGTGAAATGGAGGAAGCAGTAGGAACAATGAAGGAGAAATACGAGCGTGAAAGATCTATGCTCTTGGAAGATAACAAAAAACTAACAACAGAAAATGAGAGGGTAATTATTTCAGAAAACATATAATTCTTAGTTCTCTGATGTTAAAGTAGTCTACTCACTGATCAGAACAGGATCTGTGAGTATTCAGGCACTATCTGAATTTTAAAAACTTAATTTTTGCCATATAAATATTAGAGATTTGGCTGCATAGTAACTTTAGCATCTTGCTACTCTGCTCTTTGGGGGATTGATTCCCACCACCCTTTTTGATTTTTCATGAAGGCTGCAAAGAGAGGGAATCATTGACACGCACTGCCTGCCTTCCTGGTGGTTTACAGTTAAACCTTGTTCCTCTCTGACCTCTACACTTGCTTTTTTGTTTTCCTTTGTTTTAAATTATTTTATGTGAACTGATAGTTTCACAAAAAGGAAGCCCATCCAGATAGCCCAGGGTGGTCTTGTTTGTTTAGGTTCTAAAGGTGTGTGGTAGGCATACACACATAAAAAGTCTGAAACTGACCTAAGTCACAAGTGAAACTAATCTCTTGTTTCAGCTCTGCTCCTTTGTGGACAAGCTGACAGCACAGAACAGACAGCTGGAAGATGAGCTCCAGGATCTAGCAGCAAAGAAGGAGTCTGTTGCTCACTGGGAAGCTCAGATTGCAGAAATCATTCAATGGTATGTGCTGGTTAGAGATCCAGATACGGCCACTTTCAACTTCTGAAATACTGTTTGGCTTTTCTTTTTCTTTTTTTTTTAACCTATAGCTAGGCCTTGTCTGTGTCTGAGACCAGCAAAAGCATGGTACTTCTGAGTGCTGATTTTGTTAAAATTGCCAGATGCCCCTGACACAAGTACAAAGCAGAGTCTGGGTATCAACTTTCTTCAGTCTCTAAAGTGATTGTTAAATCATCCAATTTGGAATATTTTGATAAATTCATTCAGGAAGTCGGTCATGATTTAAAAGGTCAGCATTAACATACAGAACCTCACTAGCTGTACTAGACAAGCACTTATTACTTCCACTCTTCTCCCCTATACAATTCACTGTTCTAGCAAGCTCTGTGCAAGAATTTCAGTGTGCAAAACAGAAAGGACTGGAAGGTAGTCCTTACAAAAATTGAGCAAGTAATATGCAGATAATTTTCATATAACAGCAAATCTCTGCAGAACTCTTGCTAATGGCAAAAGAGAGATTTCAGTTTCCCTAGCAACTGCCACAATCAAGAAAATCAGATAAAAGAAAAATTTAAGGCAGGCAATCTGAGATGTATTCAGTTTTCAGTTGCTGGGAGAGTTTTCCCTACTCTGTTCTTTCCTGTTATGTCCCTAAGCCCAGCACAGACACTCTGATAATTTGGTGGTACAGTATTTGGTGCTGTGAGCCATGAAACTGCTAAGTTATGGGTTTTTGTAATTGCACAACAGGGTAAGTGATGAGAAGGATGCTCGTGGCTATCTCCAAGCATTAGCTTCCAAGATGACAGAAGAATTAGAATCTCTGAGAAGTTCCAGTCTGGGGTCACGGACACTGGTAAGGAAATAGGAAACATTCAGGATGTTCTGGGCATGTCTGAGAAGCTACATTTTGTACCTAATTATCCTCTGCTCTGCTTTATAGTTTTTAGGTACTGCTTGCAAATCCAACTAGGTAATCTGATCAGAATTTGATCATTACAGGGGGCAGTTGTTTGATATTATTATGTGCCATCACAGATATTAAACACTACAGAGGAGAAAAGAAACAATAACTTAAACCATCAAAAGGGAGTACAGAAATATACCTTACAATGTCATGCACAATTGAATAATTGCTGTTACAGTGAGACAACAAAGTAAGTTTTCTTCTGTGAAAAAATACTATCTAGCTTATACCAATAAAAGTAGGGACACAAGAAGCATGTGGCTTTATTTACATGCAGAACAATGAGACCTTTGTGCCACATTTTCCCATACAGTAGTAACATGAATTCCCCAAAATTTAATAGAAGAGCTCTCATAAAGGAGTATGGTTTCAAAGAGAAAAACACCTGCATAAGGAAAGGAAGAGCCATTTGCAGCTTGGCATGGGAGCCCACATCCCTACTAATGCCAATCACTAGTCTGCCATCCAGAATCCATCTGCTGCTGGTTTATGCACTTGAGAAATTGCTCACCCCTTCCAAACCTATGAATATGAGAGAATAAGAGAAAGTTTTATTTCTGTGAGCTGACATTTGTTTGCATCATCAGGAGACTATATTATAATATAGAGAGGTTTAATGGGAAGAAAGATTGGATCAAATACAGTTTGCATTTTTATCTTAGCTACTGCCAGAATAATGAACACTGTCTGTTCTTTATATTATAACTAAGGCAGTTACTTCTCAACATAAAAAGTGCTTCTCAGTTTTCATGACTCTTATTTGCACATTCATCTGTGACTAGAGAGGTATTCATTAGGGAATATCAGAAACATAGTCCACATGAAAAATGCCTGTAAAAGCTCAGAATATTGGCTTTTGGGGTAGTAGGGAGGAATTGCATGGTGTATGCTGGAGTATAGCATATGTTGGATGTATGTAGCATATGTTATATGTATAGTAGCTTATATAGTATATGCTACTTAGCAAGCATAAGACTTGATTAGGCAAATGTTCTGGGTATCTGGGGCATCTGAAGACCCAGATTCTTTCTTCCTTTTTTCTTCTCATGGTTTTGCTACTCTTGGTATGTTTTATGTTAGTATGTTTTACCTTAAATGTTGTCATTTAACTCACCTTTGAGAGTCCATTATATCACTGTGCAAGTTTTACACTCAGTTCTAGATTGGACAGTGAAAACTAGTCATTTCCAGTGGGTTTTGTCTGACTTCCATGCTCAGTGATCCAGCATTTTGGTTTCCAGCATATTGTGTTAATGGTGTAACCAACACTAAAATTGCTCATTACTTCATTTTTGTGTCATGACACTGACTATTGACTAATTTTCATGCAGCAGGTATGTTGTCCTTAGGTGATTAAAAGAGCATTCTCTGAACCAGTGTGAAAGCTAATTTATGTATTTGGGCAAGAACAGAAATATCCTGAGACAGTTGATAGTAATACTCAGTAACTTACTGCAACAGGATCCACTTTGGAAAGTGCGCCGCAGTCAGAAGTTGGATATGTCAGCAAGGCTGGAATTACAGTCAGCTCTTGATGCAGAAATTCGTGCCAAACAACTGGTTCAAGAAGAGCTAAGGAAAGTTAAAGATGCAAACATATCTTTTGAAAGGTAATGAGGGGTTTGGTTCTGTTTGGGGATTAATGTGCTGATCTAAACTGCTGATTAGAATAGCAGCAACTTCCTTAAAATGGCTCCCATTTAAGGAGCCAGAAGGATCCCATTCTACAGACTATGCATTTCTTACATAGTCAAATGTAAAAATTTCTTCAAGTAAACACTTCACTGCTATAGTAAGTAACAAATCTTGGGCATCTGAGAAAACAAAGTTGTAAGAGCAAATTCAAAGCAAATTCACTACCATTTCTTCGACTAACTGGAGAGTTAGACATGTTCTTGGGAATTAAAAAGTCAAAGTACTATTAGAATAATTTTGTTTGGCAGATACCTGCAGTGATAGCAGAATTCTTAAGTACCGTTTTAAATATCTAGTCAAGTAGTGAGGTGTCTGTTCAGGGAAAAAGTAAAATTAATCCTTAAAAAAAATTACTTAAAAAAAACCCCAATGCCCCTCAAAAAAACCCAACATAACCCCCCAAAAATTACAAAAAGGGTTTTTCTGAAAGTCTTAAGATGTAGGACTAGAAATAAACAACTTTGTGTACTGGCATTCCTGCCTGTGAGACATTTCAAATTACATTGTGATAATTTTTTTTTTCTTTAGTAAATTAAAGGAATCAGAAGCAAAAAATAGAGAACTGTTGGAAGAGATAGAAGGTTTGAAGAAAAAAATGGAAGAAAAATACAGAACAGATTCAGGTAATTGAATTCACTGTGTTCTAACAGAGTTCTAACACAACCTGTGATGTTGCCTTTTAGCTAAGCCTGTTCTGCTTTTGGTTTTAGGTCTCAAACTTCCAGACTTTCAAGATTCCATTTTTGACTATTTCAACACCTCTCCTCTTGCACGTGATTTGACTTTCAGAGTGAGTTATTACATAAAATAACTATAAAAATGAGATAACCAAATTATATTTTTATTATGTAAAAGTATCTCTTAGGCACTGTATGGCAGATTGGTATCTTGCATATCAGCCAAATCAGCATGGCACAGAATTGGATGCCCAGTAGTTGTCTGTTTGCTTGGCATTTTGTAGAGAAGCTGGCACCTCTGGGAAATATTCTCTGAAGTTCAGTTTCATTATTTCCCATTCTGGCTTCTTTGTTTAGGTTAATCTCAAACATTTGCTAAATGAAATATATTCAGTTTTTTGGAAATGTTGGCACACCCTGTTACAAATAAGGAATTAAATGCTTTGCAGTTAGAAGATGCTGATTATTACAAGGAAAAGTGTTCACACAGTTCAAGGAGTGAGATTTGTAAAATTGTTGGCTCCAGATCTTAATGCAGTGGTTAGAGGAGAAGGAGCCAGGAAGAGAATCAGAGGACCCACAGATGTTGGTATAATAATTTTATTGTGACACACCCTGTGATCCTTAGAAATCTAATCATTCAAATCACAGCTCCAAGTAGGCGTTTCACTTTAAATGATTTGTGCATTCCCTGAGGAAGCAGCTGTTAAATCCAACATTGAATCACATTTCCTTACTTCATGAACTCTTGATCCTTGAAGATTTTTCTAGGATTTTTTTAAATGTTGTTTTGCAAAGCATAGACAGTTTAGGATAAAACCAAGGGCTTGAACTGAAACGGTCTGTTGAGGAAGTTGAGTTAAAGGGGTTCAGGTTAAAACCTCGTCAGTCTGGTTAGATTTCCTATCTGAGATGTCTACTCTCTCTTTTTTATTTTTCTTTTTTTTTTATTGACACTTTTGCTAAAGACAAAAAATCCTATGGACGTGCTGTAATATTTTCATACAGTTTGTGTATTTGCTGTTCCCAGTCACAAAATGTCTATGCTGCCTTTCTGTTGAAGCAGGAAGATGTACTCTGTGGGTGACAAGGAGGGAAGAGAGAGAAGCATGACACATGCTACTTTCTTAATGCTATCTTTTATCTACTTATATTTTAAAACATTGCTTTAAAAAGTACCAGATAGATGTAAAACAGTAACATGTAGAATATCAGGACCATAACTAAATAAGGTTCCATTTGATGGATCCTGAAATAAATACATATTCTCTATGGAAATACAGGTGGCATTTTCTGATTAATTACATGAAAATTGCTGATGCCATGCTTAATACTTTACATTAACTTTTTTGGTTTTTTCACATGTACTTATAAAGATATTTTGTATCATCTGCTGTGGGGTTAATTTAATTTGAATGAGTTTCATTTGGCCATATAAAATTTTATTTAGCTAGTCAACTAATATTCTATCTGAAGTTTTCCTGTGGGTGATAAGCGATCGTTTTTATCCCTCATATCTGTTACAACAAAGGATTCTGTTTCTTCTTCGTCTACATCTTCTCTGCTAGCCTTTTGGGAAGAAGTAAGTTTTTGCTAGTAGTTTTGTGTCCTTATTTTGTTGTGACCTGTCTTAGTAAGAATGGCCATCTAAAACTAGATATTTTGCTTCCTTAATTTTTCTGTGACTTAATCCACTAAACCTCTTTGAGGCTTACTGTTCTATAGTTTGACTATCTATATAGCTAAAGCTGAATCACACAGTATTTTGAAATTGTTCATATTACATAATTGTGCAATTTGATCTTAAATGGCCCAGCCCTTCTAATCAATTTGGAGCAAAACAAAAATAACAAGTATCTGAACAAATTTACTGAGCTGACTGGAGATGTCTTCCTGTCTAAACTGGCTGGGAAGTGAGTGATTCATTACTTGTTGCCTTTAGTGCTAATTACATCATTGATGTGAAGTCTAATCTCATGTTTGTTAATCACAGTTTTCATGATGTCCTGAGAGTACAGTAATACAGAATCCTACTTCCACACCCAGCTGCTTTAGTTCTGCAATTGTAGCATACTTCCCCCTTGTGCTGGCAATTAGTAGTTGCTAATTTAAGTGTGAAATTAATAGATGGCTTGTAATGGATGCTGGCTTTAAACGTTAGTGAAATGTAAGACACTGTGATTAATTAGACATGATTCTTTTAATGACAGAGGCCAATCATTCTTAAACAACTTTTCAAAAGATGGAGTATTACTACTTTAAGATTTTTTTCTTATGGCAGACTTGCTCGCTTCTGTATGCTAGAAAAAATCCTAGTATAGTAAGCTACCATGAGAAATCAGCTATTTTAGGGATGATTGCCAAGCTACTCAAACATCATTCCATACCTGCAAGCAAGAGATTAGGCACAGCCTTGCATAGGAGAATACAACTGTTAGAGCATTTATGCTGTCTACTATGAGATTTTGCATTTCAGTACTTCCAGCTTTTCCATCAGGTGTCAGGGTTTGTTTTGAGGAAAGATCTTTTTTCGGAGTGGATGTTAAATGTATGTGTACTTCATATAGAAATCAGCACCAGGTCTTGTTTCCATTTTGTTGACACGAGGGCGCTTCATCAGATATGTGGTATCTAATCTAACATGTTTGCTGTCCCTTTTGCAGACCAGCTCTATTAGTGAGCAGGAAATGCAGGGTCCCAAGTCAGAGGTTTCACCATCTACTTCAGTTGTAACTGCAGAGCAACAACAAGAAGTAAGAGACCCGTTATTTTACTCCGAAGAGTAATTCACCAGAAAGTCTCTCTGTCTTGCTCATGATAAATACATACTGCAGCATTCATTATGAAGAAGCAGGATTGAATGCTGCATATTTGCAATGTCTCAGTGTTAATTGCACCTGCTTTGAGGACAGTTGCAAATGAAACCCTTTCACTGCCTTTGTGTATGTTGATGTACCTCATTTTCATGTTTTCTGTATTGCTGCTTGTTTGTTAGTGTGCAGGCTTTCCTGTGAGTGCTTTAAAACACAATCTGTTTCTATTAAATCAGAATGGCAATGTTTACAATTATTAAATTTTTGATAATTTTCAAAAAAGGAAAAAAAATCAGAACAATAAGCTTTGCCACCCCAATCTTGAAACAAATTCTTGCAGCCTTATTTTGCTCAATTACAGTTTCTTGTGATTCAGGAACCAATTCGGCTTCAGAGGATGCCTGCTGCTCCTTCCCCCACCATTCAGTCCATTTCTCTAGCTGTACCAAAGGTAGGGGGACTGTGCTAACCTTATTCTAAAGAATAAAGGAAAAAAAGTCATTTATAAATTAGCCCTCTATGTTTTCTTGTCCTGTTTGGGTTTGTCATGTGTGTGTTTTTGTTAGGTCTGTGTTTTTAATCAAATGCTTCCACATGCATATCAGTGAGTTTTGTTTTGTTGGAGGGGATGACAAAACATGGTTGTAGTTTTGATTCTGAGTATGTTTTGGAGTTGGAAATAAAACTTGCAGCTACAAGATGCACTTACATAAAAGAAGCCCAGGCTTCATAATGTACACACTGATGTACTGGAGGGTGGTGGAGGGAGGCTTGCATTACTTAAGTCCAGAAAATGAAGTTATTTTTTATCCTGAATGTATCTTTCAGCCTAAAGCTCACCAGCTCAATATCAAGTCGTTCACAAGCCCCACTCAGTGTAGTCAGTTTTGGAGTTGGAAATAAAACTGTTACTGTTGTCTTGCAGCTACAAGATGCACTTACATACAGGCTTCATAATGTACACACTGATATGCTGGAGGGTGGTGGAGGGAGGTGCTTGCATTACTTAAGTCCAGAAAATGAAGTTATTTTTTATCCTGAATGTATCTTTCAGCCTAAAGCTCACCAGCTCAATATCAAGTCGTTCACAAGCCCCACTCAGTGTAGTCACTGCACCTCTCTTATGGTGGGATTGGTTCGACAAGGTTATGCCTGTGACGGTGAGTTGGTAAAACTTCTTGTAAATTTTCAGCAAGCCCCTCAAAAAAAGCATCCCAATGTATTTTAAGACAACCATTTCTGTGGGGAGGAAATGAAAGAGAAGGGTGGCTGCCACTGGATGATTTTCCTTTCTGTTGCATCACAGCATATTCCTGAAGTCTCCTTAGAAGAATGGTGATGTATGATGAAGTATGGTTTCCTTGCATATTGCTAATTAATTCTACTACCATTAGTGCTGTTATAGTGCAGGGGAGGGGGTAGGGAAGACAAGACTAGTTTATTTTGTTTTACTAGAGAAAAGTGCAGGAATGATCTGGTGGCATGAATCTGATTATGTCTATTTTATGCTATTCTGGTCATAACCCCATATGTTGGGAGGACTGTTTGCTCTATTACTTGACCTGTAGCCTGTCTTGCTGCTCATTAGTTTATTTAAAATGCTTTCTCTGATGCATGTATCACTACTGAATTCCATGTTCAAGTATATGGAGGTATTTTCATTTGAAAATATTTACTGTATATTGATAAGATACATGAGCTCAGTTAAATAGGCCACAAATCCATGTAGTATACATACTACAGTATAAATAACTTTATTTCTGTGCTCAGCTTAGTTCTTGCTAGTGGCAGTCTCTCCACTGTCACCCTCAGTATCACATGTAGATTGCCTCATCTGCCCTTCAGGGCTTTTTTCCTGGCAGATCTTCTGGTGGCAGCTCTTCCCCAGGAGGACCTATCACTCTGCCAGCACTTGCCCTGGGGCTGCCTTTTGTCTCCTGTTGCTGACAGTTCTGAGCTCTTGTTTTGCATCTCTTCTTGCAAGCTTGAAACTGTCTTTTTCCTTTAGTGCAGCCATCGGCTTCACTCTTCTTTTGTCTTGTGTATTTTGATTAAGCTCTGCCTCATTAGTTTTCCATTTTACCTAATCTACAGCAGTTCTTGATTGCTAGAGAAAAAAATGATATAAAAATAGAGATGATTCCAATAGAACAAAACTTTGCCAAACATTCCCCTCTCAATCACTTGCATTTCCCAATTCCTCCTCTTTCTAATCCTGGAGACTGTGGATACAGCTACACTTACAGAAGACTGGAACTGATTCTATCCTGTGGATTTTCCCTGTTCTGTAACTGCTGTACCTTGATATCCACAGTCCCAAATAATCATGATGCCTCCTCAAAGAGCTGAATTTATTACCTGATCTTGGGGAGCACCTGCAGTACTTTGTGTGTGTGACTGTTTGGTAACCCGTGCCCTCCTGGGAGCAGACAGTAACTGAAAGAACAAGCCAGGCAACCTGATCTGGGCTGCCCCCTCTGCTGTCTCTTCCCTCAGGCATCATGAGAAGGAGGTTTGTTGCCCTGACTGTGGCTGTAGCAGAAGGAGGCTGTTTCCAGGTTTTGAATCCTTTGAAACTTCATAATTACAGAACAAGATGTACCTAGGATATCTGCCAGATTCCCACTTCTGAGAATATGGTTAGGAGGAAACACAGGACAGCTCAGAGTGCTGTCGTGCCCCTCTCTTCCTGCCTTCCCAAGCCTTCTGGTACAGAAACAGGGTAGCTGGGACAAACAAAGCAAAATCTCAGTGGAAGGATCTCACCCCTAAGCTGTGGGTCAGATGATACAACACATTAACTCATTCCACAGTTCTTGTAGTATGTCTCATGTGAAATGGCATGTATTATGAGGATTTTCTGTGTACTGCTTCTCTGTGAAGTGCTCTGTAGACAAGATCTAGAGACCTCTGTCCCTTGCTGGTGCAGCACAAAGTGGTGCAAATGCAATGCTAGTTTCCTCCTTATTTGAACTTACTGGACCTCTGGGCAATAGCTATGGATGGCTCTTTCATCATGCAGTATTTCAGTCCTTGTCCCTGGTTTCTACTTTATTTGTGCTTTATTTATGTCTATATCTTGTGTTTAGTAGTATAGTTTAACCCTTTCTATTTTTTGATCAGTTTAATTTTGTCTTTGCAGTTTTCTTGCATATGTGGATCAAATTAAACACCTATTAGTGCTACCCTGTAATTTTTATTCCTTCTTTATTAATACTGTTTCTCTTCTATGACTGGCTTAGTTGGTGCTTAGCACCAGCAAGGCTGCCCAACTCATTTTCCTTGAAATGTGGACTCAGATCATGTCCTTCATGAATGTAATAGGTTAAAAAGAGGAAATAAAAGCACTTTGGAGAGTCCCATATAATATCTAGGTGTGTTCACTCCTTCAGCATAGTGAGCTATTGTAGTATTTGACTGCCAGTTTCAGTGTGATTAATTAATTTGCTGAGCATAGACTATGTTAATCACCTGTTATGATTGACTCATACATATATTTCACTGTGAATTTTCTCTTTTGTACTTAGTGTGTTCATTTGCATGCCATGTTTCCTGCAAGGATAGTGCACCTCAGGTCTGCCCTATACCCCCTGAACAAGCCAAAAGGCCTCTTGGAGTAGATGTGCAAAGAGGAATAGGAACAGCCTACAAAGGTTATGTCAAGGTAACAGTCTTTTCTTCTTGGACAAGAGAAGAATACTTCACTTACAGCTCTACAGCTTGGAACTTCTAAGTATGTTTGAACACATCTCCTAACTAATGCTAGAGCCTTAAGGATTTGTGTGCCATCTAAGTAACTTATTTAAGCTTTGTTGCTTTAGATGTGGGAGAAACACTTGGTTTTACTACAAGGGCTGAAGGTCAGTAGATTAGTAGCTACAATGTTCATAAGCAGCAGGGGAAAAAAAAAAAGAATGGTTTAAGACTCTAAGTATGTTTGAACCCATCTCCTAACTAGTGCTAAAGCCTTATCTATGTAACTTATTTAAGCTTTGTTGGTTTAGATGTGGGAGAAACACTTGGTTTTACTACAAGGGCTGAAGGTCAGTAGATTAGTAGCTACAATGTTCATAAGCAGCAGGGGAAAAAAAAAAAGAATGGTTTAAGAAAGAATTTCTGTCATTTTTGATGTAAGCATAATACAAAAGTTAAACTGTCCTACCATTTTGGCATTGGTGGAATATCCAAACCAAATATCTTTATACAAGTCTTCATATATTTTTTAAGCTGTAACAAGGAATGGTTGAACTTAAAAGAGGAAAAGTGATTGCTTGATTACTTGGTATTTTTCATCCTATTTTGAAGGATAAGTAGAATCTACGAGATAGATCTAGTAGATCTAAGTATAAGCTTTTCTAAATGTCCTGCTTTCTGTGTCTTCTACATGTGCTTACACGTAATAAGCAATCAATTCTTTACCTGCAGGTCCCAAAGCCTACAGGAGTTAAGAAAGGGTGGCAGAGGGCGTATGCAGTTGTCTGTGACTGTAAACTGTTCTTATATGATGTGCCTGAAGGAAAATCCACCCAGCCTGGAGTTGTGGCAAGTCAAGTCTTGGATCTCAGGTTTGTATTGTTATGGCAGAGTAGAAATCCTCTCTACTTTTTTCTTAACAGGAGTGTTTATTCCTAGTACACAAGAAATTACAAGATTTTGAGAGCTCTGGCCTAAGAAGATTCATGTATTGTGTACATAAACTGCAGCTGAGTTTAGGCTGATCAGGTTGGCTCAACAAGAAATTATTTTAAGTGACTTTACAGTCACTCACACTGCAATCACCAGTATTCACAGCATTGGCATGCTTCTTCCTAGAATTCCATATGCACCTGTAAAAAGCGAGTATATATTGGTAGATTGCTTTTCCCATGCACTCTGACCTCAACATTGAGTCACAGATCATCCCTTAGCCAGTAAGTTCAGGAATGTTAGAAAAATTGAAGTAGTCTTCAGAAAAGCACCAACTAATTTCCACTGCAAATGGCTCTGACCCTGCCTTTTAACAGGAGTTATTACTTCAAGGGAAACCATCTGAACCAGTGAACACTGTCTGCCAAATATCTGAGACTTATGTTGATCAGAGTAACCAGGGAAGTTCTTTTATTTCAATTTATGGAAATACCAAGAAAGCATAATACTTTTTAATGTTGCAGCACCTTTGTACCTGTGTTGAATATAAAGTTTGCATTCACAAGCACCTTGATTTATATTTTTTCCAGACAGCAGTACCGTGGGGTTACCCAGTGCTGCTGTGCTGGTCTCACACTCACTGGGAGCTGTCAGTGTCAGCTCTCTGACATGCTGGCAGTGGGAGCAGGAACGTGGAAGTATTGCAAATAGCAGCATTCCCATCAGTACATTGCTTGAAGCAACTCAGCCAGATACCCTATACCAACTGTCCCATGCTTTATCTGCTTACTGTAGCTGCCCCTTTCAGGCTGTCATCTGAGGGTTCTTAGATGTTTTTAATAGATGTTAAGCACCACAGCTATGAATTCTAGCACAGGCAACTTTCAGACATTAGTGTCATCTTTGCACTAAAATTGGCAATTATGGTGATCAACTTGGTCAAATTCAGTTTTAAAAGGCTAGTGCTAGTTCCCTCTGGAGTGGAGCACTCCAAGATGCAAAGGTTGTTCTGGTGTCTGTTTATTTTACTGTAATAGAGAATAAAATCTAGCTATTTTGAAAACCCTTATTTGAAACCCACAAACTATAATTATGTTGCCAAGAGCTTTTTATGTGATTTTTCTTTTTTTCCAAAGGCCCCTCTCTTGCTACACATTGAGGTATGAATTATTCATTTCTAATGTGTCTGCTGGGCTGGAAGAGCAATATTCTTGCTTCTAATTGTAGAATAGGTGTGGTTGGGACACCAAAACTACACAAAGCCACCCTGCTTAACTTCAGGTGGACTGAGATACACATACCAGATGCTGTAGAGACATAAGCGAGGCTTGGGAGCTGTTTGGGTCAAGGATGGTTAGAGCATAACAAAGCAGTTGTGACCTCTGTGCGGTGTTAGGAGATTGCAGCCTATTGAAACAGTGCTGATACCAATTAGATTTTGCTGAATAATCCTAGTGTGTGCTTCTATGTGATGCTCTTGTTCTCTTTTCTCACTAGAGATGAAGATTTTTGTGTGAGCTCTGTCCTAGCATCAGATGTAATACACGCAACTCGGAAAGACATCCCATGCATTTTCAGGGTATGGCTGTGCACTGACTCTTACAGAAAATACCTGATAAATACCAGTGGTTTGCTTTGATAATAGCAAATGCTATCCATATCTGATGTTGATTAAGTTATGTAGAAGTGTAAGAATTTACAAGGGTGCTAACATATGTAGAAAAGCAATGTGGTGCTCCTCTTATAACTAAACTGTAAAGAACAAAGTTCTCCTTCTTTAGCTCCTTCCTTGTATATAAAGTTTGTCACTTTTTTATTTTCCTGATTATAATTTAGTATATTTTCTCTCTTTTTCCATTGGTCTTACCAGATTCTCTTTTTTCTTGCTTTAGGAACCAATGCTGTAACACAGTATTCTGAAACTGATCTAGTTTCCTTAATTTCATATTTAAGCACAGGAGAAAAAAGTAAAATAAGAGAAAATAATAAACTGAGCTTTAATATCTCCTTTAGTGTGTGTTCTATCTGAATGCTGTATTTAGTTTTTAACAACAGGAACTTAATTCCTGTGTTTTGTGTGAATTATATTAAATCTGGAGTTCTAAAATTTAGAAAAGAATACATTAGTAGCCAGTATCTGTAGTCCTTTACATTTGAATACAGACACTCATAGTTTTCAGCATCTCTGATCTTCATCCATTTAGAATCAAGTCAGGAAAACATGGAAAGCAAAAAGCTGTCAGTCAATTGCAGTCCCTGTCATTTGGTCCTTCAGGATTTTACTTGGGAATTGTCTTTGCTACTTGTCTGTCTCTGTGTTTCTGCTTTTTTTGTAAAAATATTTTCTGCAGTGAATTTTCATACTTTGGTTTACTACTACATTTACCTTAAGTTTCCTCTTGTTTGTATTTTGGTTTTTGGGTTTTTTAGTTCCCACCTGTCTGTTCTCTTGTTAAATTAGCAAACATGGAATACTGTAGGAAAGGACATCTGAGGAGTGAAAATACACTGTGCAGAATGATGGTTCATTCATTTAAGAACAAGGCATCCATACAGTTCAGCCTGCCTGACTTGCTGCTCTAGTTTCTGCCTCCAGTTTTTAACTGAAAGGGTATCTAAATAATAAAATTCATTTTTATCAAATATCCCTGTGTAAAAATACTTGTGAGGATATACATTACCAAATATTTCCATGGTTTGATCAGATTATCCCCTGCTAAAGAGATGTGATGAATTAACTGGAAGCTTGATGTATAAATATATCCTTTCAGGTAGGGGGCCAGAGAAGCTGCTGAATTACACCTCTTTTCTCAGTTCTATGTCCTCCTTCAAAAGCAGGAATTTCTAAAACTGAAAACCACTGAGCCTGATTGGGAGAGTCTCATCTCAATTTAATTTAGTTCTGGATGTGCATCTTGCTGACACAGTCACATAGAGTAGCTTGTACAGAACAGTTTAAACTGTTAATTCACATCATCTGTGTAAAAATGTGATCCTTGTTTTTATGTGTCATTGCACAAAACACCTGGTGATATTGATGGCCTACGAAAGACAGATGTTCATTTCTTCTGGATATTCTACCAGCAGAAAACGATACCAGAATGCTGCCAAACACTAAAATGTTCCCACCTCTGACCCCCCATGAATTCAAGAAGAGTAAGAATTTGTCTCAGATTCAAACATTTCTCCTTGGTAACCAGTTTTTAAAGCTGGGTGTTAGGCCATGCTGACATTCAGACACCACAGTCTGAAGTTCTGCCATTGATTCACATTTCTAATAATAGTGTAAGATTGGCTGTAGTGGAGTGTTCCCACAGCTTAGCAGTCCAAGTTAAGAAGCCTTGAGTTTCATAGCAAAAAATGGATTTTTCTATGACGAATAATGCAATTTATATTATGACCAACTGCTCACTTCTTTTTTCTTGCATTTGACTATATGCAAGTTGCCAGCTTGAAAGATTGAGGAGTAATACATGGTGGTACTTCAAAGGGAAAACCATTGCTGGAATCTGGTTTTGTTTTGTTTTCTAAACACTGTCCATTATGCCTCCATCTGTCTTTAAGATATTAATGCTTAGTTACAGTTTAGAGAGGAGCAAACCTTTATGCAGAGTAGTAAGAGCTATGAGCAGTTGCAACTACTCAGTTCTTTCCCTACCTCCCTTCACCTCCACCTTCATCTTACTTCTGAACTTCTGTCTTTGACATCCTGTTGTCCCAAGTTTACTTTCCGATATATTTTATCTTCAGGATGAGTGTTACTGTTTTCTTCACTCTTCCAGGAAGTGTGTGTGTTGCATTACCACAACATCCATCCCTAAAATGATTTTATTATAACAGCATGTAGGCTGAAGGTCTGATATTCCATGTTACAGCCTTCAGATTTGCACTTTGACACCTTTTGTTGCTTTTTTTTCTGTTCAACTGTTGTTACTCAGAGTCTGTGGTGAGGGCTGATCCTGGCTGTTGGCCTGTTTGTCTGTGGCTGAAAGTACAGTTCCTGTGATACCATAAACCCTTCAGTCTCTTCATGCAGTACAAAACCCCAGAATGTTAAGAATTACTGCATGCATTCTTCAGGCAACAGAAATTCCTGGATAGTTTTTCTATGTAGAACACATTCTGCTTTGAGATCAGTGGGATGATTTAACTGAAAATTAAGTGAAGCCATAGTGATTTTCCTTTAACACAGGGACATGGGAGAATGCAGTTCTTCAGTCTCAAATACTGCTTTTCTCCAGAGTTTTGAATGCAGATATGATGTGCTCTTCCCCTGGACAAATGTTTGGAAAATTAGATAACAAATTCAAAATGTAGAACTGGTGATAGCAATGCCTTTGGGTTTCAATATATCTGGTTTACAAAGCCTGTGTGTCACTGTCAGTAAGTTATGGGTGGGTGGGATCAGGACAAACAATGGTTCAGAGCAGGAAGGAGCCTTTTACTGCCACGTATTGATTATTGTAACATTCCCTGCCCATATGTTAGGATTAGAATATGTAAGCAAGGCAGAATACTTTGAAACAAAGCCACTTGGCTTGTGCAGTGTTTGTGTTTTGGTAGTTTTTTTTGAAGCACTGTGTTACCTGTGTTGTGTACGCCCCTTGGGTACATCATTCCATTGTCATGTGAAAGTGTAGTTCATTTTCACAGTTCTGTGTGATAAAAAGGGCTTTTATTACTCTAACTAATTCCACTGTCTCTGTCTGTTTAAAGGTGACAGCTTCTCTGTTAGGTTTGCCTTCAAAGTCTTGTTCTCTACTGATCCTGACGGAAAATGAGAATGAAAAGAGGAAGTGGGTTGGAATCCTAGAAGGGTTGCAGTCTATCCTGCACAAAAACAGGCTGAGGAACCAGGTTGTGCATATTCCACAAGAAGCCTATGACAGTACACTGCCTCTTATTAAAGCAAGTTTAGCTGCTGCTATTGTAGGTATGTTTGTTTTAACTTTTATCAGTGTATGAAGGTTGTTGGAACTTTTAGATGGGCTTTTATAACGAGAGCAATGACATCTTGAAATAAATTCCTCAGCTGAATTCCTTCATAGGAATTTAATAATGGGTGAAAAATGCTAATCTTGCATTGATATTCAGTTTTCTTCATCCACTTGGAGAAAATAATACTGTTGAGTTGTTCAGCAGGTTGGTTTAGCAATATGGTACTTAGCATGCTTTTGATAGACTGTGTGAATTCAAGTAAAATTGATTTGCTGGTGAAAATCTGTTTGTGGAGAAATTTTTTCAGCTGTTCAAAGCAAACAGCCTGTTTTAAAGATAAGACCAAGCATAGCTGAGTTAATGGCCTTTTTTTCCCCCTTAGATCGAGACAGAATAGCAATTGGTTCAGAAGAAGGACTGTATGTGATAGAGGTGACCCGTGACGGTAAGTTGGGCCATAATGCATGCAGTAATTACACACAAAATAATGAGCTCCATAACTTTTAGTGCTGCTCTAATATAGGTTGCACAACAGCCTTTCATGTACAGTAAGTGTTAAGCACTCAGTTAATTGATGAGAAGGAAAAGTGAATGTGAGACATAAGCACTAATTTGGTCATTATCGTTACATTCAGGTGAATGGCTGAAATTAAAGGGATGAGTTACTGGGCATATCCTGACACATTCTCACCTTAGCTGTGTTCCCACAGCAGGTTTCAAAATGCTTCAGCTCACAGAGCATGCACAGCACACACAAAATGTGCAGGCATCCCTTTAAAACCTCCATGTCTTACCTGTTTCTTCCAGAAATTTGACAACCACTCACATTCTCTTGAAGACCAGTGGTGTCCCAAGCAAATGTGTCTTGGGGTGCTTGTCTTGTCAGGGATTTTCTCAATTCCTTTTTCTGTGTAATTTAGTTTGTGGCAATGTGAAAGTTGGATTTTACTCATGCTAAAGCTTGCATTTCAATGTAAAATAAAGCAGTGAATACAGGTTTTTAAAGACTTACTTGACTTCCAAAATTAAATTATATCAGGGATCTGGTTTTGGATCAACAGAAAATTCTTCTTGTTTACAATAAGACATTGCCCAATTCCAGGAGAAACTGCTTTATATATGGAGACAGCAGATATTTGGAATTCTTTTTAGCAGTAATGAATGCCATTCCTTTGAGTAAACTTCCAGTGGTCACCATTCTTTAAGTAGTTAGATATAAACACAACTTGAGATGCAAATAATTCCAGGAATTCCAGTACAGCTTCTTGCATAAAAGAAAGTTGTAAATTTAATTTGAAAGGTCATTTCCTAAAGGAACAATTATCTGTATCACCGTGTTATATGTAAATGTGAAACTTAATTATCAGGTTTGGTTTTAAGTTAAGAGATGTTTAGCAGGAGTTTTCTATGGACAGTTCTGTGTGTTAATAGCATTTTTATAAATTGTAATCTGTTTGTCATTTTATGGCAGTTGTAATTTTTAGTGTTAATTAACTGCCAGCTGTTTATAGCAAAGGATTTTGGTTAGAATATTGCTTAATTCTTGACAAATAAGCTGGAGTTGGAGCTAGGAAGGAAACCATTCCTCTGTGGCAAAGCCAGTTATTTCATAGAGCATTTCTTCAGACATTTCATCTTTTTATTCAGGTGAGGGTACACCACAACAGCACTTTGTGATTTAAACAGCTAAAGTTTTATTGCCAAGTTTAAAGAATTTGGTAGCTTTGGCTATATTACTCAACTGTTACTGAAAAAAGGCAAAGAATTTCCAATGAAGAGTTCTGGGTTGGTGTTTTTTTTTTTTAACTACAATTCACAAATATTTTTAAAGCATTCAGCTAGCAGAAAAATTAAAGTTACAATTTAATTTTATTGGTTTATGCTTATTAAGTTTCCTAGTTTAGAATTGCTCTTCTTTTGTACCTCATTAAATACTCACTGCATTCTTGAAGTTCTTGTATAGCCAAGATCCCCAAAGAGCACACACTGTACCCAGCCTCCTTAGCTGCCTCTAACCCTGCTTTAAAAAGAATGCATCAAACAGCAAAACTCCCCATGGGCAGCCTGACTAGTCCTTGTTCTGAAGGGGTTTTCCTGGTGCCTGTCCTGAGCCTCTCTTCCTGCAGCCCAAGCCCATTCCTTCTTATCCTTTCCCCATCACAAAGAGCATTTTTCATCTTTCCATATGTGGGTTTTACACCCCCTTATTGTACTGCTTTTGTACCTGGCTGAGACATCTGCTAACAGTACAACATTTTATCTCCTCACTTATCAGGATTAAATACTTTATATTTCTTGTCTTTGTGTTCTCCTAATTTGGTCTTCCTCCAAAATTTACTGAAGATGCTGATGTTTTCCTGGAGGTGGGACCCACTTCTGAAGATGTAGCATCTTTCACTGTACAGATGGTACAGACACAATTATATAAAGAAATGTCTCCATTTATCCTACATGTTAAGCAGCATTTTCCCACAAAGTGTTGTTGAGATTTTTTTTTTTTTATGAGTAGAGAGGGTTACAGGAATGCTTTGTTTCATTGTTTGCTCTGAGAATTCATAACAGAGAATCAAACATGTGTAATAAGTGTTCTTCCTCACCTGGTAGATGTCTGTGTTTAGATTAATTTTCAGGCATCACTGTGTAGCACTGCAGTGTTTCTGGGCCTGGTGATTTTCCTCTAACTTATGGCAGCTCTTGTTTCCTTTGCAGTGATAGTCCGAGCTGCTGACTGCAAGAAGGTGTACCAGATAGAGCTTGCTCCCAAAGAAAAAATCATCATCCTCATCTGTGGTCGGAACCACCATGTCCACCTTTACCCCTGGGCCTCTCTGGATGGGTCAGAAGGGAACTTTGACATTAAGCTTGCAGAAACTAAAGGCTGCCAATTGATTACAACTGGAACGCTAAAGAAGAGTTCTTCTACTTGTTTGTTTGTGGCTGTCAAACGACAGGTTTTTTGCTATGAAATTCACAGAACTAAACCTTTCCACAAAAAATTCAGTGAAATTCAGGCTCCAGGAATTGTACAGTGGATGACAGTGTTCAAGGACAAGCTCTGTGTTGGCTACCAGTCTGGGTTCTCTCTGTTGACCATCCAGGGAGATGGACAATCTATAAACCTGGTAAATCCTAATGACCCCTCGCTTATCTTCCTCTCCCAGCAGTCTTTTGATGCCCTTTGTGCTGTGGAGCTCAGTAATGAGGAATACCTGCTTTGCTTCAGCCATATGGGAGTTTACGTCGATTCGCAAGGTCGAAGGTCACGCATGCAGGAACTAATGTGGCCTGCAACTCCTGTTGCCTGTAGTATGTATATGTTTTTCTGTTGCCATATCCCTGTTGCTGCTTTACTTGTCAAAAAATACTCAGCATTGTATTCAATTTTGCTTCAGTTTGTCCTTGAATATTGAATTTAAGTTTTGGTGAGTGTCTTGGTTTGAGTTAACAGACACATGGTTCTTCCTGGTGGTAGTTTTGGACTTGGAGATCCTGGGTGCTGCAAGAAGTGCTCTGTCTTATTACAGGACACAGAAGAATAAATAGTAGAATGCAAAATAATTTTTACAGAGTGTAGTCCTGGATGCAGTCCTGTCTGTGAAATTCTAGAAAGATTTTTGTTCACCTAGAGAGCATAAATGTGCAGTGGCCTGCACGGTGTCTTCTGTGTACTGTACTTAAATTACAGTAGAAAGTTGAAGAAGAAATGTAAGTGCAAGTCTGAAGGTTCATAAAGATAATAGATAAAAATTTTCTCCTTTTGGTTTTAATTTTAAGGGGACAATATCCAAAAATAGTATAGGTGCAGGTTAATATTTGAACCACCCTGCTTGTTTCAGGAGCATTGATTATCAGCTTGGTAGAACAGAGGCACATGTAGAGCATTTTTCAATATTCAGTAGTCAAAGGTAGTTGATGATAAATCTTGTATTTCTATTTGAAGCTCAAATAGCAATTAAAATTTTTTGAATGATTGAAGGCAATAAATAGCTTTTTGTTTAAGTAGTACAGCAAGGAGTTAGGTGCATGTTGGTTTGATCAGACCAGGCCCTAATAGGAATGTGTTTAATTGTATTTGATTTGAACTGAAATTGTTTGCTTACTTTATTCTGACCTACTTCTGTACAGAAGTCTGAAGCAAAGTCCCAAGGAAACAATGTAGTGGCAAATTTACTTTAAAACACTATTAGCTAAAACTAATGTTTCCTTTCCCTTAACCAGCTTTACAGTTTTTTGCACTTCAGCAAACAAGACTTGCTAGTTAATGGTTTTGTCTGTTATTATTAGAAGTGTTCTTACTGTAAACTATTTTATAACATTCTTGTATGTGCAGTCCTGAGTGGTGCTGGCCTAGGGCTGTTTTTGTAGAAAGAGCAACATTTTCTGCTGCCAAAGGAAACTGAATTACTTCCCTTTTCATTAGACTTGTCCTCACTCCTCAGTCCTAGTGTCTGTCACTAGTGATGGTGGGTTTTTTTAACTATCCCATCAGGAGGTTGTAAAATTACAGAATGGTTTGGGTTGGAAGGGATCTTAAAGATCACCTACTTCCAACTTCCCTGCCATGGGCAGGGACACCTTCTACTAAACCAATTTCCTCAAAGCTCCATCCAACCTGCCCTTGAACACTGGCATGGATGGAGCAGCTTGTTCCAGTACCTCACCACCCTCACAATAAAGAATTCCTTGCTAATATCTAGTCTAAACCCACTCTCAGTTTAAAGGCATCTCTCCTGTTGTATCACTCCATGCCCTCGTAGCCTCTTTAGGTGCTGGGAGGTGCTGTAAGGTCTCCCCACTCTCTCCTCTCCCTCTCCCTCTCCCTCTCCCTCTCCCTCTCCCTCTCCCTCTCCTCTCCTCTCCTCTCCCCACTGAGCACAGCCCCAGCTCTCTCAGCCAGTCTTCGTAGGAGAGACCAGCAAAGTGGAAGTGATTCTGCTGTGTAAAACACCATGTTGTAGAGAGGTTTTGGGCTAAAACAGAGAATTTGTGTCTGGGGCATTCAGTGTCCTTGCCCTGGGAGAGGGCAGGGTGAGCCCTGGCCCAGCAGGGTTGTCCCTGCAGCAGCCTGGTGCTGGTGTCCTTGGCTGCCCCTCGCCCCAGGAGAGGGCAGGGTGAGCCCTGGCCCAGCTCTGTCACCCTGGCTGGCCCAGCAGGGTTGTCCCTGCAGCAGCCTGGTGCTGGTGTCCTTGGCTGCAGCCTGGAGCAGAGCCTTGGAGCCAGCTGCTCTGGAGGTGGAGCATGGGCCCCCCCAGTGCAGGCACTGACACAGCTCTCTGCCCACTTGAGACCTGGTCAAGCTCATCAGCTCTGGCTGGCAAGTGCCAGCCTTGGCTGCAGGTGCTGCTTCTGCCCAGTGCTCGCTTCTCTCTCTTGATTTGAACAGCCAGGCCAGCTAAGGCTTCATGTAATAGATGCTTGACCATAAATCACTTTTGTGTTACATTTTTATGATAGCTGTCCAAGGCATTCTTTTAATGAATTTAAAAAATAGCACCACAACTGTACTTCAGTTCTTCTAAGATTCTGTGATGTGTTTAGTGTCCTACTGGGTTTATTTTCGTTTTGTTTATTGAAGCATCTTCTCTCTATTAAATCCCTTAAGTTTCTAATAACTGCTTTTTACATCAGGAGACAATCTTTACATGAGCAAAAGCATGTTGATACAAAGCTCTAGAGATCTCTGCTTTTTGTTTGACCTAAAATAAACTTGTCTGCTGATGCTTTTTATGCCTTAAAAGAAAAAAGTTGAAAAGAGAAAATGAGTTACGGGCTTTAAGCATTGTGACATTTTTCTGTCGACTTGATGAAAGTAATCCATACATGAATATCTAAAGCTAGAAAATTGTAAGCAAAAGAGGAAGGAAATTGAGAGCAGATCTGCATCATGAGTTCATGACCCAGCTCACAGATGGTGGCTCTCTCATCTCCTCTGCACTCAGCAGATGTATAGTTAGTTTGCTTCTTCTGAAGTGAAGTAATCCATAGCAAAGCTAGCTGCTCAGCTCCTACCACCTAGCAAATTTGTATGCATCTGAAAACTTCAGATGCCATTTTGCAATTTCATGAAATGGCAATGTGAAGTTTTAAAAAATACTGAAAGGGTCAAACTTAAATATTTCCATAATGCTCGTAGTTGTCATTAGCAAATTGATTCTCACAAAATAAATCTGTTTGAAACTGGGGCTTTGAAAATGTGTTTTAAAATGTATCTTGCACATAGTGGAAAACATGTAACTGTGTAAATCAGCTCAAATGTTTGTCAGTTCTGCACTACTGAAATGACATTAAGGTTTTCTGTTTGCTTTCAATCAATGCAGGTTGCAATTCTTCATATGTAACAGTGTATAGCGAGTATGGTGTTGATGTGTTTGATGTTAACACTATGGAGTGGGTCCAGACTATTGGCCTGCGAAGGGTAAGTCATTTTCTTTGAATATTGAACTTAATTGGGTTACTTTCAAATGAGGTGTTTCTTCAGAGTGCATGCTAGACTTGAGGTAATTCTCTGTCTCCTTCCTCACAGATCAGACCATTAAACATGGATGGGACACTGAACCTCCTTAACTGTGAGCCACCAAGGTTAATATATTTCAAGAACAAGTTTTCAGGTGAGTCCTGAGCAAGGGGAGAAATGGGGAACTCATTCTAACTGGGTAATTTTCACCATGTTACCTTTGCACTAGATGAAATCTGTGTTGAATGTGTCTGGATCAGCCTGTACCTCTGTAAGTGAAATTGCTTTGTGCTATTACAGCAGGAGCTGGCCTCAGTGTACCAGAAACCTCTGACAATAGCAAGAAGCAAATGCTCCGAACCAGGAGCAAAAGAAGATTTGTGTTTAAGGTTCCTGAGGAAGAGAGGTTACAGCAAAGGCGGTAAGAATTTATTTGCAAATTTGTAAAACATAACTGAATATACATGATGACATGCAGAGGTAAAAATCGCTCTTGTTTTTTTTAGGGAAATGCTTAGAGACCCTGAGCTAAGGTCAAAGATGATTTCTAACCCAACGAATTTCAACCACGTGGCTCACATGGGACCAGGAGATGGAATGCAGGTCCTCATGGACCTCCCACTGGTAAAATACATTTATAAGGGAGGGGTACATATGTGCATTTGTTCTTGCTCACAAAAGCTGTGAAGATGAGCTGGATGGGCTCAAGTATTATCCCTGTACCGAATTCTTCTTTAAATCCTTTTGAGAAAGGTGAACCTTCCTGCTGTGCAATGCTTCTAAATCCTGTGCAAGGAAATACTGTTAGCTGACTTATGAATGAGACACTGAAAGACAGATATCACTGCCAGGAGCTTGTTAGTAGTTTTGTATATAATCAGTCTCCTCCTTCCTTTTTCTTGTTTGTCTTAAAACAACAGAATGAATTTCCTTTCCCCTCATCCTCTCAACATTTTGCTCTTGGTATCACCCCCAACAGGCTTTGAGCACGTCTATCACATGAGCCCTATCTCTGCTGAAATCTCTCTCCAGAGTGACCATTCCTCACTGCAAGGCTCCCTTCTGCTTTCTTCCTCTTCCTGTCCCTCCTCTGCTTCCCTAGCAAGGGTAGGAGTAGCTGCAAACTGTTAGGAACTGGAATATGGTATGCTTGTGGCACTTCACCAATTCTAGAGCAATAACAAGGGGAAAAAAACTAATGCTGTGGAGGTAACTAAAATGCATGCGACTTGCAGTGCTTTATAGCATTTCTTTTATTTTGTATTTAACTAATACAGCATTTTATGAGCTATTTTAGTGTTAAATCTACAAGAGGAAGATGTGAAGGTACACTTTTATGTTCTGGATGTACCCTCCATCCTAGAGCTGTTAGTCAGGCTTTCTCGTGTCTTTCTCAGATAGCCCAGATGTGGGTCAGGCATTTGTCATTTCAGCAGGAGGAGGAAGGAAAGCAGAGCTGTTAGTACAGTCCCTGCCTCTTCATAGAGGGTTTGCTGGCTGACAGGTTCCAGTGGCTGCTGTGGGGCTTAGTTCTTTCTCTGTCTTTCTCAGGGTTTGTGTCTGTTACTGAAAATATGTGGATGTGGTCAAGTAAGTTCAGTTTTTCTACCAACACTGGGTTGTAATAGATTCAAAACCACAGTAAAGTTTTCATGAGTAACAGCTTTTTCTTGGATAGCTTTTGTTGCTGGCTAACAAGGTGTTTCATTTACACTGTAGAGTGTCCTACCTCCTGCCCAGGATGAAAAATCCTGTCTGTCTTCAGCTAACCTGTCACGGCAGCAGCAGCAGCAGCAGAGAAACAAAACCTACATCTCATGGCCCTCGTCAAGTAAGGCTGGCAGCAAGCTGCTCACTTCTGAGCTGTACTCTGTGATGTCAGCAGGAGCTGCAAACTGCCTTTTGTCCTTTCCTCTCTGCAGGTGGCAGTGATGGGGGAGCAGCCATGCCTTCCCGAAGTATGTCCGACCCTGACCAGGAGTTTGACAAAGAGGTAAAACAGCTCCTGTGCATGGAGACCAGCAGTATCCTGTTGACACAGATTGTTCTCTTCTTCCAATAAATTACATTCCCAAGGAAATACTTCATAGAGATGTTTATGGAGATGTTTTCTTTCCACAAGTGTTTTTCCCAGCAAAAGTTAGATATGCTAGCACAAAAGCAAAGCTGTGAAAAGATCTTCTTGTGGTGATATTTTAAGAAGTGTAATGTCTTCAATTAAGCTTTATAGGCAACAGAAATTTGACTAATTGATGAAATGTCCTCAAAGTTCCTAAAAATGTTCTCTGGGATATTAGCATAGAATAGCAAAGTAATATGACTAGTTAAGTAATTTTCTGTGCTGCCTTAAGGAAGACTTTTTGTCATGTAACTTGAGAAAGAATCAAATTTATAATACATAAAACTGCTTTTAGCAAGAATAAGAGTATGTGCCAGTAATTACCAAACTTAAAATGTCCTGGCTCTACAAAACTGATGTTCCTAAATCTAAATAGAGAAGATACATGTTTTTTGTATCTGTGATTTATCATGTGTTTTCTTCTAAGCTTTGCTAAAGCATCGTCTGTGAAAGGAAAGTGTTAGGAATTATTCCTGGGAAGCAAAGCCCCTGATTAAGATATTTTTAGCACTTTTTGGTACCCAACTGCAGGTCCATATAATGCTCTGAATTTTGAAGCATGTTTTTGTAAAGCCAGACCTTTGCTGGATGCCTTAGCACATGTCAAGTCCAGATTTCTGATGGCACCTGTGGTCTGACTTCCTTTGTAACCTTCAGTTAGCCATTAAAAGCACATGAAAGTGGGGATCTCTAAACATGGGTATTTTTGAAACAGGCTTGATTTTCAGTGGTGGTTATGATAGATTGTGTTAGTTATTCTGCTCACCCTTCCCAAACTCCATTATGTTCCATGCTCTAATGGTAATTGTTGTTTGTAGACAAGATTAATGATGGACTCGAAAGGGATTTTTTACAATGTTTTCTCTTTTTGGTAGCTCTTACAATTTCTTATGACTTGTTAAATTTTAAAAAATATTAGTTTGAAACTGGAAAAAGACTCTAATAACACCTTTTGGCTTTATACTATTTCCCCCATGGCTTTGGACTTTATGAACCGGATCATGTTAGGATAATCTTGTTATAGATTATCTTATTTTTGTTCAAGCCATGCAAAATCTTCTGAACAGCGTTCTTGAAGGATGTTACCTTTCAATCTGTTTGCTAAGTATATATTTCCCTTTCTTGAAAATAACTTGCTGCACTGGTAACAGGGTTTTTTTGTGCAGTATTTCATTAGCTGTGAGTCTGTGCAGTGCTCAGAATTCTAACACACCAAAATAGTGGGAAACTTGCCAGCCATCCTGTTGAAGTGAGACCAGCCTGTGAAGGCAAATATCCAACGACTAATCTCATACTGGGGAAATAACTGTGGATAGTCTTTATTAGATATTGATGTAGGACGTAGCCACTAAGTGTATTCTGTTTCCAGATCTCCAGCCAGATTCTTGGCAGCCTTCACTCGTTTGTCAGGCACTTCACAGGCTTGTTGCTGTTTTGTAAACAGTTCATAATGCTTATTTCCTTCCTCCTCACCAAACTGAAGATGATTTGACCATAGTTTTTATATGTTTACATGGGCAGATAAAGCTACTCCTGGGCTATAAAAATTGCAGGCTGGTAAATTCTGAACAGCAGTGAACAGATAGATGTATTCCATCAGGAAAGCTTTGCAATGTCTAAAGGAGAGGAGCCAGAGATGTAGCAATTTCCACATACTTTACCATAATTCCTGTTGCATCAGAGGTCACCTTTGGGACTGCACTAGAGCCTGTTATGGTAATGGGAGTAATTGCTTGAATGTTTAACTCTGGATTTAATCCAATGCACACTGCTTCATAGGTGATGCTCACCCTCATTTTGAGTGCCTTTGAAAGCTTTTGAGTGTAAAGAATTCACTTCAAGTAAACATAATTCTTTAATACTTCTCATTAACAGCCTGATTCAGACTCCACCAAACACTCTACTCCATCGAACAGCTCAAACCCCAGTGGTCCCCCAAGTCCCAACTCTCCTCATAGGAATCAGCTGACGCTGGATGGACTGGACCAGTCGACGTGCGACGCGTAACGCCAGCGCTCCCGCCGCTGTCATCCCCTGCTCGCCCCTGCTCAGCAGCAGGGCAAAGCCGTCTCAGATGCTAGTGCCAAGCCTGACACAGACTCTCTAGTGTTGTACAAGAATAATTATATATCCAGATTGTAGATACAAACTATGGAAATGAAGAAAATTCTTTACTAATAGCGATTGAGCTTTTTATGCAGAATTGTTCACTGCTCGGTTACGGTTGATTCCTTTCTGCACAGCTGTGACAGTTTTATTGCATAGGAGCATTTAAGGCCACCGGTAAATAGTCTTATTCTTATGGTGAAAGAGAAATAGAGTTACTGATAATGTTGCTACAATATCAGGAATATTATTTTTCTATAGAATGATGTAATGTCTGATTAGCAGGAAATCCTTTTAGACAGAATTTGGACTTCTAAATAGGAAATGTGAGCAGGGCTAGTTACATCCTCAGATGAATACACTTTTCCCTTTTTCCTGTAACTGTTTTTTTCCTAAATCTTAAGGAGAAGGAGAATGGTAGGAAGCTGTAGGTCGTTTCCAACATCAGTAGAGTCACCAGGAAGTCAAAGAAAAGCTGGTTATAGTTTTGTGGCCTTTTAATTCATTTAGCCATTACATATACAGGTGCATAACTGTCTTTCTATCTTTCTACCAACTTTTTAGTCTTGTACATAGGACTACTGACAGTTATCTCGTTACCCATTCCCTGCTTTTAGTCCTCATCACTCATTAGTCAGGGCTTTTAAAATACTGCTGTGAAAAAAATTTTACTCCTAGTTCCTGCCTTTCTCCTCCTGAGAAGTTGTTTCTCCTGGGTTTTTGGTGTAAGGACACACTACGCTGTTTAGCTAGCAAGCCTTCTTGTGGACGCATTGCCCTCGGAGTCTGCTTGACCCGAGGGACTGTATCGCACTAAAACATCAGTCTGTTCATTGGTTACCAAAGTGGAACGTGAAGGATGTGTAACTGGGGGTGCTGCTTTTCTCATTAATTGTATCCTCACCTGCATGAAGACCCCATGATTATTAATCAAGTATTGATCATGTAGAAAAATGCACAACACACTCCTGTATATTTTGCGATGGCCCACGTGCGGTGATGTTTTGCGTGTATATTTAATCTCATGCTTCCATGTATTATACATTTAGTACTCAAAGATTTGTGACCATGTTTCATTAAAAGCTTGTAATTAATTCAGTGGCTGGCATATCCAGTTTGTCATTGTCACACTAGTGTGCCTTCTGTGCCAATTTTATGACAGTTGGATGTCACTTATTTAAAATTCAGTTTAAATGGGCTAATGATATACCAATGGCTAATGTTCTTTTCTGAAACACTGTATAGGACGTGCACTTATCTTTAGTTTAAACTGAGTGTTCTAGTCAACATTTAATCCTGTTACGTTAAGTGTTCGACAGTACTTGCTCTTTTTCTCAGATTCTTGATAAAGGGGCTCAGTTAGAGCTGGACACTACTGCTTTGGGGGTTTTCTGGTTTTTACTTTTTTAATGTAAGTCTAAGTCTTTGTAATTATTGAATTGTGAGAACATTTTTGAACAATTTACATGTCAATAAAGCAGAAGAGGGAGGTTTTAAAGTTTATAGTCGTCTGTCTTGACATCTGAAAACAATCTACCACTGACACTTGCTTCAGTCTCACGGTAAATTCACTTTGTTCACATGGACATTTGACATAAACTGAAGGTATTTTGGAGCCCCATACCCAAGCACTACAAGAAAGGTGCATATTGCTGAAGGTGAGTGAATGTTCAGGAGCCATGGAAGTCCTTTTGGTGGAATACAGCACTGAAATTTTGTGCCCTCAGTTTTGTTTTAGTGTTGTCATGATCTTGATTTGCTGGCCTTATTAATTCCTTTTTAAATGATTTATATGACTCGTTACTTAGAGCTGAAGCATGTAAGGAGGCTGCAGGGTCTATTCATGCATCTTAAGTATCATAAAACAATAAATATATTTCACTTGTCAAAGTACTACTCCCAGGAAAAGCTTATGAACATTTCAAGGATTGGTGTGTGAATGGTGCAGCCCCTCATAAAGGGATTTTCTTTACAGCTCTCCTCATGCTCTGGTATTTGAGTACCCTAGAGCCTGCTGTAGCTAGACAGTGCCAGCATCTCCTCTAGGGTGTCCTAGGTAAGCATCCTTCATCCCTTCTGGAGTGCCAAGTGTTCCTGAATTCCTTCTTGGTTTGTCTTGCCCTTCACAGGAAAGGCCGTGCTGGATGTTTTGGACCCTGCTGTTCCCTGCCTGACCAAACCCTCGTGGGCAGGCTGGGAAGGTGCACCCACTCTCTGTCCTGGGGATGGGGCACAGCTGACAGGAGATCTGAGGGCTGTGTGCTGTAAGCCTTCTCACAAGTATTCATGCTAATCAGCCTTTGACTTTTGAAAAACATTTCTCCTGCTCTTGAGCTGATTTTTCTCTGCACAGTGAGGGCTTGGGATGACAACAAAGTCTTTAATGATGGCAGTATTAAATCATAGCACTCAGCAGTGCCAGGGCTTGGTTATAATTTAAGCAGAAGAACGTTTCTAGAAAAATTAATTAATTGCTCATATGAATACATTATTCTTTTTTTTTTCTGCTTAAGTCTGGCCAAGCAGAATTCTTTCCTAAGTCCTCCACCACAGCCCTTTGCAGATCATCTTTTCCCTTACAGATTTTGTTTCTAGTTACCTAAAGAGTCCTCTTGAGCCCTCAGGAAAATTTTCATAAATGCAGGAATTCAGGTGAAATGATTCTCTGACAATGCACTTTCTTATCCCTGGAGGCTACCAGTCTAGGACTGAAAGTGAGGAATTGAGCTATGCAAGGAATGAGGGTAATTTGGTGTCCGCCTGCTTCTCTGCTCATTCCATTTTCACAGAGGTATGACATCAGGTCCTGAAGCTGGAGTTGTGGGTGTACCACTCACTGGAACAATTGGTCACTTCTAGCACAGATCTTTTCCCCAAAAAGCTGAATATTTTAGAATACATCATGATATCGCTTGCCACCCAAGAGCTAAACTCGTGTGCCACCATCTCTGTCTACAGAACAGGCTGAGAATAAACACCTTCCTAAATAGGTGCAATCTGCTGGAGAGGGGGTGCATAAAAGCTGGCATTGTCTTTGCAGGGTAAGTGCTTAATACATCCAGATCACAGAGGGGGGGCCTCAGTGTGGAAATGCTGGAGGTGCTGCAGGCACCCTTGTTCTGCACAGCACCAGAGTGGCATCCCTGGGAGAAAGCAGATGTGTAAAAACCTTGAGAGCTGGCACTGGTAGCCTAAAGCACTGAGAAGCAGGGAAGTGTTTGAGGGAGGAAATGACTGTGGGAACTGAACTGCACCTTGAGGTGCAGTTAAGGAAAGTGTTAGTGAATGGAAGGTGTTATATCATGACCGGAACCCTTGTCTTGCTGAGTTTAGCTTATTTTGAAACAAAAAGAACACATGGCATTCTTGCATGCCAGGCTACTGGAGCATCTTGTGTTCCAGTTTGCACCATCTGCTCTGGATGAAGCAGCTCTGGCAGGCAGAAGGGAGGAGGACAATCCAAAAATCAGTGTTCAGCTTCCCAACCTTTGCCTTTCCCTGCTGTGGCAGCAGCTCTGGCCAACCTTCTGCCTGCCTGCACCCGTGTAAATGTGGCTCCCCTCTCAGCTTCCCCTTCACATTCCTTCCTGGCAGCCTTGGGGCTCCTGGCAGCTCATGGGCTCAAGAGCTGCCAGCCTCTCCCAGTGCAGGGCAGCCCCTTCCTGCGGGGTGAGAGCTGCTCTCGTGTCCTGGGCTTGGTGCTGGCAGGGCGGGGCTGGAGGGGACAGGGAACAGGGTTCCATGGGCACAGGACCACGTCAGGGAGACAGGAGGCACAGTGCCAGCATGATCTCAGTGCTTCCAAGATGCCCTAAACATGTTTTTGGGAACAGGGGTGATGGTGAGACCAGGTATCAACTGCAGGCCTGCTGTGGGATGCCCAGGAAAGCCAAACGCTGGCAAGAGCAGGTCCCAGCGGTGCCTGATGCTCGGGCCAGCGCTGCCGGCAGGGTTAGCTGAGGACAGGAGCAGAAGACAGCAGGACGTGCTCAGCCAGCGGGAGCTGCAGTGCTGTGCTCCAGCCAGAGGAGGAACATGGACTAAGGAATCAGCCCCTTCCCTGTCCTTGCAGCAAATATTTTCCCTGCTCCCCAATAAGCTGCAGCACTTTTCTGTCATCTGACTGCACAGGTTCTTGCAGGTTTATTGATGCTTTCTCATAGATAAAACCCTCAGATTTTTTTCAGCCTCGCCTCCTTTGCTGTTTCTTACGCAGTCCCTGCTCTGCAGTCCCGTGAGGACGGGCGGTGCGGAGCCCTGCATGCTGCTGGACCGCCCCGCAGTGCCCTGGCCAGCTCCTGCCCTCCGCCGAGACCTGCGCCTGCCAAACGCCCTCCCGCCACTGCTGCCTCCTGCTGAAAGAGACCTAAAATAATGCATTCGTTCAGCCAAGTCTGTCTTTAGGCTCGGGGATATTTTAAGGACTCTGCCACAGTCTGGGTTTGCACAACTTCTGTGAGCTGCTGTATCGTGCAAAGGGAAGGCACGGTGCTACGAGTCGGTGTCCATTAATAGTGTGCAGGTTGCTTTTTCTTTTGACACCCTAGGCGCAATGACTCCTGAGATCTTGCCATTAACACTAATGCAGTTTGAATTAGTCTGTCACAGTGGGGGACCCCTGACACTCAGGACCAGAAGCAAAACAAAGCCATCAGGTGCCCAGACCTGCCGTGCACAGCCTCAGTGACATAAACCACCCATCTAATGTGCTGCTTACCAAGGATGTCTGTGAATTAAACTCCTTGTTTAGGCAGGATCCCAGGAGACACTTATGTGCAAACCCCTTTGCTCTGCCCTGCGTGCACCATGGGCTCTGTGTGTGTCGGTGTGCAGCAGTCATAGATACAATCACGGATACAATCAGGGACACAGCTGTTCTTCCAGCAGCTCTCAATCCCAGCATCACAAACTGACTCTGGTGCTTCATTTTGTTTCTGCAGAGCTCCCCCCTCCCTGCGGCGCGTTCTGTACGAGCGAGCGGACGTGGCTCCTGAAGGAAAAGTACAGACTGTGCTCTGCTCCTGCACTGACAAAAATTGATCTCTGCATTAATTAAAGCCTCTATTGTAAGTGACCTCGAGCTGCTAATGCATTTTAAAAATGAAGCTTTGCCAACAGCAAATTCATACACGTAGGGGCGACCAGGGGGAGAATCCTGCCATGGGCTGTGATGTGTCCCAGGAGGGTGTCCGACTCCACAAGCACATGCCTGTGGCTCACCCTCAAATCCCTGTCTGACCAGGCAGGACACAGAGCTGATGTCCACAGCCACTTGCAGGGTTAGAACACCACCATCCTGACACCATCTTGTGCAATGGTCCCGTTGCCAATGGGTTGTCTCTACTCCCTCAGCCTGTGGCCATGGGATGCTCTTGGCTTTCCCCTTCTGCACAGGTTGTGGGCATGCAGCCATCGAGACCGTTCCCTATCCTCACATCACAATTCACACCCACAATGAGCGAGGCCCAAAAACAGCCAGGGAGGGAAGAAATTCACTCTGAGGTGGGGACTCCCTGGGGGTCACCCTTGAGCCCCTTGATGGGCTGCCTGGTGCAGTGGCCTCCAGCGTGCAGCACTGCATTGGCCCCACAAAGAAAATTCCTCTGTGCATGTTTGTATTTGAAGGCTTGGGGGCTGGAGTCACCTGCAATGAACTGACGTGAAAGGGGAAAAGAACACAAAAAGGCTCTCACAGGAGAAAGGAGGGATGTAGCTGCTGGAGGGTGTGGCTGGTCTCACAGGCACCATGGTAACACCACGGCTGCTGAGCTGCACCGAGCCCCGGCCATGCTGGGCCCTGTGGGGTCAGCAGGAGGGCTTGGGCTGGGGATCTACCCTGGGCTCACGCCACAGGAGTGACTGTGTGCTGTGAGAGCAGTTTTTGGGTACTGTCCCTGGGCCACGGCTCCCTGCAGTGATGCACTGGTTGTAGGACCATGGGATGGTGGGGACTGGGTATTCCCCATGTCAGCTGCTGCAGGCTGATGGCTTCCTCTGCTTTTTGACCTGCCTGGTGACCATTTCACCCAGCAACAAGTGCCTGACAGAGGCAGCAGAAACTCCTACCCAGGCAAGCTGCTTTTCATCCCAGTACTGGTGGAGGAGCCCCCTCAGGAGAGGTGAAATCCCAAGGGTGTGTGTGCCCTGAGCACAGGACTGCTCCTGGCTCTGCCCCACTTGCAAATTCACCTCAGCACCAGGAGCCCAGAGAGGCCCTGCTCCCTGCTTGCCCTGTGCTTTTGGCCTGCCTGTTTCCAGAGGGCAGGGCTGGTCCCACCACCACATGCTGCCTGCTACCTTTCGTCAGGGCTCTGATGCACCTAATGATGAATTCCCAGCCCTTTGAGAAGGGATTATGTCTTCCAGAGACTAGAACAAAATATTATAAACTTAAAATAGCTGCTTCCTTATGGAATATGCCAACAAGCCCTACTGAATACTCAGTAGAGTTTAAATTTGCATCCATTTGCATACATATCCATAATTTCTGCCTCACCCATCATCCCTGCTCCATAAAGATGCACTGCCTGACATTGTGGGCAGATGATGGTGTTTGACACAGGCCAGCACCAACGAGGCCCCTCAGTGCCACTGCCCCAACCCCCATCAGAGACAGGGAGGTGTGACTGTCCCCAGCCCTCAGTTCCTGCCTGCATCCCTCCCCAGGGACCCTGGCATCATTCCTTCCCCTTCTACCATGAGAAGACTTTCTCACCTCGAAGAATAACAGAATAAATTCCCAAAGGTCCAAGAGGGTTTCTTACCTATCAGTCCAGGCACAGAAGGAAGGAGCAAGGTCCAGAAGTTCCCCTGGGGATGGAATTGCTTAACCAGGATTGCACCTCACCAGCACCCAGTGGACAGGAGTGGGAGGAGGAATGGGGACCTGAGCAGAGATTCCCAGCACTGAGCACGCTGCTGGAAAGCAAAACAACCTTGCAGCTAATGGGTTCAGGCCCTGAAGGCTCTGGGTCATATTCTAAAATGTGTCTGAGCACTGAATTTCTGTCATGCATCCAGGGAGGCTTCCTTCAACCTGCTGTGTGCCCTGGGACAAATCCAGCACAGTGCTGGCTAAAGCATGGGGTGCTGAGCTAGACCCCAACTTCCCTGGATACCATCTGAGACCCAAATCTCAGTGTTGAACTATCTAAAAAGAACTGACACCTGCAAAATACAGTTTAAAACCCAGAAGTAACACCAGGGAGGCCATGTCCATGTGACTGAGTCCCAGCAGTGAAGGTTTGCTATGGTTTCCTTCACTGCACAGACATTTTTATTCAGGTGGGATCTGCTTCTGGCTTGAATCCCAGCAGGAGTGATGTGAGGGACTGTGAGGAGCTGTGAGGGTTGGAGAGGTGGTGATATCCCCAAGAGAGTGGTGTCTACCCCCAGCATGAGTCCACACCATCAGGTCTCTGTCTCACTGGCATCGTACAGAGGGTTGAGGTAGAACACCTGGAGATCTTTGGGTATCACTTCTCCAAGGTCAACATCTGGAGGCTCCTGCAACAGCAAAGGAGGAAAAACAAGCGATGGGGAAGAGAAGCAAAACCCTTGGGCAAAACCCTCCCAGGGCTGAGTCCCTGCAGCAGCTGAGAAGCTGGTGAGGGAGAGTAGGAATGTCCCAAAACCCCTCCTGGCCTGGGGAAAGCAGGGCCCCTCTCAGGGTAACCCCAAGAGGCTTTTGGAAGTGTCACAGCCCTCAGCAGCTCCCGCCCATGCCCCGAGCACCCCAGGGTCCCTGGCAGTGGTGACTCACCACGCTGAACACGGGGTTGTCAAAGCCTTTGTCACTGGCTGGTGCAGGGGACGCTGGCTCCTCCATTCTCTGCCAGGGGTGGGTCTGGCGCAGAGCAGGAATCCTGGGGAAGAGCTGGGCATCACCATCCACAACCCTCCCATCCCTGCAGCTCCCCCAGCTGAAACCTGGAGTCCTTAGGAGGTGGATGGGAAATTATACAGGGGCAAAATGTGAGGCTGGTACTGAAATGGGGTATTTGTAGCCCTTCCCAGGGAAAAGCAGCAATATCCAGCAGAAATCATTCAGCCTGGAGATCTGGGACCTGCATTCTGGAGGGAGGAGTTTGCAGAGGCAGACAACTCTAGCACAGGCTTCACTTTGGAGGAATCATTCCTTCCCTGTGGCCTAAATGAATTGCCACAGAGCTGACACCTGTTCCCAGTATAATCTCAACAACTATTAATTACTTTTATCATTACTTTTATCACATTATCATTTTAATCACCATCACTACTTGTATTATTTTCTTCATTACTTTTATCCTAAGGGTCCCAGTCACTGAGGACTCCCCTGCACTGGGCACCTGCTGCAGGTGGGCTCAGCAGCAGCCCCATGCACATCCCCTCAGGAGCTCTGAGGGAAGCTCTGCCAGGCCCCTTTCAGTGGAAATAAGGGAGACCTGCAGCACAAGGGACAGGCCCTGGGCTCGTGTTCAGTTCTGTCTCCTGTAGCTACTGACTACTAAATTCCCTCCTGCTGCTGACAGAGCTGGTTTCAAAGGCCTGTCCAGCATCCAAAGAAGCATCAGTGAAAAATAAATCATCAAGTAGCAATTATGGGTCTGGGAGTTTTATTTAGAAATTAAATGAAGGCATGGGTTTACTGCTAGGAAATATCATGTCAGCACGTGTCAAGCAGCAGGGCAAGTGCTCCTGGCCAGAGCCACTGCTGCATGGTGACAAATCCCAGTGGAGGAGGCAGAAGGGAACAAACAACCTGACTCGTGAGCCTGTGACACAGCAGCCCCACACCAGGGAGCTCAGCACCCCCTGGCAGACACAGGTGCACTTTGCACATGCAAATTTAAACAATTCCTGGCCCCTGGTTATCAAGTGTGCTAAGTCAACTCCATTTGCCCACAGCTGGGTACCCTGCAAAACCCTCCACAAGTGGAGGGTGCATGTGGGAGAGGCAGAGGTGGGTGCCCCAAGCACCTGCCATGGGCACTGCTGGGATGCCCTAATCACTGCCAGGCCCCATATCCACGCTGTGAGGGAAAATGGTGATGGAGAGGGGGTACTTCTGACTAGTCCCCAGCTGTGGTGCAGTCAGGTGCACCCTCCAGCCCTGCCCTGGGACCTGCACTCTGTACTCCATGCTGTGTGAACAAGCAATGCACCAGAAGCTGCACTTGCTCTTGGATGCTGTCTCCCTTTAACAGTTCTGAAGCTGTGGGACAAGTATTTTGCATTATTTTGATGCATTTCTATTGAGCTGCTGGCAGGTTCAGTCCTCCCCTCCCTAGCAGGGCTGCAAATTAATGGTGCCAAGGAACAGGAGATGTCACCAGGCACCATGACTAGGCTGTGCAGAGCTCCAGCCAAGCTGCAGCAGCCCTGCTCCCACCCAAGCACAGTGCACCCTGCCAAGAGGCAGCTCCTCCTGGTCATGGAGGAGAGTGAAGCAACAGTCCAAGAGTACAGAAGTGCCTTTCAGCCACCTCACCTCCAGAAAACCATGAGGAGCAGGAACAAGTTTTAAACTGACACAGGGCAGGTTTAGATTAGATATTGGGAACAAATCTTTACTGTGAGGGCAGTGAGGCCCTGGCACAGGTTGCCCAGAGAAGCTGTGGATGCTCCATCCCTGGAAGTGTTCAAGGCCAGGCTGGCTGGGACTCTGAGCAACCTGGTCTAGTGGAAGGTGTTGCTGGCTATGGCAGGGGGCTGGAACTGGATGATCTTGGATGTCCTTCCAACCCAACCCATGTTGTGGTTCTGTGAACAGTAATGCTGGGGGTAGCAGGGTGCCAGGGCATGCCCCTCTCTGGGAGTTCTGGGCAGCACTGTGTGCCCGGTGTGCCAGGCTGGAAGGAGCCTGAGCTGGCAGCTCCCAAGCAGAGGCAGCCTGAATATCTGCTGCTGGCAGAAGCCCCATACCTACCTCAGCTTTCCCCTTCTGTAGAGAAAGAGGATCCCTCCAAGGAGCAGGAGACTGAAGAGTAGCCCCATGACTGTCCCTGCTGTGATCCTGCTCACTGGGAGGCTCCCCACGTGCCCGCTGGCAGTGCTGCCAGTGGCCACTTCCATTTTGCCACTTGAAATGCCGAGAGCTTCACCTGGGAAGAAAAAGGGATGAGGATTGTACAGGGCAACACATCCCCACACCCATGGCACAGGGAGCCTTCAGCTGGGTCTCGTCCTGCCTGCCTGGTTGATTGCCTTTCCCTGGGAACAGGGATGGGATTCACAGGTGGATGGACTCAATGGGGACAAGCCCCTGTGGGTCTGCCACCCACAAAATGACCACCAGCTCCCCTGGCTGTGACCTGTGTGCCCATCAGCATCTGCCAGCTTCCACTGTCTGCCTCCACAAGCAGCATTCTGGCTGCAGAGCAGCTCTGCAGACTTGGGGGCCCTGGCAGGCACTCAGCTGGTCATGGTCAGACATGGCATGGAAGCACACAGGTATCCCAGGCTGCAGGAGGAGAATTGCCAGCAGGGCAAGGGAAGTGACCCTTCCACTCTGCTCTGCCCTGCCCCTCTCAGCTGCAGCACTGAGCCAGGCTCCTCTCAGCAGCACCCAGTGACAGGGCACGAGACAACGGGCAGATGCTGAATATGGTAAATGTTGACCCTTCCACTCTGCCCTGCCCTGCCCTGGTGAGCCACAGCTGCAGCACTGAGCCAGGCTCCTCTCAGCAGCACCCAGTGACAGGGCACGAGGCAACGGGCAGATGCTGAATATGGTAAATTCCACTTAAATACCTGTATTTATCTAAGTATTTATATATAAAAAACTAGTTTACTGCAAAGATGGTCAGTTGTGCAGACAGGCTGCAGAGAGATGCTGTCCAATCTCCATCCTTAGAGACATTCAAACCCCACTGGCCATGAGGGCTGCTGGCAGGGAGTACAAAGCTCTGGCCAGCAGTGGGTCTGGGTGCCCCTGCAGGGCACCTGCTGAGGAGGACAGGGGTGTTACCGTGCTGTGCTATGCTCTGCATGATGTCTGCTGCCAGCTGCTCCGCAGCGGTGCCCGCCTGCACTCCCTCTCTGTCATCAATCAGCACGATCTGGATGAGAGGAGCGGCGCTTCGGGACACGACGCCCAGGAAGGTCTGTGCTCTGTGCACCTTGGATATGGCCATCTGCACGCCAGCGTATTTGGGCTTCCCAAAACACAAGGAGACACGTAAATCCAGTGACAGGGTAGGAAAAAATCAGTCACACTCCAGACAGCCACGATGGGTGCAGCTGCAAGGCCCACCTGAACCTTCACGTGAGCCCCAGCACAGAGCTGCCATCCCTGTCACGGCAGCGCCGCTGCATTTCCCAAAGGAGAGGCTTGTACATCTCCTCTCTCCCAAGCTGTGACCAGCACCCAGCACGCAAAGAGCCCCCATGCAAGGAGAGCAAGCTGAGAAGGCAATTTCATGTATCACACCCATTAAAAGCTGTATTAAGATGTGTGGCTGTAAGGAGGGCAGGCAGACAGCTTTCAGCTCAGGATCAATAGAGCAATACCCTGGTATCGAACCTCCCAGTGCAACACAGAGCACATCTCCTCCCCAGCAGCCCCTGGCAAAGAGCAGGGATGTCATGCTGTAAGTGATGCTTTGTAGAGCATCTGAGAGCTGGCCAGTGCCAGTCACCCACCAGTACTTGCCTGCTAGGGATGGCCAGAGGCCAGGGAATGCCCTGCTGCAGGTTTGCACCATCCCAGCTGGGTGCACTGAGCTCCCCTGGGACCTAGACCTGCTCTCCTCTGTTTTCTAGAGCAGCAAGCCCCACTGCATCCTTCCCCACTGCAAGCCAGCAGCTCTTCCTGCCCTGAGCTCAGCGGATGGTGGGGCTGTGGTGGGGAGCAAGGACCCAGCTCCCACAGCAAGCAGGCACATCCAAGAGGTCACACGGGGAGTGTGGGCCCTGCAGGGTGCTGGGGAGTGAGCTGCACCTCTGGCACTGCTGGGACTGCATGCCCCAGACAGTCCCACAGCCATCAAGCCACTGGCAGGTGTGGCCAGTGGCTTGTGGTTTCATTAGCCCCTCCCAATCTGACAGGCTCAGTACCTGGCTCAGCAACTCTTGGACCAATTTGTCCTGGTACTTCTGCAGGTCAAAATCAGGAGTGAAATCCAGGTTAATGGTGGCCCCTGCAGCCAGAAAACAGAGAGACATTAAACTCACCACGTGTGGGCAGAGAGCAGCCACAGCAGCACAGCTCTGACTGCCACGATAGGCACTGAGGACCCTCTGGTACCCTGGGCAACTGCTTTGGCTGGGCTCAGAGAGAAACCTCCCCTGATGGTCTTTTTGTCAGCTGGGTTTGATAAAAGGCTTTTGACTTTCCAACATATTCCGGAGAGAAGTTCCCAGGAAAGTTTTCTCCTGCTTATGCCTCTGGGAAGCTCTTCATGTCTTGGGTTTTGGGGCCATGAGGCTGTGGTGCAGCAGCACTACCCTGGCTTTGGGGGGAAGGCTGAGAGGAAGGGAACACCTGTGCTTCCCCATGCTTCCCCACAAAACTGCACTGCAGTCATGGAGACAAATATTTTCCTGGAAAAAAAAATACAATTAAGCATTTGCTGAAATTTTAAATTGTCCTAAAGACCGTAAGGGACTATGCTTTTAGGAGCACATTGGAGAAACATATGGTGCCATTTTAATGAATTTGGTATGACATACCAAATATTGGATGCCAAGTATCCAGGTACAACTGTGCATGAAAAATTGCCCCTAGCAACATTTCATGCAGATTAATGGAGGAGCATCCATTGTAAGAGAACGCTGTCAATCTGCATGCTTTTATTTTAAATGAAATTAAACAAGCTGGCTGTTGGGGAGCTGACATTGCAGTGGAAAAGGGTGCATTTTCTCTGCATGTTTTTGGCTGCATAAACTCAGCAGAGCCCTATTAGCTTGACAATCTGTGACATCCTGACAGGATAAACCAGAAGCAGGGACAAAGGGCTGCGACTCAGAACAGGCTCCCAAAAGCCAGAATCTCTGCAGAGAGACGTGCTGGGAAGGTGGCACGATGAGATCTGCACATGGGACCCACAGATGGGACCCTTGGCAGCAGTGATACAGCAAAACTTCAGCTTACAAAGAGCAGCAAGCAGTCCCTGCTCCCAACTTCCCCCATGGAGCCAGGGGAAGCAGGCTGGGGCAGCTGGCATGGCAGGGAGGAGGAATAGGGTCGTGTCCCCCACTCACCACAGACCCCACAGCAGTGGCCAAGGGGCTGCAAAGGGCTCTGGCACGCTGGCTCTGGGCACTGGCTCCCTGATGCCCTGAGCAGGGCTGCGCAGATGCGGGGGCCATCCTAAAAGAGAGCAGGGCAGTCAGTCCTTGTCCCACAAACTGCACTGGAGCCCCCAAAATGGGAAAAGGAAGACTCACCAGGGTGTTCCCGCAGGCACAGCCAGACTTATCAGGACAGCCAGTGCCTGTCACCTGGAGAGTGCCATTGCCATGAAACTGCAGCGGGGCAGAGGGGCCCTCCAGGTACTCAGCCCAGGATGATGGGGTGCTCAGCTCCTGTGCAGGGAAGAGCAGCAAAGCAGGTGAGTACCCCAGGACAGGTCCCAGTGCTGGCCCCAGGCACCCAGCCATGCTGCTGAGACACCTGGTGTCACATCCGATGGCCATCACTGGGAAGCCCCACTGCAGGCAGTGGGAAAACCCTGCCAATGCACCCATTCCATCTTTTCCCCTGGACCAACAGAAAAACTCTCTCAAACCAAAAATAATGACAATGAGAAGGCTGGGCCTTTTCTTCTTTTACTTTCCACCTTTCTGCTGGCTCAGAGAATTCAAGTTACCAGCTTTTCACTACTAGGAGAAAGGGGGCTGGGTCTGAGCTGTTTCCTTCTGTCTGGGAAGAATTTCTATGTGCTTGGCATTAGCAAAGGCTGAGCTGGACTGACCAGCCTCATCCTGCCAAGTCACCGGTGATTCCCTCACCCACTCTCTTCCACAGGAAGTGTCTCCATGCTCTGGCACAACAGGCAGATTTCTCAGGCCCTGGGATGAAAACACTCATCACATAGCACAGAGTAGGCTGGGTACAAAGGGATAGAGAAGCTCAAATGGTCAGTTCATGAAAAGCACCTTCTCCTTCCATCTCATCACTCAGCAGCAGCCCCTGCCCTGAGGGACAGCCAGTCACTGGGTGGGTTGATGTGCTGTGGGGTAGTCTGCAGCATCAGCAGGACCAGCATCACTCTGAGCACCCAAGATCATCCACCTCTGCATCCCTGGGGCTGTGTGGGCTTGGGGTGAGCTCCACTGGGGCGCTGCCTTGATCAGACTTGCCTGCACCTGCCTGGGCACTGAGTCTATTACTCAAAAAGCAGCTACCTAATGCCTGGCCCCGAAATGGCAGATCCCAGCCAGCGCAGCAGCAGAAATAATAAATAACTTATGAAACGCCTGCCGCATCTCCCACTCCTGGAAGGAGCCTGTGTTTACCGCTGCAGCGCCTGTGATCTTCTGCTCCTCCAACCAGGAGGGACAGGGCTCCTGGGGACCCTGATTCCCGGGCTGAGGCACAGCAGGCTGCCAGCGCTTCTATAATTATCCCTCCAATCAATTAAAGAGCAGTGCTGAAGCAAAGCTGGGAGATGATCACTGGGCCACAGGCCATGTTAAGGTCGGGGGCAGGAGGGAGGTGTCCCCAGAGGGTCCCCGAGCAGCACGGCTGCAGACACATGCCTGGGATGGGAGCGACCCCTGGGAGCCACAGAAGCTGCCATTTGCTGAAGGTTTGACCTGCGCATATCGGCCCTTTTTAAACACGCACAGTGAGACAGCCTGCACTCCCACACTGCAGGGAGGGAGCCGATAACAAACTGGTTGATGCAAAAAGCCATCGAGGCCATCCACAGCAGCAGCAGCTCATGTAGCTGCAGCCCCGCGGGAGTGCCCCATCTCCCTGTACAGCGCTGCTCCCCCACTCGGGGCTGTGCTGAGAAGGCGTCCAGCCAGCTCCTCTTCCTGCCCGCCTTACCTGGCCCATGACAGAGATGCTGCGGAGGTGAATCACGGGCTGCGATGAGTCGGTGTTTACCCGGAAGGAGGTTTCTGGCTGGAAGATAACATCATCGTGGCGGCACGGGACGCGCTCCTCATGCACGGAGAAGAGGGGCGCGCTCGGCCTGAGCGCCCCGCCGGGACGGACATCCCGCCACAGCGTGGGGTCGAACCACGCGCGGTGCTCAGCGTCAGCGAACCTCGCTGCTCCACCTGCAAAAGGGACACAAAAGGCTGAGCGTGACCCCAACGCAAAGCCAAAGCCCCAGCAGATGCATCTGGGTTGGTAGAACCAGGCACTGTCCGGCCTGAAGTGAAGGATCTCTGCGGGCAGGGAGCTGAGAGCTGGCCCTGGCATCCCCCTCATGGGCACCCACTGCAGGCATTTCCCAGAGCTTGGCAAAGCTTCCCAGAACTCAGGGCTGGGGTCTCAGCCCAAATCCCACATCTGTCTGCAGGCTTCCAGGCCCAGATCCCACAGGATATTTTTTTCCCCATTTTTTAAAGTTCATCCTTCTGGTTAAGGAGGAGAACATCTGCCTGAATGCTGAGTAACAGCTAAATCTGATAAAAATGGCTGTGATAATTCATGCCCCAGTTTCCCAGCAGCCTGGCAGGTCTGCAGAAATGTGACCAGCCCTATTCCCTGGAGCCGGCAACCCCAAAGCCAGTGCTCAATTTAACTATCAATTATTTAACCATTAACCATTTCCCTACTGGTTAGTCTTATCATGCAGTGCTCTGATTCCTTCTCTCCCTTCCCAGCAGCTGAACCTTTACCAATTCAACCAGCATGCAGGTATTTAGTGACTGAATTATTTGCATTCATTTTGAAATCATGCTTTAGAGAAGTCTATTTGTGAAAGCTGTCCTGGAAACACCAGCTGATTTCAGGGGAGCAGTGCATGGTCAGCAGGAAAAGCCCAGTGCCAAGCACAGATGCTAGAGCATCCCTGCTGGGGGGCAAACAGCCCCAAAACAAAAAAATTATAGGGATGAAGGATTTCAGACTGGCTCCAGACAGTCTTAAGATACAATCCTTCCTCTGGGGAGACTGATTTAGACTTTTTCTCTCTTTTTTTTCTCTCTCTCTCTTTTTTTCTTTTTTTTTCTTTTTTTTTTTTTTTTTCCATTCAAAGGGCAGGCACAGGTGCTCTGTTTGAATACTTCCTTCCCTGTAGAGGAACTAAAAAGTTACTCGCTGCTGAAAGCATGGGGTAGTTCTTAAGCACCCAAAATACACTTCCCTAGAAAATAGCTTTCAGATAAAAGCAGGCATCAATGACACAAAGCTGCTGTCTCAGCCATGGGCTGGGGGAGGGGAGGATGTTTGTGTGGGGCCAAAGGCTAGCTTGTTGTGATGGCCATGGTTTGGCTCACCAGAGTGTAACTCCTAACTGTTTCTTTAGAAACACCATGGCAGAGAAAATAAGGGCTTTGATGTGGCTACATGCTTAATAGACACGGGAAAATACAAACAATATTTACCTCTCTGCTACAACTTCAAAGGCTTCCCTACTATAATTACCTTTTAAGAAGACAGGTGATCTAGGAGGAAAAAAAGATCTGATGTGAGGGAGGTCATCAAAGGAAAGGTAAGTATTGAAGAGGAGTGATTCACTTTGCTCTGAGGTAGGACCTTTGTAGAGGTATTTGGGCTGAATTTACATGATTCATCACAGCCTGATGGGTACTAAATACCTGAGTCACAGCCTGGATCCCAGCTGCCGTCGAAAGCTGTGAAGGCTGCACCAGCTGCCAGCACGAATTCTCCGTTCAGGGGCAGGTACTAGATGAAGGATGCAGAGTGTTACTGTCCTGCTGCCAGCCACCCAGGCTCGTTACCAAATAGCACTGCTAATTGTTAGGCTGCCTATTACACTCACAGTCTCCAAGGCACTTTACAGTTATCAGGAGCTACTCTTACCGTGCCCCATGTACATGGGAAAGCATCAGCTCCTGGTTTTATGGATGGGATCCTGCAATGGGGAGAGGCAGCATGATGTTATCCTCCACAACACAGAACAGCATCCAGAGGAGCAAGAACAGGAAAAAGCAAAATAAGCTCTTTGACAGTTTCTTCCTCCTCTGGTACACACTCGCAGCAGCTCAGGAATGGATTTATACATGGTTGGTACACCAAGAAAAACCCAACCTTATTCTGCAAGTGCCAGATGCTCCCTCACTTAATGGTTCCTACCTCCAGGGGCTGTGCTTGCCCCACAACATATAAATCATGGGCTCATGTTGTGTTTGGTACAGTGTCAGGAAGTGAATTTGCACTGAGCACAAGCTAAGGGAAACACACAGTGGCATTTGGAGCAGCCTGCCATAGCCAGACTCTCTTCTTGTTGGGTAGGACATCACCAGCTGGTAGACAGGACCACAGTACTGACCTGGCTTCAGCCTGCAGGGCCCACCCATTGATGAACCTCAGCTCTGCCATGGGAACCTTTCCAGCAAGCAACTGTGGCCACCTGGGTCACCAGCCAGCACTGCTAACTCTGGGACAAGCCCTGACAAAAGATCAACTCAGGCAACTCACCCACAGCAAACAGGTTATTCAGCCCAGCCCATCTTATTTTACGTTTAGAAATTGCAGAGGGAAAGTCATGGCTTCTTCCAGTATTTTAGAGTCAGTGATGCTCAAGGCATCCTTCTCTAATTTGGTCCATCCAGTATTTTAGCATCACTTCCAACAGCAGCTGAAAGCCCTCCCAGACTGAGTTATGCCAATGTACAGGGTCCTGTGCTCAGGTAGAAAAAGCTAAATGGGATTTTAAGGTTCATCTACTTAACTGGTCTTTAAATATGTATGTAGGTTAGAGAAAGCAAGACTTATGACTGACTGCTGCATGGTGGCCATGACAGCTCTCTGTCCCTGGCAAGTCTTGCCTGAGGATGCTCGGTCCCACTCAGAGGCCACCATGGGGAAGGGATGGGGGAGGTGGACAAGACAAAAGCTCATCACCCCCAACTGTAGGTGGGCACCTGTTAAGAAGTTTAGTGCCTTGTTGGTGCAGCACTTTGAAGGCCTAAGCCCTGGTGCCCCTCTCTTGGTTCAGGAACCATGAGAAGCCAGGACAGCAAGCAGAGGGTGGCTGTCACCAAGACAAGACCCACAGTACTCCTCTGCACCATCTGCTGTGGACCCAGCAATGCCATACATTGGGCTGGACAAGAGGGGATGACACTGGGAATAACTGAGGTTGGGGCAACATGCCCCAAGGGTGTAGAGTCTCCCCCAGCCAGGAAGAAGCCTTTGCCCATGGACACTGCTCCATCAGACCACAGCCTGTGTCCTGCCATCAGGTGCTTTGAATTTCTATTACTTTTGATTAGAGGAAATTTGTCCAACACCAAAGCACTGAAAAAGGCTGAAAGGTCTGCCAGGATACAAAAGGCATCACGTCCTTTAGCTGCAGATGAAAAAGCCATCAAAACATGCCTGTTTTGAGGCTCAGAACTTGGCCTGCATTCAGCTGGGTGAGGGCAATGCTACCAGCTTCAACCACAAAATGCTGTACTTTGGTTCAAGTGCCCTGGCTTGTTTCCCCGTGAGCTCAGGCAGAAGCAGGTGATGGGACATTTTGGAGCAGTCAGCTGCCACCCATGCTCAGGCCAGTGCCAGCAGCACTGCCAGCCCCGTCCCTTCTTCCAGACTGGCTGGGCCATTGCAGCCTGGAGCCCCTGGGCACTGCCTCTTGCCTGGTTTGCAGGCTGGCCCCTGCGGCTGGCTGTGCACAGCAGGGCCAGGCAGGAAGGGTGGCCAGCTGGCTGCTGGGCCATCTGAGCTGCTCAGAGTGGGGCTTTGGATGGGATGCAGCAGATCCTTTCACCAGCACAGGGTACCAGCTCTTCACAGCAGTCAGCTCTGGGCATCCTGCATGTGCTTGGGAGGGTAAGCAGGTCTGGATGGGCCAGCAGGACACAGCACCAGTTCTACGCAAGAGGAGAGCTGGGAGAATCGTCTCAGGCCAAATCTGCCTCATGCCAAATCGGTCCCATGCCTGCAGCACCTGTGCTCTGGAGACACTGGCCTCTGAGCTCTCTGGACAAGATGCAGCTTCTCCAGCCACCAGAGGAGATCCCCCTCCACTGCTGAGGCCAAAACCCCAGGCTGGCTGGCCTTCCAGAGGAAGCTGCTCATGTGCGTGTCAGTGTGGCAGGGAAATGAGAGTGAGCACACACCATGTCCCTTCACACCCTGGGATTACCCAAATACTGCAAGCACCAGCCCTGGAATTAAAATGCAACACAACATGATGCAAGACAGGGGACAGAGTCACCTCATCTCCACAAACATGAAGTTCAGGAAGAGCTCTGTACTTCTGCTTTGCCACAGGAATTTCTGGGGCTGGGCCCTGCAGCTACGGCTCCCTGCCCACTGAGGCAGCTGTGCTGCACATCCACCACCAGCCCTGCCTGAGATTCTCACCACTGGGCAGTGTTTCAGGAGTGTCTCCATCATCCAGTGGATCTTTGTAAATAATTTGCCCTTTCTTTTTTCCTAACATAAGTTAAGCATCTCAGCTCACTGCAGAGGACAAATAGACGCTCTGGTTGGGCAGTGGTTTTCTACCTTTGGGAGTTTAGTATGGAAATTGCATACAGGTTGGGCCACTTTCCAAGTACATTTTGAACTGAGCAATGACAGGTACCAGTGGACCAAAGCCAAAAAGCTGGCAGTTTCATCTGCTTTCCCTTCCTCCTGCCAACCTGTACTCCAGGGCCATTAATATAGCAAGTGTTTAGAGTCCCATTAGTCATTTTCCATCCCTGATACAGGTAAATCACTTATCTCCTCAGTTATCATTATCAAGTGTAATGACAACCAAAGCACAGTCATAATTTTTCTTATCAAAGTCTGGGGAAAAAAAAAATAAAAAAGAGGAAAGACCCCATGTGGCTCTTGGACCAGCCCCAGCATTGCTGTACCAGAAAGAATCTGCTCCCCCAATGCATAAGTGAAGAAGAAACTAACCTCCAAAATGTGAAAGGAAAAACAGCAAATTCCTGAGAGATGGCTTTCCAGTCAGGTGGCCTCTGATTGGAACCAGCCTCTGGCACATCCTTGAGTCGCAAGCATCAGGCTGAGATGACTGACAGGAGCACTGTGACTGGCATGGCACCATCACCAGGCCAGGAAAAATGCAGCACTTGTGCTTTAACCTGGGTGAACAACACTTGTGACTGCAGCCAGGTCTTCCCCCAGCCTTGCTTTTATTTGCAGTATTGATGCATTTGAATTCCTTGATTGGACGAGATGGTGCCACCATCCCCATCACTCAACACTAAGACTGCCTGGGCTCACTGAGCTCCACAGTGCTGCCTCCACAGCTGCACCAGCAGGCAGGTCAGCAGCCATCACCCCTGGGTACATCCCCCTGCCTGGCACCCAGCCCAGGAGCAGCTGCTGGCCCTGGTGCTGCTGGCCCTCCACTGAAAAACATCACTGGGACAGGCTGCAGGTGGGCTATGGCTCCAACACAGACTGCTGTAACCCACCACAAGCAATAATGCACAAGGGAAATTATTTCCATTCCATCTTTCCCAGTACAGCCCTGCTGGGGCAGTGGCAGCAGCAGGCAGCCAGGGCAGCAGCCGGGTGGGCCCTGCCCATTCTGCCCACAGGTGGGAAAAGCAGGGATTTTCCCAGTGTCTGCTGGGGGTCTCAGCACAGCTGGTGGCAATGCCTGGGTGATATCCAGCAGTTGGCTGACACCCCAGAAAGGCACAGGGCCAGGATCATCCACAGGTGATCTGGATAATCTGGATTCCTCTGATAATTCTGGAGCATTGCCAGGGGCTCACTTTCAGCCCAGCATTTCTTGGGTTCAGTACTGGGGCTTCAATTATTGACCTTCTGGTCCAGGTGAAGCTTTCACCTACACCCTCAGGACAGTGCCCTTCCCTTCAGCCACTCCACACCCCCAGTTTGCTGCCAGAGACAGCCCGTTCCTGCCACAGCCCTCGATCCCACAGAAGCTAGTCCAGGTCCCCGGCAAGGCAGGATGACCTCCTGCTACCCCAAGACCTCTGTGCAAGGGTCACCTGCTGCTGGAGCAGCACCTTGCTGCCCAAAGACCTCCCTGCCCAGGCACATGGTCCCATAAAGAATAAGGCTTTAACTTCCCAAAGAAACCAGGCCAGAACTGCAGCCTGTAACCCCATGAAGCCATGCTCGTGCAGGCTGCTGCAGCATGCCTGGGGCACAGAAGCTGGTGCTGCTGTCCATGGGCCCCATCAGCAGTGATGGGGGATGCCCACAGCCCTGCCCTGACCCCAGCAACAGCTCACCCCTCTGCTTCTGACCCAGAGCAGGCAGGAGCACAGGAGTGGAGTGCCAGGGGATATCATCATTTCAGCGTCATCCCCTGCAAGCTAACGAGGTGCTTGGCTGCTGTCCCTCCCCTCCAGCCCAGCAGCAGCAGCACAGCCGCGCTGTCATTAGTGCCAGAGCCAGCTCCCCTGCTGGCTCTGCTCGTCACGTTTCAGGTTGTGCTTCAGCACACGGGCTCCCCACAGCACCTGGCCAACTTGGCCCTGCCACCACATCCCCTGGCACAGGGTGACACATCAGGTTCCCAACACATCACAGTCCTGCCCATCCCTACAGAGAAGCTACAGCTCCTGGCCATGCCACACAGCTGCTGCCTGGTACAGCACCTGCCAAACCTCCCACAGGGCCCAGTGAAAGCCATGGGAGGATAAAAAAAACAAACAACAGACCCAAAAAGCCCATTAACTTAATTGCAAATGCCCAGAACAGACTTCTAGCTGAACAGGTCCCAATGGTGTACAGAAATCAGGTGTCACAGGGACATGGGAAGCCCCTTGGGTAGCTGAAGACATTGAGCTCTGTATGCAGAAGACAGAGAGAGGCTTAAAGCCATTTGCCAAATCTATTTCAGATTAGTTAAGCTCCTTTTCCTGAACTTTTCTCTACAGACAAGGTCAGAGAAAGCCAGAAAGAGGCTTGAGGCGTGTGCATAAGGGCCATGCCCAGCAGTCAAGGGATGGCAGACTGTCCATGGAGCAGCTTCCCAGCCAGACAGGCTCCAGCATCCACTGCAGCCCAGGATGCTGGCAAGCTGCTCTGCTCATCAGACTTTAGTAACTCCTCCTGCTGGACACCAGCCTGGAATGAGCAAATAGACTCGGGGAGATGAGTGTAAATGGCTGTTTTACCGAACTCCTTTCCTGCACACACCTCCATTGTAAACGCTGACACAGGAAAGACTGCAGGATTTCATCTTGGAATTCCACCCCTGAATTTTTTTATCCTCATCTTAGGGGAAGGAAAAATAATCCCTTTTCTGGTTGTCTCATTACCCCGCTGACTGGGAAGAGGTGGGGGAGGGAGCACCGGTGCCTGGGACTAGCGCGAACTGTGGCAATTCATTAGAGCCGGTGCCCCTGGAGAGCAATTGGCATTTCAAGATCAATCTCTGCCAGGAACCGAGCGGGAGCATCCTGCAGCAAAGCTGAGCACATTCTGCTCTCGCAATTAGGCGGCTAAAAATATAAGGCTGGGGGAAGTGTCCCTGGTCAGACCCCAGTGCCACTCCAAAGCCTTGCCCAGCCTTGCAGCCCCTCGTGGGGCAGGCAGGGAGGGGGTAGGGACAGATGCCGCCCCACAGCAGAGCTCGGGGATGGGGCAGAGCTGGAAATGTGATGTCAGGGCTGCTGAGTAACCCCAGCCAGTGTCCTGACCCTGGGGTCGAGCAAGGCTGCTCTGCCCATGTGAATAAACCCGACCCCTGCCACCCCGAAAACAGAAGCAGCAGCATCCATCCCTGGCCCACATGCCAGTGCTGGCCGGCACAGGGACAAACTGCACCAGGGCTGGTGTTACTGGGGCAAACACCAGGCTCACTGCTGCAGCCTGGCCTGGCTCCCTTTGGAAGCACAGACATAGCTAGAGGGCCCACTCACTCTCAGGAGTCTTCCTCCTCCATCAGGAGACAAACAAATCCAAAGTCTGCCTTGCCCTGGAGCACCCATGCCAGGCATCATCACCTCCATTTCCATCTTTTCTGCACATTTAGTCTCAGGCACCTCCAAAAGCTGGCTAAATACTGATCTGCATCTTTAGGCAGCTAAACACTGTAGAAAATCCAGCCTAATCACAACGGTTGTGCATCAAAGCCACTTATGCTTTAAGCTGGATTTGGATTTAATGTGTGACTGAATTAGGGATCCATTTGAAACTTCAAATAACTGCTGAGCTGGGTGCTCAGTGGGTGAGCTCTGAGCAGGGAGGCAGGCTCTGTGTCCCAACAGCCCTCTCCCAAGAAAGCATCTCCCAGCACTTGGCTGGGGCACACATGGGGTGGATGGGGAGGGGAGCTGGAGAGCTCACCATACAGAAGTGAGCTTTCACATGAATGTCTAGGACAGGAGCGATGGTGACACACGAGGACAGCCTGGCGCTCCACTCAGCTGGGGAGTTACGATGGGAGATCTCATGCTGTCCCTCCACCACCAGCACCAAGCATCCTCCCCTACACTTGCCACAGCAGGCACTTATCTTCATGAAAGTCACAGAGAGCCTAATCCCTCCTCAGCCATGAATTTCCTTCTATGGTACTATAGCAAACAACATTCTGCTTTTTTTTTTTTTTGGCCAAAGGCTGTATAGCATCTCCATGGTGACTCTAAAGCTTAATGTATTCTTGCTGATTTAAGTGATTAATGCTCCAGCGCGTGTGGCTGGCAGCCGAACAGGTGCAGCCCACCCTCCCTGCAAAAATCCTCATGACCAATTCATTTTCTAACCAGCTGGTTGCCAAATTTCATGCCATTTGCATGAGTGGCAGCCTAGCTCAGGTGGTGGGTTTCATTCCTTTTTCATCCCTAACCTTGGCAGTCCCTCTATCACCTGGTGACAGCAAAGCATGGCAGTGAACAGGAGGGAAGTGCCTGAGTTGAAATTACAAAGAAATATTAACCACCTCACTAAGAGACATGCTGGGACAGTTCAGAGGGAATGGCTGGGGCAGTGCTGCTCAGAAGGAAGGTGTGAGCTGCAGCACAGGTTATAGGCAGGGTTGGCTGCTCACCTGCAGTGCAATTCAGTGCAGGAGGGGAATGGTGCCCTCACAGCCCATGTGATGCTTCGTTCCCTCACGGATCCCCTTAGCAGTCCTCCCCATCTGCACAGCAGTGGGACTGCAAAATTCACTGTAACCCTGGAGCCTGTGCAGCTGCCTGCCAGCAGAAACCCCAAGGCAGCAGAGGGTCCCCGCAGGCTCCTGCCAGCACTCTGGATCCTTTGACAGGGATGAGCCAGGGGTCACTGGGGCATCCTGACCCATCCCCCAGTTGCAACAGGAGCCATCCACCCGAGCAGGGGGCAGGGCCATGGACGTTGGTTTGTGTTTGCAAAGGTTGTGTGGATCTCCCTCTCCCCAGCTCAGCTCTGCTCTCCAGCTTGGCTGCAGGAGGCTCAGCAGTAATGACTGACGCTGCTCTGCAATTATGCACTTTGCAGGCCTCTGATGAAAGTACTTTAGAATATTATACATTCATCTGTAAGTAAAATAAAATCTACTGGAGTGGTATTTTGCTCTTCTCTTCTCTGGGTAAATTCCACATCATTTATTACATTATATTTGTACGTATTTCCCCAGTACATTCTTTCCTTCAAAAATTCATATTTAAAATGCCATATAAATAAAGTATCTTTTCCAAATATTTGTAGAGGGATTAAACGTGGCACATGGCGTTATTAAAGCATCAAAACTATTAGTGGCGTAGACAGCCTGAACAAATTACACCACATAAATTTCAAGGGCTTCTTCAAATTTAATGGCCAATAAAAGAGCAAAGCTGCCCTAAAACCAAGAGAGGAGCCTCATCCACAAGCTCATCAGGTTTAGAGGAGGAGGTTTTCCAAACAGGATTCAGCCTATCTCTTCCTGACCCAGCACTGAGAGAGGGCTCACTGATGACCCATCGCCCAAAGCCCTCTCTCAGTGCTTTTCCCTTTAATTCCTCCCTGTTAAATTTTCGCTCACTGATGACCCATCGCCCACTGGCAGGCTGGGGCAGAAGGTTTGCTTTTCCCTTTAATTCCTCCCTGTTAAATTTTACCCTCCAAGCCACAGAGATTAAGAGCCCATTAAGAGCTCCTGTCAGCCTGCTCTGGGGCAGAGTTCCTCATGTGGGGCAGGTTGCTCAGAAACCCACTCTGAGCTGAGCTCCCCCCCAGTCTCATATCACTCAACACACACATTTCAGCAGGGTGTCATGCCCATCCTGCCACAGCTAGACTGAAAATACCACAGAAAAATATAAAACCCAATGGCACTTGAAAGAAAATTTCTCAAGCAACATTTTGGGATTTCCCAGAACAGTTTGTTTTCATTTCAAGATATTTTGATGTCAGCTTCACTTAGCTTCTGCCCAGGGCTAGTGCCTGCTCTGTCAGCAATGCTGTGGGTTGGTGCTCCTCAGCCAACTACTGCTAAACTCTCCATCACATGGAGGGGGTTTTATCCCTCCTTTGAGGAGAAAAAAATCAATTTCTTTCAAATAAAATTAGATTTTGCTGTATTCTTTCTCATCTCCCCTAAATAAAAAAAACAACAAAGCAAACAAACAAAAAACAAACAAACAACAAAACCAAACCAACCAACCAAAACAAGCAGAAATGGGCTTTTTGGTTCCATGTACAGAGAAATCCAGGCTACTGTAGGACTCCTGTTCCTTTCCTCAGCTGAGGCATCCTTGGTCTGGCTGGACCATGGAGGAAAGTGTCAAAGGCCATGGAATGACTTTAAACTGACAGAGGACAGTAGGACATTAGATCCTAGGAAGAAATTCTTTACTGTGAGGGTGATGAGACACTGGCACAGGCTTCCCAGAGAAAGTGTGGACGTCCCACACCTGGAAGTGTTCAGGGCTGGGTTGGACAGGACTTTGAGCAACCTGGTCTGCTGGAAGGTGTCCCTGTCCATGGCAGGGGGTTGGGATGATCACCTTTAAGGTCCGTTCCAAGCCAAACAATTTAGTGACTCTGTGGAGAGGGGAATGTGCCACCAGGCAGAGCTGCAGAGCTGGCCCTGCCCTCACCCACCATGCCTTACCATGTCTGTCAGCGCGTGGGGAGACCTGACGAACACCGAGACAACCTGTAAGAAAAGCAAGAATAAAGTCTGCTTTGCCCTGTCAGGTAAAGGGGCTTTTCCAATGCCTGACGGTGTTTTGTGGAAACAAAAATAAAATAAATTTTAAACATCTATACCTTGTCCTTCTCAAAGTGAACCACATCCCTGGCACAGGGGACTCTGCCTTTATCCCAGTTGGAGGCAGTTTCAAAATTGGTGTTGGGGATCCACTGCTTGTACACGGCAGTGGTGGCACCTGGGAGGGAACGGAAAAAACAGTTTAACCCAGTCCATGGGAGGAACTGCGAGCCTGCTCTGGGAGGTGCTTTAGGATGGCTTGGCATTTATAGGTCAGATTTGGGAATTTTCTATCCAAAAGCAGCTCCTGCATTGTCCCAGCTGAGCAGCCACAGCCTTTATCTACATGGGGGATTTTTTTTTTTTTTTGGCTGGGTGATGGTTTTAGCCACCCAGACAGGAAGAGAAGCAAGGGACAAACACTCAGCACGCAGACAGAAGGCAGGGAAATGTCCTGCAGGCAAAAGGTAAGAATAACATACACCTGGTAGTTAAGCAATCCATGCAGGGGGGTTTAGTTGTCACTCAGACTAATTAAACAAGTAAAGACTCCTCAGCCTTTGGTTTCCAGAAGGTACAGAGTGGGCATGCAGAGCTGTGATGCCACTAAGACAAGGCAAGAGAAGAAAGAGCATTTGCTATGGGACATGTAGCACAAGTACAGGCCTGGTTTCATGTGTTTGGAGCTAGAGATGGAGGATTCAGTAAGTGTACTTCAGCCTGAGGCACAAACATGTTGGGAAACAGGGTTCTTCCCCTTGGGGTTTCCTGGGACAGGGGCAGTCCTGTCCTTGGGGCCCCAGAGGGATGAGCCTGCTGGCCAGGGACAGGACACGGGAGGGGATTTTCAGTCTGACCTCTCTGTTTGCACAAGCACAGCAGAGCAGCCTCCCAGCCTGACATTTCCCAGGCATGGCTGGGGGATGCATGTTCAGCTGAAGATGAATGAATCTCCAGAAGCCTGAATTAAATGGCTTCAGGCAAGTGATTATGAGACACAGAAGAGAAAACGATAAAAAAAAACCCCACCCTACTTTTGTAATATTAATGGATCGTCTTTTCTGAAGGAGAAAGACCCACAAAATTAGAAAATATGTAGAAAGCCCGTGGTGGAAGGGGCTGGGGCACTGGAGAGGGAAGGTCAGCCCAGCCCAGGGGGGCTCGGAATGGCTCCAGCTGAGAGGAAGGCGCTGCACAAAGCCTGGCCCGGCTCCTCCAAACGATGTGGCTGCAGAGGCTCTATCAGAACACAGGGATCACCCTGAGGTGCAATCTGCGCTGTTTTACTGTGCCAGGGGCTCTGCTGAGACCGCTGGCTGTAGTAGCCATCTCCAGATGGACGGAAACGATGTATTTTTAACCAGAATGAAAGTCCTGGAGCCCAGGTGCAACCGCGGAGGGGCTCCCCTGCCTCACGCCGGGCTGCGGGTGCCTGAGGGAGCCCTCAGGCCGAGCGAACACACCCGTGCCGTGTGCTCTTCAAAACCCTCCGAGAGGGAATAAAAACATTACCGGCGCTAAGAACTGCAGCCAAGCAGCTGCTCGCAGTGTTGTGGGCATAAACACCTTCCTGGCTCAGAGCAAAAAAGAGCTTAAGAAGGAAAAAAAAAAAAAAAAAGAATACCGGACGGCAGTGGCAAGTTGTTCCATCCTTGCTGCGGTTCCCTCGTGTCCCTGCCACCCGGGAAGGTCGGAGCTGCAGCCGAAAGGCTCGGCCAGCCCCATGGCACAAAGCCTCACGGCCCGCAGGCCCAGCGAGCCCACAGCCGGGCCGGGCCCACCCTAGACACGGCTCCGCTCCCGCCCGGCTGCAGCCGCGGCTCCTCCGGCCGGAGGTTAACCCCTTCGCCCCGCGCCTTCCAGCACCCTCCCAGCCCTGGAAGTATCAGTGTGCTATTTAATCGGCCCTGTCTCCCGGGAAGCGCAGTCCTTGAACATCAAAGCTACATGCATATTCAACAGGGAGCGTGTCCTGCAGCGCAGCGCTGCTGACTTCAAATGAGAGGCTCAGCAGGCTCCGCACGGCCATCCCAGCCCCGGTCCCTGCCTGCCTTCCCCGTGCCCGGCTGGAAATGCCTTCTCCCGTTTGCCTGTCAGGCACGCTGGGAGTGACAGAGCCTGCAGCTCTGCTCCGGACCAGGGCTGAGGTCGCCCAGCGGTCACCCCTGCTCGCCACGGCGGCCGGGCCCTGGGCGTACTCACCCAGGAGCTGCAGGATGCCCAGGAGGGAGAGCAGGAGCTTCATGTCGCAGCCGGCTGCCATCCCTCGGCTCCGCGATCCCTGCCCGGCTGGACCTTGCACCTTCCCGGGCACGTGATGGGCCCAGCCCGGCGAGGCTGCAGGGAGTCCATCACAATGGGAGGCAGGCTTCCCCCAGCACGAACCTCAGCCTTGCTCTGTCCCAGAAGCTCAGCTCCCTTCCCACTCGCCCTGTTTGCTTGGAACCCGTTGGGAATCTTCCCAATCTAAGAGGAAGCAGCTGGGGAGGCCCCCCAGCTTGGCTCCCCAGCCACCCAGGTGCAGCTGAGGGGGGTCGGGGTGAGCACGCTGCGTGCACATCCCACGCCACTCTCCCCTGCTGAACAGCAGCTACCCCCTAATTACCAATAATGGCCTCCGTGTATTTTCAATTAGCTCTCTTGGAAGGGAGCAGCTCCCAGCCACGACTGGTAATTGTACTTTGGCCACCAGCTGATTTGTCATTAGCCGGCAGCGCCAGCGCAGCCCCACGCTGCTCCTGTGGCGGCTGCTGGCAGCGGCACCGGTGCATGGGGGTGCAGCAGGAGGGGGGACTGCACCACCCCTGCCGTCTGCCACAGCATGGAGCAGCGCTGCACGCCGGTCCAGGTGTGTTAGGAGAAAACAAGGATGGGGGGAGAGCATGGATGGTGGCAGAGGCAGATGCCAAGGAGAGAGGTGTGGAGCTCAGCTGCCCTTCCCCTGACACTGGTACCAGCAGGGCAAGGGCAGAAGATGAGTGAATGCAGGGATTTACTAGAGGCCAGAAGGAAACTGGTGAAGTTCTTGGAAGGGTCATCCAGTAGAAGGCACACAGACCACAAGAAGCTTTCACCTGACGTCTTCAAGGATTTAAGAGTGCAGGCATAGGAAGCAAACCATCCCCATCCCACCATTCATACTGCCTCTGCTTCCTAGCTTCCAGCTGGGCAGACTGACTGAGGTGCCAGGAGAGAAAGCTCCTTAGAGCTGCAGCTCTAAATTTGGGCATCAGCCAAAACACAGTCAGCACTTTCTACCCAGGGAGCTCAATGCTGAGAGATGTCCTCGAGGTGAAAGGCTCCTGCACTCTAATTACCACTCACAAATCTCTCCTAGGGGACTCTCAGGGTGAATGCTGGCTGCAGTGAGATGTCCTGTATTTTAATAGTGAGAGGAAAAATTAGAAATCATGGATACTTGGCAATAAGAACTTGGAGAAAGGACTGCAGTGAGCAGAGGGCAGGTGCTTGCTTGTCTGTGGCTCCAGCATCCTGCAGTACAGCCAGGATGGGAGAAGCTGCTCATGGGACCCTGTGCAGAGAGCAGTGCCACAGCCCCTGAAACCCAGAGTGCTGGAGTGTTCTCCACACCCTTAGTTTTACTTTCTGTACTCTGCAGCTGCTGCTTCTCAGTGCTGCTTGTGCCACCAAAGCTGGTACTTGATTTTAAATGAGCTGGAACTCATCTGGCAAGCAGGCAGAGGTCAAAAATCCCCAGTCTGCCTGTGAAACTCTGCTCAAGGATGGACAGTCCCTGCTCCAGCACCAGGGTAGGACAGGGCAGGGTAGAGGAATGACAGAAATTCCAGCAAAACTCATTACTGGGGCCAGGTGCTCACTGCAGCATTGCTGAATAACCTGGTCAGAATAACCTGAACCTCACTGCAGGTCTCTCCCCATGGCTGGAGTACACTCCTCTCCATCCCAGCTTTTGTTGTTGCTACTGTCCCAAGATGCTGTTGAGCCTCAGGACCAGACAGGCACAATGGGAGATTGCACAGGAGCAAGTTTTGGGTCAGGTGGTTACAGGGAGAGTGAAACAAAGTTGAAAGGAAGGAGAAATCAGTCCCCAGAAATCAAAGCAGCTGTCCTAATGCAGAGATCAGTATATTTCACTCCTTGCTGCCTGCCCATCCTTCTGCTCCCCTGTGCTGGCTGCCCACAATGCCCCTGGGAGGGGCAAGAACATCACCATCACAGAGGGCAAACAGCACTCAGTGGATGCTTGACCTTCCCAGCACTGAGTTATAAGTGGGCATCAAAGCCAAAAACACTGTTCTGCTTAGGGAGCCAGCAGAGCCACCTCCTTAAGCCCTTCAGGGACATCCAGCACCTCCCAGAATTTCTCTGTTGTACAACTGCATCTCTCCTCACTGCTTAAAAGTTGTGACCTGCAACACAAGGGACTTTCCCCAGTATGAGCACTCAGACCCAGGACTTTGCATCTGGACAGGGAGCTCAGTGCTGAGCACAAAGCAGTGATGCTGTGTGTGCAGGCCCCAAGGTGGATGGCTGCCCCCCACACGCTTCCTGCAGCCCTCCAAGCAGCCAAGCAGCAATGGCACCATCCCCAGAAAGTCATTAAGTGCATGGGAAAATTATTCTGTGGTAATTGTATTACATGCCATGGCCTCAAACAGAGAGAAGGGAGAAGTAAAGGTGTGCCAAACTGGCTCCAAACCCTCAGTGCTGAAGCCACCCACTCTGGGATCTGGGCTGTACACAGGCACACAATGTTTGCCAGTCTCCTTGGCACAGTGCAGCACTGCTGAAGGTTTGAACATGAACTTAGCTTAAATAAATGAGGAGAAATGGCCTGGCAAGGGACAGCCCCTCTAGCTGTTTTCTATCTCATGGCTTCCCTTAAAACAGGCAGCCCCTAGCATCAACCAGAAAAAATCCCCATGTGATATTTCCTTTAATTTAAGAAAAAGATAGTCTTGGGTGCAACAGCACCATCTATACTGCCAGAAGCAATCTCTGGTGGCAGAGGAGCTGTGTGTGCTGCTGGGAGAGGCACGGCCTCATTTCAGGACTGGTCAGGAGCTGAAGCTGAATACACAGTCAGGCTGTGGAGTTAAATCCCTCTTTGGAGCTCCACACCAACTCAGCAAGAGGAACTCCCCCAGCTTACAGGCCTCCAGCAGCCACACAGTCACCTTACCCTCGGGGCAACAAGGCAGGAGCAGTCACTGGACAGGGTCACATTTGATCTCAGAGCTACCTGGAAGCCACACCCCAGCTCACTTTTTATCCTGTAGTGTGAAGCAGGGGAACAAGAGCTTCCTGTTAGGGGTGTCCACAAGGAGCGAGATCTCTGCGGATGCAGGGGTGTGAGCAACCAGGTTTGCTTCTCAGCCCTGAGCCCAGGCCAAGCTGCACATGGAACCAGCCCACTCCATCCAACCCTGTGCATGGCTGGGATTTCTTTTTATCCTCAGAAAACTGAGTGTCTTTCACCAGCCATCACTACCTACCCCAGGGACACCTGCTAAAGGGGCCACAGCTGGGAAAATCCAAGTAATCTCTGCAAAGCTTCTGTGTTGGCACAAAGCAGCCATGGAGTGTGCACAGCAGTGTCTGCAGAGAGCTCCCACCTCTGCTCACACAGCCACGCTGCCAAAACACAGCTGCAACCAAACCAGCTGTGCCCAGACATTGCTTAACCCAAGGTGCAGCCTGCGGGGTGGAAGTCGGTTCCTGAGGTCTCTTCTGTGTTTGCCAGCCCAGCCAGTGGGAATTCCGTTCCTGGCTTGGGCCATTCCCCATTCTTGTGAGCATGCAGAACACACCAGAGCACATGCTGAGGTCCAGTGCTCACTGCCAAAAACCCTTGAAGGAACAAGAGATCTGAGAGGGCTCAGCTTCCCCAGGTGCCACATTTGTCAAGGGGCGGGTAGGGAAGATACTTGGTTTTCACCTGTTTTGGCCAAACAACAAGCCAGACACATTACTCAACAGGAACAGCCTCCAGGGCTCAATACAGGCGTGCAGGAAGGAGCCACACAACTGACTCAGGGAATAACTGGCTTTGGGGAAGGTTGGGGGAAATCACCTATTTCACCACTTATTTTGATCACTGAATATTTCCCCATTCTTTAGACAATTCCAGGGCTTGGTCACATTGAAGCAAACAAGGAGCAGGATACACAGGACTGAACATTTTGAAAACCTCTGACTTCTTACCAGACAGCAAGCAAACCCAAGATTTGAAACTCTGGAAAATTTCCCAAAAACTTTTTAAAAAACCCCTGCAATTCTTCCAAAAGATGGCCCTCGCAGCAGGTCCAGGCTCTGGCAGTGCTCCTGTCAGCCAGCACCCTCTGTAGCCCAGGAGCTCCTCACCCTGCTCTTCCTGGCTGTTTGGAGCTCCCAGAGCTGGCACTCTGCTCCTGTCAGCTTAAGTACCAGATGGTCCACTGGGAGAAAGCACCCCATGAAGATGACAGTCACCTTCTGGGACCTGGCATGAAGGAGAAACCTTCTATAAAGGCTCACTGGAGCCAGGAAGGGCACCACGTGCCATTTCAGTTATGATTCTTTGCTGGGGGAGGAGGAGTAGGGAGGTGAGAATTAGTGTTTCCCTTCACGTTTAAAGCAATTTGTTTCCTCTCTGCTTATCCTGCTGCTCTGTAATGATGGAAGTGACACATCTGAGCAGCAAGCTCCCCAATTTGGGAGGAGGAGACTCCTCTCCAGAGGACCCTGCTGGAAGGTAACCCACTTCATTAAGGCGAGGAAGCTCACCACCCCTTCACGCTCCACAGCAGAGATATGAAGAGCTCCAGGCAGTGCAGCCTCAAGTGCCAACGCTGGGAGTGCGAGTGGAAAGGCTGATGAGCAGGACAGCTGGCACACGGAGCATCCAGAGTGACACAGTGACTGCTCCCAGCAGCAAAGGGAATATCCCCCCTGCACGAGGTGAGGATGGCACTCCTTAGCCACCCTCCCCTTTCACCATGCCCACCTGCCTGCAATTGCCATTTCTCTGGCATCCCCACTTTATCAGAAGGCACTCGGCTGCCCAGCACTTTCAGAGAGCCTGTTCCAAACACCGGTATGGGCTGGCCAGGTCCTTCTCACATTCCAGGCCAGCAACGCGGTGGGGCTTTTGCCAAGACACTGCGGTCTTGTGTCTGAGCACAGGCAGGACATTCCTGCATTGCTAAACCCAGTACTGCCCCTGCAGCGATGGGAAGGAAGGGAAACGGCAATTTCAGTAAAAGAGGGGTGGGAAGGACAATAGGAAAGAAACAACAGTGTGGTGCTCGGTAGAAGTTACATGCTTCATACAAAACCCCAGGGGATCAGGGTTTTCATCCCTAGGCTGAACCTGAAACGTGGTGGAAATATTATTGCTCCACACATTCCAGAACTGTCTGGTGTTTTTACAGACTGCATCATGTTCTGTGACTTCGAGCACACACTTTGCACGCGGTTCTGAGCTGAGAAGAGTCACTAATGACAAAAGAGGAGAAAAAATAAGAAATCTAAATCTTTAGACATTTAAGCGATGCTTCAACTATCCTTTCCCATACCTCTTTGGGAAAGCGGTGTACCACAAATGCATAAAAAGCCATTCCATTTATTTCTACTCTGTTTGCATGAGGGCTCTCAACTCTGATGTTAGGATGAACACCATCACCTGGTTTATTCCAGCAGAGTTAGCACATGGAAAACAGGACTCTGACAGAAGTTATGGGAAGTGGAGAGGATGGGAAATGCCACAGTAAGGCTCTGTTGGGTGTGTGAGCACAAAGCACAGAACAGCCATGCAGTGGGGCTCATAGAGGAGCAAGGATGCACCCTGGCCATCTGCAAGTCAACAGCAGTCATTCAAATTCAACACACCAGGTTTTTTTAAAAAATATTATTTCCTACTTATTTATTTTTCCTTTAATAACACAGTTTAGCATTTCAGAGTTCAGCATTCTACACTCTTACACACTGTCCTTGTTTATTAGCATTTAAAACACAAAAAGACATAGCAAGACCTCCAAACACAAATAAATACAAAAACACAATATACAGTAAACTGAAATACAACATATAATAATGCTATTGGGAAATTAAGACATGTTGCTAATTCATTTTTTTATTATTATTTTAACAACATGGTTATTGCTGAGCAATAAATTATACATTTTAAAATTGTTTTTCCCCCCCTAAAAGAAAAGGACGAGAACCACTGGTTACCAGATCACTTGCACTGTATCCTTACAGCTATTGATAATTAAGACAGGCAGAATATACACAATCAAATGAGGCTGGCCTTCTTTGGTCTTTGTTTTTGATCATAAAACTGAACACAAGTGTACCGTTCACTGAAGAGTATGAGATTAAAGAAATGGATACACAAGTTTCAAACACATTAATTTGTACATTATTCTCAATCACTGATGTCTTTTCCATAGATAGTTCTCACAGAATTTCTTGGAAACAAATGTCAGCTTTAGTTTTCCCGATTTTTATGTTGTTCCATGCATCTTAAAGGTTATCCTACTTGTCTAAGAGAAATGGACCTACATTTAGCCCATCATCTCCTAATGGGGTATTTTTCACAGCTCTTTAGTCACTACTAATTCATTGGAGTTTTATACCATGTAGAAAAAATCCTGAACTTCCCCATTTTTTTTCTATAAAACTGAAAAAAAAAAAAAGTATTAACCAAACAACAGCGATAAGAAAAACAAAATAGGTGGATTACACGATGCATCAGCAACGATGGAAGCTTGTACCTTCCCATTCCACAAGTACAGATTACACAACTCTCTGCCAGTGATGCAGGTCATAGTTGGAAGATGTGTCCTTTCAGGTGCGAGCTATATTCAAATACCAAGCTCGGAACACTATGCAAGAAATGACCTTTACGAATGGTAATGCTGGTTTATCTCAGTAACCCTTAGACAGAGTCAAATTTTATCACTACGCATCGCACTGCCAGCAATGGAGCGTGTGAACACCGGCATTGCTAAGAAGTTAAAAAGTCCTTGCAGAACTGGCAACCAAATTAAAAGCTTAGTTCCAAAGGACCAAAAACACAAACACCACATAGAGACAACAAACCCTTCCCTGAATGGGTAGGTTAGTAAGCCACAGAGTCGGGATCCAGATTTGAATTCCACATCAAGTCTGGGATGTTTGAATCCAGGGTTTTGGTTCAGGTGCTTCTCTGTGAAATTCAGAACTGATTTGAACCTAAGGAACTAATCCTAACTTGGAGGGGAAATAATGAAAAAACACAGCCTAGTATCTACACTGACATCATGAAATGGAAGACAGAAGCTGCAGTCTTGACCATATATTAGAAGAGAAACAGGAATAGTCAGATCCCTTTTGTATTTTATAACTCTAGTCTTCTAAATCTTAAGAGGATGTCCCTGAATCAGCAATCCAAAGTTTTCCACAACCTTCCTATCTGGTGCTTCTCTGCAAAGGCCTGGATTAAGAGGCAAGAAAGAACAATTAAGCCCTCCAGATTTTGGTTTACAGAAAAAGGGAGAAAGCCCCACAAGGAAGAAATGGTCAGTGACACTGACTGGTAGAACAAAGATGAACCCACTTCACTGTACAATGGTATTTGCCCTCCTTAGTTAAGAGGGGCATCAAACAAGACTGGTTTTGTTGGACAATTCTGAACAGACAGAGCAGGACACAGGTTTGCTGCTGTTACTGACACTGACATGCTGTGCTGGCCTTCACTCCGTGCGTCTGGGCCACCACGCGTGTAACAACCCCAAATCATGACAGCTTGTATGTTTAATTCTAGCCCTTACTGTCCTGATGTGGGTCTTCAGGGTATGTCAACTTATTTTCCAGTTCTTCTAAGGGATAAATATATTAAAAGAGTAAAACCTCGTGATTCAGAGATAACGCTAGGGAACTGGAACCTCTCATTCAGTCCCGGCTCCAGGAGATTCCTTTTGTGACTGTGGGAAAATCACATCTCATCCTTGATTTCCTTGTTCCAAAAAAGAGAAATAGCACTTGCTATACACTGTACACAGTATTAAAAACTGAGATTAAACTGCCAAATCAATTACTTTTATTGCAGTAGCTTTGACTTCTAGGTCAACCAGAATATCAAGGTATTGACTGAACAGGACAGGAATTCCAGGGAAGAGGTCCAGATGCTTTTTATAATTTTTTTTCCTAATTAGAGGAAATAATTTGCAATCAAAAAGTTGCCCATCGCTATAGTTGTTTAAAATACAGGAATCTCCAAATTATCACAACATGAGGAAGAACATGTGTCCTAAATTACAATTCAGAGTCTTCAGAAAAGCTAAATGAAGTGTTTGCTACATACAGGTCTTCAAACCTGAAAGATACGAATCAGTTTGCCCTTAGCCAAGATCCTCCTTTAGCAGCAAGTTATATTTGCACCAATTGATCAAGTATAACTTGGAGGAAAGGGTTTTGTTTCATCACTTCTACATAAAGAAAAGACTTTGCATATTTATGTGCATGCATGTCTGTGTGTATATGTATGTACCTACACACATACAAGTAATTTACAGAGCAAAATCTAAGAGATTAGGTATGCAACCCAGGAATTTCCCCCCTCGCCTATCTGTATATTTGCATAGTTAAATCATATCAAAGGCATCAATACTGCAGTCATGTTTTTCACTCTTCTGCAGTGCAGGCAACTTTCCTTGTCACTCCCTACACGCTTCTCAGTCTTGGACCAAAGAGCACCAGTGTTTTAAAAACTGAACAAAACATCAACAGATACCCTGCACTGTTGGTGAAATGCCTATCCCAGGTGATGGAATACAAATACAAATAGGTGGTAGCTTTTAAACTCCAGCTCAGCAAGCCATAATCATGGCAAGCTGAGGAAACAGAAGCGATACAACCACAGCCTAACATTCATGGGTTCAGCACTTAAATCCCAGCTAACACAAATCTCTATTACCTTTGCATTTGAGAAATTCACCAGGCACAGAAACAGGCACATATCTTCATCTTTCCTTTTCCAAGTAGAAAACACCACAAGAAAAGGAAATAAGCTGCATTTCATTTTTTTCTATGTTTTTAAAAAACTAACGTGTTTTTCCCATCAAAAGTATGCCACCCACCATTCCCTTTTCCTATTGCACATTCTCTTTGTGAAGAACATCATTTACAGTACAAGGCTGAAATCAACATTGCATATTGTAAGTCAGCAGTTGAAGGTGTACCGTGTAGACAGTAACTGAAACAAGACCCCAGTTAATTAGCTCAGAGAAGCAATGCAGACATGGTCATGCATCATAATTGCAGGTTGGTCTTCAAACACCCAAATAGTTTCATCCTGCTTAGGATTCAAGACTTTCTAGGTAACAGGTGCACTCACTCTGTGCTGAAGAGTGTACACAAAGGGCAACATCCAGATTGTCACACACTGGAATCTCCCTAGAGGAAGCTGGAAACAGAAGAGGTTTGTACGTAACTTGGAGCGTCACCGTGAAGAAAGAACACCAGCAAGAGACTTCAGCTGTGTGCTGCTAAGAATTACTACTAAGTAGAGGACAACGTGGTTCCACTGAACGAGCTCTGTTCAAAGTAATGCAAATACTCTGGGACCCCCTGGCAATAGTGGCAGCCCCCAGGAGCTTGCCAGGATTCAAGAGTATACGTAGGGGCAGGGTTTTGTCCCAGAAATCACTTTAAACAGACAGTCCCTAGAAAACTTCGGATATCTCAGTCAGGAACAAAGAGAAAAAGGATAAAGGGCATTTCAGCGATGAGAGAAACAGTTAAATAACTTAAAAGTGTTGAGTAAAGCACCAGGTATCTTTTCCTTTCAACTTAGAGAATATACAGTGGCCTTGTTTTCACAAAATGCTACATACTCCTTGCTGGAAAGCAGAGGAAACCGATTTCTATGTACACAGTAAGAACTCTACAGAGATGGCCTGTGAGTTCTGTGGAGAAAGGGGTGTTACAGTCAAGGCTTCAGGTATTCCACAGCAGGCGGTGTCTACATTTGTGTAGCAAGATCCTGGATTTCACAGTACGCAGGGTTGGCAAACTGGAAATTCTCTGGCAGCTTCATGTAGTTTTAAAAAATAAGTGCAGTAGGCCTCCATTTTATTAACTGTGATAAAAAGCACATATGCAAAAATATTTTTATATCGATAGCACATTACTGCATTATAAAAGCTGCCCAAGTGAAGCTGAAGATTCTGGCAGCTGGTGCTTTTGGCACTTGGGAGATGTGGAAAGCAGCATAGAGATCTGTGAAATACAACAGTGACTGATGTTTCTGCTACAGTGATCGGCATTTAGATAGTTAGCAGTGTTCATATTTAAACTTCTCTGTGAAGTTTCTGAGTCAATATCCCACCAAGACGAGATATTCAGATCTCTTAAAGCTACTAGTTTAGGCTGTGTGCAGACTCAGGAAGACTTCCCTATTGGTTTTCACATTCACATGTTTCAAAGTCCTCAATCACCAAAGGCTGGAAATTATTTTTTTTCCTCCTCTTTTAAAGAGCTTGGATTTAGAAGCACAATTCTGTCACAGAAGTTGGAAACTGTAGTCACAAATCTGCAGAATATGCCGGGCCCTGCTTATACTCAAAATCTCCTCCAAGTCCCAGATTGAAACAGGATATAAACTGTTTTGAGATGGCCAAACGGTTTCATTTAATTTTACAAGACATGCATTAGCAATGGGAGGAGAGTCCTTTGGACATTTCCACTTGGGAATCCTGTTTTCAGTAAAATTCTGTGATGCACAAACACAAAAGCTCAGCTGCCTACATTCACAATTATTAAAATGACACAAGTTGAGCGAACCTTCGCCCTAAAGCGTAAGTGATGGGTTTACTTATGCAGCCTGCATAAAACTGCAAGTGCCATACAATTATATCTAGAGATATAGATGCAGGTATATCTGTAGATATTTATGTCTTGTGCAGAACATCCTCCTTCTGTGCTAGAAATTAAATGCTAGCACGTGCCTCCATATTTGAGCTTGCACCTGTTGACAGCCACGTACCATAGAGGGAGTAAAGTACCCGGACAATGGAAGGCAAGAAAAGGAAGACAAGTTGCTGCTGACAGTCAGGACAATCAGCAGCAGGCAGTATTCTAGCAGGTGCCTGGAAAACCCATGAAGACCACTTAGCATGCATTGTATATCCATAAATACTTCTTGCAGGCACTGTGTGTGAAGGCACAGCCAAAAAAGACAACGGCAAAGACAAGCTGAAATACAAAGGCATGAATTCAACTGCACCTTAGACAAAAATTGTGACTATGCCTCAAAAAAGCAGAAAACGGATACAGCCTGACACTAAAGGCTGAGATGCAATAGGTTTTTCAAGCCCACGAAGGCTGAAAACACAGTGGTGCAAGCCTGCTCTGCTTAAGCAGGATTTTAAAGAGCACCACAGTCAGGCTGTGTCTCTGGACTTGCTTGTCACAGGCTATTAAATAGAAGCAGATGAACACAGCAGGTTGCAATCAGCATGTTTCAGGGCTAGCAAACGCTTTTCACTACAGTTGAGGCTGTTACAAGAAAGAAGCCCATGCATTCCCCATTAGGATGCTTGTCTGCTATGAGAAGCTGCCACGAGCATCCATATTCACAGCCCCAGAGTTCTCAGATGGATTAGTTTCAAGTGATGCCACCTTACAGCCACAGGCATTAGAGGAAAAATGTTGCCTGCCTTTGCAGTGGCCATGGAGACTGTCTAGTCCAAGCTCCATAGGAGCACTGAGCATAACGTTTTGGCACCTCAACAGGATGGATTCCACCATGGCCAAGTCATAGAAGCTGCAGAAGCCAAAGCAGAGGGCTTTGGCCTCTGTTTCGTACATTGCAAGGTACCTAAGGGCTCTGAAGACAAGGCTAAACATTATGCCTGAAGTCCAATTAAACTACCATTTCAGATATCAGAATTAATCTGAATAAAAAGCTATGGTTTATAAGCAGCACAGCACATCTAAGGCACATGTATGCATGCAAGCCACCATCACTGTATTAAGACATTGCTGGTTTGTCTTGAAGCAATGGCTGCTAGTACAGAACAAACATAGAGGCTTTTTTCAGCACTAATCCTCCTCCCCAATACTGAAAATACTATATACTGCTGACAGCATAATGTGCAACATATATAGCTTGATTGGAAAGCATGGGGCAGAACTTTAAAAAATGTACAGGATTCCGTTTAGAACTCCAAAGTTCAACAAATGCCCTATTTTAGGGTGAAAACAATTATAAATCTGATAATGATGCACAGCATCCATGAGTGATTTTTCCTTAATTTTGAAATAGTGTCATTAACTACGACATATATTGTAGGTTTACATTTCTAAAGAGAAATAACAGAATTGAATAGTTTTTTTTTCCTATCACAAGTGATAACCAGTGTTTGATATCTTCTATTTTTTCTTCCAAGAAATATCAGTCTATCAACAGTTTTAAAATAAAATGTTTTCTGTAACAATAGAACTTTAAATAAAAATATGATTTTGATTCAGATACTTTTGAGAAGACATGGATACTTTTCCAAGATCTTCTGACAAAGTAATTATTAAAACAGAGACCAGATGAGGCCTTAAAAAGACAATATACTATATTTCAGACAAGATTGCACCTCAGTTTTTCAAAGAATATCATAATTGCAACATTACTTCATCTTCTTTTAACATGCTGACAATTTCCAGCTAGCCCACATGTGAAGGGTTTTTCTTGTATTCTAGCTTAAAAGAAATAAAAGTCAGTAATTGATTCAGCACATACTGTATATGTCTTTTCACCTCCAATTGACTAGATCATTAATAAGTTAAAAAAAATCCTCTCTGACCATAACCACTATCCTGACGAGGGATAAGTGATTCGTCAGAGCTCAAGTGTTGCTAGTTCTATTAAAAAATATACCATGGTATGATTTCTTAATGTGTTGCTACTTTCGCAATTGGACCCTATGCAGTTATGCCTTCAAACTCTTCCATCTGTTCCACAAGGTGGTTCTGTGAGCTTTAGGACCTCTGATTGAAGACAAACTGATACAAAACCCCCAAACGGAGTTGCCTTCTGTTTAATCCGCCTCCCCCAGTGTATGTCAGGGGTCTGGTAGATCCGATGTATCCACTATGACTTTAATAAAAATAGTATCATCTTTAATATACGTTCCATTCTCTAGAACAGTTTGAGCCACAAAGACAGGGCAGCCAGATGCAATGTTCATTTCTCCAGTTGGCTTCTTGAAACTGCTGCTGTTCGGATCTGGCTTGAAAGCATCTCCCAAGTGGCGTCGAGACGGTCCCTGATCCATGAGCATGAGAGTCACTTTCTGTTTGAAGGGCCAAGGAAGCAAAGCATCGTATTCTCCACGCATGATGACAAAAAACAGAGACAAGTGCGTCCCCTTTCCCATGCCATCCCCGTTCAGGTAAACTCTGGCACACATCTTGTAGCCAAAGTATCCAGTATAAAAGGGCTGGCTGTACAGGGACAGAGTCTTCCCCATGACTGCTTCTTGCTTCCGACGTTTATAGTCTCGGATTTTCCAGATCAACACCCCATTGTAACTGGCAGTTTCCAGGACCTGGAAGCGCAGGTCCATGTCAGCCAGCCGGATGTCGTGAACGCTCAGCATCTGGTCGTGCCTGCTCAGCTGGGTCTCCAGCAGGCCTGCCAGAAACAGAAAGGATGGGGGTGAGAAACTGCTGCTTACTAAAGGCTGTAATAATAATAATTTCATACCAGTGCTAGTACTGGGTATGAAAACACTTCCCTCCCTGAGAACCAAAGTGCATTTGGCCACTGATGAAGCAATTTCTACAGGCTCTAATTTGCTGGCCGATGTCTAGGTTAGCTGGGATTTTTACAAATGTGGGTGTTAATTGTACATGCAGTAAAAGTCAAATATTCAAATCATCTAACAGATTTTTTTCCTGGCTACTGAACAGTATAACTAGAGGCTTCCAGTTTTTGAAAGGAGACTTGGTAGCATTATCTGCAGATTGCTATTTAGCAGGTAAGACCTTAGAAGTTACACATCCTATGTAATCCCTCTGAAATTCAGAAGCATTCTTGATCACTCAAAACATTCTTTTTAGACACTATTTGTCTCAGAAGCAAGTGCTGTTACAATGCAAAGTTCTGCATTAAAAAACAAAAAATTTCAAGCTTAGATCTGTATTATATGGTCATTTATTTAGCTTGGAGTGAGAGCTATGTCTTCTGTGTCCCCTTTCCCTTTCATGTTACTCTTTTGTTTTGTTACTGGCAAAATTGACCAACACACAATACTGAGAAGCAGATGAATTCATAAGGCAGGGTTTATCTTACACAAATCTATTTAAATGTTCTTTGTCACAATCATTTAAATGCTTGCATGTGATCTACACTGTCCTGCTGAATTCCAGTCTTTATTCAGAAGCATAACAGCCTTATTCTTAAGCAGATCTCCGTTTTCTTAGGATCAAATACACCTGTCTAATAGAATCAGGATGGGTGGTTTCAGGTGGATAACCATACTGATCCATTCACAGGGGAGAAGAGTAGTAAAAAATGTCAATATACCACGACTATATTTAAAGAAGCTGCTGAAAGCTATTAGCTATCAAAGATCAATTGAGAAACTGTTTATAATGAGCTAACAATGCAGTCAAGACAAGAGTCAATAAAACAAAAGAGAAGACAATAATTAGGCCTAAGAAAAAGCATGGAAGCAATGCCACACCATCAACACATGAAATACACTATCTCCTACTCAAAAATCAGAAGAATCAGCATTACTGATGTTTCCATATAAAAGTCACAATGGGAGTGCCACTCAAGGGACACTGTTTTCCTCTCAACAGCACCTCAGCCCATTGTGCTCACACTCACTTGTATTCCGAGCTCCTTGCCCTGCAGTTTTATCAACACTTTCCAGCTCAGTCACTCTGTTCTGGAGGGATTCCACGCTGCTCTTCATGCTGTCAGCCTCCTCCCAGTTCTGTCGGAAGGGACGGATTTCTTTGTCCAGTTCTTTGAGTTTCTCTGCTTGACTGTCTATCACTCGCTTTATAAAATAAGAGCACACAAGTTAAAATAACACAAGGACATTAATTTACGTAAATTAAGCAAAGATTATATGTTGGTAATAAGAATGAATTCCAATATAAACAATTTTTGCTTTTGTCTAGTATTTAATAACACAAACCTTGAAAATTTAAAGGAATAGCCCAGGTATTTATGAAACACTTAAAAAATCTTTAGTGCTGCATATCAGAATTAGCAATAGCCTTGTTTTAAAAAAGGGACTTGTTAGTGTGTACCTATTTTCTAAGGCAGTTTGATTTTTGAGGTTTTTTTAAACTTCAATGTAAGAACAATTTTCTGGATGTCTCTATATTGGTATTATGGGCTGATACCTGTTGGGTTTCATGTGACAGCACTTAAGCAACAAAATATGGGCACAGCTTCCTGTGGTGTGGATCAAATGGCTGTGTTTATATTGGTTTACAGAAAAATAACTTATGCCTCCAGGAAAACATCATTATTCTTGCACACATGGAATATGAGTACACACATGTGCAAGCTCCCAGCTCACATAAATCAGTCATCAAAGCCTAAGTTATTATGTGCCCACAACCATATCAGAAGCCCTCAAGAATGTAAATGACCACTTCTGTCCCCTTAAGTACCTTTAAAATTCCCACTCTTACTTCCTAAACTGAACAACCCATGCATTTTGAAGGTATTTTCTGTTGAGTCTTTCTAAGAAGAAAACAAAAAAATAGCCCAGCTGGTTTTGGAAAGGCATGAAATATAACACTCAAGAAAGAAACAGACAAAAAGGCCAGTATTCTCTCAAAGAGGGACATTGCAAGCACCTTAGTATATTAAAATATAAAGAACATATTTCCCATCTACCTCAAATCCAATGCAAGAAATACACAGCACTTCACATTATCACAGCTAATTTGGACTAGCAGGAATTTTAGCCAGAACCCTATAATCAGTTGTGAAGTTCAAATGATAACAAAAATATCTGAGAGAAGAAACTACTTTTGCTACCACCTACAGTTAAATTCCAAAGCTAACTTTATAGCTTTATAGTTTATCATCATATAGAGCCAACAAACGTAAAAATGATTTTTCATTTCTTCACAAAAATAAAGTGGCAGTTGAGTACAAAACAAGAAAATAAATTTCTTTTGCATTTGCCTTCTGGTTGGCCATGTGGGATTCAGTGTTCCCCACTGATGGGGAAAACCCTTCTGCCCTTTGAGCGGTTTGCTTTTAATCACCTGGTTTCAGTTGTACTGAAAGTCTGTAACCATTAATTGAAGGTTGTCAATTTGATGAGCCAGCTAGCAACATCAAGTTCTAGGAGTCTTATTTTTTGGCTCAAAACAACTGAGCAATCTAACATATTTCAGGATTAACTATTTATTTCTATGTTCATGTTTTAAGACAAGTTATGTAACTCTCACTTCCAGAATTAGGGCTTTGTGAAGGAAAGCTGTGCACTGAATCATAAATGCCAGGGGTATGGGCCCAGTAAATATATGAAGCAGCTTGCCTGGACTTATGAAACACCACCTACCAACACAGTCACACCCTCCCACCTGGGCTGATGGTAATCAGACAGTAGAGCAGGGAAGGGCTGTTAGCCATATAAATAAGGAAACATACCACAGCATGGCCTGACTGCATGTTGGGAGAGCAGAACCAAAGGATTTGGTCACTAGTTCACAGTTAACATGCAAATGTAACTTAAAATATGCCCAAGTCTGATATTTTTCCTTTACTCATACCACACATGAACTTTCCAAGGCAAGAACAGTAACGTGGCCGGGGTTTGCACAATGCTCACAGCTTGCACCTCTTTGGATTAACACAGCATCAAACAAAATAAATGATCACATTTTTATATGAAAGGGGAAGTGCTAAACATGCAGAACAATTCTAAGCTATTCTTCTTGGGAGAAGTCTACCCAAAGCTGTTACTAGGGGCTCAATTCTCTCCATCAATCCGTGCAACATTCTACTTTTGTACACGTATAACCAATTCTGGTTTAGCTGCTTCTGTTTCACACTGGCAAATGTGTACCATTTTTATCTACTGTACCTTGATATAAGAATTCAAGAGATATAAAATAATCAGAAATAAGACTTCTATTTAATTTTTAAAAAGCAATGGGATCTCTGTCTTTTTACCCTACAGGGAGTCAACCTCCCTCCTGCTGGGAGATACTGATGTACTAAATCTGAATTAAATGCAGCAGTGGAGATTTTCACTCTAATTATTCCATTAGAAAGCACACGGATGTCTCACACTGTACTCATAAATTTTCAAGTAGATATCAATTTTCTGCATGCACTTTTCATTCTAGCAACTGACCTCTCTGGATCATTAATTCCGAGTTATGTGCTTGGCAAACCATTGTGAGCTCCTTTTGATGTTGATTTTCATACAGGGTTCTGTTTAGCATTTCTACTAACTTCCAGAATTTTAGCTATACTTACTAAAAGAATTTCAGAAAATGGCAGAAGGAACTGAAGAGCTGTAATGACCTTTCCATTGCAACTGATAGGTCGAAACTGAAAAGCTGAAGAACAGACTAGAAAAGGTACTGCTTGACTTGGAAAAGAAATCACGTGTCCTTCTCCTCTGAGGAAAGGTATTACTCATCAAATCATTTTATGTTCATGAGGCCACCGTTTCTTTTGTCCCTCAGTACCTCACGTCTCCACCCTGCTTACAATGGGCTTACTCACATGCTTCCATTTCCATATGAAAGACTGGACACTGCAGGTGAAAGTTCCTCTCCATATGACAGCAGCCAAAAAAAGTATCACACACCCTTGGTAAAAACACTTTCCTTAAAGACCAATATATAGAAAACTCATCTGAAAACAAGAGGCTCCTACCAGTGCCCAGACTCCCTTGATGCATTTACACTGTGTCAGATGCCTCACAGTGCAGATGATGCTGTGATGCTGCTGCCACTCCCCAGCCAAAAAGGTCACCTGACAACCAATACTGGAACTGTACCAGACATCAGGAGCATTGGTAGGTCTTGGGGGACTAAGCAAATACCCCTTGCTCAGACCTGGACTGGTTAGTGCAGTATCTCTGGCTCCCAGGCAACCACAGCTGCTCCACACAACCCAGGGGAAGAATGGCTCACAAAAGGTAACTAATTCCTTCTACTCCTTGTGGGCAACAGAAAGAGACTGATCATGTTGTCCAGGAAAAAACAAATTGAGGCATGTTTCCAGGATACCCTTAACAATCAGACTGAACCAGGAAATTCTGCTAAGTGGAAGGAAACAGGTTGAAATAGCATTGAAATACAGTTCGGCTTAAAATAACTAAATTGAAATAGCTGGCAAGAGGAAGTAAAGAGCAGGAGGGGGAAAAAAAAAAGAAAAAAAAAAGAGCAGAACATTTTCTCCAGTACTTATTACCACCACAAAGCCACTTGTTGGAATTTGCTGCTTTGTAGTGGTTTGGGGTTTTCTTTTTTCCTAAACCAATCACTCGAAAATTGATTTTGCTAACACTTACAGCTCGAGGAAAAAGATATTGCAATCTGTCATTTAAGACAATAATGAAAAACTCTGCTCTATGTTTTTTCCATTTCCACTCTCACTGCTGGCCATTGAGACAGCATGTGTAAGAACTCCAGGCTTACAAATTAACTTACCTCCTGGTAGATTCAATCAGCAATATCAGTACATACAAGGATTAGCTCCCCAGTGTCAGAATGCAATATTGCAGGCAGGCAGCCATATCCCAGACTATCATCAGACAAGTAACAATGACTAAGGCTGAGCTGGTTACTAAGTGGGCAGGTCATGGAAAGAAATTACTGCTATAAGGAAAAATGTTGCAGTTGCCAAACTTGAAGGTATCCTTACAAACCATCATCAAGGGTCTCCAGGCTCTGATCCCCTGAATGTGCCACCCTTCGAATTTTAGCCACACACCAGTTTGGATGCCTTTATCTTTCTTGAGTTATCAACATTTGCAGTTTATAAGTGAAGTGAATAGTAAGTGAAAAAGATAATTTTATTTACATTCCTTTAAGGTGGATGCTACAACAAGTATCTGATATTCTAGCAGCAGACATACTAGATTAATGTGTACATGATATCTCCACAATTCCTTGCTAAATATCTCCTGAAGTTTCCCTTATTGTGGTTAGTATCATGCAAGCTAATACAAATTCCCAGCACCCACATTCCAAGTCAGCTCTGAATACAGAGCAAGGAATTTCAGCTTGGGCTAACCACCATGCTAGGGCACCCTGAGGATTTCTAGTTTCATGCTGGCTTGTGACCAGCATTCAAAACACAGAACATGAAACTCAGACCTATCAGCAAAGGAATAACTAGATAAATTTTCCTCAGAAGAACAGAAATTTGGATTTTTAAAAAGTGTATTCAAATGCATTATGCTATGTTTGAATTAAATCCACACCAGACTAATCTCACTCACAATTTGCATTTTTTTTTATACCAGCAAGTAGAAAAGGAAGCTATGTAATACTCGACAACTTTAAGGTGCTAATCTTGTCCTTCAGTGGGACTTCCTTAAGCAGTTTTTTTAAGTAAAAAAAGATTATTCTTCCTATAGGATTTGTATTTTGTTTCCAATCTTTTCCCTTTTTAAACTTTTTTTGTTTGTTTTAACATAGGCTAGGCAATTGCAGTATTTTAGTGAAGTATCTTACCCCACTGAACACAACAAACCACATAAATTATCAGAATGGCTCTCTAATAATGTAAAAGAGTTTTAGTGAAGTATCTTACCCCATTGAACACAACAAACCACATAAAAAATTATCAGAATGGCTCTCTAATAATGTAAAAGATCTCCCCCCCATTTTAATTAGACCACCTCACTTCACAAGTGTAAAGGCACAGAACAGAGGCTACTACCATTTCTGCTTTAATGGGGAGAGTCCATATTTCTTACCTGTAAATGAAGTATTTTAGATTCATTATTCCGCAGCATTTCCTTCTGTCTTTCAATTTCTATTTCAAAGCTACAAATCTGATTATGTAAAGTTTGTATACTCTTGTTCTTTTCCAAACTTTCATTCTGGAGCAAGGCCACCTGGAAAAAATTCTACAATTACTCCTGCCAAAGTTTATTAAAATATCTATGTTAGTTTAAAACTATCTTAAACACACAAAAGGGATAAGATCCTAATAAAAATCTCTCTCCACGTATTGCAAATAAATAAATAAAACCCAACTTTCTGATAGCTAATTTTGCACTTGCACTGTATGGTATTGGTACAACTTTGGCTAAAGAAAGTGCAGATGGGACACAAAACCAGCAAAGAATTTGTGTCTAAATGTAACATTTTCTTTATTCACTTGTTTAATGGCTTGGTTTCCTGGTTTCCACCAGCTGACTTGGGAGTTGCTTGGAGTTTGGAAGAAACAACCTAATTCACTCTGAATTGGTGTTAAGAACTTGAGCCCTGCACCGAAGTGACACCAGAGACAAGCTGAGCTGGTTGGATCAGGGAACACTAATCTTCTTCACCTACTCCAATCTGTCCTGATCTATAGCAAATTTAAGGAAAAACATCTGCATGGGACTGACTTAAAGAATGTGATGGCAATGAAAACTCTTGAAATGAATGAATATAGAAAGGATCCATGCATTTGAAGGACAATCCAATGGTGCCTAATAGTAGAAAAGACCAAAGAACTACAGGCTGTGAATTACATTCTCTCTCTGTACTGACATTTTATGAATTTATTCATTAGTGACTCATTCTGTTTTTAAAACACGAGTCTTGTTAAAAGAATATCGTATTATATATCTCCTTGGGGATGAAAGTAATACAGTAAATATTTTCTGTCACACTGCTTAGTGCTTGTTCATTAATGTGGTTTGGAGAAGGGGGCTGCTTGGTGGTGGTGCATTGCTTTTTTGAGAAATGTAGTTTTCCCCCAGGCAAGATCATTCAGCAGCAAAAATGCAGAAAACAAACACTTGGCACAAGATTATGTTTGGACATGCCCTAACTATTCCACAGATAGATCTTCAAACGGATATGACACAGCACCACTTCAGACCCAAAAAAATCTTGATAGATGTTTCACATCATGACCAATTACTTGGAAGTTTCATGTTCTCAAAAAAAAAAAAAAAAATCTACTCCTGGCCTCTATTACAGGTGCTAGTTTGAGGTTAAGCCATTTTCACCCTCTGATGTGGGTGCCACTGCAGAATTCCATCCCCCTAACTGCCCTCTAATCAGACACCAACACCAAATCCCTTATGTGTCACTGCATTCCTAGCAGAACCCAGCCTGTTTGAAAAGGTAATTCATCTCAAATCTCTAAACCAGCCTAAACTAGACAAAGGACTGTCAAAGTCCACAGGCATTCAGCAAGTTCTTTAGATGGGGCCCAAAAATACGGAGATACCATAACATATATGTGGGTATCTACTTTTCAATATAGTACAGCACAGCGTGTGCATATACACACATTCTGCACTTTATACATGGAAAAAAAGAAACTCAACAGAAATGAGACAAAGCTAAGTTTGTCAGTGCAGAGAGAGAAGCAATACTGAGGCTGAAGGAATACATGCCTAGGTACTAGAAAAAATTTTCAAGAACAATTTTAAATTTAAGCCAGTACCTCTGCCTTCCAGATATTTAAGATCTGCTGGGTGGACGCTTAATTTTTTTGCATCCTTCATTTCCTTAGTGAATCAGAGTTCTTTAGTTTAAGTGTGATCTTCACATTTCCTTTTTCTCACTGTTTCCTCCCCAGGCCTCCCAATCACAAGGCAGTTATGCTCTGGGTCACTAAGCATCGCATTTCCATTTTTGTACAAGTTATAAAACGTGGGCCTATCTTGTACTGAGATTTTCCACACAGCTTTACAGAATACAAGAAAAGTAGAATTATGTCCTGTGGTCCTTAATCATACAGAACTGTCATTGCTAAGTCAGCAATTGTAGTTTGGCTGTGATTTGTGAATTAAAAAAAAATAAATTAATGCTAAATAGTTTCCCAACTATAGTTTCAGCATAAGTCTTTGGAACTTCAGTTTAAAAAAGGGTTTAAAAGAGAAACACAGCATCTAATTAGAAATTGCATCCTTTACTTAGTTGGCATGTTTGAAATATTCCTAGGAAAAAGCATGCTCTTATTCAGCAATTTTGCAAGTTAAGCTGTTGCATATTGTTGTTTACTAAAGAAGAATGGAAAAAACCATATGCCACAAGAAACTGTAGTCAAACAGGTTCCATATTTAACTCTCATAGTAAAAAAGAAAAAACAGTTTATACCAGTTTTCTGTAAGAATGTAATGAAGCTACAAAATTACGTTCAACTGATTATTTCCAACATTAAAAAACTGTGGGAGTTCAGTCTGCAATTCTACACCATCACAGGGGAAAAAAGCACTGAATTTTAATTCCCTGCACAAAGTTTTGATTCAAGATTTTACATCTGACCTTCTCTTACTACTCTTTACCACCAGCACCATTCAATACCAAACTCCTAACTTAGGACAAGCTTTGCAGCTCTGAAGACTTCCAGTCTGCCTACTCCACATGCACTGCTACAGTGTGGTGAGTGGGAGAAGAGAACTTCTCCTTTCCCCTCCAGACGTACCACACAGAGAGCCCCAAATGAAATCTTGACCCTATACAAACTAAGAAGACTTCCACTGGCTTCAGCAGGGCTGAGATTTCTGAGATACCCATCAGCCAAGGTGACTGTGCACCGTTGTTCTTCAGTGCATTGATTAATTTTTTCCTCAAAGAAGAGCACAGCAGTGAAGTTACAAATCATTTTGTTACCCTTCCCTAGAATAAAGTCACTGACATATGACATGTGGTTAGCTATTCTGGTAACTTGGCACTGGCTTGGGATTTCCAGTGATTCAACTCTTTATTATGAATAGGAAGAAGTCTATAAAGCAGGAAGTAAAAAGAACAAAAATGGACATATGATGATAAGCAGTTATGTCCTAAATGAAAGTTGAAACAAAAGTCAAGCATAAAACAGTAGTGAAGTGTATCATCTCTAAGGTCTGTAAGAGACAAACATAGAACCACTGGGCATTTTTTAAATGACAAAGTACCTCTCAGGACACTGAGAAAAGGCAGAACATGATCTATTCTGCAAGTCACAGGGAACGTGGGTTTTTTCCTATGATGTAAAATAAATTGTGCAGTTTTCATCAGACTAATGCAAAACGAACTAAGGATATGAATCTGTATCTCTCACAACCAAAAGATGTAAAGTTCCTATATTGACAAAGTTTCAGATGCAAAAGCAAAGTTGAGTAATGTTATGGATCGTCAAACTAAGAACTACCTACACATATAGAAAAAATTCTATCTAAAAGAATCTGTATTAGAACTCTGCCAGGTTCAATGGCTTCCTTAAGAGGCTTCAAGTTCAAAACCAAGCAGTTCAGGAACAAACACACTGGGGGCAAAAATCATATTACACTGTTCCAGTGAATGTCTGCTTTAAAACTACAATTCCTGCAGCTGCATGACCTTGCTGGAGACCCAGGCAGAAGAGATCTCTGTAGGCCAAGAAGGGAATGTGCTTTCCAGACAGAGTTTGCTTGTGATCTGCTCTGAGATGACAGAAATCATATCCTAATTGCCACTGAGCTTACACTGGAATTGCTACTTGTGAACTCATTTCAGAAAAGTCTGAAGGGGGCTTCTCACTCTTGAGCCTGCATTTGTAGAATACTTTGGTAATTCTGGGATCTTCTTTCCCCTAAAAATACAGAAACATCAGTTTGATGTCTATGTAAGACTTTTTCAAAAGGATTTAAAAAACCAGTAATCTCTTCTAAAGTTTTACATTTTTTAAATTAAAGGCTTGAATTTTATTCACAGAACATGTGGTTTGCTCATTCAAGCTTATTGACAAGATCACAGCTGATACAACTCCCAGCATCTCCCAAATCCCAAACAGTTTAAAACCTGGAGTCCCAAGGAAACACTGCAACATGAACTTCATGCTGGTCTAGCACTAAAGCAGACATCATCATGCCCATGAGTCACAATATATTTAATTTAATTAATCTGTGCAGGTCTTTAAGTTTGGAGAGCAAGAACAAAAATAAATAATATAAATAACCAGTTTATTACACACTGCTGAAGTTATGTCAGGAAAAATTATGAGGTAGTAAAGATAAAGCTCATTGTGCTGCCATGGCTTTCTGAACTCTGTTCTGTAATAAGGCAGCTCAGAGAGGAAATATAATACTATACTGTTTATTTATCTGAAGAAAGTGTTTTAATTAAGTTATCAATGAGGAAAATTGTCCATGGAATTGCGAAGCCAAGTTTCTCACAGCATTTTTTTATATAACAAAGGTACAAAGATATGCTAACTGGCTTGATAGCATTTGAAGCCTATTAGTGCTTTAGCTGTAATGCTGAACAGCTGTAAAACAGGAAAAAAGCGCTTCTTCCAGTACTTTTGTATGATTTAAAGAAGTCAATGAAAATTAGAAGTGAGTAGAAGATATACCTTATTTTCTAGAGCATTGCTCCACTCTTTCAATAAGTTAACATGCTGCACTGCTGAGCTGGCTTCATGTGCTTTAATTTGTTGGTTTGTTCCCTGTGACAACAAAGAATTTATACATTTTAGCCAATTCCACTTCTTTTAAACCTACAAAGAAAGAGTATATAAAGACATCGAACCAACACTACATATTTTGGTTCACAGGTGCTTGTTGCAGAACTGTAGAGAGGAGGGAAATCTACTTGGAATTTGCAAAAATCAGGAATACATTTAATATAGCAAGTGTTTTATACAACTGCTATGTATCTCCATCCAGTGTGCTTGATAACTCAGAAACAATAAAGATGAACAAGATTTACAAAATGAGTTGTATTTTAGAGTCTTTTGTGTAGCTTAGAACTAAACAAAGCACAATAAAACCCTTGAGTCATATAAAATCTGAAACTTCCAATTCCACTAACTGTAATTTAAAACTTCCGTTCTATTTCATTAACAGCTTCATAAGCATTACATTTTCCTTCAGCTGAATATTAAAGACAAATATTTAAGATAAATTTATCACTGGAAACTGCCAGCTTTACAAACTACACCGAGAATTATTACAATGCCTATTTTGTCATGTTTAGATGTTACCATGATTGTTCCATGATATTCAGATATGCTGCCTCTGCACAACCTATAAGTGCTGTTACAAATAATCACTGTATAGTTTACAGAACACACATAGATTATATACAGAGTACATAAGATGCAGACCACATTACTTACTTCATTTGTATTGTGTTGCTTACACCTACTTCAGTAAGTGCTTTGCAATGCAGAGAATATTAGCTTTGATGGTAGATAGTGCTGCAAAGCAACTGAAAGGGTTTCAATGATCCTCAAGGTATGTACTCTATATAAAGTACTAAAATATATATGTGGATATATGTACATATATGCACACATATACATACATAAAATGAATGGCAATACGTACAACATAACAGTGGGCAGGGTTACAGCATTGATCAGTTCTACCACTAAGAGCATTACTATTAACACTTAAAAAGATGAATGCTCATTATTTAACAGCCTGGAAATACCTGCAGGACATCATCTATAGAGACGTGTTGCTCCTCAGTGAGTCCTTGTCTTTTTCAATAGCCATGGGCTAACAAATGAATCATTCTATCAGATAAACGCCATTTTTTCCCGTCAGTGGTTTCTGAAATGTCCTGACTAATATTTTCATTACATAAGCATCCAAATTCCCCAGGATTTATGGTAAGTGAAGCAGAATATTGGAAGAAACTGGAATGATACTACTGAAACTAAACTCTCAGGTTTGACTTTATTTTTTTTTTAATATTGCAGGGATTGCCAGGATTAAAACCTAAAACTTTTTTTAAAAAATAAATTTCATGCTTTGATTATACACCTGTGTGCACACAGACATATTAATGCACATAAAAATACATGTTTTAAGTGTGCTAACCTACATGTAACCTCAATTAAAAATATTAAGACACACAAATGAGAGAAAATATAAACATACTTAGTTCAAGAAAATGCATTCATAGAAACAACTGAAGTTACTAGTTTATTCTCTGAAGAACTAAAGAGACTGTCCTCTTATCCTAAGTTAACAAGTTCTTCAAATGTGTCATATTCCTATTTCAACAAGATACACCTAATACCTGAACTCACAAACCACTGCAGGAATGTGTGGGCTTTTTGTGTTGTTTATTTTTAAAATGCAAAATCAAACATCTCCTGTATAATCACTTGGTGCAACTGGATGATTTTCTTAACGGAAACTAGAGAAGTCCAGAACTTTCATGTCAAAGAATTAAGTTCTATTTGCAGACTTTCATCAATTGGGAAGTATAATTGTTATATACTGACCTGAAAAGTGCAGCCATAACGCTTAAAACTACAGGTACTTGGGGCATTAATACATTCTGACAAATGTGCATTCAACTGCAATAGGAAAAAAATGTGAGTTTTGGCAAAAAGACTTTTGCATGATAACATAAAGGGCAGAGGTTATCAGGTTTGTATTGTGTGCCATTTGCAGAACATACAACACACATGTGTATATTTTCTCCAGTCTGCTCTCAAGTGCTAATTCTGTATATACACATATGTAAACCACACGCACATGCCAATACAGTATACAGTGTGATACATTTAATATACAGTGAAACTTCTACCAAAGACTATTTCAATGGGCAACCCAATTAAAAAAAACTCAAAACAAACAGAAAGAACATACTCTGTAATTATTCGATTTAATTTGACTTTCGTGAATGGCTAATCTTTTCTCAAAAAGTGATTTATTTTTTTTACTGGTGCTCTGAGCAAGTCTTAAGATCAGTTTCACTGTAGTAAAAGTACGTTTTTTTTCTAATCCTAATTTCACAAGGAACCAACTTTTCAAAACATAACATGCAATTCTCCGTGCCTAAATTTAACAGCAAAATTACACAAAAAAGACTAAACAAGTACTGCATGAAACAGACAAAGAGTTTTAGAATATGTACAGTTAAGTAACTTTAAAAAAATGCAGTACACGGGATTAAAACTGATTAGTAAAATGCCTGCATTTTTCACAGATTGAGATTTAGTCCAATATCTTGGATTATTACAAGCACAGACCATTTTTCATTTAAAAGTCAACCAATTCACAGAAGCATATACATATACATGGACAGCAGCAGCACAGATGGCAGCAGCTGGATGCAAACTGCCTAAAAGTTGGAGCAGAGAGACATTTTTGGAAAGGACAGCCTAACAAACACTCTCCTTTCAAAAACAGAGTCTGCAGTTTGTATTTCCCACAAAGCAGACAGGAGCCAGAGCCTGGCTCCTCAGCTGGCATCACTCTTTTGGGCTGCAGAATCTCATCTGAAATTCCCACACCTTAAGCCCCACATGACTCAGCTCATCCACCTCCCTGGAAAGAAGTGGTGAATCAACACTGCTCTCAATGTGTAGCTCTGGAACAGACAAAAGAGTCTTTAAAATCTCATACTGAGATGCCATCAGTCACTCATCTCTGATTCACAACTATTGTGTTCTAAACACTACCTGTAGAAATTCACAGTATCATTTCAAAAGACATGTAGTGGAGAAAAAAAAAATGAAGTAAGAAAGGGACATGTGGTCTAACAGGTTTTACAAGAACGCCACATTTTTCAACTTCTGAAAAGCAGAAGTCTGCCAAAGAGTTATGAATTAAACATGAAAATTGCCTTTTATTCTACAATAAGATATCCACTTGTACACTACAGAATTTTCTCAAACTGTTAGGCAGGCATTTTCCCATTTTCTCCATTAGACTTCTTGTCCCTAATCATGCAACCAAGAAATACATACATTTTCACAGTATTAGAAAAAAAAAATTAAGCAACATACAGCAACAGATGATGCAGGGCAAAGGGCTGTTTAAAGTTCTGTTCCTACCCATGGTCTCAAACCCCATTCAGACTCTGTGTGTAACAACCCAGCCTTTAATGGTGCAGCCCTTACAAGCACTCAGACACACCTCTTCTGAAAGTAACTGCTGAAGTCGGGGCTTAAGAATAAGCCAAAGTGCTCCAGAACCAGGATCTAATCTTGGCAGTAAGCACTGGTAGGGTTGGCCAGTATATGTATTTTCTCTTTTCTTAACAGCTCAATTTCTCTTAATAAATACAGTATCTATCATATATTTTGTATTTCATTATCTTGGAGGAAAAGACTGCATTAAACTTTGGCAGGATTCTTATGTGCCTTCTGCACTCTGCCACAATTAATAATTTACAAGTGCGACTGAAAAATTGTACGAATCCAGCTCAGGAAGTAAGTAGTAGAGGAAAGAGAAAAGCTCATCCTCAGATCAGAAACTTCACTTCCCTTAAAAGAGGCTTATTGAGTGATGAAGACTTTAGTAAGTTCTTCTCTATCTTTGGCAAGTAAGTTCTAATTTAAGGGATAAATTAATTACCTCAATTTTGACAGATGCTACTTTTATCTTTTCATGTACAAGAACATGGATCTCTTCAAAGCCAGGCTTAAAATTTTTTTATCTATTTATTACTGGAAACTTCTACACATCAGGAGAAACTTTTATGCATTGCTGCATCTGCTGTTAGAGTGTTGTACTCAACCTTACACCATTTCTCTAAGTATCAGTTACTATTTTACCCCCAAAATTTAATAGATTTAATAGTAATTTAAGTTTTTCCATGAAATTACACATCTGTATGATTTTTGTAGTCTTTGTAACCCTTTTCAATATGGACTGAATTTTAATTGTGTATTTTTATTTTAATATAAGCTAACTACCCCAAGATGCTGCTCTATGGTGCTGAAACGAGGGAAGGGCAGGGGGAGAGCTAGTAAAAACAAAAGCAAGAAGGACATGCGCTAATCTTGGACAAGCCAAGTGTAATAATGACTCAAAATTAAGAAATTGATTCTTTTAAAATAGTTTTTCAAAATCATTAAAAATATTTGAGTGTTATCACACTTAACTGTGTGGTAGAAAAAGCTTTTCCTTAGATCTCACTTTTTAACAAGGAAATGGCTTCTGGCAAAATTCTTGCGAGATCTTACTAAAGACATTATTTAATTTTTCAGCACAACACTGGGCATGACTTCTTACCTCGCTCCTCATGAGCGTTTTAACACTACATTTATGAGGACATGAAACCATGACACATGGGCAGTCTGTATCTTCATGTTTCTACAGAGGAAAAAAGCAAACAAACAACAAATCAGATCTTACTCTTTAACTAAGAGGACTTACCTGCAAAGAAAAGCATCCTACAATAATTAAAAATCCCACAAGATTTTTTCAATGTTATTCCTAGTTGCACAGTTACAGAACTGCAATTGCTTAAACATAATTTTATACTTTTCATGACAGTGTTGATATTCTGAAGCAAAACCAAGGGTTTCCTTGTGTTCTCCCATGCAAAGCAAATTTATTTGCTTACCATTTTATTGGTTTTACTTCATACAATGAAACAGTAGTCAAAGTTGAGCTTTAACCCCCAACAATAACTCACAAAACTGGGCATCTAGATGTCCTTTCTAGTGAGGGTATATACTGCATGGAAAAGTTCATCAGAAATATACACTGCCCACTCTGAGATTCTCTTTCCTATGTATGGATATTCCCTTCCAATTATTTTCTAATTTTGATTCCCAAACACCTGACATTAAGATTCACTGTTATACATCATGATGCTGGGCAGGGATTTTAACCTGAACCCAGATGACAGGTACCTCAGCACAGCTGTCAAACCCTACCACCCCAGTGAGGGAAGAAAGTCAGGCCCAAGATAACTGAATTTACATTTCCTCTCCATCTTCTCAACAAAATGAAAAATCCACTTCTCGTCAAGTGACACGACCCATTCAACTTGAAACACGCTGCTTCATTTCTGGTACTTAAGAAAAGCAAAGGAAACAACGCTCTAGATTTATAAACCTGTTAGAAAGGGAAGAACAAATAGCATGCCCTTCTTGGCCCTGTGACCAGCTCTATTCTTTGAAACAAAACCAAGAGGTAAAGGAGATCTGATCTCCAAGATGTGAAAGGCCTTGGTCAGAATTCTGGCCTAAATCTGACACTATCTGAGGCTGTGTATCTCCTCCTTTTAAAGCAGGCCATCAGATGCTGTCCTGAGCCATCTTCCCTGCTATGCTCCCCATTCACACTCGCTCACTTGGGCTGTGGCACAGTCCCAGTGGCAGGAACCAGGGAGCCCTCAGCTGCTGCTCAACCAGAGAGCTGGGACAGCTCCTGAGCCATCTTCAGTCTGTCCCCACCAGGGTACCCAGCCAGGAGCAATGCCAAGCCCTCTCCTCAGATCAGCCTGTCAGGGTGACAGTGACGTTTTTCTGACAAGAGGAGCCCCAAAGCACCGCTCCTTCTCAGAGTCAAGAGCTGGACCTGGGCTTCTCATTCTGAACACATCTGGAATTGTGCTGAAGGGAGACATCTCACACAACATTAGGCTTTAGGAGCCTAATGCCCTACACATGTCCTTATTTATTTATCAACTACAAACCCAGAAAAGTAATACTCCCTTCTAATGTTCATTCCCTAATTTTAATTCCCTAACCCACCCAAACCATCTGACAAAGGCTGTGACACTGAGCCTTGGTTCTTGGCAAGAAGGAAACATGTAACTTCTCAGCATTCTCTCCTGGTTTCCTCCTTGCTCCACATCCCAGTGTCCATCCACTGAGGCCATGGCAAGCCTTTCCAGAGACTTCAGGATATATCAGAGTAACCCCAGTTCAGAGGCAGAACTCTCTCCCTCCTGATCTCAATTCACCCAGCTGAGTACATAAAGCCAAACACCAAATCCAGCACAAACCACGGCACACGCAGGGCTCCCAGCACGGGTGAGGGCAGGGGAGGAGATTAACACAGCTCCCAGAATTAGGAACACATCTGGCTCCAGAGCAGTGACAGGGAGCAAGGGACAATATCTGGGGTCATCCCTGATGCTGTGCCAGTCAGCTCAGCTACACTTCAGAGCACAGGGCAGAGCCCAGATTGTCCTGGCAGGGTCTGGTTTATGGCCAGGGTTTCAGGGAGGAACCCAGGCATGAAACAGTGCTGTCCTTCCAGATCCCTGTCACACTTCTGCTGTCTAAATATCAGTGTTACAGGACTAGCACTTCCAAGCAGCTTTGTGGATTATACAGAGAAAAATACAGTGATCCAGAAGCATTTCACACTACTAATTTCCATTTTAACAATGCACCATCTTTATCTGTCAGGAGGTAGAAGATGGAAAGGGTAGGTTTGTGGCAAAAAGAAACCCTGAGTTTTTAGATGGTTTGAACAAAGGATATTAAGAGAAGTCACCGAGTGAGCATGCAGCAAGACAAATGCAATCTAAAAAAGCATTCTACTAACATTGCTAACTTGTTGGAGTCTGCCTCCAACAACGGGGATTTCCTACCCCACCGGTCACGGGATTCTATGAAGACATGAACCACATGTTCTCCAGTAAAATTTTTTGTTTCCATTTGCATACCTTTTTTCTCAGTCTGCTCCCCCTACCTCCGTTTTCAGTTCAAGTCACTGAGGCCAGCTTCAGTCACTATTACATTAGAGAAAATTCTAGGCTACAAAACCCAGAGATGAACTCGAGTTCATCTCTAAAAATCCAGTTTTGTCAATGGGGTGACAAAACTCAAATGAGAAGTCAAAAGAAACCTTACAGTACCTAAAGGGGTCTACAGAAAGCCAGTAAGGGACTTTTTTTACAGAGGCATGTAGAGATAGGACAAGGGAGAAGGGCTTTAAGCTGATAGAGGGCAGATTTAAATTAGATATTAGGAAGTTCTAAACTGTGAGGATGGTGAGGCACTGGAACAGATTTTCTAGAGAAATAGTGAATGCTAAATCCCTGGAAGCATTCAAGGCCATGCTGGTTTTGAGCAACATGGTTGAGTAGAAGCTCTCGTTCCACAGCAGAAGGATTGGAACAAGAATGATCTTTAAGGTCCCTTCCAAGTCAAACCATTCTGTAATTCTAAGATTCAAACATAGTGTCATAAAGCTTCTGATTCTTATTACTAAAGTATAGTGAGATAACATTTTAATCAGGCCACAACAAAGAAGCCCATCTGCATTTCTATAACTACTGAACTTTTAAAAATCTAGGAAAAAGCCCCAAAAATATCAGCCAACCCAGTTTGCAGAACATAGTTAAAACTCACTGATTCTGTCTGTTAAGACACCATACATTTTTTAACATCACTTTTTGCCTCATGCCAATCCCCAGCTTAATCATCATTCTGGTAGAACAGCATCCATAATCCACCTAAATACACTTCACCTCTGTATCAGAATGTACAAGAATAAATACAGGGCAGACTTAATTTTTTCTGTGTATTTTCATGTCTCAGCCACCTTATTCTAGGTAAGGCAGTTATTGAACTACCAGCCCCTGCAAGTGTGCACTCAAATAACAGAGCCAAACCTAAACCAGAACTTGGCAAGTTTCTACCTATGCCTTTTTGTAACATCTCCAAGCAAACAACACTTCTCATCATTGTCAGACTTTCCCTAACAAACAACACAAAAGAACACAAATAAGAATAAAATTTCATCACTCTTACTGTAGTAAGAAGGTGTGAGATCCAAGACCATCAAACTACAGAAACTATGTAGACAGAATTTTTTAAAAAATGTTAAAATCATACCAAGATAGATTCAGCATAATATCTTTCCATGTGAAATAACATAAACACGGTCAAGTTAAAATTCTATGTGTAATGTAAGCATGACTTTCTCAACCTCTGCTCTGTAATTCTAACCCTCAATATGCTGCCTATCAGACAAGCCACTCTGATGCCAAGAACAGCAGTAACTCATCCTAGGCCTGTCATGTACCACTGCTGGTTATGCCAAGGTACAATTTGCTTCTACATTCTTCCTTTTCTCTCATAAGACAGAATTGGTTTTACACTCTTCCCTTCCTCCCATAACAGATCACACAGTACACCCAAGAAGGACTACATAGAAGATGCTATTTTTCCAGTCAATTGCAATGCTTATGCTTTTCTTGCACAATATTTGATTGTTGTTATAGTAGTTGCATTTATTAACAAAATTGTAAAAAGAAATCTAAAAAGCATAGCAAAATTAACTTCAGAATCAATACCACACAGTGGATCTGAACTTTTTAAAATGCAGTATCTGAACATCAGAATAAAGAAAATATTTCCTATTCAATGCACTTTTTTTTTTCCCCAGGAAAAAGACATGTTTTGAAAGTCAGCCTATTTTCTTTTTTGAATTATTAATTCTGGCTGAGGGGCCAAAGCTCTTTTGCCAGCTACAGAGAAGGACAAGAAGAGTTGTTATTATTCTACATTAATGTAGGGAATCTTGAGATATATACACAAGAAAATACTGCACCTGCAACATAATCATTGGGACTTGGCTTTTACAGTATTTACAGGTTGTCTCCCGGTATTTACAGGTCTTCTCTACATGGTCTGGCAAATCTTTTCTCAGTATTTTTTCTTTGCAATCAGCACGAGGACATGGGAGTTCTTCAAACTGACAATCAGTCCTCAAATGCATCTGAAAGATTCAAAAAAAAACAACAAGTCAATCCAATTAAGTTTTGTGCATGTCTTCTATCCTTTGAAGACATCCAACATTAAATAACTCCTTCAGTAAGGAGAGTTATTTTGTGAACTACATCACACAAGAGCAAACACTGACAAAACTACTCAGGAATACATTTCTGACTGTACAGTCCCTTTACCTGGACAGCTGATTTCACTGCATTACAGATGTACATGAGCTACTCCTACACTAAAAGCATTCCAACACAGCACAAAATTCTACACAGGCTATTTAAAGAAAAAATAAGCACTCTTTTTAAAGGTATATTATTCCACATAAATACAGATGCTGCTTTAAGTTGTTTAGGTACCTGAGCTTGCTCACTCAAAGCAAGCATCTACACATCTCACTGCAAACTGCTGTGCAGCCATACCATACTACTGTTGAATTACTGAATTCCTGCTATCTCATGCCTTCACCAAAACAGCTACAGCTTATTTTGCACAACTCTGAAGAAGCCAAGTTTAATTTCATGCATAAACACCACATGAGAGGATTAAGATAAATAAAACCACACCAAAATAGAAATAAAATTTCTCACATTTGTCAAGTACACTTTAAGATTCTTCACTATTCTATTTCTCCTTCCAGCTCTCATTTGGTTCATATATTTGTATTTCCAAGCTTTAGTGCCAGACAATCACATGATTTTTTATAATTCCTTACAGTTCATAAAAAAGCTGAGTGTTAAAACAGTTTAAATCTATCGTAACATTCCTAAATCACATTAACCATCAGTGAGAGTAAATTAAGAAACTGACTGCGATTTTAATTTGTAAGAATTTTTTCATCATTCTTTAACTCAAAAGAAAGCTTATGACTGGTAGATTAACTTACCAGTAATTGACCCAAAGATAGCTGTTCCTTACAGCCCTTGTTTTCATTTCTGCAGTATATTTGAAGGGCAAGTAGTTCTCTCCTGCAACAATTATCTTTAAATACCTGAAAAATCAAAAATCACTTTATTTTAGAAACAAAAACCACTCAAGGATATGCAAGTTCAAATAAAGTAGAAGCCATGCAATTCAGCTACAGCAGCATCATTCAATTCTAACTTTATGTGCCAAAAATAAAATCCTGCTATTCTATTTTTCTAGAATGTGCACAACATTGAGGTTCCTCCACTGTGAAGCAGCTCAATGAAAGAGTATTTGGAAAGATACTCTACTACTGTTTCAGCTGTACTGTAAATACAATAAAGGGAAAGGTACAAGAAAGGACCAAATTTGCTTTTTGCTTGCCAATATTAGCCCTGCTCAAGCTAGAACTCTCTCCATTGTTTGGGGAGCTGCTGTATTAGGCACAACACCATAGGACAAAACAGACTCAAAGCACAGTAGTTGGGAGTGGAAGCGTTTCATGGATGGTGGTCCCAAAATTACTAGATTGGATGGCTGGAATACCTACCTGCACCTCAGTGATAACACATAATTACAGATATTTTGTAAGGTTTTGGAGGGAAGGAGGTATTTTATTTCACAGATAAGCAGCCTTTAAAAAATCTCTCATTTTAATGTTTATAAGCACTTTCAGCATTTTTTGTCCACAATAAAACTGGAAGAAGTTACAAATAGAGAGGTTGGGGTTTGGATTTTACTCCATAAGAGACAACACAACTGAAATCTCAAGGAGCCAACTGCAATGGGCAGGAACTAGAGAATGAGAGACAAGAACTGAAAACCATTACTGCTATTTTAAAGTGCAAAACCTAAGAGATAAACTTCTAATTGTTTTTCAACTGCTTTAATAGCCATTAAGAAATACCTCAAGAACCAAGCCCAACCTATGACTGCTGCTCTGAAAAACAGACTCCTGTGATAATGTGCACACTGCAGCACTCCTGTAATTATGGAATGGTTCTGCATGCTAACACTTAACCAAGAATTATAATCCACCTGCCCACAGTGACTATGAACCTATCCCCAGTATCAGTGAAGAAGGGAACACTGCAATCACTCTCATCTGATCCCATCTGACACAGGTCACTGATTTCTATTTACTTTTCAGAAGCGTGTGGGAAGTTTAATGAATCAACAAGTCTCATTTAAATAATCAATTGGCTATGCTGCAGTATCTCTTCCAAAGTAATTCACAGGGTCAGTATGCAGAGTTTTGCTGACTGAAGATAAGGTAAGCAGACAACCTTTAAAGTTTTTCAAAGATTATCTAAAAGCATTTCTGTGATTTAGGACTTCAGCATTCTGTGGGAAGAGAGGTGTCCAGTTTCATTTGATTTGCACAGTTAGTCTAACAGGTATTTAGTATACAATGGCCTTCTTGTCCTGTTCTAAAGATACTTGAAGTTTTGTAACAAATGTACACATTTATGTATATTGAGAGCCAGAAAGTCAGAGTTAAAAGAACAAATAAATTAGGCATCATGACTATTGGTCTGAGCTCCTGGAGAATCCATCCATGTTAAAACCAAATTACACTGAGCACTGTTCAGAGAACTGTTTTGCATTAAAACAAAGAGACATTAACGTACCCATCAACCTTTTCTTCAAAATGGTTACAAACACAAGCATTCATTCAGGCAAGAAAGACTACTAGCACAAATAATTTACTAAACACTTTAGCAATAATGTAAAACCACATAAACCATACACTAAGCCAGTAAGTTTTTCTACCTTCAACGTTTTAAAGGCAGCAAAAGTTTTGATGTGAAAAACAGTGAAGAGGGTATCACTGAAATAACTTATACATATAAAAAAGAATCTGATCCATTACCATTACTGTAACTCCCCACTGTCCTAATTCCAGTGGGGTTCACTGACCACCACACCACTCAAAAGAGATGAGTGAAACAGCAGCCACTGGTCTAGAGCCGAATCAGTGCTCACCCAGACCTGTCAGGTGCCTGCATCTGCAGGAGATGGAATATTTCTTATCGTCCTCTTGGCTGATGGGAGGACAAGTGCAATGTGTTGCTGCAGCTCCCAGCTGTGAATACAAGATGTGACACCTGTCTGGACTTTTTGGGATGAAGCTGACGTGTTTTCTACCATGAGGTGAACAAGAAAAATGAGCCACCTACCGCTGTAAAATGCATGGCTTAGGTTTTATGACAAACCTACCTTTTTAGGCAGCTTATTAGGTTTATGAAATAATTACCATATAACAGTAACACAACTTGTGTATGCCACACAGTTCAATACTCTTGAATAAGAAAGTATTTTAACAATACCTTATCTTTTACTATGCTTTCTTGACATGCTGTACATTTTGGACTAGAAGATCTGAAGAGAAAAGAAAAGAGAAAAACTATTTTATCTCATCTCAATTTTTGTAGTACAAAAATTTCCGTTTATGAGGCACTTAGTTTTGATTATTCAATATATTTTAAAACCATTAAAAGTGGATATAGTTCATTACAAGAAGAAAATACAATATTATTTCAATAAACTTGAACATTTGCGTTTTCAGTGGAAAGTATCTGGCATTCTCAAAGCAAAACCACCACACAATGTCTCCAGAAAACGGCACAGTGGTTTTCAAGTTAGCAAAACTCATTCCCTTTTTTTCAGCCTGCACCTGATCCAAAATTGTTGTCATTTCTCAATCTGTGAAAACAGGCATATTGTGTCTTCAATTATTGTTTTTCAAACAATACCTAATGAAAATTTACTTTCTCTGACAGTCCATTATGCATACTTGTAGGGTAAAAAGTATTTATGTCCATGTCCTTCAAGTCCGTTCTGGTTTTAGCAACTGTTACAGATGTTTGCTGCCTCCTCTATCTGAACTACTGCCTTGTAGCTGTCTTGGTAACTACCAAACTTGTGACCTCTTGGACAACAGGGAGAATCAGGAGCAGGGCTGACTGTGAAGAGAAAGTGGAGTGCAGAAAACTTGAGTTTCTACAGCTGTTTCTGGCTCCGACTGCCAAGTGTTGTACTGTAAACACCTTAGGATCATAGAATGGATTGGGGTGGAAGAGAGCAAAGCTCATCTGGTTCCACTGCCCTGCCATGGAGAGGAACACCTTCCACCAGAGCAGGCTGCTTCTTTCAAGGTGGAGTCACCATCCAGTGTTTAAGAAAAGACTCAGTGCCATGGTTTATTTGAGGTGTTAGGGCTGGGTTGGACTCAGTGATCTTGAAGGTCTCTTCCAACCTAGTGATTCTGTGATTCTGTTCCTTTTTAGCTCCTTTTCCCCACATGAAATGGGAACAGTCAAAATTATCTCCTTTGTAAAGCACCGAGACGAAAAGCATCAGGTAAAAGCTGTGTGAATTCTTCCATGAAGCACCTCACTGACAGGCTGTGGCTGCTAGCAGCAGTGCAAATCAATGTAAAAGGCTGAAAAAGTTCAATTATGTTATGTATTCTGTATGGTTATTTCAAATCATCTCACTGGCTTCTGCTTTTCAAACCAACCATTTTGTGTCTCATCATATTTCTGAGCATCTTAAGTACCTTGAAGCTTCAATATCTGTAATGCTTTTCATAAGTCAGAAAAAAAAAAAAGAATCTAAACTACATCAGGGCAGATAGTGTTTAATACAATGTCATGCTTTCCTTGCTCTTACTGAATTCACTCAAGCATCCAACTTGCTTTTTCAAACTACTCTTGCATACTGAGCAGGCATCTTTACTGCTTTATCTCCACTAACTCCCAATTCCTTGTCCTCAAACAACCCTGGAACAGAAGTTACTAGCATACAATTACTGTGTTTGTGTATGCAGCAGCATATCAACACTGAATGAAAAAATTGTGTGCCAAATACAGGACCAACATACACCCATTTTACTCTCAACTTTATGGCATGCTTTTTATTTAAAAAATAAATAAAGGAGGAGATGTAAATTTTATTTTAATAAAGGATTTGTTTACGACAAGCACTTAAATAAAGTGAAATAACTCAATGGCCTTAAGCATGTGTAACAGACTGGTTGGAAAGTCAGGAAGATAAAATTACACATATTCTAGCTACACTGTAATAAGCACATGTGCATGTCTCACAGCAGGGAAGGAAAACTGCCCAGACTCTAGCAATGCCAGAATTGTTACCGCTTAGATTGTCAAGGATCTGCGCTGCCAACCTGTTCACATCCAAGCATGGCAGGTGCTTGGTTTTTTGCAGTCACTGTTATTAACCTTGTAAGAGTCTTCTAAAGACACATCCTGAATAAGAAATAACTGCATTTCTTACATATCACACCTCACTTCACACTGTGTATCAAGAAAAAGAAAAGTTGGTGGGTTTTTTTGTTGTTGGTTTAAATTTGAAATGCTGTAGGCACAAAACTTGCAGGAGTGCATTAGTGAGCTGTGAACCCTTGTGTTTGGCCAGTACAGAGATTACTCTTTATCAGGAGGATTGAGTATTGTAATAACTTCCATACTCTTTTGCCATGCTGCACGTAGCCTTGTCTTAGATATATTAGACATCAGATTACAGTATTTCCAAGTGACATATAAACCAGCATCTAGAGTCAGAGTGGGCACAAAAAGTAAACAGGTCACCAAGGCCTCCAAAGTCAAATGCTCTGACAGTAGTCCAGTATGCAACATTCATCAAGCCAGGTATGTTCTGTATTTCTGCTTTTCCAGTAGTAAATGAACACATTTGGTGCTTATGTACCCCCGGAGACTGAAGTGTGCTGAACGGTCTACAAACACTACACAAAGTTTTGGTTTCACATTACTCGAATACAACCAGCAGTAATGCACCAAAGCTGAGAGGCAAAGAAATCTACTGATGCACAGGCACTTAAAACCTAGATACTCCCTGAATGATTGCACTTTAACTCTTATCTAGACTGGGCAAGACTGCACCTCTCAGCATTCATTTTACATCTCTATCGTTCACTCACCTCTTTGCACTCTGGCCCAAACATCTCAGTAATAGATGCCAGCCTTTCTGACCCTCCTGCAATCCACAGGACATGCAAGTCCCGTAACAAACAGGACTACAGGGAAACTCCACAAGCAGGTACATTTATCCAAGGCTCCCACCACCCATTCTGGGGCTGGGTCCACAGCCAGGTTAGGTATCACCATCCCAAGGAACGTGTACAAGCTCATGTCCTCACACAATTTACTGTGTGTGTTTGACACCAGATTACCCAAGTTGGAAGTCTTGTGAAACAGCTACTCCATTTGGCCTCTACAGGGAATGAAATTCTTACCTAACACATTTCTACATGTGATTACACCACCTTAACAACTGTTCCAACAATACTGATGGAAAGCTCAGTTGTCTTACCCTGACCCAGAGTAGATCAAAAATGTTTGCACCAGCACACAGATAACAAATACTCAAGCAAGAAACAGTGGAAGGCTCAACATATTCCTAAAGCTGCAATGGTGTTCACAGTAATGTCAGTAGTTCATAACATTTAAAGGTATCAACATGCTCTACCAGAACAAACAACATACCTCAGCAAGGCATTCATGCAGGTTTCACAGAACCTGTGTCCACATTCAGTCTGTTTAGGATTGCATAAGATGAGGTGACATTTTTCACATTTGTACTTATCTTCCACTGCATTCACAAATTTCTCTTTGTAGCCACCTTGCTCTGGAACATAGATGGATGCTGATGGACTGCGGTCAGGATTGGCCCTCTGCTGTACCATTTCTACAGATAAAGGGGGTTCTGACTTCTTACTGGGGTCCATGCTCTAAGATAGTTTCTGTGAATCAAAAGTGAGAAAAACTGAGAAATTAGGACCTCTTTCACCATTTAAATAAAACAAACAGAGCATCTGAGAGATTTCATAAAATCAGAAAGCATCAGTAACAGATCTGTGTCCACACATCATATGAACATACATTTTACATACATTACTGCCCAAGTACATTTAGCATAGCAAATCTGCAAAATAGTCTACATATTGAAAGGCTCTAGAAAGCAAAGAATTAAAACCTGCTCCTGAAAATGAAATGTTAATCATGGTCATCACTCTAGGAATGCACATGGGATTCTTTCATATTTTTCTCGCTCTGAAAAGTATTGCTTAATGTTGAAGTCCAACCATTAGGGGCAGCAAGAGGTGTAGTGAGGAAGGTACAGTACTGCATGTGATCCTGCTCAAATGCTATTGCAAAAGCACACAACCACCAGTGTCCTACACGGGGTACCCAGAGCCTGCCCAGCTCCCCTGCCCACTGTTCCTGTCTATCGCTTTGCAGTAGTGCAAGACACACTGGTTTAAAGTTTGCTTCACAACACCACACACGGGTTTTACACTCCAGATACTCCAACCTTTTCATGGCACATCTTCACCTGAAGAGAGCAGCTGAGCAAAGTCTAACTGATAGCAGAGAAGGGCCTATGTAACATGGCCTCTTGATTAGTTTACCAGGGCTAAGCACAACTGACAGGCAGCTGAGAAACTGATTAATCCAGCTGAAGAGTAAATTACAGTACCTATTATCTTGGACAATCCATCTTCTAGGTCAGCACGCAACGCATCAGCAGAGCAACAGAGCAATAACATCCCTTAATATTTTAAGTTTTAAAATGCATTTTCAGTCATTGCCTAGCTAATCTTGTAGTCAAGCAAGCATAAGTGCTCTTAGAAAGGCTCAGCATATCCAGGAGAAATCACAGTTGGAGGAAGCAGAATGAAGAAATGAGGCTCAGTTCACTTCTCAAAGTATGTCCACAAACACCACAAAGGGAGTCAATGCCTCACATTCTAAAAACACAAACCCTCTTGTACACTGTTTTTGTGGTATCTTACCTTCCCTTGCTAAGCCCAAAACCACACATTTGTAATGAAACATATTTACTTGTAGGTAATTTCTGCATCTGGAATTTTGGTACAGAATTCTCCATGCAAACTAAATGGGTACAGAATTTTCTTTGATTTCTGAAGCCATTATTTACAGAAACAAAAGGTAAAATCATTGTGACTCAATGCTGAGACTATTTTATATTTTTACAACACCGGGTGAGCAAGGGTAGAGATTTTGAGTGAAGAATTCTCACTTCATTGCTCCCTTCCCCAGGGGAAAGCCTCTCTGGTCTCCATCAAACTCAGAGAGAGCCCAAGGAACCCATCCTCATAACTCAGCACACAGACCCAGTGATTATGTCTTATTCTAAACCAGCAAAACACAAGCACAAAAAAAAAAAAAAAGAAAAAAAAAAAAAAACCAACAGGTTTTATGAACTGAAAAGCTCCTATAAATTCTGATCCATAATTTGAACTAATGTTAGTCTGTTCCTTGTCTGCTCTTCAAAGATTGCAGAGACCTATGTCTTGACAGAACAATATGTGAAAGACCGAAAAGCCTGGGCTGAACTGAAAGTGACTCACACTTCTCATTAATGAGGAAATTCAGATTATTTCAGACCTTAGCTAGAGTTTCATCAGCAAGCATAAAAACCCAGCAGTTAATAATGACACTGAAGAGGCAACTCAAGACTGTAACCAGTAAAAAGAAATGAGATTGATGCTGAGAACATGATTCAGACAAGGAGGTTCAGAGAAGTGCCATGAATGAGAAAGGAAAGCAGCTTACAAAGGTATTCTAGATTTAAAGGCTGCCCAAGGCGTGAGAGCTGCTGCTGTACATCAGTGGCTGGACATGGGCAAATGCAGTCATGAGCTCAGGACCTGACACCTTTCTGTGGTTATAAGAGAAAAGATTAGCAAGAGATGGAAAAGAGTGCAACTCCTTAAGTATCCAGACTGCTGAAACTTAGCTACCTAGGGACCTGATTCGTACGTGTGATTGGAAAAGCTTCATTTGGCACTTGCAGTTTAGCAATCTGTAAATGTTTCAATTCCTTGATTTACAGATATTAATACCTCTTTTCCTTCTGCAGCTGTGTATCTTTTTAAAATCATATTCAAGACCTCCACTATTCTGGTAATCCTTGAAGTTAAAAGCCAACTTCAAGCATATTGATTTATAGGAACAACACAGGGAACATTACTTTCCTTAAAATGACAGAAGAAACAAGGCATGACCTGCTTCTAATCCCCAAAAGAAATACAGAAATAATAGGTGCTAAAAGAGATGCTGACAGGAGAATTGTCAAGTCAAGAGAGCACAAAGTTCCCAAACTTGCAAGTCACAGTCCACAACTACTGAATGTCTGCTTCCCCATTAAGTTTCTTCTGAACAAAAAGAAGCTAAAGATGATTGCAGACGTGAAGTCTTCCAAAAGCATTATTTCTTCAAGGAAATTGAATAATTAGTCACAAAGACTTAACACAGACAGCACTGAATGCCAAATGAGCAGCAGGTGGGAGTTTCACAGAGATCCAAAACTGCTCCAGGCTGGACTGTCAGCTGTCAAGAGAGATTTCACACCAGAATAAAGTGCACAGGATGCCACAGGACTCCACTTTTGGAACTGACATCTTGGATATCTTGTCACAGAAAAGAAGCAGAAAGCACACTGACAAATAAAACATACTACAGGACATGCTTAACAGATTTGTCTGCCTTGGGTTTTGTATTTATTTTATGAAGTATGTCAGACCAGAAAAGCTAAACAAGCTCAGCAATAGAGCAGCCAGATTGGTGAGGAATTCTCTTTCACAATACTCTGAATGCCAGCATTTCCTTATGCAGCAAAACTGGGAAGCCATTCATGAAGTACTGTCCTAAAATACAACAGAGCATTGAGCCTGCAAGACCACCACAACCTTATTACAATGAACAAGCTGTATTTAACAAGGGGATGGGGAGAAGTGATGTCTGTGCCATCCAGCTGAAGACTCTGGTTCTTGTTCAGCAAGCTAAATCTTAATGCCTAATTAATCAGCAGCTAGTTCTTACACTCCAGTTTCTTATCTTTTCCTGTAGATAATCATCACAATGAAAGTATATGACTTTTAGATGTTTTTTAAAACAGTTAAACCTCGGACAACCACTTTTCAGGACAGATAAGCACATAAAAAGAGGCACGGTCACCAAGGCTGGCTCTGTCCACTGTTGCTTGTCTTTCAGCCATCTCTCCTGCAGGCAGCATATGCTGATATTCACACTTGAATGGACATGGTTCATGGCCATCAGATGGGTGACACTGTGACACTGCTTGCTCCAGTCTGGTCACTACTCTTGTTCAATACAAGTGGTACTCAAGTAAATGAGGCTGAACCTCAGCTGATACTTCAAGCTGTATATACTGCAGTGAAGGTCAGAACAATTTGCTGGTGCTTAACTAACACTAATATCAGTACAGAAACCTAGAAACTGGAAGCAAAAGTGAGTTTACTCACAAAGTTGTTCCGAGAATTAGGAAGCACGGGAATTCCCAAACAAAAGGCACTTTGCTCTTTCCTTATTCAAGCAAGCATGTTGTTCTCACTGCACAAATAGCAAACATCCAAAAAATCTGCACTTGTGTTCTGTATTAGCACATATCTTTATGATTTGTTCTTAGGGAATAAAGCCAGTTTGTGACACTGAAATACAACAAAGCTTCTATAAAAATTCAAAATAAATTTGCATCCTAATGAAAACAGAAAAAAATTAACTCTTATATAAATCTAAAACACTCCTAAAAATGTGACTGTACTAGGTACCACAGGATTTGGAACCTAGAAAGCTCTCCATGAAGACAGTTTCAGTATATTGACAATATGAAGCAAATAAGCTTTTACCACAGCTTTAAAATTCAAAAAGAGCAAAAAGCTATTAGAAATAAATGTTTTCATTACAGTACCTTGGAAGAAAATAATGCATGACACTGTTTAATTTGGTTATTACTACAGGACAGCAAAGCTTTTTGATCAAATTACAATTTGCATCAAGAACAGGAGTTCCTCAAACAGAACAGCACTGCATGCACAATATCTAAATTAAGCTCTGAAAGAGAAACCCAAAGTGGGACAGGGAGCTTAAGATCACAGCAGAAAAGTAACCTTTCCTCTTCAAAAAATTTTTGTACCTAAAATGTGTAAAAGCACACAAACTTCAGCATCTCATCCTAACTAGGCCATTTTTTTGGGTAGCCTGGGGTATAATTTTTCAGTCTAGCTTTTAATGAGATAAGGGATTGTGGCTGCGCTGTCTCTCCTCTCAGCCTCCCAAAACCACATCAGAACCAAGTGGACAGTGCTTCCATGAAAATGAACAGCTATAAGGGGAACAGAAAGAGAAACTTAATGTTTTTATAGTCCCTTGCTCCCAGTGAGCAAGAGGCTATAAAAGTGCAGGTCTGTCAGTCAGTCAGTGCACAGACACACACAAACCAGCCAGGAGCACCTGCTCCACCTTGCCCCACCAAGCTTCACAGCCTCAGTCTCCTTCTGTAAAAGCAGGGGTGGGCTGGAGATCTGGGTTTTGTTGTTTGATTGCTTTTTTGGGGTTGGTTTTGTTTGGTTTTTTGGGTTTTTTTTGAGGAGGGGGGAGTAGGAGTAAAAAAAGGGATGTAGAACACAGATTAGTAGGAAAACAGACTGCATCAGTTTCACTGCTCTTCACAGAATTTGCTTCCATACTCCACAGGATATCCTCAGAGACACAGACAACCAGGTACCAGGAGAGGGATTTCCAGATCTTCAGTCTTTCCAGCTCACTTGCTTTCTATCATCAAGAATTATTGCTTCAAGTTAGCACACAGAAACCTTTATCTTAAAATTAAATTATTAAAACAATCTAAAATTCCTCTCTTATATTTCAGCATTTTATAGCTTCTAATAAATTCCTAGAACATACTGAAAAGAATGTCCATCTTTCTTTCACCATTTTTAGACAAGTCTTCTGAGTTGGTTCTGCTTCCAAGAGCTATTAAAATATGCAACATATATTGGCATAAACTGATGTCTTTGTTAAAACAGTAATGCAAGCTGAAAGCAGTATATTGGTGACAACATATTATCAGTTTAGTCAGGGCACATGTCAAAAATAATAAAATAAGGCTGCCATGGAAATCTTTACACTGGAGCTCTCAAGCATGAAGGGGTCTAACTGCAGAGTATCATTCTCACAACATCCACAACAGCTCTGCCTGGCCTTCTGGCAAAACCCCACTGCTGAGTCTGGGCAGGGGCACTGAGCAACAGATAAATAAAATGCAAATAGCTTGAATCACTCCAAAAAAGACTCAGGCCATGACTGAGGGAGCACTGGAGTGACAGGTTTGAAAGCAGACAATCATCCATATTTGTTTTGTGTGAGGTCAGAGGTCTTGGCATGTCCACTCCTGCTGTTTGCACAGGGGAACTACTGATTTATTTATTTTTACCTCCATGCATTTTCCATACTGGAAGTGCTATTTACTATTTCTCCAGAGCATACATATATAGGACCAACTAACCAGAGGTTTAGGTATTTCCAGGACATGCTCTGAGAGAACATTCTGAGGAGAGTAAGGAAGGGTTGTTAAGTGACCCACACTGACACAACCTTACACAGTGAGAAATATGAGACCACTCCTCCCCTTCTTTTATATTTACACTCAAATGCTAAGTCTAATTCCTGTACAGAAATGAAAGAACCATTGATATTTAAAACTTTTTCTCTGTGCTAAAACAAATAGGCTATTTTAACTACTTTAAACTTTGCCCTACGATTTCATAAGCATGCACCTTCCTTGCTGTGAAGAAGATCTGGAGATCATCATACACATAATAGAACAGATGAAGACCAACAGGAAAAATCAGATTATAAGCAAGTAGGCCAAGCGTTTGAAAACACACAGAAGATGTGCACTGAGTATTCTCCACACAGGAAGCTTCTGCCACTTGCAAGCTCTCCACAGCCACTCATCAGTGCAGTATCCCAGCTGCTGAGCTTGGAAGGCACCTCTGGAGGTCATCCAGCCCAGCCTCCTGTTCAGAGGAGATCATCTTCAAAGTCAGGTCAGGTCCACTGCTGAGTTTTCAAAACTCCCTGGGTGAAGAAACTGAAACCTCTCCCAGCACTTAACAACTCCCTGTCAGGAGTTTTTATTGTAGCAATTATGATGTGATATTCTTAGGTAGCAAAAAGGCTTGTTCTGATACTTGAACTGCTATGATCTCAAGCAATTAAACCATATTTCACCACAATCTCCACAGGCTCTAGCCTGTAGAAATTATTGAATAAATAGGAAAACATTTTGGTTTGGAAGGTACAGGCTATTCCTTCTTTTCCTATCTGACCTAGAAAATCAGAAGCATAATCAAAAGATGCTATCATGAAATTCTTGCAAAAGAACAACCATGTGTGTCACTTGAATCACAAACATTGTGTATTTCCCATGTTCTAGTTTGCAAGATGACTGAAGAGCTGAAAATAAAAGGCAAGTTATGTTTTACATAGCTTAATTCTTTTAACTTAGCTATTTTCTTGGCTGTATTTCTTTCAAAAACAAGTCTGCACAGCCATGTGAAGTGTCTTAGAGGATTAAATCAAACAGCATCCTCCCAAAAGGGATCTCAATTTAGCAAGTCTGCTGGACTATGCTGTCATGAAAAGAGCTCTAACATATACTCCCTCCTGCTCAGTGTAACAAACTCCTAGATTCTAAATAAAGGATAGATTTGGAAAGTAATTACATTAGCACTAAGAAGTTAGATTAGTAATATTTATAAATAATAACATAGTATTAACATAGTTCAGAATGCCCAAAAAGCCATGGACTTACACTTTTAGTAACTATCCAATAATATGCTGAATACAATTAACATTTAGTCAGACACATATTTCACTGGATGAGAGAAAAGAAAAAAATCACAACCTTTAAAAGGGCTTAAATTTTATCTATTTTAAAAAAGACAGCAGAAAAGGTAAGTCAGTGCAATTAAGGAAAGCTGATTTTGATGTGACACTATGTTCAACTCTTACTTTTTTGAAAGTTCACAGCATTCCTTTGAATCATGACACATGGGTTGGCAGGACAGCTTTAAGATTCAGACTGAGGCAACAGTAAAAGTAAAGTGTTGGTATTTTGACTTATACTTGCTATCTACAGCTCTCAGTAATTACTTCCTAATCTCACTGGGCTACCAAAATATAGTATAAAGTCATCTGAAGTGCAAGAAATCAAAAGCATCTTTTAGAAATCAAAAGGACTCTTAAGCTTTGAAAGCCTGGGTCACAAGACAGCAGATAAAGAAATGCCATCCAAGCTCATGATGAGTATTCTTCTGCATTCCCAATTCCAATTCAGGTTCCTGTACATTTCCTCTTTTCTCTCATGCACCCCTAGACAAAGCTATTGCATTTCACCTATGAAGTTAACCCCCAGCTGTGATCTGTATTTCTATACCAGGCTTTTAGTAGAAGCAGATAAAGAAGAGGAAAGATCAAAAGATAACCAGATGATCACAGAACAAAGTATACTTTAATCTCTTCCTCTGCTGTTTAGGGGAAGTCCATGATTGAGATACATATGACAGTCCTATGTGGGGGAAGTGGCTGAACACTATGAATTTTTGATTTTTTTAACTTCTGGCTCTGTTTACAAAGGAAATGTTTTATCTTCCACAGAAGAAATACACTCAGATAAAATATTCCCAGAAATGCCATGAAAATAATCATATTTGAAATTAAAGGTAGTTTCCTCTTTCAAAATGGTTTTATATGTGCTTTGAAGAGAGAACTAGGAAAAACCAGCTCATATTTGCATTCAGAGTACTCTGTTTTCATGGAAAGCTATTTCCATCAATCCAGATTTCATCCAATTCCTGTTTCACACCAGCTATAATGCTTCCTTTACTTTTGCTGCACAGCACACAAGTCTTTGGTTCACATGATGCAAGTGTCAGATCACAGACACCCAAAAGCCCAACTGCTCACTATGATTGCCACTTCTGCCTGCTGTGACTGGGCAACGACAAACCCAGCAAGGATAACAAGGGTAAAGGCAAACAGCATGTCCCAAACATTCTCACCCTGGCATGCAGTCCTAGAAAATGATGTCCCATCCTCTAGTGACCCATTCTAGTCCTCTTTTCCTCCCAAGGTGTGCCTTCAAGAAAAATCTGCTGCATGAATAATCAGTAACAAGTTGCTTATAGCAACTTAAGACAACCAAGTCCCTTCATCTCTGAAATCACCAAGCAGGAATCAAAAACTTGTTGCAGTATTTTTGTCAAACTTTTCTTTGTTCTTAAACCAAGACCTCTTGATCAATGCTGTTCTTTCACTTTCTGTTAATCAAAGAGATCCTCAGCTTCGAATCTAACAAAATTTCAAGTCTATCAGAACAGCAGAAGATATTCTCCAAATCAGAGTCTACCTATCTACACTGCTTCTGCCAAGTGCATGAAGAATATTTCTGTATTGCCAGTTCCTGACAGAGTACATCTATACTGTCTCTTAATGAATCCTGCCTTGAAATCTCAGTAGAAGTAAAAAATAAGACAGGTAGTACCTCATCTTCTACAATTAGAAGTATGTGAAGGCAAAGGTGTCAGAGACCAGCAAATAAAAAGAAAAAAAAAACCCAAAGCACTTCAAGAAGCTTATTATAAATAATTACTGCAAAACTGCCTTCTCAGGAATACCTACAAAATACAACTTAATTAATTTTAAAATGCAGCTCATCTTTAACAAAAATAGTCCTCCCAGGAAATTCAGAACACAGCAGTTTAGAGGAATCTGGTAAATGAAACAGAATGCAACTTCAAGTATGGCTTGGCACTTTTTGAACTCAACACTGAAATGAAGTGCTGTGCAACTAGAAATGACCATACCAGAACTTAAAACCACAGTCTCACACTTCCACAGGAAGTTCTTTCCACTCTAACTAAAGTAAGTTTTCTAAGCCTACATCCAAAATTCAAAAAAAGATCTATCTAACCTGTCTTTTATGGAAATTAACTCACTCTCACAAAACATTTCCTGCTCATCCATTTTATCCCACTGAACACAGCATACTAGGAACACAGGTAAGAAAGACAGACTTTTTTACACTGCCCTACATACTAATCAAACTGTAGAAACTAACACAGCATGTGGCATCATCAGAATATTTTACTGAACACATGCATGAAAGACATTCATTCATGCACACAACTCAACCTCTCACTATCCTGAGTGAAATTTCCCACCATTCTAGATTGTGTCTTCAGCTGGGTCTGAATCCATTGCTTCTTATTTAGGAAGGAAAAGGAAAAAAATCAGAGTAACAGTAACTCTCTTTTCATTTTCCTGTATTTTATTATTTATCAGAATGCCAGGGTCAGGGAAAAAAATTGTCCACTTAATGAAGTGATAGCAGGTTTAACTTCAGTGATTTCAATGTCTACACTGTACACTTCACTGTTAAGATTGTATTATCTATGACCAACATCTTGGAGTTTGGGAAAAATATGGGAGGTTTTTTGGGAAAAATATGGGAGTATGTTAAGATTCTTATATTAGATGGAAAAAACCCAACAACCAAACCACATTTGCAAAGAGAATCTGGAAGAAAGAAATTTTGTTAAGATTTTTTTATTAGATGGAAAAAAACCCCAACAACCAAACCACATTTGCAAAGAGAATCTGGAAGAAAGAAAAAAAATTACATATAAAATATTTAAAATCCTCTAAACAACTTGTGCCAGAATTTCTAGTTATACTAGAAATTTCAGTTTCTACAGCTCTAGTAAAAAAGTATTACTGAAGTTGAGTTTTCAGGAAAGTCACAGACCCTTTACCCAGACCTGTCATAATATTAATAATCCCAACTTCACATTCACTGCTACCTAAAGCATTTCTTAATTTTATTAAGGTGTTCATGGAGAAAGCTGTGTTTTCCCTAACTGAAAATTTAGATTCAAAAAACATGTTTCCCAGCAATGTTAGAAAGGAAGGAGCATGTTGCTTTCTCTTGTAGTAAACATGGACTTTAGGAATGTGCTACTGGAGGCCAAGTGCATGTAAGACACAAACTCCTGCTGGTGTATGACCGTGTTCATTATTCCAACTGTAAAGTGTCATTAAAAGACTTTTAGCTGGACCCTGCAATGCAATATCCTCGTTTCTCTCACAGTTTCTACCTCTTCTTTGTGACTACTTTGCCAGGTAACAAACTGGCTTGCCAGTCTTGCCAACCTTAGATGTTTTATTTGCTGCCTGCAGGTTTACACCAACTGCAGTTCTGGAGGTTTCAGATCAATAAATATCACTGACATCTTGAGAACAAGCCACCTACCTCTACAGCCCTGGGTCACACAGGACACTACCAAGGACCAAAATACCCCACGTCCCTCTGAAGGTTTCCCTTGAACTGGATTAAGAGAATTAACAAAAATCAATGAAGATCTTATCCTTCTACAACATACCTAGTGCAGAGGTTGTAAAAGTAATTTATAAATTTTTCTGACTGAACTTCACATTACTACCCAAAACCAAGTGTTTATCTCTGTTACACAGCCAAAAAAGTTTAACACAAGTGACAGCAACCTTTCAAAGACACTGCTGATAAAACTGTATAGTACTGCAGCTGCTTCAGAAACACATCAAAACTGGTGCATTCCACACCATCCACAAGGCCTTAAAGAGATGTGTTTTCAGATTTGGAATATGAAATGGACAATTTTAGTTGAAAATTCTTTTTGCGGGCTGATCGCCTGAGGGCTTCTTTAGTTAATATTAATGAAATCATGTTCACTTCTACCAAATAAATACTTAATAAAGCAATTCTGTTTAATGTATTAATGGCAATCTAACCTTTAAACATGCATTTTTATTTTTCAAAATTCAAACCTGAAAGCCTCCAGGTGTTACTCTAGAAACTAAATGAGAATACTCAGATTCCTTGGAAAATTTATGCTCATAAAGAATTATCTACTTGTTATAAAGATTCAAACAGGCACAGTTTAGATATGCAGAATGGAAAGAATAATTTACAACTGGAGCAAACGCCAGATTTAAAAGTATGCAGAGGACACTCACTGATAGAGCAAGGGGCTTATGTCCTAAGATTAGAGCTTCTAGGATCTTGCTAATGACACTTCAGAGGAAAGAGTGCTGATTCCCACTTCCTGCAAGTAACTTGTATCTAGGCAATGAAGCTTCCAATATTACAGCAGCCATTTGGATTTTTCCCCACCAATTCTACAGAACTGCTATGTGATTTTAAGACCTCATCACTTTCTTTCTCCCTAAACTGTATAATAAGCAAAACATCGCTTAACTTTTATAGCATCCCCTAGCCTGAAGTATTCTACATCAGTAGAAAGTATTATTTTTGGACTCTTCTAGCAAGATTTGTCACCACTCTAAACCCTCCTAGAAGTCTGGATAAAAAGAAATAGCTTGCCCACATTTCTTAAGTGTCATAAGAGATTCTTTTTTTTAACATGCTACTTTGCAACTAAACTGTACACCGATGCTTTGTTACCTTAGGAAGCAATTTCAGGACCTGAAAACACTAGGTGAGAACTTCCACCTTAACAATATAAATGATTCTGAGAAGAATCCTTTCTTCAACCTGCTTCACACTGTTTTGGAAGTTCTTTTATGGCTGCCTTTAGAAGATCCCAAAAGAACATCTAACTTAATCCTATTCAGAATATATATAAATGCACTTCCTGTAATATAGCATAAAGTCACAAAATACATTAAAAATGCTGTAATGTTGATCCATCAAGCCAGCCTCAAACCAGTTCCTGGAATTCTTTTCCATCATTATACAGCATCTACAATATACTACTGGATAGGCAAGAGGGGAAAAAAGGGAGGGGGGAAGGTAAATCCAAAGACTCTGTTAAGCATGATTCCCATTTCCTCTGTACATCTGCTAAATTGACAAGCAATTATTTTGAGGCCAAGAGCAGAAAATTCTTAATGTTTTATCAGAACACTGAGTTCTACAGGTTAGACAAGCATCATAGTGTCAAAAAGTGGGTTTTGTCTTGGGGCTTTTAAAAACAATTTTCCATTTTTCAAGACAGTTACTCAGGGGAAAAAAGAATCATTAAACTAGGTATATGTAAACTCACACCGCATTTTTATCTTTATATGGCCTTACTACTTTGCTAATTTATTCTCTGGGGTATTGACTGCACCAGAGTTACACTTATTCACTGACAGCTGTGCTGGTGAAAGCTGAGATTAGTTACAGTGAAGGCTACTCCACTTATGGAACAAGGATGGGTTTTGTTATCAATCCAAACAGCCTCTGTGTCTCTGTGTGAAATAATGGACTTCATCAGTGCACTAGCACAAGACAGGGCTGGCAACAGCTGTAATTAAGGCAAATCCACAGCATCTTAAGTTCAGCTGAGAGAGGACAATCCTAAGTTTCCCTCACTTTCCACAAGAAAATGTTACATCTTTAATGATATGTCATCACCCAGTTTTTTAAAACCATCTCCAGATAATTTTATTTTAAAAGTGACCTAAGCTGAATGTAATAGGCACGTAAGAGATCATCTCTCTTAGTACAAACTTTTTGTTCTCATACACTTTCCTTTATATAGCCCCTTTTTTTCTCTCATCTCCTCAGTTTTGACCAGGAATTTCAATCAAGCTCTCCACTACCCCATTCAAGGTTTACTTTGATGCACTACACAAAAATCAACAATACAGCTGCCAGGAGAATATATTGTAAAAATCTATTTTTCATCATATCAGCAGTGCAATGATGAATTGCTGAAAGGATTGCACATGAAAATTCAGACCAAGGTCATCAAAATAACTGCTCATTCTCACAAAAGACTGTATTACATTTTTTGACGTAGAGGAGGAAATATGTGCATGACTAGAATGAAAACCAAAGGAAAACAGATTTCCAAGCACCCACTTCATGGCAGTAGTAAGCCTGTTCAAGGTAAAAGGTTCTCTTCTACCCAAATATTCATGCTTTAGGAGGAAAAAAATAAATCATAATATCCTTAATAAATGTAACAGCAATTTGTCTCCTAACCAGTACCTGGCAAGCTTAGGAAGTTTGGACTGAGTTCAACCATGCACTCAAACACAAGGCAAAAAAAACCTTTGAGAGAAAGTATATCGAACCGTAATTCCAAATAAAACTCCTTCAAAGTTTATCCAATGCTGTCAATTTTTTATGTTTGACAAATGTGAGAATTTTCCCAGCAGCCAAAAAACCCCTTACATTAAAAACAAAAGGATTTTACTATATCAGACCCACAGAAAGCAGTGGCAGTGCCACTGAAGAACATGCCATATATGTGAATACAGCTGGAGGTAGCACAAGTCAAGTTACAAGCATTAGAAGTTTAAAGTTGAGTGTCCAAACTCACAGTAACACAATTCCATTAAATGTATGTATTTTCTTAGGCTCTAACCTTTAGAAAAGGTTCTCCTTAAGAACAGGTTATAGGACCCTTTCTCATTTAAATGCTTCTTCGGTACCAAAGATGCTGCCAGCACAGCATAAGGGTTGAAATCCTTTAGAGTTCTTGCCCAGCCTTTGTTCTTACTGCTTTTTCTAACCTCTTACCTAATTACTTGCTGACTGGTAAACTATCAGTCTGGAAATTATATGTTCCTTCTCATGTAACAATTGTCCTTCACAGACAACAGAAGAGACTGTAATATTAAAAATGGAGTTAGCTTAAATAAAAGCTCTTGATTTCCCAAGTCCATGCAGCAGCTTTCTTGATCAAATCTGTATACTTCTCTTCTTCCCACACCTCCCCCAAATTTGGAAGACTCTCTGATTGCTTACATTTCCTTCGTTTTATTTGAATCTCATTTGATCCGCAGCTTGAGAAGAAAGAAGAATAGGCTTTCTCAATGCTCTGATAGGGTTCTCTTTACTCCTGCCAATAAAGGGAGCTTTGCTACAGTCTGCCTGGTTTCTTTCTTTGCCCTGAAGAAAGAAAGAGTTTGAGTTACATTACCTTCATTCAAAAACGCTTTAACAGGCTTCTCAGAATCTATCAAGTTACTTCTTTAGTTTCATTAGACCATCAAATTAATTCTTAATGATGAACTTTAAAAATAACCTAAATGTAAGATAAATAACAAAGAACAGGACACAAAACATATCAATGTGATTTTTAAACTATTGTTTTCTTCTGCTCCACTATTGCTCACAAATGACTCAACAAAATAGCACTAAAGGAAGACATGCACAGTTAAAATCACAGCTATAATTTCTTGCTTTCACGCACACACAAAAACCTCTCCTCCCAGATACACTGCAGGTCATTACAGACTGTACAAAATCTTAAAAGCAGTGCCATTTTCTTGGAAAGTCTGATAAATTCCATTTGAAAACACCAGCTCAATTCTGAGAAAGTAATTAAGCGTTGTGCAGAGTGTTTCTTTTAAAAAGCACCCCACGACAATATTCCACGAGGTCATTGGAAGTAAGCAACTTAGTCTGGGGAAGTTTGTTTGATCCTGGAATTTTCACAAGCACAGAGAAAAAGAAGAAAATGGTCCAAAAGCATAATTAATACAAACCTTCATCAGTATCTATGTGCACTCCTAAACGTGACAATAAAGTTCAACAAATGCAACCACAATGCCCAGATCGCCACCACAAAAAGCCCGACGGCCCCACGGCCTCTCATCCTTACACGTCAAGGCCAAATTTCGTGAGCACAGAGCAGCCACCTCACCTGGGCAGGTACAGCACAGAGCCAAAGCACATTTCACAGGAATTTCACCCTCCCAGCTGCTGTCGGTGAACTTTGCACCCACCTAGCCCAGCGTCCAGCCGCGCACCGTGGCCAAGCCGGGCAGCTACTCCGCGGTGCCAGGGCAGCGACGTTCCCGGGCGGCGCCGGGCAGGCCGGCACTGAGGGCCCGGCCGGGCAGCGCGCTCCCCGATGTCATCCTGCACACAGGAATGGCCCCGGCAGTCACACAGATCGGCCTCAGCAGTCACACAGCTGGCTACGGAAGGTCACAGTGTCACAGAAATGCTCACCTGGCCCTGCACCCACCAGGCTTTCGCTCCCCTCGCCACAGCTGAAGTGCGGGGCTTTGTAACACGAGACCAAGATAGCACTTAGCCACGAAGGAGGCTGTAAAACTCGCACAGGGGGTTTCGTGGCTTTCTGATTTTTTTTTAATCTTAGTCATGTGCTACAATTCACCTTTGGTCCTCAGGAAGTGGAAAGGAAAGGCTACTGCTGCTAACAAAGTAGCAGCAATGCTACTTTGGACCACAACCAGAGTAAGTAACGTGCTAATGAGTGGTTACGGATCCTGGCAAAACACACACAGGCCAATGAAAGCCCAATCTGGCTCATTCTAGAAACACAGTACCTGGAAAAATAGCCCAGCACTGAGATTTACAGAAAACTCTAAGAATAAATGCTTACTCAAACAAAAAGGAGATCTGCAACCATACACTTTCCCCACCAAAACAGTATATAAATTACAAGTCAGCCCATTATAGCTACAGATGTCATGAAAGCAGTACAAATTTCTGTACTAAACATTTGCATATTAACTCAGCAAAAAAATGAAGTTCTAAAACTCTTAGGTGTGACATGACTCCAGACACCAATCATATCAATGACCCCAGGCCAATGCCCCTTCGTATTCTTAGGTATAAATCCAAATTAAGTGCAGGGAGTTTTGTGCTTTCAGCCTCTCCTTTCCCTCCCAAGTCACCAACCAACCCCTTCCAAACCACAGAGAATTAAGGCGCCTCCAAAGTTTCATTCTTACTAAACAAGTGCACTCCACAGATGAAAAGCAGCACTATGACAGTGCTACACCCTTAAAAATCTGGCATGAAAAAAAAAATCCAGAGATATTGGTAAGACATAGAAAGGATTGGGGATTTAGCTCCTAAGATTAACATAAAAAAAGGAACATTTTCAAAACAATTGAAAATAATTGATCTTGAAAATAATTCCGTATTATGTTGGAAAACCAAAGTGAAAACCGACTAAAAAACACTCTTTTAATACTAATGAAGTACACATAACTGTTTCTCAACTTGAATACACCAGATAATTCAGGGAAATTATTACAAAGAATTTCAATGAATTACAAGCAATAAAAAAAGGCAATCAAAACTTTTACTTTCCAACAAGCACAGTTATTGTTGCATGCTACAACATACAGAAATTACTTCCATTATCCTTTATATGTTAGTCAACAAAAAGTACCTTACCTTATTCTCCACTGTCTGAGCACAGAGGATTAAAAACAAAGTATTAGGCAGAAACTGCAGGTGTTTTGTATCAAGAAGAAAACCCAAATCACTGCATCAATAAGCTTAGTGGCTGTCCAGCATGCCATGCACTCTAGGGACATTAAATGGAAACTTATTCACATCCTTTTTTCTGCAAGCTTCCAGACTTCTGAATTGGAAATCCAACAGCAGCCGTTCATTACCTCCTCCAAAATGCAGATCTCAGCAACACCACACTGCAAGAGGAGCCACCACAGCTTGATTTTCCCTCCTAGTAATTCCCTCCTTGCCAACTACTGCACTGCAGTCTTTCTGAGGGCTGTGCAAAATGCAACTGGGGGAGGGCTGAAAGAGCCCAGCAAAGAAACACAGCAAAGTTCTTTCAAATAATCTCATGACTTCCTAGTCGTGGGCTGGAAGGCATAAACTGCAGTTTGGTTGGGATTGCTTAGCATTTTCTCTGCTGTTCCTCCTCATGCTCCTGCCTACTTTTTATTCCATTTTTCACAGGATAATTTGAGGGTAGTACTTTGTGGAAAAACTAGAAGGAATGAGAGGAAAATAATAAACAATTTTGTTATAATACAGCTACCTTTAATTCTCATAGCCGTAATATTCTAAGGGATTAAAACCAAAATGTCTTGTAAGGTTCAGGATGTTTTGGTGTTTTCTCAGCTCAGGCAATGGGGAGATACTGGTGGATTTTTTTTTTGCTTTCATTGTTAAATTGGGGAGTTTAGTCAATTAACTACTTAGCACTTGGATGCCTTCCCTATACAATTAAAACTGCCGTGATTACACAACAGCAGTATTTGTGAGACAAGTGCCCAGCAGGGGCATTTGTAATTATACCCAAGTGTTCCACAACAGCAGCAAAAGAATGCATCCAAATATTAAAGAAGCTTTCACAGAAGCAGTGGGGTTGGAAGGGACATCTGGAGACCATCCAGGCCAGCCCCCTCTGCCCAGACAGGGTCAGGCAGAGCTGCCCAGCACAGCCACCCATCAGGTTTTGAGGATTTGCAGAGTGACTCTACCACCACACTGGGCAGCCTGTTGCAGTGTCTGAGAACATCCACAGCCTTTTCTTGTATTCAGATGGAATTTTATCCTTTTTTTTTTTTTCTCAGTTAATGCCCACTGCCTTTCTGGACACTGGAAGTTTAATCTCTAATTTGAGTTACCTCCATCCCCCTCTACAGCTGTGTTTAAGAGCAAAGGGAACAACAAGGAGCCCTCGGTGTCAATCAGAAGTTGTTGGCTCATTTGAAACAATAGGCTCATCACTGCTTTCCACCCCTCCTTCCTTCTGCATCCTGCAGAGCCAGGCTCCAGGCCAGATCTTTTAGCTCATCGCAGCTGCCTACCATCAGCAACCTATTATCCCTGAAGATCCAGGTCCTCCTTGGGGGAGCATCCTGCTCAGTCTCCTCTGGTTCAGCCTCACTGGAACATTAAGCAGGGCTGAGCACCTGCTGGCAATAACATGGAAAGCTCAGAAACCTCCACGTTCCTCTGGCACCTCCTGTGCAGCCCCAGGAGAGGGGCAGTAGGCAGCAATCAGAGCGTGTTCTATGGGCATGAGCAGGAAGGAAATGAGAGAGTTTGGAGGGAGATGCATCCTTTGGGGGTTTGGCTCAAAGCAGTGCTAAGGCTGGCTGGTTTTAGGGGCGTGTTTGAAGGTTCTGCTTTCCCTTAAAAGGCCAATATAATGGGCAACATAGGTATAGACTCAGATACAATGAAAACAACTACTACCCACTCCCTCACCAACAGATGGAGGTTAATTTCTCAAAGCTGTGCACATGTCCTTTGCTTACTCTTTGCAGGGGCTGCTGAGTTCTCATGCACTGAAACAGTGACTTTACAGTTTTTCTTCTAACATGGCTTAGTTAACATTGACATGCCTGTAGTGGATAATATATACCCAGTTTAGGCTCCCAAGCAAAGTTTCAGTTAGTTTTATTTTCAATTTTTATCTACTGAAAAGAATTTACCACTAAAGGTCATCTTCAGCTTCAAATGCCTCCCTTGGTTTGCAGACCACATGACATAAAACATTTTAAAAACATGATCACAAATTTGAAAAGGGGAAAGAGAGGCCTGCTGGCTTTGAAAGAGAAGAACAAAAGCAGAAAGCTATAACAGACTTTCTGCGTGACTTAATGCACTTCTGTATATTTCTACTCTCCTTTTTTGAGGAACAGATCCCCTTTCTCTGATCTTACCTGGGCACCTACCAAGTTCCCATCTCTTCATATGTATTACCTTGTATAATAGGGCTCCAGTCTTAAGCTAGGAACTGTCAAAAGTGAAAAAAGAACTAGAAATAAGGAACACAAAAACAATTATATCTTGATAAAGTTGGGAAGAAGAAGGACTAAAAATATCCCTTTCCCCTAAAAAACAAACATAAATAGGAAAATAAGACCTTTAATTTTTTTTTGTTTGTTTCTGCAGTTAGTCTAAGACTAGCACCTGAATACTTAACCTCTTTTGCTTCAGGACAGTGAAAAATTACTTCAAGACAGCCATGTGTAGCCTAGTTGCTTTCTGGCAGGCATTCACATACCAGCACAGAGGCACACAAGATTTCTTAGGAAAATGACACTAAACATCTAGCATCAACTGAGATGTGGCCAAGGGAAAAAAAAAAAATCTCACAGAAAGATAGCAGGTCTGCTTCATAAATTGTTCATGGTCCTGTGTGGGAGAGTAAAACAGAAAGAGAAAAGGCCAAAAGATTGTTCAACTATTCCAACAGACTACTTCCTTTTCCTGCATCCTGCAGATGCTACTTCTACATCACAACCTAAAAAGGACTCGTTATACTGTTATGTGAACCTACAAAAAACTTATTGTGACAAGAACATGAACTTTTGTATATAAGCATCATCATTAATTCACATAATTTATTACCAACAAGAAGTTCTTAGTCACAGTGCTTAACATATGGTCTAGTACTAGTATAGTAAAAAGGTTAATTTTTATGCCTTTCCACAGAGAATTCTGAAAGAGCCTCTCTACCTTCCAGCTTTACAAAGCTGTACCTGTTCCGAGGAAAAAGCCACAGAGTAGTCCCAGAGCATCAGCTGCTGCTCCTCTGCAGAGACACAACCCCCAGCACTCACCTGAAGGACTGACGGATTTCCTATGGTCATGAGAGGTTGAAAGGAGCACGTTTCACTTCTTTTATCCATTCCTAATTTAAAGCTTAAACTGAAGGCAAACAGGACTAACTTTTTTTTTTAGAAGCATAATTTCTTTTTAAACTCCAGAAAAAGTAGAATGGAACAAGGAAGGAAAGCACAGTCCCAAACATACTTAAGGTGCTGTTCTAAAGGATTCAGGACATTTTCTCCTCTTGCAAGTAAGGTTAAATGCAGTTTTCCAAATTGGGCTGTGGCTGACTGAGGAAGCTGGTTACCACCTATGAGTTCTAATAATATTTTTAATCTATTTGAAATCAAACATCTCAGAGGAAGATTTTTTTTTTTGTGAAATACAGATAATTATTTGCTTACCTTCCTTGCAAGTACAACTGAAGAAACAAAAAAACCCAGCCTCCATATACTATCATGCAACTTAAGTCCACCAGGCAGAATGCAGAACTTGCCAAAAAGTCCATTCTGATTGTGTGCAAGGCACACAATGAGACAGAACAATGCTACAAGAGGGTTTATTTATAGAAATGAGAATGAAACTTGTTCTGACTTTTGAGGTATCATCTTCATTCATAACTAAACCAAACCCAGGCACTGAAGACGATTTTTTAAATTAATATCATCAACTTAAAGATGTGAAAATGCAAAGGAGAATGAGGTACTTTATGGTGTCATGCAATGATACTAATACTAAAAAAAACCCCAAAAACAAAAAAACCAACCCAAAAATCCCACCAAAAAAAACCCAACTCACACAACTGCCATGAGGTTTCTCAACATACATATTAAAAACATACACAGCAGAAGAATTGTTCCTACCTACCTGTTTACATGAAAAAAATTCACAACACAAACCCCAGTGACACACAAGCCTGCAGTCTGTGCTTCCGACTGATTAATACATTGTTTCCCACTGCTGAGAGCTGGTCTTGATTCAGTTAAAGCCTAAGCACTTGGGCCTTCCTGCTGGGAAACAAACAAGTCAAGTCGGTTTCAAGCATCTCCTATTAATACACAGAAACAATTCTCACAAGCCTGAAGGCAAAAAAAGAAAAACAAATAGTAGGTAAAGGCTGCACTAAACCATAACAAACTATGGCAAATCAAAAAGCTGCACTGAAACCTACTAGTTCACTAGAAAATTCATTGCAAAAGTCTGTTTACTTCATGGAGGAAGCCATCAGTGAGTCAATATCTACAAGAATGTTTTACATAATGGGAAAATTTTTATTGGCCAGAGGTTCACAGTGTTCTTAAATTTCCAGAAACTGCAGATGTAAAGATACTTCTGTTAACCTAAACCAAAACCAAGAAAAGAAACTATCTGAGATGACACTCCATTTCACAACACAGCTCTAGTGCTCTTCAACCTGCTCAGCACAGGAAAGACTTACACTCTGATATTAAAGGATGGAAATGTGAACACTGGAAACAGAGTTGGCTTTTAGACTACCACCAAATGGCATTAAAACATGTTAGCCAGCATAAAATCTTGGCTAGCACATGGCTGCCATTTCTGAGCTGTGACACTAAGAACTGAAGTAGTTTAAGGAACCAGTTTTACTCTTGTAGAAAATTAGTGAGCCAGTTAGAAGGTATTTACAAGAAAGCATGATACCATCTTAGTTCTTCCATTTTCACTTTACTTGTAAAAGTGAATAAGAGAGCCAAAAATCATTAGACAATAATGAACTGAAAGGAGTTCCTTCCTTCTTTTAACAAGGAAAACATGCTGCAACACCACTACAGTATAAAATCCAGTTTACTCAAACTAAAGTAGGTTGAATGAAAGAATCCTTCCTCAGTTTTCAGAGGGCTGATAACAGTTTAAGGATTATATTTAAAAACCAAAGAGTAAATTCAAAACATTGTACAGATTATATTATTCCTCTTAATCTGCTAAAAATTACCAATTTCAAAATGCAAATTATATTTTCGTTTTTGCTTTTAAAATATTTTGAATTATACTTAATAGTAAGCATTTTTATCAAGCAACTTTTTGAACCTTGAAATTAAATAAGTATTTTAAAATTAATGTCATGGATCATACATGCACAGATATCAGGATTAGAGTTCTAAAAGAGACTAAGTTACGAAGCTGCTCATAAACTAAAGCCTATGTGTTAAATTTCAAAAGCACAGAGGTCACATTTGTTTTAGTACTGAACTAGTATAATTCTATTGCCATGACAGTGCAAAACAGCTTTCCTAGCAGGCTACAATGCATTCAGGGGCACACATGATCAGAAGCTCAAATTCAGAAAATTAAGTTCATGTTCATTATGGAGTGCCTTAGTGCTGGCACTCCATAATGCAATATATGAACAACTGTTTCTATAGTTCTTTTTTTTAATCTGCTTTTGGTGATAACAAATCCTTTCTAAAGTATTCTGTCCTCCTGAAACATTCTCGTCCCCCACAGTACATCGTGACATCCCATCTCATTTTTCTTCTCACAAAAAATTTACCTATGTATTTGCCAGCAAAAGCCACATTGATGGTAACAGAAGAATGAATGAAAAAGGTCTTCTGACTCAAGTAACTATATGCTTCTTTTTAAATTGAAACCTAGTGATGCGGGCTGCCTCCACTGCCCAACAGAACCAACCTGTCATTATGGAGAAAGACAAAAAAGCACACGCAGAACAGAAAACAGAAAGCATGTTCCTTTCTGTTATCTGCTGATGCACTCATTCATCTGAAGGCCTAAATCCTATGCCTGGAACATACAGACCAAGACCAGCAATGCTGCTGCACTGCTCAAGCAAAAAGCAACATCTCCATGTCGTAATTACCAGAGCGTTCTCTTGGGTCCTCAGCACAGCTGCCCATGTGTCCATCAGTTCACATGGAGGGCAAACAGCAGCGCAGTTCTGTTTCCTGGGATAGTGAACACTGCTCCTCACCTGCAACCAGACTCTTCTGGCCAGTCCTGACAGTGCTTACACTTCACCATCTTTACCTGCACACAGATGGAAGTCCTCACCCTCCATGAACTGGCAGGCTGCACTCCTGACTGGCCTTACTAGAAAACTATAGCAAGAAAAATACTGGCTTTGTGGGCCTGCCTCAGGTCTTCCACTCAAATCTCAAGAGCAAGCACAGCTCTTCCTGCAATGTTAAACATCTGGAAAGCATGCTGGAGCAAGCTTAATCTGCTACTTTGCAAGATGGCCCTACAGAGCTCAGAACCCTTGGAGCTACTCTTATAAGCTAAGGTAACACCATAAAACCCATTGCCTCGATTCAGATAGGAACATAATGGCAGAGAAGCTTCAGTAATTCTTTTCTAATGCTGTATCTCCACATGGTACAGGGAAGAATGTCAGTACAGTAATCTGAAACACGAAACTCACAATACAAATTAGGAAAAAACCTCCAAACAAAACAAAATAACTACACAAGAAATAAAATACTATATGAAAAACCTAGAGCAGAGATAAAGGACAAATTAGAAAAACAAATCCTTGCAGCAGCAACAAACAGCTGTGTTCCAGCCTATAGAACAGCCTCTGATCTAGGCCTCTGGTGAATGAGAAAAAGGAGAGGATGAAAGCAGGCAGAACACCACTCCACACCTGAAAGACTCCTAATTCTGTAATGGAGACTTGTGTCTTTCTACAGTGCTCTGCCTGAAGTGCCCTGTATGGCATATTGGCTCCCCAAACCTCACACCTCCAGTCCAACTCTCCCCAAGTCTGAGCACACACTGGAGACAACCCTGAAGCCTTCTGTGTTTGGACAGCCACCAGAAACAATTACACCCAGGCAGATTGCAGGCAGTGGCGACTGATTTAACATGGGGAACACTCCAACATCTATAACCCCATGCATTTCTCCCTCATTCAGTAGCAGCAGCAGCAGATGAGTTCTATCAGTTAACATCATGCTGAAAATTCATCAGCCTCATTTCAATTCTCACGCTGCCTGCTTTTCCAAAGTTAGTCTGGATTGCCTAACTAGTTCTGCCACAGTCACAGCAAAGCTGTGAGACTGACAAAGAGGACTGATTGACCACAGTGGGATTCTGCAGGAAGAATGACCCCAAGTCACCACTTATCCTAGTTAGTGAAAAGGGATTAATACCCTACATCATCTTAGAACAATGGAAGCTGAACTATTCTGTATTAATTAACAGCCATTATACACTAGCCTCTTTACTCTTCCATCTGGATAAGTAGGGGAGCTGTAGGGAAACACCACTTCAGAAGTCACTTGCATCCAAACATTAAAGCTCTCTTAAAAACATTTCTATTTACAGGAAAATGAGTAGAGACCAGAAGAACAGAGACATCAGTTTAAGGAATGCATCATATGGGCTAAGGGAGCTCTAACAGGGAATAAGGCCATACAGAAATGTTATTAAAACACTCACTAAATGCTCTTGTTTCTATCTTACTTAATGTATGTAATACTTGGCAATAGTCCTGGTAACTTACTACAACATTAAGATATTGGTACATCTTTATTTGGCCTTCCCACCTCTTCATTGAAATTTACTATGCTTGCAGTAGTGAAAAAAAAACAAACCAAGAAACAAAACAAGACAAAACCAAACCCAAACCTAAAATCATGACAAAATCTGGGTTTTACAGTTCACATCACAATGTCATATAACACAGAACTCATGTTCAGCACTGACTTAAACACTAGGTTTAAAGGTAGAAAGGGAGTTCCAGTACTCTGCAGCTCTGGGCCTGCTCTGAATGATGAAGATGCATGATTTCATTTTGGTGTCAGTAACAGCATCAAGCCTGACACATTGCATCTATAGTGATAACATCAGGCTCTAGCATTTCATTTAATAACTCAGGACAGCCATTCATATTTATTATCAAGAGCTTTCCTGTACATCAATAAATTCTTGCCCAGGCACATGGGACATGTATTCATTTCTCCCAAGATACCTGTGCAAATAAAATCCTTCATTTATTCAAAATCTTGTGCTTGATCATTTATTTACTACTTTCTTTTTTTTTTTTATTTTTAAGCAGAAATATACCATCCCAGTCATTTTTTGTGGGTGTATCACAACCCTGCTCTTATCACTTCCTAGGCCTCCCGCCACTTACGTTCTTCACCTAAAAATAAACAAGACACCAACTCAATACTCTACAATATGTTGTCACTTCTTCCCTGCCCTGACTACATCCTCTCTGATCAACATGACAGTGGGATATGCTGTTGGATGCCATTTTGTCACTCCTCAGTCTGGAGTCCAAGTACAGCAAAATGCAGTGACCAATCTTAGCCTGTAAACAGAGTCAGTCTCCCAACTCTTGAAAGTCAAGGCAGGAGGGAGGAAGCAAGGCCAGGTTTTGTTAATTTTTATGCATCTACTAAAACAGTGCAGAATACTATTAGCCTTCTCTCCATACTCTATCCTGGACAATGTCAGAATCAAGGCTTTCTATTCAAGGTGACCAAGCACAATTTTCTCCCTTCCTGATGGGTTTCCACCTTCAGCTTTGGCCCCACTCACCAAGCCAATCACGTCACCAAGGAAGGACAAGTTCACATTTGATACGACGTCGTATGGCTGGACATCACAGCTGCTATCTTTTAATTGCCCCTTTAAGGGTTATTATTAGCCAGCTCTAAGTTATTATTAGCAAACTGATAAAACACTAATGGCCAAGTTCTCTCACACAACAACTTGTCCATTTTTCCACTTATTACACTGAGTTATTCCAAAATAAATGATTAAGATCAAGAAGAATCATCCCCCTGCGTATTACTTGAACCTGTTCTATTACTTACTGTTAATATTTTGAGGAACTAAGTGCATCTGACAATCACACATTTTAATCCTGGCCAAGGTTAGAAAGCCAACAAAGATTTTTGCAAACTTCTCTCTTTTCTCTTCGAAAACAGAAAATTGCATGTGACACCCACTGGCTCTCTCACACCACTTCAACAGCTGTTAAACTCAGGTCAAGACTGTTAAGCTAGGCTTCCAGCTGCTAGAACTGAAATTATTTAAAGTTTCTAACTCTAAGAAGTGGATTTTTGCTATGCTACATCTTCTTCAAAAGAAAGAAAAAAGGATTAGTCTCAGTTCCTTACAAAAAAAATGCATCTCTTGCATTTTTTGCTCAGTGCTTTTCAATGCTACTAAACTTTTTTTGCTAGCTGGTTATAGTTATCTTGATTCTGTAAATCACACTAAAATTACTTCTACCTGTAATGAAAAGAGAACCCAATGTGACTGACTTGATTGCTTTTGGCCAACACCATTTCTAAAAATTAAGTTTGGGGGTTTTTTTCTTCTTACAGCCCTGTGGTGTGGGAGAATTCAAAGACCTCAGCAAGCTCATTCTGCTATCTTTGAAGCAACCCTACCAGCAGAGTACTTAACAAATTCACTTTTAATTTAGTTCGTATCTCAGCTCTAACTACTGCAGAGAGAGACAAGTGTCTAATCACAGGTGTTTAGTACAATTCCAGATGCCAAGTCTTGTGTAGATAAAGAATTTAACCGTATCTCATATGCTCTCTTTCCGAGCATCAACTTCACACCACAGGGGACAACCTACAGCATTTAAGATGGTACTCAGTGCCTGTGTGTGCTGGCATTATCTTTGCTCCCTTAGGTTTTTCTAAAGTCAGTAGTCAGTCAGGGCCTAAGCAAAGAAAGACCATCATGATGTGTTTAAGTCATAACACAGCTCTTTAAAATGCAATGCTGGTAGACAGAGTAAAAGAGATCACAGGAACTCAAAAGATTCACAAGAGCGTTTTTGAGTGTTTTTGCTGTAATAGTCTAATTAATTTTGGGATTTTAAGATCAAATATTTCTTGAGACTGCAGTTCTTTAATGCTACAGTATCCCCATCTACATGGCAGCAGGGTATGAACATAATGGAGTCAACACTTGCATAGATGAGAGCTGCAACAGAGGCAGCTGCTAAAATCTAAATCACCCACACAAAAAGCATATGATTGATTCCTTCCATACTTCCTTCCCATGATGACAGCCTGTCTTTTTAGTATTTAATCACTTCAAACTGAAAAAACCCATACCTTAGCAAGTATTCCTATATTTGAAAAGTTTATTTTAATAAAAAGACCTTAAAAAGAAAAATACAGACATGGAAATAGTTCTAGGCAGAAGCCTGCTTCTATTGGGTATATAAATATTTCAATCCCAGCAGCACCACCTAATGGAGAGCTCACCAATTTTCCCCCTTCTTTAACATGACAAATATTTGAGTTTGGAGGTGTTAACAACTGGTACTTTAGCACATGGCCTAATTATTACCCTATAAAATCTGATTAGCTACAAGAGAAGCCAAACCATTTCTCCATAGACAATCAGAGTCTTTTTTTCTGCACACACCCACATTGCATTCATACAGAAATTTCTTAAGTACACAAGATCTTTGTTTAACCAGGACATAAGATTTTAGTAAGATTTTAGTTAGAAATTTATAAAAAAAACCCCAAACAACAATAACTGTGCAACAGTTCCAGCTGCCTTAGGCATGTTTCAACTTGCCCTCAGAAAGGAAAACAGAGGTGTCATTACCTCTGAAGTGTACAGAACATAGACAAACCCCAACCTAAGATGAAGTTATGCATTCCCAGACATCTTCAGGCTGCAATCCTGCTACAAAACACCCGATGGGAGATGTGCAGCAATTTATTGTAAGCATCAATAAAGTGTGCAGCATGATGCCTGTTGTAAACACCCATCATTTATCTCTTGCCAACAGACATGACAGAACTTATGTACAACTGGATACACAAGAAGTCGGTTTTTCCCTCACTGCCTTTTGTCCTCCGTGTTCATTATATAAATCACAACACTGTAAGGAAGGGTTCAACTACATTGAACTTTTCCAATTAACTCAGCACATGGACACTTGTTCTGGAATAGCTGCCTTTTTATGTATGGCTCAGAGGACTTTCAAAGTCTGTCTGCCCGAGCTCATCTCAAAACAGTCAACTAATATACTGAGAGTTCATATTAAAAAAAAAAAAAAACCTAAACAAAAACACCACCAAAATCTCAGTCATTAATTCTGCAAAATTACACCATCATACTTTGGCTATATGTACTAAAAGCTTTATTTACACAAACAGGATCATTCCAAGCTTCTTCCTCATTTATTTTGAGAGAGACTCCTCTACAAAAATACACAGAATGCAGTGGGTAGATATTTATTTGCTTGTCCTAAATCTGTCTTTACTAAGCAAACAAAAGCACACACAAAACCAACCAAACAAAAAAAACCCCGACACAACAACAACAAAAAAAATCCCAAACATCAACCAAACCACACAAACTACCAAAAGAGTAAATCCCCCAAAACTCCCTCAAGATCTTACTGGCTAAAATACTGAAAGTTGCATGTCTAAATAATCCTTTTCAAAATGAAAGTGCAGTTCTCAGGAATTTGCAAGAAGGAAAGAGGAATAGGGGAAATTTATGGTGCCAACTAGTGAAAAATATCTGATGAAATTCAATGCTCAAATAATAATATACTTGCTTTATCTTCCTAGAGATTGCAAAAGAATTCTTCTGTCCATGCTCAAAACCACACTGCTACAAAAACCACCTGCCAAACAGTATGAGCAACACAACAGCAATATCTACTAGCTGAACTACAGCAGAGGATTCATTGGCATTTCCACCACATATTGACACCATGGGTGAATAGTGAGATGTATTTGCTAATCTGAACTATAGCATGCTCAGGTTCTGTAGATAGAAACATGATTCAACTCCTGACAGAGAACAGGATACTACTGACTTCAAGGGATTCTGCATGTCATTAACTTCAAATGAAGTTAGCACAAATCCTTTATTCCCCGCTCCCCACCAAAATACTAAATTGGAGAATGCAATGGAAATGCTACTGCATCAAAGGGTTCCAAAACTGCTAGACATGCACACATGCAACTCAGCAGTCTTCATTTATTTAGTTATCCAACCTCCTCCTACTCAAACTACCAGATGGCAATATTTTGAGAACATGGCACTTTACAACCACAAGGACTTTTACCTTCATCTACTGAACACAGAACTGGTATCCTAACCAAGTTCAACCACAACAGCTGCAATGATAAAAACATTCCCTGAACAGAAAAGAGGACAGTGGAAAGGATGGAATAAGAACAGGTGTACAGGTGTAGAATCACAGACATAGATACTTCAGACAACAGTAAGGGTACACTGCAGTGTGTCTTTGGTGACCTGGAAGAGCAGAGCACGTTAATTCACCTGGAGTGGGAGGTGAGGCAGACAGGGAATCACAGAAGCAGGTAGCTACAGAGAGGTCATAGAAAAGTGGATTTTGCAGACAGAAATTACTTGCCAGAGTGTGAAAATAGGTACCTGGAAACAGGTATTTCAAGGGAAAAAAAAATAAAATTACATAAATGGAAGTAAAGGGGAGAATGCCGTCACTTTGCTCAAGTGCAAGGATGAAACCACCTTGGAATAAAAGTCATGCGTTAGCAACTCTAAAATTGCAACAAATCTAATCGAAATCAGGTCAAAATAAGTCACTTCTAAGAATCAGAAGGACCAGCTGGAGAAATTAAGAGCATTTATACTGTTTGGACAAACATGATGGAAGAGAACTACAGCACAGACAAGAGCAATCCATTGGTAACTGAAGAGCTTAAATGCAGGAAGAGGAGTCACTTGGGATGGTTTAAAGTAGATTAAAACAAGAACAAGTTAAATGAAAATGATGAAGTTATACTTCCTGGGCAAAAATAAGACTTACATCTGCGAGTCATTAATTCACAAGCCTCAACACACAAAGCAACCCACTCTTACAAGGTTCCTCTCTGTGGAAAGACACAGAGTGGGCACAGTCAATCTGGTGCAGCACACAAGATCTTCATTATAAAAATCTCTAATAATTGCTCTAATTATCTCTCTCTCACATGGGCAGAGATCAGGTTACAAAACAAAATCCATTCACATTGCTAAAATTTGGTTTATGCGCTGAGCTTTGCTGTTACAAAGTGGCACAAGTACCATGCAAGCTGGCTCCATAAAATAAGCAAGAAAATGTTACTTTTCTAGAACATTCAAAGGAGAAAGCCAGGAACAAGTACAAGCACGGGAACAACTACCACTGAATAAATGCTGTCCTGTACACCCGGCTTCACAGAGCACTGCATGTTTGCTGTGGGCATCAATGGAAGAGCAAAGCAAGTGCTGTGCTGTTTCCTGTCCCGGGACGCTGACGGGGCAGGATGGCACAGCTCTGCTGAGAGGCAGGACTGGATGCCTCCACACAGCACTTGTAATTCACTCACTTTATCAACAGATGACGCCTGCACTGCCCTGCTGGTCTCAGCACCTCATCATTTTTATGTCCTCAGATCATAGGAAAGTACCGCTATTCCCATGTTACTGCAGCCTAGGAAAATGGTCTGTATATGGAGCAAGAAGCTAGACACAAAATAGCTGCATCAAAGTTATTTTCAGAACCCCAGTCAGCTACCATCTAAACCTGCACAACATCCAAGTTTCTCTTTTCTTTACTAGCACATATTCCACACTTAAGAAAACATCCTGACAACATTGATAACCTCAGGAAGAACATCAAGTTCAAACGCATGAGAAAACAATAAACAAAACAACAGAGGATGAAACATCAGCAGACTCTAAGTCTTTACTCATCCTGCTAATCCTAACAGAAGTCCTGACCACTTGACTGAGACATCATGCTTCCTCTCACTCCTTTTCTTAGGCACACTGAGTTTTGATTTTTCCTGGCATGGCAAAAAGTTAAGAGAAGGAAGTGACACTACTCTCAACTGGCCTGTGGTTTGATGATGAGAATGCTCCCCAGGGAAGTAGGAAACTTGGGCTGGAATCCCCCTTCTGCCCCTGGGACTCGGACATGATGTCACATCACTCAGCACTGCGACATCAAAGCCCCTGGCTGGTTTGGCCCTAAGGACACACATCTGCAGGAATGACAGAAAGCCAAAGCCCAGCCTCCAGGTCTCCTGGTTTTACACTGGCACCTGCAGCAGACCATCTTCTCTTTCTTGAGAGGTGTCAAAGCTTGCAGAAACAAAGTGGCAGCCAAGAAGGCACTTATCTTACACTAACATCTGCAACACACTTTGCAAGACAGATGCAATCCAAATTTCTTGTTTTCCTAGACACCTAAGAAAGCTGTAAAGACTCATGGCATTTTGAGCTTGTCTTTCGTGTGCATATCTTACTTTATCTACAAAAATATGTTTTTCTCATTGATGCAGAAACCAAAACATGAGACAAAAGTCCTGTATTACTCCAAATATTAATTTTTTCTAATTATGAGTACCTACAGTCATCACTAAAACATGTAAAATGGAAGATTCATGACATCTTTCACAAATATTTTTGAGAAGTGTTTACTATTTGTGCATGAAAAGATTCACTTCAGAGCATATACATTACTACAGAATTAGTAGCAACTTTTATCATGGCAATCCACAGAATGTTTCCTCTACACATCAAAGAAAACTATTTTACTATTTTATGAAACTATATAAAATAATACCAGAACTATGAAATATTCCAACTTAAGGCACTCCTGCTATGCCCACTGAGATTCTATAGCCTGCAACTGGCAAAAATTCAAATCTTGATGCCCAAGTACACAACACCCCAAATTTCAGTAGAAGGAGTGACCAGGGGATGGAATCCATCACACACACATACAATACTGAACTTCTGCAAACACAAACATGTTGAGACTTTGCTTCCCAAGCTGCCTTGACTAGATGAACAGCAGAACCTGAAATTGTACTGAAATCACATTTTATACATGCAGAGTAAAGCAGCGGGGAAGAACACCAGCATGGAAATCAAAGGCTTAGCATTTTTTGGGGGGTGGAGAGGATTAGTGACCTACAGTTGTTGTATATAATTTTAGAGACACTCGCCCTGTTAACCTAGTTACAAAGCCAACAGTCAGTAGCAATTTGAAGTCACAGTGGCAATGATATTTTTCCATCAGGGCTCCAGAAGAGAAGATGTACATGAAGAAAACAAACGCCCTCAAAAACTAGATAAATATCTCTCCCTCACTCAGACACATATGGAATTCTCAATAGCAAAATCATCCTTTGCTTCATTTTCTCCTTAAGTTCTAAGATGTTTCCACTGGATACTTTCCTTACTTCCCTTAGATATCCTGAGAGCTTTTTTGCATTTATATCCTTTTCTCTTCTTTGCCATTACAAAAAGAGAGAGAACACATCTTGCTACATTGTAGGCACCTAATGATAGCTCATTATAAGGTGACTCCCTTTTTCTCCCAATTCTCTAGTCCTTCCTCCTGCTGCAAGAAAAAAAGACCAAAAAAAATGAAACATTTGTGATTTGTCAAAACTAAATATACTCACCCTAAACTATCCATTTATGAGGGCATGGGATGCCAGCAGGCAGAGCTGGGAAACCAGTTATATCCTCTCTGCCAGCCCCTTACTACTGTAGTTTCTACAGCACCATTTCATCATCACAGGTTGAAAACTTTAAGATAAAACCTAGTGCAAGTACAGCACTCCCTCTTGTACTACAATCACACCTTTATTCTGCTGCACAAAACCACACAACTCTCCCTCCTCTTGGCTTCTTTTCCCCATATTTCATCTTAATATCTACAATTTCTCCCACCACTTCTGGTGTTCCTGAGCCAGACACCAAAAATTCAAGGAGGTTTCAGATACAAGCATTCTATTCAGAAAGTATCCACAGCTTAAAGAAACAAACAAACACACACAAACTCAAGCCTTAGCAATTCTTTAAAGGAACTGTGCATCAGTATACAGATACCTGAAACCAATGTGTAATGAGCCATCTTCACACATCATAAGATGCAGCACCTTCAACTAAGAAACACTATCATAATAAAAAAACCCTAATAAAATCCAGTAACTACATCATCTAAGAGATAAGAGATCAGAATGTTGTATTTTTACAATATCTATTCTTACAAGGCCAGTTTAGGATTGGAGGGGATTCAAGTAATTCCTATTTTTAAGCTGCCTTTTCATCTGAAGAAGAACTATGATCAGCTGCTTATCAATCAAAAATCAAGGTTTTTGGCTTTTTGTATTTTCAGCATTGCCATATCTACTATAGAAGAGCTGGACTTCAGTACCAGAAAGACATTCCTCTTCTCTCCTTAAGTGTTCATTATGGACAAGAACAATGTAAAGACCTAAAATACAACATGATCCCAAGATCATTTAAAAGACAAACTGAATTTACATGGACTAGTAAGACTTCATAAATAATCTTTGGTCACTGATGCTGATGTATCAACAGTAAATATGCTTACACGATACTCAAATTCTCGGAATCCATGCAAGAATGGCTTCTCAAAATTGGTATCATCAAACTTAATTACAGGAGGACTTCAGGAAAGCCTAAAGACTGAGTCATTTAGCACCCCCTTTTGATTAGAATTAATTTGCGTTGATACCGAATGCACTTTATGATTCTATATTCTAGGTCCAGCTATTATTAGAAGCAACTCACCAAGTCATATTTCAGTAAAACACCTACCATTCTCGTGCTGGAACAACCCAACTTTTATAACCCCCTAGTGCTGCCTGCTTGCAATGCCCAAGCTCATGATACATCAATGTTTCCGTTACCAAGCTCTAAGACAAGGGGTTTCCCAGGGCAGCCATAAAAAACTGAATCCGTCCAAATGTTCAAGTATTTCTCACCTTAAATGAATAGCCCTCTCCCTAATCTCCACAAATAGCATTTGGATCTCAATCCACATGTGGTATGAGCCAATGGCTCGTTTAAAAGGACAACATACAGTATATGGTATGGTCTCTCCAGTTCTGAACAACCAGCAGTGCAGCCTTTTAATCCAGGCTTCTAGGCAAGTCAATGGCCATTTTAAATGCAGATGTTTACTAACTACTTCAAATTATACTATTTCATTTGTCTAAGCTAGACACTGCTAGTATGCCTTTGCACCATGCACTAAACTCCTTTCCAGTCTATGAATGCAAGTCCAGATTAGTGCTCAGTAATGCTACGTGCATCCTATGGGACAAATCTGCAAGGATAAACACACCATTCCACTCAAAAAACAGAAAACACGTAAATTACAATATAAAGCATATAAGGCTCAGATCTCAACAAGCTAGAGAAGTCACAGACCCAGAGACAGCATATTTCAAATTGTATCACTGGAACTTCCCACATTTTACTACTACAGAAACAGCAAAAGATGAAAGATGCCCTAATGCGTGCTGAAGATCCTCGCAGAGGAGCACATACAGTCCGTCACGTCACACACAAGCTCTGACCGGCAGAACATGAGATTATGCCTCTTAACGTTAATACAATTTCTCCTGATTTTCTGCAGGTAATTCAGATCTCAGTCACTCAAAATACACAAATAAATCAAGACGTAAATGCCTTACCTTCCTATTTTACAAGCCACTGCAGTTCTCAGATTATGAGTCAGTCATAGGTTAATCTGCAGAGGAATGACTCAGTATAAACTTTTAAACATTCATGATTTTTTTTTTCCTAACCTACAACACGGCGATTCATTCAACGCGCTAAAACGCGGCGTCGCGAATCAGCGCACGAAATGAATGGCGTGAAAACAAAACACTTTTTCTTTCCGCTCGCGGCAGGCAGACGGGGATAGCGCAGCGCCGGTGCAGGCAGGCGGACTTTGCGAAAACACAACTCCGACGAGGGGCAGCTCCGGCTGCTCCGGGCGCAGCCCCATGGCCGGGGAGCGGCGGGGGCTCCGCCGCAGCGGCAGCCGGGGGGACGCGCAGCCGGGACCGCGCTCCGCGCCAGGCGCGGCGCTGCCGGCAATGCCCCTTTAAAGGCCGTCGGCCCGCCCCCAGCACTGCATATGGAGGGAGCCAGGAGCGAGCGAGCCTTCTGCATTCAAACGACACATCAAACGCCGCAAGCGCCGCCGCGGCTCCCAGCTCCGCTCCTGGCCTCGCCTCCCTCCGCGCCCCGCACGGGCACACGCACCGCGGGGAGCGGGGCAGAGAGCGAAGGGGAGCAGGGGAGGGAAGGGGGAGGCAGGGATAAGTAAGCGAAAAGGGGCACCTGCAAAGCCCTGGAGTGCGAGTGCGTCCGGGCAGGAGAGTCCGCGCCGCTCCGCCGCAGGCTGATCTGTCCCCGGGCACCGGCCGCCGCCGAGGTCCCGGCACGGGCTGCGGGTGCAGCGCGCTCGGCCCCTGCCTGGCAGCAGATGCCTCGGTCAGCGCTCAGTGCCCCCGCCGGAGCGCCCCCGGCTCCCGCCGCCCGCCCGGCCCCGTCCCGTGCCCGCCCCGCGCGGGAGCCGCCGCCACGGCGGCAGCGAAGCTCCCGCCCTCCCTCCTCCTTCTCCGCCGCCCAGCCGAGCCCAGCCGAGCCCCGCGGCCGCCCTACCTGCGAGCGTGTGCGGGGAGCGGGGCGGCGGGCGGCAGCTGGAGCCGGGCGAAGGCGACCGCCAGCCCGGCGGAAAGTCCCGACCGCTGTGCGCCGTCTCCCCCCGCCCCGCACTTCCTCTCCCGCCCGCTCGGGCTGGAAATCCCCGGCGAAGCCCGCTGCTCTCCCGGCTCCTCCCAATCACCGAGGGCGGGCCCGGCACAGCCGCTCAGCGCGCAGGCGGCAGCCGGGGGCCGGGCTTGCCCTGGCCGCTGGCCCCGGCTGCACCTGATGCTGCTGTCACCCCCTCCCGCGGGCACGGCTCGGGCGAAGGGGCCCCGCGCCCGGGGAAGGAGGCGCGGGCTGGGCTGCGGCGGGCGGCGCGTCCCGCTCCGGGCCGGCGCGGTGCCGGCGGAGCCGGGGGGGCTCGGCCCGAGCGCGGGCGCTGCTGCTCGGCGCTGGGGGAAGGAAGGGCGCGGGGGATGGCGCCGGGACGCGGGGCTCCGGGAGAGCGGGAGAGCCGCTCGCTTCCCCTGCCTGTCCCGGGGGAGATGCAACAGCCCCGGTGAAAGAGGCGCCTCGAACACAACAGCGTTTATTAAACAAAGAAAATACCACTGGGAAGAACGGGAGGGAGCGAAAACAGCAGCTGGGTGCGGGAGAAGGGTCTGGAAGAGATCAGGAAAGAGCAGCGAGCCTGAGCCGCTCGCCCCCAGGACAGCCCGGCCGGGGCGCCCCGCAGCCACGGCCGTAGTGCCAGCGCCGAGCCCCGGCGGCGGGCAGGGGCTGCGGGGCGATCCCGGGGGTGCGAGCAGCGCCCGCGTCCCCTCCGCGGGCGACCGGGGAAAGGGGGCGGCGCTGGCAGCCCACAGAACCTGCCGCTCCCGGCAGCCAGGTGAAATGAATGCCTGCGTCGTGCTCCGCTGGCTGCGCAGCGTGTCCCGGCCGGGGCGTGTGCTCCGCCCGTACCGGCGGTCACGCTTTCACGCGGGGCATCCGTGGCTGTCGTGGCTTGTCGTGTCCCCGCCGCCTCGCCGGGCTGCAGGGAGGGAGAGAGGGAGAGAGGCGGCTCTGGCGCAGAAGCGGCGCGGGGGTTCAGCCGGAGCCGGGAATGCCCAGCCGGGGATGGGATGGGATGGGATGGGGGCTTAGCCGGACCTTTGGTCCATGGTGGGCTGGAGGAATTGCCCCACAGGGGCCTTCGGAGCCCTGGGTGCAGCGGTGGGGCTGGCAGCCGGGAGAGCCGCAGCTCTAAGGAATGTGCAGAGCTGAACACGGAGAAATGTGTGGTGTTTGGCTAATTTCAGTGGGATGAGGTCACCGTCCTTTTTGGACGTTGTTTATCGAGGGATCGCTAGGGAGGAACAGTTGGATGCGTGATCCTGAACGGACAAGCTTTGCGTCATAGTTGCCGCTTGCAGCATCTCCACGCGTCCCGAAATCCATCCTGACCCTCCTCGGTCTTCATATCCCCCGGCTCTCCGCACCGCCCACGCCACGCTGCCCTGAAACCTCAATATCTCTAGCTCCGGCACTGTCCTCACCAGCCGCTAAATCACGAAGCCTGGCCGCACTGCTAATTCCCTCCTGTGTGCTGTTTTTCTCCTCATCCCACTTCTCTGCTTTCCCTCTTTCCCCTTCTCTCCCGCCTTTGCTGCTGTCCCCAGTCAAAGCCTGGCTTAGCTGTCAAGACAACTGCGGCTTTTGAAAGGATGCCGTGAACCTGCCATCAGAAAGACAGTCTCAGACGGATGTCTTGCATGTTCTCATCACTTGTTCAAGACTGCTTGGCTCTGGACCAGCAGAAGGGATTGTGCACCAAGCCTGGATTTCTCCAGCAGCAGGGCTGCAAATAAGTTTCTATCAGAGACAAACCTGCAATTTCCTCCTTTGCCACTCTTTTTGCTGTTGTATACGTGTCCTCTTGTTTTGCCCTAAAAAAAAAGAAAAAAAATGGAGAAAACATAATAGGATTCCAGTGCCTGTAGCTCTAGCAGCTATGCTGATGTATTCTTCCCCAAAGAGAGAAAACAAATTCTTATACTATTTAAAGATGTCAGAAGCCTTTTCACATTAAAAAAAATTGTCTGTTGACGAAGGGATAAAGTGATGATTTGATGAAATACTTAGCATTTCAATTGCTTTGGTGGTTTTTTTTTCTTTTTCCATACTGTGACTCCAAAATTTTAGCGATTTCTAATACAATTATTACAGCAAGATATGTCACCAATGTTTAGTCTTTAATTGGTTTGGAATTCTGTGTTACAAGCAATGTTTACTCTGGGGCTTTAAGTGTTGTCTCAAGGCTGCTGTGATATGCTGAACACTTCTGTTTGGCAGTATTATTTAGAATATAGTTATTGGAGGGATAGCTACTTAAAACAGGAGAAATTGTAGTAAAGACCATGGAGTAGCTTTGTATTTTAGTAAATTGTTTGAAGAAGTAAAATAATAGTGCATTACATTGGAAAATCACCTGAGAGGAAAGAATAAAAGAAATCCACTGAGAGAAGAGTGATAATCCCTTACAAACTTGGACAGGGATACTTATCTCCAAAAACTATTTGGAAGACATAGAAGAGCAAATGGCATGTGATTATGGGAAACTAATTTCTCAGCTACAGACTGGAAGGTACCACTGGGAACTGGTAGGGCTTAAATGTTCTGGAGTGTTGTAGAAACTCGATTTCTCAAGCAAACAGTCCATGAGAGAGGATGCTATTTTAGGACTGGTATTAATAAGCAGCAAGGACCTTGTAGAAGGCCAGAGTGTTGAAACTGATCATGAACTGAGTGATCACAAACTAATCCAGCTGAAGTTAAACTGCAAGAGGAACAAATGCAGATATTTGACTAAGACTTGGGATTGCAGAACAGCAAACTTAGAGGAATGGGGAAAATTCCTGAGGCTGACATGATGGATGAACCCGATGATGATTTTTACTTAGAGATAGTGGAAGAAGCAGCAAATAACAATTGCCAAAGCAAGGATTTGTCCAAGGTTAAAAAGGCTAGAAGCAATACCCTGTGCCTAAAACAGTATAGTGAAAGAAGGGGGGTGGTGATGCTGTAGCCTTGGGTCTACTGCTCTGACCTTACTATGGGGGTGAGTTCCTCCATGAGAAAATGACTGTGAGCTGCCAGCAGAATGGCTATGGAAAAGACTCACTTGAGTCTATGATGCACAAACATGGTATTTTTAGTGGAGAAAGGGAAGTATTAATATGGCACAGTACAGCAGAGGAACCTTGTTTGGAAAATTGCGTCCAGTTCTGGTGACTTACGGTCAGAAAAGATTGACTCAGGTTGCCACAGGTGCAGAAGAGGAATACTTGGGGTGGCAAGGAGCAGAGTATCTCTATTCTTCAGTGGGAGCTGCAAGCAAGCTGACTTAGCTTCCTCAACTAGCCAAATTAAGCCAAAATAGTGTGATTCAGGCAGTAAATATCAAGGAAAGAGTATTATTTAAATGAAAGGATTATGTTAAAATGGTGATGCATGGTCATAAATTGGTCGTGGGTATACTTAGATTGAAAAGCTTTCTAACCATTCCAAGAAGCAAACAAACAGTACTCCAGGAACAAACACCTACATGGTTTTAAATCAGGGCATGATGCTTTGTTGTGTCCAAAGGGGATCTGAAAACAGCTGAGCTGCTGACCTTTGACATTGTACTGTAATCATTCCCAAGTTTCAGGCCTACTTCTGGTCCTCTGCCCCATCTACATTTGGCTTGTGAGGTTTTTTTCAACTGCCTCTGAGGCACTGGAAGTTAGTCAGAGACAGGATGTAGAAAGGGCTGGTGACATTAAGTCATCAGGTGGTTTGTGGTGGATCTTGCTCACAGGCATACTGTGATTGCCAGATTTGTGTCACCACAAAACCTTTTCCCACAGGTGAACCTGGCAAAGAATTGTCTTGTGTTCCCCTTGCCACCTTCTCAGAATCTTCTGGGAGATCTATTTGGCAAATATCTTGTTGCATGGGTACTGGTTATAGTCTTCTCTGATATTGTGCTTGAGAGGTTTAGCCTTTTTTTTACTGCAGCTCTAATTTTATTACCTCTTATCAAAAAGGGTTTGGTGACTCTTGATGAGTGGGGATGCAGAAAAGTTATTGCTCTGATATCTCCTAAACAAAATGGCCATTATGTGTTTGTAGAGGGGGATCATTCCCAGTCCTGTCTTCCCAGAGGTGGCATCAACAGGTTATTTTTAATTCTGGAAGTAAACTTGAGAGAGGGAGAGAGAAAGAGGGCAGCAAACCATTGTTTCTTTTGTGAATTTGCTTATTGCAATTAACAGTCATTCAGCTGAACATTTGTAATTTGGAATGGTACAGTACATCCTTATTAACCCTGCTGTTTCAGGTGCAATTTGGCACTGCTTCTGTATGGAATGCTAACTCTTAAGTGTCATGGTTTGTGTTCTTCATGTGGCTTCTCCACAGTTTCTGCAGAAAGTGGTTATGGTTTTTGTCCTAATCAATACCTATTGTGGATCTGAGCAACACTGAACAGGAGCCAGTTTCTACATTTCTGGCACTGAGGCAGTTTCTTGACTTGCAGCTTCCTCATCCTGTGCTCTGGATTGAAGATGCTTATTAACAGAATAATAAAAACATTAAATTTATATTCTTTTATATTGCTGAAGCAATGCCCAAGAGGACCTGTATTGTGGGAATACACATTCATTTATTGCATCCTATACATGAGATAGGGGTTCCTCAGGGTTTATTTCCACTGCTACTAGGCAATAATGTCTAATGTGATAGCCCATTTGTTTAGGGAAAAGAATTCCCCTGCCCAAGGTATGATTTTCTACTTTAATTTCCTAAAAAGTGATGGTTTTCCAAATGACAATCATTTAAGGTGAAACATTTCCCAGCTCTTCCAGAAGTAAGTTATATGTCCCTTTCTGCACTTGCTATGTCATATTTTTCTTTTCTTTTCTTTTCTTTCAAGTTAATTTTTATTCCCAAGTCAACTTACAGAGCTACTTGGTACTTGACAAGGAATATTAGTAAGGCATAACACAACTGCATCTTTGTAATCTTAGGGCCTTCTTACTCTCTTGTTGAGACTATTAAAAATATGTTGAGGTCCCTGGGCTCCCCTATTATCAAGACTGCCATTGTGCCCATGCCAAATTGACTTTGGAGTCAAATGAAATTTTGGAGGGCATGTCAGTGGATTCCCAAAGAGGCCTGCAAAGTGGTTCACGTGAACTCAAAGCTGCTCCTGGAAAAAGAGACAAGATACAGCTGCACAGCAGGGAGTGACTAGAGCACAGCAATGCCTCAGCCATACATCTGCCTCTTGGTATGGCTGCAAAATCAGAGCTGTGGTGGGAAGGGTGCAAACTCAGCAAGATCAGCTCTCCACCATATGGAGATTTCCCTGTGACAGCTGAATCTGAATATAACTGATAAAAGCATCTTAAAGGCTGCTTTGTGCCTTCAGAGCAGCACAAAGAAGCTTTATCACGAAGAAGGATTTGGTCCAAAAGATCTCTCCAGACATAAAGTGTCAGTTATTATGCTAGTTTGTAACTAGCAACTGCAAGGATTCTGTTGAAACCTGGCAAAGTAAAAGGCTGACATGAATATAACAGCTGTATTGATTTATTCAGATGCCCTCATTTTCTGGATGAGACATCTTTAGGTTGTCCTGATATTCTTAGGATCTTTTGTCCATCAAGAATCTCAGAATCTAATCATACAAGAGAAAAAGCCTTACCTAACATTGTCAGAAAGACCAGGTGGGTATACTTTTAATGCTGAGAGTCTTTCATTATTGTAGAAATTGTTACAGGTTCCTCTTCAGTAATCAATACTAGCTCTTTCTTCAGAGTGATGTAACTACTTTTGCTTTCACCTTTTCTGCATGTAGTCATGGGAACACCAAACAACCTGTGAGAATCAGGCTTAGGAATAATTTGAGCATTTGAGATGACTGGGAGGTGGTCACTGTCTCATCATTTTCCTGGTTGCCCGCTTAGCTGTGTGCCTTACCCCCAGTGCTGTCAGAGCATCAGAACAGGTCTGAGAGGCTTTTTCACCCTCCCTTTTATTGACAGTGCTCTAGGCAGTTCTAAAGGGATATTTCAGAGGATTCTGGAAGGTTGTTTGAACCTCTGGATGTTCTTTTGTTGTGAGTAAACTGTCTATAAAAGGTGCATTTCCAAAGCCTGAAGTATTCTGTCCTGAATTCACATGCAGCCTGACCCAGGCGGACCAGCCAGACTTCAGTACTGAACAGATTACACAGGATGGGACCTCTGTGTTTGCTGCCCTGGCAGATTCCTGAAGAGTATCCAGTCAGGAGAATCACCATATAAAGAACAGTTGTTCTGGAAGCCTAGAGGAAAGCACTTCTCTTGTCAATGGTTTTCTTTGCCTTGGCATACATCCAGCCTCTAGTGGATCCACACTTATGGGATTCAAGATGTGCACACCTGTATGACAGCAGAAAGTCCTTCTCTCTGGCTTTTACCTTAAAGCTTGTAGTCTCTTGGTCTGCCTCTTGTGACTCCACAGTTTTTCCCACTGCTCTTAGCAATTTTTTCACCTTGAATAGGAAAATGGTAATTCAGATTTACAGTTTCCCAGGTACAATTCATTCTGTCTCATGACAGCACGCATAAAATGAGGTAACTAGAGAAGCAATAATTATCCAGCTGTTTGTCTGGAGACACCTCTGAGCTGGATTCTATTTATTCACCTGGGTCTTGAGAGTTAGGAGACATCAGCATATTCACTGGGTGATATTTAGAATTATTTCACTTTCACCTATAATTTTTTATCACAGGGGTTAGGGAGGTTTCCAACCTGTGCATATGAACAAAAATGACTAAAAGTGCTCCAGGTGGCATTGGGAAGAGAGTGGCTGTCTTGGGATGAAAGCAACTGGCTGTCTTAGCAACCCCCACGTACTGCATTGTTAAAACCCAAGGGCAGGTATCTAGTTTAAATGCATCTTTAGGGAAGCATGATTATATTCAAATATTTTTCTTGCTGAGTTTCAGCATTCTCTATATCAAATATGCTCAGTTTTCAAGTAAAAAAAGTAAAATCCAAGTGCTCTCAGGACAATTTCAGCCTAGCCCCTCTGAATCAAGCTTCCCTTCTTCTCCCTTCTTACTGGTTATGATGAATGCTCTGCAAGCCACATTACACCCTAATCAGCATTTGCATAATCTTTACTATCTCTGTGATTGCAATATGAGGGGGTTATATATAAGCTAGACAGTAATTAACAGGAGCTAGGAAGAGCCCAGCTCCAATGATTAGCATGAGGCAGCAATGATTCAAGAGCTGTGAGCCTTTCATGTGCAGCACTTGGAAGAGAGCTACCCTGCTAAGGAAACTACTTGGAGTTTCTTAATCAGGAGGGACTGTTCAGATTTTTGGGTGCACCTGCTGGATATTATGTCTTCAATTACTGGAAATAATCTTCTACAATTCCACTGCTCTTTTGGTATTGGAGGGATAACAAACAAGTTCTGTTGCCACCAACCCACACAAGAGCCATGTCCATCAGAGAAGATGCCCTTCCTGCTCTTCCAGATGCTGAAAGACCTGCTTTGGAAGTGGTGAAATGCCAGCCAAGATTCTGCAAAGGTCTGAGCCAGGAGTACTAGAAAAATTCCCTTGGAGCCTTCAGATGATTGGAAAGGAATGAGCCCAAAAAAAACTGGCTTGAAGATTTTCCACAGTAAATATATGGGCTACTTCTCTCAGCAGAGGTCATCTTCTGTAGCCATGGGATGTGTCTCAGTCACAGAAATCTCCCTGCTGAAAATTGGGCAGAGGGGGAGTGACACTTTGCTCCAGCTGCCCTTGAAACGCAGAAAAGTTCCTTAGGCTGCAGCTCCACAAAGAACCCTTAGAGCAGCAGAAGATTCAAGGATAAGTCAGCTTACAGGACAGACTTAGTAATCTGCTGCCAGTGTGGAAAGCAAGGATTCTTTTCAAAACAAAATGAATTTTGCATTTATTTGTTTGTAAGAACAGATAATAATAGAACAGAACCTGTTGTCAAACTGCAGGCAAGCCCAGACACTCTTGTAATTTTAGCAGATGGAGCTGAAGGAGCCCCAGAATATTCTAAGGACAGCCCTCTCACTTTAATAATAGCAGGCAAATGTTGTCAGTGGGTTTGAGGACAAGGAGCTGCTGTGTTCAGCCTCAAAGAGAATAGCTGAGCTCTCAGGAGCCTTAGGGAGCTGAGACAATGGGACTTCACCATTCCCTAGGTCACACCACAGCAGTTCCCAGGTCCTTCCATTTTTCATCCTTCCTAGTTTGTAGCCCAGAGAGATAAGAGCCTTTTTCTGATCCTGTGCTACTTTCCTCAGTTCAGTCCTCAGTGTTTGCTCCAGCTGCTAGGAAAAATGCTTTCACATCCTGAATTAAATGCTCCTCTGTTGCAGACAGATGCGACTTAAAATGCACAAAATATTATGTCATCTTTGCACTGAATTAGAAGCCACAAAAAGCAAATTCTTCTTTGGCCTCATTCTTACCTGGGGAATGCTCATTTGTCTTTGTGCCATTGCTGCAGTCTGACACCAACATAATCCAGAGCAGAAAGAGGCTCCAAACCTCTCCTGGTCTGTTTAAGATACTACACAGTCATAAAACCAAAGCCCAGTATCCCTCCCTCCTCCAGCTTCCTCAGGGTATCAGGAAACATTCTGGTCTGAGCTCCAAAGTGGAAAGCTGTGGTATTTGCACTCACTTTCCTGGAGTTACTCCCAATCCATACTGTGGTAACACTGTCAACTCAGCTGAGAACAGAACTATTTTTCATTAGCTGGGCCTCCCATTTCAGTGGCTGTGGAGGAGAAGGTGGCAATCTGCATCTTTCCCTGCAGAAAGAGAAGTTATTTCCAATGGTATTGCTGCTAAAATATAGCTTTGCATCTTTTGTAGACCTCAGGAAGTTCTTTATTTATAAGGGCATTTCCAAACTTCAAAGACATCTGAGGAACTACAAATTGCCAATTCTCACAATCTTTATTGTAAGTTTTGTGGTATTTGAGGCTTTTTCCTCAAAGTACCATCTCTTGGAATGATGTGATTATGTAAAAACTCCCATTTTTATTTCATTTAAACAAAAAGGCAGTCATTTTCCTGCTTTCATGGTTATAGACAGAAGCATAAAAATATAAACTAAGCACACTGCAAAGGCTGAGGAATCAGAAGGCAAAGAAAAATTAATTGAACATATATTCTCTACTAAACATTATAACTAGAAGTCCCTTTCCTACTTTTTTTAAAGATCTGACTCATTATTTTTAAATTACTCAGCTTGGCAATACCATATAGATTCATTATGCTCTTGGATAAAATTCTTTGTCACGCTAAAGGCTAAATTGAGCCAAGAGTAACTTCGCTATCAACAATTACATGTATTGTCTGTTCTCAGCTTTTTAAAAACATCATCTACCCTTTACAAAAACTCTGTAACACAATGAAGACTAAAGCTTTCATCTAGGCAAGCTCCAGTATATGACAAATATAACAATTGAAAGGCACAATGGAAATAGAAGCTAATAAAACTTGAAATAGGTGAGATTTATTTCTTTAAAGTCTCACTTCTCTCATACCCACCGGACCACAGTCTGTACACTAGGGTAAACCCAGAGTAAATCCAGCAAAATAATCTGACTTTATTGTTCACAACTTATATATTTTGTAGTGAATTGATATCAGTTCTGCTAAGTGTATTTGTCATTCCGTTTCTACTTCCACAACTTATACCAAAATCTAGTAACAACAATGTGACTGGGGGACTGAGGAATCACTAATATTAAGCCTGTGTGTGCAACTTCAGCTTGTCTGATATCCCTTCTGCCCTGCTTCTGAATGTGTATTCTGAAGCCCTTAATGATGCAATCATATTTTTTCCACAGGATCTGCTACCTCTCTGAGTAAGAGATCATTCTGATGAGGTTTGGATATGAAACATGCAGCAAGAGGGACTCCTGCCTTCCAGATCTCTATTTAACTTTATCCTTAAAGAGGAACTTGGTGCTACAGAAACCAAGCCCTATAGAAAATAGGTGAAAAGTGGATATTTGCACACTTAGCTGGTAAGGAATCCAGGATTGCAAAGAGTTTAACATGCTGTGCTTCAAACACCTTCAATGAGAAGGGGAAAGTGTGCAGCCTGCAGAAGAAACACTATACAGGAGTCATACTTACAGTCCTCTAATTCATAATCAGAAGGTGTTATCCATTATGCTACCAGAATGCTGTTGGCAAGGTCTTTGCTTGGATAGATGCACCCTATAATCAAAGTTGAAGGATGGATAATGAAATTTATTTCTAAAACCCCACCTAACTTCTCCCAAAAATAACAGAGCAAAGTGAAGCCATTGCCAAGCTGATATGAAGATCAATTGAGTGTTTGTGAAGCCCTCAAGAGCAGCAGTGATGAGTACTAGAGAGAAAATTTTAGGACTTGAGCTAGCACATTGCTGACGAAAAGTAAGAGGAATAGAGGTCTTACATGGTTACTCTCAAATCCTCCAAAGCCAAGAGCACTTATCCTTCAAACCCTCCTTTAAAATCCTGTTTACTGCCTAAGAGAATCATCAAGCTGGGATTCAAAGGGCAGAAAAAAGTATGTACCAGAGAAAAACAAATATATAGCACCCTTATTTAGGAGGAAACAGATGGCTTTTCAAACAAGCCTGGATAACACAAAATAAATATGTAGGGCACCACACATTAAATGCTGCAGATAAAACAAAATTACTAAGGGGTCCTCTGTCCATCTTGTATATCAAAGAAATTCAAGTTCTTCAGAAAGAATAGTATCCCACTAAGGACTGCATCATAACACTGTCTTTATTCTGACATGTTTCTGAGTCATCTGAATTTCTGAATCACCTGAACTTCAACCTCATTGTCACTTGTTCATGTGGATTTCTATTTTGGGTTGAGGGCAAGGAGAGTGACGACTGTTTTTTCTTTTTCTTTCTTTTTCCTTTTTTTAATTGTGTCATCCAGAGTAATTCATATTCTCATGCTCAGTTAGAGGAGACTCTTTACATCCACTCCACAGACTCCTACTGCTTGACCTAAGAGAGCAGCTGCTCACAGAGCTGCAATGCCTGGTGCTCTGGAGGAAGAGCTTCTCTCCTGTCACCACAGCATCACTGCCCTTTAGCCACAGCAGAGCAGTGAGGCTCAGCAGCCTGGATGCTTTTCCATGCCCTGATGGGGGCTGTTGCACATCTTGATGGGCATCCCCTAAAAGGGACCCTACTTCCTCTCATTCTGCTCATTTTTCCTCTTGTTTTAACTTCACTCTCCATTTCTCAGGGATCCCATCCTCATCCCAGTCTCTCTCTCACTATAACTCCAACTCTTGATTTTCCATCCAAGTACTGGTCTCTTTCTACACTGTCAATGCCTTTGCACCAAAGACCAGCCACCTTTTAATCATGTTCATTCCTGGTTTTTCTCCCTTGCACTTGTGCAATTTCCCTTTCCCTTTATATCTCTGTCACATCTAAGCCTGTGCCCCACACCAGCTATCATTGTGACACCTTTGCCAAAATAAACACCCAGGGGTGGGTTATTGGAGACAACCATGCTGCAATCTGAACTCTTGCTGGTGCATGAAAACTGCAAATAACACAAAATGTTGAAACAGGATTAAAAAAAACCATGCAGGAACAAGGGACAGTATGTTTGTCTGTTGATTCAAGTTCATAGTTTCATTGTCCATCATGCAGTGCACTTCACCTGCACATTATAGGAGGGTCCAGGAAGCCTGAAATCTGTCTAGAACTGCAAGGTTTGAGAATCAAGAATTTTAAAATGCTGTGATCTGCTGAAGAGACCAAAGGAAGGGGGCTAATTTGGCTCAACACATTTTTTTTCTGCAACAGTAGGCTTGGTTTTACAACCCAAATGGAATGGCAATATTCTGGTGAGGGTATTTATTGAACAGAAAGTAAATCCAGACTCAGTCCATTCTATAGCCTTAAAAATTAGGCAAAAAATACAAAAAAACCCCAGACTTCTCATGGCATAGTCAAAGGCCTTTTCTCATTGAAGAAGGTCAGGGAAAACAGGTTTGAAAATGTAAAATTCAGTTAATTTCTAAAGAAATAGAGAAAAAAAAAGACAACACCAGATGATTTTACCATGAAGCATTAAAAGACGCAGGTGCAAGTAAAAGGGTCCCAGTAACCCCAGTAAATACAGCATAACCTGAAGCCTGCAAAGGGATAGCAATAACACACTTAATAACCAGTGTCAAATTCTTGTGCCCTTGGAGTATTCCAGTAATAACTGGAATAAGACTGATTTTTGTCTCTAATCTTATCCCTCTCGTTTCCCACAGTTCAGAGAAACCCTGCTGTCTGGAATAAAGTTCTGAGAAGACAAAGACTGAACAAGTCTTGGCATGACTAACTAAATTAATAGGGATGGCCTGGGATGCTGAGACTCAGAGATAGGTACTGTAATATCTGGAACAATTCTTCTCCCCTTTGTTGTCCCTCAAGAATCTCTAATTAGTTCATGCAGCAGATAAAAGCTTTGAAAGGTCTTCAGGATCCTCCCTTGTAGCACAGTTCCAGCTCTGCCTCAGTGCTCTGCTGATAGGCAGGAGGTGAATGGATCTCTTTGTCAAGTGCTCTAACCCCTGCCTCTTGTGTCATCTCCAGCAGCTGACACAGACACAGCACAAACAACAATAACACAACAAAGCAAAGTTCCAGGCACCAAGCTGCAGTTTGAATTCTGAAAGGAGACAGGCACTGCCTGGTGGTGTGCAGTCAGATGGCTCTCCCAAGAGAAGGGATGGATTTAGAGCTTTGGTCAGGTGGCCTCTTGTAAATGTAACTGTGGCAGTGTAAGGAATGTCCTTGTCCTTCAGCTACAGCTCCTGGCCTGAAAACTGTTGCTTTCCCTTAGGAGGGCTGGCAGAGTTGCTTGTGACATGACTGGCCTGCCTCAGGGGTGGGCTGGTGCAGCATTGCCCTGGGGCAGGTGAGCAGTGCTCAGTGAGCTGCTGGGGTGTGACAGTGGTGACCTCAGGCAGGGACATGACCAACTCAAACAGCTGCAGGGATGATCGTGTCTTACATTGATGCAGTTTCTTCTAAAGTGCTAATGTATATCCAAGGATGTCTCCTCTTTGCAGTGCCTCCTAGTTTTCGTAACTGGCATCTCAGTATAATGCTTTTTGGGATCTTCTTGGGATGTTACCTTGCCATCTCCAGGCACTGAGGGGGTCTGTCACAGACCTGCAGATCCTCCTGTGGCTGGTGTTCTAATTACCCCATCAGTAGGGCAATCCTTCACAGCAAGAATTGCCTTAGCAACTCAAAGGCACTACTAAAAAACAAAGAAGGAGGGCACAAGGAATTTTTTCCCTGTACCAATCTCACTATAAAGTTGGTCAAGTTTAGCCAAGAGTCACTTGTATCAAAAGAGAATATTCTTTAACTAAAGTTAATTGTAACTATTAAATGATGATCCAAATAATAACTTGAAATGAATCTTTACAGAATTAAACCAATAGCAGCAGAAAGGCTTGGAGATGCCAGATGGTGCCTGCCCAATCTTTAGGGTTCCCAGACATGAACAAAGCCAGCAAAGCCTTGTAAACTTGAATGTCTTCACTGTCAACTGACTTTGCCCTCTCTTCTGCCTCCCTCCCTCATCATCACTATGGTGACTACTGTATTGCAGCCTTTGAAACTCTCTCTTTCTCTCCCTTATTCATTCTTCTTCCTTTAGCATCCCTTTTCCTTTTGACCCAGTCCTGCCCTTTAAATGATAGGATCAGCTCTGGACTGAGGCTGAAGTCATCCCAGCTGTCCAGCCTGTCCCTGCTGCGTGCTTGTCTCATTGCTCATCAATCATCTCCTGAACTACCTCGGTTTGCCAAGCAACATTTTAAGGCAAACTGAAATAAGCAACAGTTCACCTTGAAACACACACTCCCAACCGTGACAGCCAAAGAACTGAGTGACAAGCAGCTGTGCAACAAAGGGGAGGGGAACGAATGTCCTAAGGTAAACTTTCCCTTCTCTTAAAACAGTCTCCTCTGTAATACAGGCAATGAATGCTCATCCATCTTCCCCTTATTGATTTAATCCTGTGTCCAAACCTACCTTTTCACATATTCTGGAAGAGATGCTGTTTCCCTCCACGTGTCACCCACCATCACGTAGTGCAGCGACTGATAGGAGCGGGGTTGGGGACGAGAACGAGCTGTGCTGCTTCTGATGCAAGGCACAGCCCCAGAGGCTCAAATGTGCTAACTCAACTTCAGCTTGGCAAATGAAGTCCGAGGCTTCAGGCAGAGCATCTCAGCCCTGCGTGCCCCCCTTAATGTATTGGAAGGGAGAGAAAGTATTAAAAGCATCAGATATGTGAAGGATCAAGTACAACTGTTATTTTAACGTGACTTGCTCCCTTTCACATTTTATACCGATTTCCTATAGAAATAAAGCTTATGAGACCAGCTGGGAAATGCACATCTCTCACCCTTCAATCTTCTTTCCCCCATTAGCCAATTTCAAGAGCACTTAATAGAAAGTAAAGTCCTTCAGGCTTAAATTAATTTTTACAGGATTTATAAAAAAACAGTGGCCAGGAAGCAGAGACCATGGTTTGGACTTTCCCAAGTTGACCTCTAATGATTTTGCTCCTGTCACCCTATTTCTAGAATATCACTTTGCTTTCAAATCTGAGGGGGGGGGAGAGGAGGGGGAGGGAGGGGGGGGGCAGGGGTGAATTATGTGTGGAATGTTGTAAGGGCAAAGCAAAGGGGAAGCACAGTGCCATGGTGAGTACACCAGTGCATCAACCAACGCCATCCACAGCAGCCACTGTGGTGCTGTTCAGGGAAGGCCCAAGACAGGATCCTCACAGCCACCTTGGGCAGCATGCCATGGACAGGCATAGGAATAGGAGGGGAATAGGGTAAGATATTGCAATGCCAGAAACAGTGTGCAAAAGCCAGGAAGCCTCATGTAGCTGTGTAACTGTGGTCACACTGGTGGGACCAACGAGCTTCTTCTGAGCAGCCCACTTTGTGGTCCAGTCAAGGACTAACCCAATCCTGGCCTAAAGGTCTGAAGTCTCACTTAATATGAGCCATAAAAGGATATTGTAGATTAGGGATATGTCATCCAGGAAATGTCTAAATATAGCTTTACATGAACTGAACACGGGGTGCTGACAATGACTGCCACGAATGTGCAACCTCGGGATAAGGATGAAAAATTAATCAATTAAAAATGTATAATAAGAGATAGCAGCCATTGAGGAAGTGCACTGCACAGTGCAAAGGGCTGATTGAATACCAGGGAGCAGCTGTGGCTCAGTTCTTCCACCTTTAGCTGCTGTGTCATGTAAGCCCTGGTACCAGTGTTAGGAACTGTCCCCCCTGTTGAGCACTGGGGTGAGCTCTGTGCTGCCTAGAGATGTGAGAGAGAGCTGCACAGGGGCAGCAGCAGGAAAAGGGCATTCCCTGGCTGGATTGTGGTCCCTGCATGGATGGCCAACAGTGGAGATGGGCTGTTGGTGGTCCCATCTCTGGAGCAGAGCAAGTTCTGTCGCATGTTGTGGTTAATGGGATGTGAGAGACCCTGAGAGCTCACCGATTGTGGAGGAGTGGGGTGAGGCATTGCCCTGTTTCCCTGGAGCTCCCCATGTGCTGGGAGTTGTGCCTGCTCAACCACAGCCCCACTGCTATTTATGCTGACAGCAGCAGCCCCTCAAAGAGAGTGATCAAGTCAGGGGAAGGGATGGGTTAAAAAGGAGGAGGAAATGACAAGACAATCTCAAGAGAAACATGGAGCAGCAGAAAAACACAGAGGCTGTAAAGTGCAGAGAAGATGGAAAGCTGGATGAAAGGCTGAAGGCAGCAGAGCAGCTGTGGGGAGGTCAGGAAGGCAGAGTGGCTGAAGAACATAGAAGTTGCAGGGCATGACATGCTTTATGATTTATGATTTATGCAGAGATAACAGTAGATTTGAGTATAATTAACTTAAAAGTCAATATTGCCCTTTACATGATAGGAACACAGATCTGCAGAGAAACAGGCTTCATTATTTTTCCTGCTTACAGGATGACCTACTCCCAGGGAAAGTCACTCTCTGACTGGCTCTTGTAAGGTACCAGAGGTGACAACAACTGTCCATTTTGGCAAAAAGGGAAAAGGTTACTTTAAATGGGCCACAGGATATGTTGCTCTCCTTTGTTTCTCCAGAGCTAAAATAAAAGACAAGAGCACAGAAATGGAGGGCAGGAGGGAAGAGCTGCAGAAACAGAAAAGACAGCAGCTGTTGGGGTGCTGACTCTTCCCCTCCATCTCATTGTGAAAGAAAGGGCAGAGCTCACACTCTTACCATTTCCTCTGAGATGATTTGTACCAGCCTTGGGCTGATCAGGGCACTGCTCAGCCTTCCTGAGCACCCTTGCAGCACTCTAACAAAAATGCAACCTTGGCTGACTAATCCACTCTCTGAAATAGGGGCACAAGCAGACAGAGAAGAGGAAACGGGGAGAGGGAAGAAAGAAAATAAGAAACTGAAGCCAAACAATGAAGATATTGGCTAGATTCTTTCCTTCAATTTCCCTAACTACATCACTTTTCTAAGATGAAGTAGATTACACCCATTTTAGTAACTTAGCTGTTTCTGGGGTTTTGAGAAACGCTTGGGCAGGGCAGCCCTGAGAGCTAGCTACTCCCCCAGAAATGTTTACTTCACCTAGTGCCCACTGCAAGCCCAATATGAGCAGAAATCTCACTCACTCATTATTTAGCCCTTATTAATGACCTTTTAGTTTGCCATGTGAATTTACAGAACCCAGAGTCCATGACAACAGGCTTTTTGCGCTAATCAATTCTGTGGTTTTTTAATAATTTCATTACTTTTATTTTTTTAAAACCTTGTGGAAGGGACTGAGTTCAGCCCTGGGTAACCCCAAATACCTTATATCTGTTGATTTTCACCTCTCTCTATTCAACCACAGTTAGTTTTGCTATAATTTAATGTTGTGGACTCTTACAACTGCTGCATTTAGAAGCACCCAAGAGAGTCCCCACTGCCCATGGCTGGAGCCTGTGTTTGGGGCATTTTGTTCATGGTGGTTTTTCATGATAGTGAGGGTCACAGCTGCTAACTCCTCTCTCCCTGCCTTTCAGTGGTGTCAGTCCCACCTCAGCCATCCCAGCACACACACTTGCTCTAAGAGTACAAATGCAAGGAAAAATAAGTTGTTAAAATATTGACCCTGCAGTATGGAGTGAAGCAGAGAGTCTCCTGAGAAATCCTCCTCTGCTGCATTTTATTAAACAAAAATAACCTGCAGAGGCCAGCGAGTGGAATATTTGCCCAAGCCCAAGCAAAGAGATTTGATTTTTATTGTACTTTTGCCTCTTTCCTATGAAGGAAGGAGGATTAAAACACCTCCCCAGGTGGACAGGGGAATCTGAGCAGAGCCCAGCATCCAAGTGAGGCAGCTGACAATGGGGGATGGTGCTGGGGCTGGTGGGGGAGAAGGGTCAGGAGCAAACAAAACCAGACAGGCTTTCTGCAGCACTCAGTGACACACCTGCATGAAGCCACCCAAAGGACTGATCCTCCAGGACATGTTATACATCTTAACGTTATGCCAGCAGAACTGAAGCAGAGCTGAACAGACATTTGCCCCCACTCCCTGTAAACTTTCATGAGTCAGCTAGGTGCTTGTTGTGCTTTGGATCCATTATTTTTCATGACCTGGTGATTGCTCCAAGAGGTGCCTCAGAGCTGAAGGACAAAGCTGAGGAGCAGAGGTGGGCAAGGACCACACCAGCCCAAGAACTGAACCAGTAGTCCTTGACAAAATGAAATCATTACTTAATACCTTTTTAATGCTTTTTTTCAAAGTGTAGAGTCCAATAATTAAATCAAAGTTATCTAGAGACTAAACTATATGTATTGGTCTCTCTAGATTCTCCCCAAGCCCCCAGAGATGGCACCTGTGATACTGGGAGTTCAATGCCAACACTCACAGAAAGACATCAGCCCCTTTCAGTTCATTTCTTGCTCTTCCATGGAAATTTCCACTTCCAGGCTCTTCACTTCATACCCCTCAAGCAAACTTATCTGCATCTCAACTTTGGAAGGTTACTTTGGGGAAATTATTTAATACTGTGCTGTATTTGGGATGTTCAGGATTTTGCAGTGAGAGCTGGCCCATTCCTTTATTAAACAAGGAGTCATCAGCATGTTTTCAAGCTACTCAAGCATCAACACAACCTGAAGTGGTCCTTTCTCACACATCAGTGGCCAAACCCAGCCCAGAGCTGCAGCTGCCGAGGTGGAAAGCATGGCAGCTACCTACTTGGTCATCAGCTAAAATACCAGATTGCAAGGCAAGGCCCAGGCATTTGTGCCACTAACATTCAAAATAGATGACTGCTTGTGGGTCACTAAAAGCCCTTCTTTTTCTCTATCTAAATTACTTATTTCTTGGGTTATTACCAAATCTTTTTAGCCTTCACATGCAGGAATTGCAAGAAGAATTTTTATTTTGGTGACAGACAAACAGAATATCCCTGGGAGAGCTGGGAAGCCCATGCTTCTACAAACATTGGCACATGGGTTTCCACAGGCCAGCACTGCTTGAGACTGTGTGAGCAGTGTCTGGGGAAGCTGAGACACTGCAAAGGAGCAACTTTCCTCCTGGACGTGTAGTGTTTCCAATAAAAGGATGTTCTGTTCTCTGCCACCTCTAAAAACAACACTGTTTCTGTCATCTCCAGGTTTGTTTTGCTACATCTGATATTTTTAAATTGTTTATTAAAGCACTGCTGATTTAATTGGTTGTTTGTAATAGCATGTGTGCTGCTGGCTCGAGCCAGGAGCCAGAAGGCTTCTCCCATCCCCCTGACATTGCCAGGCCTCCATGCTCACAGGAAAGCCCTTGCCAGTCACCCAGTACCAAACCTCCCCCGCGTGATTCCCTGCCACCACCAGCTGGGGTGAAACCGCTGTGAGAAGTTGTCTCAGAGACTGAAATCATGCACAATATCACCTCGCTTTAATTTCACCATAATTATCAACATTTGCCTTCAAATCCTATTGCAACCACAACACAGAAAGAGTTTTTGTAAGAGTCTCCTCTCCTCACTTCATTTACCAGAATCGTGATGCTGCAGGACCATTGCACTGGAAACTGTTATAAGGAAAACTCATTAAATTTCATTGCAGAAGTGATCAAATATGAAATGTATAGAGCAAAATAATTTCAAGGAAAGATCCTAAAAGAACTCATTTCAGGAAAATGAAAATGCAACTGTTTCCATCTGGAAACTGAAGACTATGCTTATGTAGTTACAATGCTAAAACAAAAACTAGTAAAATACGGAAATCATCTTTGTAATAATTAAATGAAGTCATTTAACTATTACATTGACATATATTGACATAATGACAATAGTCATTGATAATTAAGAGACTACTTACACAAAATACACTAAACAAAAACAATGTTAAAATACAATATTAAGACATCAATACACAAAAGGGAGATTCTAAATTAAGTCAACTCTTTGTTTAATGCGATTCTTATAAAAATTACACTTTTCCAGAAACATACTATTTTCCAGAATTTAATTTTTCTCTGCACCAGGCTATAGGGTAAAAATGAATAAATGGTTGTTTTTCACTGTTTAATTAATGCTCCATATCTCACACCTACTGATAAATGCTTGGGACTCCTGGTCTCCAGCAATGTGAACAAGCTGCCAGGTCTCCATTTCACTCTGTCTTTCTTCCTGTCACCTTGCACAGTCCAAAGTCACTTCTGCAGAGGAATGGGTGATGCTGATGTCCCCCTGCCCCACGTTTTCCCCAGAACCAAAAGCAAATAACATGCCATGAAGCCCATGTCACCTTTCTCTCCAGTGCTGCCCTTCCACACAGAGGAGATGGGCATTACCTGCCTTACCCCAGAGATGGCAGGATTTGTGTCTGAGCCCATCACCCACCACAGCAAAGGCACAGAAGGGACAGGGAATGCACACGCCAGGTGCCACAGAAAAAAAACAGGAGGGCAATGGGAGAAATATGAGCTAGAGAAAAGGATGGAGGAGGCAAAAGTTGAGGAAAGGAAAGTGAAACTAAGAAAAGCACTTACTCCTCTTGAGGGGGAGGAACCAGCCCCTGGAAAAGTCCTTATTTGACAAAGCTTTCCTTCTGTTTCCAAATTCCTCATGCAGAAATGTAGACAAGAAAAATCTTCCTCTTGTCCTTGACAAAACAAATTGGGATGTGCCCTATAAGAATAGCTACTAAAGGAAAGTCAGCACTGGTACAAAAGCAAATGGGTCTGAGCTGGCCACAAATCCGTTAAAGGTGGCAGCGAGAAGCTGGTGGCTCTGGGGTGGGAAAGGACAGGAGTCTAATTAAGGACTTTGATGCATTCATTTAAGGGATTATAGAGTGTGATCACCTCCAAAGACAGGTAACTTGTCTAAATGGTGCCCAAGACCCCCACCTCTGTTCCCAAATCCCACTGTACTTTGCCTCACTTTTGCCAACCTCTCATTCTTCCATGGACCCACACTTCAGCAGCGTGTTTCAGGAATAAAGGTCCAAAGCACAAAAATTTGGGTGCTATTAATGCAGTGCCACACAATTTTATACAATTACACACATAAGACCAACTCTTTCACTTAGAATACAGGGCCTACCAAGGACTGCAAGAGTACATACAGATCCATCCCAAAATAATGCTTTCTGTATATTTCAGGAATGAGCCTTAACTATACTTAGGATAAGGAATTTGTCTTCATGTGATGAGCGTGACCTCATCTTCTACAAAGGGAGAGGTTGTGAGAAAGCAGACACTCCTCTCATCCGCAAGGTCCAAATCACCAGTATATTTCATATATTTAAAGTACTGATCTGGAACCCATTGCTGTAGTGTCTGGGTGCCTCATAGTCTGCCTAAAAATAAACAAATATCAGTTACCCAACTGGGTGACTCATAATCATACACGAGCCCCTTCCAGTGTGAGCAGATTGCCTGGTTAATTAACTTGAAATCTGACTAACAGATGATCCTAATACCATCCTCAAACTACCATCAAACCACTTAGTATGTGTAAAAGGGTCAAAGTGCACAAAGCTAGTAAACTAATTGCCTCTTCCCTCGTACATCATGCACTAGGAAAAATTCCCTGTTCCCATCTCAGAATTCATCCTTATTGACAAGAAATGCTCATAGAGCTCTTTCTGTTCTACATTCAAAATATGGGCAGAAGGGCAGGTTTTCATCATGGTACCAGTGAGAACGGTTCACCAAGGCACGAACCCAGCAAAAAATTCAATCCACTCTTGAAATATTTGCTGTGATGCTCATATATTGTGTTGTTGATGCTTCTGATAATTTAACCTCACCTTCCATCCCCTCCACATTCTAAAAAATACAGAGTCTATTGAGAGAATCCTTCTGAATCTTGATCTCATGGGAAATACTTGCTTTAAATAATGCAACTATTTTTAAATGAAAATGTTTCTGAATGAGCAGAGCCCATTGTGACTCGGTAAGTGATTAATTTCCTTGAGTTTAGGTTTTTGTTTTTAAAAACTCCTCTCTTCCTATAGGTATACACACACACAAGAATACATATAGAGAGATAGATATAGAAAAGTACAGGTATACATAAAAATATATAGGACCACAAGGATCCCTCTTTACCAAGCCAGACTCATCCCAGAGGGAGCTTTGCTGGCAAGCACAGGAATCTTTGCTGTCCTTTGACTCAGCAGCAGCCCTCACAGTGCCAGCAACATTAGTTTAGTTACCATTCAAAAGGGCAGAAAAACATATCTGGGCTTAATTTCCTTAGAAAGCTACCAAACTCAATTGTTCCAAGAAAAATAAAATTCACCCTTGGGGGAAAAGCATAAACCAAAACAAAACAAAAAACCCTACAACTAACCAAACACATCTACAGATCTTGTGGCATCTCTATGAAGTGTTACAGTTGGCCACCTTTAAAAGAAAATTGAAGTTTAAAACCATGTCTTACTCCACATGCTGCTTGCTTTCCAGTCTAAACAACTCCTCTGGGCTGGAGCAGAAAGCAAGGGGGATCCTGAGAGACACTCCTTATCTATAATCATCACCTATAACTGCATTTTCCTTTAGCTGGCTCTAGCATTTTCCTGGCTAAACCCCACCATTCACATGCAGGGAAGACTTTTGGGAAGTCAATACAGAACTGCAGCTCTCAAGTCATCCTGAATTGACTTTTTCAGCCTCCCTGCAGGTGCCAGCCATGGTTGCTTTTTGACATCCCTGCATTACATTGGCTTTGTTTGTACAAATGAGTGAAGTTCTTCCCCAGTGACTGATTTGAAGACACTTATTACTACCAACAGCTGCAGGAACACTCTTTTTGCTCAAGACATAAAAAGGTGGAGTTTGAAGCCAAACAAACAGACAGGCAAAGAAAAGCACTCTGAAGTTGATAAGACTCCTACCAGATTCAGTGGGACCAGAAATTCACCCTTTCTGCTGGGGGCTGGCAGGTGTGTGCAGCTGTGCCTTGGATTTGGGGTTTATTTCCAGCTCCCACCCCCAGGTCCAACTGGGCAGCCCTGCAGCACTTGCACACAGCAGGGTCAGGTGTAAAACCAGAGCTCACATCACAAAGAGGTCTCGTATCTCCAGCAATCCCTGCATTTTTCTGCTCAGAATTACATGCTGGCCAGCATGTTTAATGAATGAGAAAAACATCTGGTCTCATAACTGCTCCTGTGGGCTCCACAGAGCTGAGCTGAGGCAACTCTTCACAGCTAAATGTGCACGTACAATGCTCCTCTCGGTGCTGCTGCTTGAGTTTTCTATCAGCCTTCCAAAATGTGTGAAAACAAAGATAATTCAGGTTTTCACCTTGCTTTATTGACTGTTTCAAAGTGATGTTCACCAGTGCCTACATAATTATCTAAGTGAGATAATACAGCAAACACCTTTCAAGCTGCAGGGCTGCACCAGTGGATGAGCTGTGCATATCATTTGTACTGTGAAAAATAGTGTTGAGGAAGCAGGGATTTGTGCTAAGTTATCAATCAAAAGTTTTTGGGGTTTCTGGGGGAGGTTCTTGATTTGGTTGGGTTTTTTTGGTTTGGGTTGGATTTTTTTTTTTTGGTAGGAGTTATGAAATGGCATGAAAACAAATGGAAAAAATGTGTTGTAGAGGCAAACACAATGCTCACCACAAAAGACATCCCAAAGAAAAAAAAATAATTCCCAACATTGTGCTATGTGGGTTTTGTTTCAGGAATAATAATTAGCATGAATAGCATGATTATGCAGTTTCTGCACTGACAGGAGTCTGAACAAAGGCAAGAAAATCTTCATGTTGTGGGGTTTTTTTCCCATTTATTTTAAGATTCTTGTAAATGCCATGGGATATTTTCAGCCCGGTATTGGGATTGTGGTAGAAAATGCAGACAGTTTCATGTGCTACACCTGGCCCTTTTCTCTGCACTACATGCTTTTCTGGATAAATAACTGCAGTTGCCTTTTGGGCTTCCTTGCTCTAGAAAAGATCTACACAGAGCTACAAGGGGAAAAAAAACCTAGCTGATTTTACATGAAAGTAGCAGCAAAACAAATTATACAGTGGATATAGTCAAATCTATCCACTGAATACACGAGAAAAATAGAGACATTTTAATTATTTTGAGTAAAAGCAGTGTGATGCTGAAACTGGTAACATCCTTTCATCATTAGCAAAGGCTGCCAGTCTTTGCTGGGGGTCAGAGGCTTGTCTCTATGTAGTGGGGATTTCTCATTGAACACAGGTACACACAGCCCTGGTTGTTGAGCTGGGGTCTTTTTCTTCTTCCTCTAAGTAAAGCAGGAGATGAAATAAGAAAGGAGATGGCACAAAACCAACAGATTACTTTAAAAGACATTCAGACTACAAGTTTTATTTCTGTCTAAACTAAGTCATTTGTGCCAATGCACTGTGTGCTGTGACCATTAGACTGCAATAAAGGGAATTCTGCCGTGAATGTTACTGAAGGAAAATAGCTTCTATTGTAACTCCCACCTTGGGAATTGTGCCTGGATTTGTTTTTTGAATGGAGGGGTTATCTTTCTTGCTTTAAAGTTCTAATGTAAAAAATACCTTTATATCTTTTTTATTTGTTTATTATTAATTGATTTCAGTGCCTGGAAAGAAATGCATGCCTTTTGTTTGGGTGAAACCCGGTGGTGGAGTAACACCCCATGCTAGGGGGGCTGCCTTTGCCATTATCCTCAGGATAAGCCTTTCCTTTTGTTCCACTCTGTGATTTGGTGACATGTCTTAACAGCCTGGGTTTGGCTCCTCTTGCCTTTGTATCCTGAAGCAACAAGGGCAGTGAGTTCTATCTCAGAGCCTGCATCAGTGCTCTCCAGCACACAGGGCTACACTCCACCCATGCAGGCACACCTGCTCTGGACCATTCCAGCTCATGGACATCAGACTTTGCTCCAGATGGAAGCAATTTGCCAGGTGCTACCCATGGATGGCTGGAGCAGATCAGAAATAGGTGCTAAAGTCCATAGAGACCTCATAACTGAGAGAGCTTGGGACCAGGTTTTTGTCATGGTACCAGTGGCAGAGGGACTCAGAACACCTTGTGATCATCTGGTCATGAAGAAAGGACTATGCCCCAGCACTGCTGCTGTTTGGGGTCACTGATGGCAGGCAGATGGATTTCCAAAATCCTCTCCCAGGCCTGGACCCTGTGATTCAGTAACCAGCTGATGCTGCAACACCCGTGCCAGCCCCGTAAGCCCCAGAGGCATGTCCCCTCTGTGCCAGCAGTGTGTGTCTGTGTGACACCCAGCCCTGCCCTGCCTCACTCTCATATCACAGCCCTGAAATACCTGCTGAGCACCACCAGCACCAGCAAAACCACATCAGTTCCCACACTGGTTTACACCAGCAGCACAAACTCAGGCTTTGAGCACAATCCTGAGGTATTCTGGAACCTTGCCATGAGCAGTGTCCTAAAGCTTCCTCACCCACTTATTCATCCAAAATTCAGGAGAGAAGTTACAGCCCATCATCACCCTTCTTTCTACCAATGCATCATCATCCAAATTTGACTTTGTTAGCATCCTTCCCCAGGCATATTCAGGTTGTTGTTACCTTTCTTGTAAAACCCAATAAACTTACACACCAAACACACAGGCAGTCCAGGTCAGGTTCAGGCAGGGGTCTCTCTAAACTCACTGTGCTGGGTTTTGGCACAGGTAGCCAAACCACTCTGATGAATTCCAGGGCTCTCTTGGTTTGTATCACCTGATTGTTCCTGTTCCAGGCCAACACTGCTGGTCAGCATCTCCAGGCTGTGTTACAAGGTTTATCCATAGGGGACATCTGAAGAGCAGCTGCTCCCCTGTTCATCCCTCTCCTCCCAAAGCACCATGGCATGACCAGGTCCAACATAGATGGAAAGGCTGCTCTGCCCCTGGGCTTTAAATAAACCTTGAGTCTCAGTGTCATGGAGCCGTGCTTGGGATCTTCATACAGTAAAACAGACAAGTGCAATCAATCAAATAAACAGGTAGTACTGTGTACAGCAAAAAGTTCTGTTTTCTACAAACAACATCTTAAAGGTGAAGCTTGATTCTTACCAGACACCCAGAGAAAGATGAGTTGCTGTTCCTTTCCTGTGTTAGGAGTGGTAACAGGTCTTCATACTCATGGAAATTAGGGAGCTTGGTATTTCTGAGGCCCCTGAAATTTCATCTCATTTGGTCAAACGAGTTAAAAATCTGAAGGGGACAGAGTGATAATATGAGCACATAGCATCACTTGCAAAGTAGTCATTTAGCCTGAGTCACAAAGACCTCTCCTGCAACTTCTGGACCTCTGTGAGAGCTGAGGGCAGGACAGCAGGACATGTGCCACCTGGACCTTTCATGGTGGGAAGTCTTCCAGTGTGCTGAACAAGAGCACAGCAAAGTGTGTGTCACTGATCTCAAATGGGACATCTCTCTGTGGGCATGAATTCACCTCTGTTTTTTCCCTGCTGGCCCACTAACACCAGGGGGACAATTCACAACATGGGACTTCCATTCACCGCTGCACAAGTAGTAACATCCTGCAAAGCTTGAGGTGGTCCATTCAGACTTCAAACCACCACCACAGGATCTCCTAGAGATCCTCTGATAAAGCCCTTGGTCTCTGTGGCTTAGTGGATCTCATTAATATAAAACTGCTCCCCCTTTCCTGTTTTCCCTTTTCTAGCCCTCACAGTAAGAGCAGAGGTTCAAATGGCATGCAGGAGAGCACCCCAAAAACTTGAGGTTTGTTTCCTCATTTTTTGTTTCAGAAGCAGAAATGCGTATGAATTTGCAAGTGGTTGGTTGATTCATGTTTTCACAAGAATATATTTTCCTTCCCGAGCATCCCCACCTTCCCCAGATATGGGTCACACCTCTCAGCCAACACCCTTAAGGAAATGCAGCTCATTGCAACCTCCTTCAGCTGGAATATCTCAGACTGGCTCTTAAGAGATAGCAAACAATGCCAGCAAAGTTCTTTTCAAGTGATACAACTGCATCAGCACTGGGAATTTGCCAGCACAGATATTTTCTGGCAAAAGAAGAGTGAAAAGCCACTGCTCCAACCAGCACAACAGCACTGGCAAAACAGCAGGAGAGACCATTGCATCCCTGATAACATCCATCTCCTCTGTTCCCCTTCCCCTGGCCCCATTTTCTCTCCCCATCACTTACACACAGTTTTGGGTCTGCCCAGGAAGGGGAGGGTTGCACTGCTATCTTCTCATGTAGATAAAATGTCTCATGTAAACAAGTCCAAAGGATCTGTGGGAGATGTGGGCTGCATGCTGCAAGACAATTCATTCACTCATCACCTCCTTGAGCCCCTGACCCACAGCATCTCCTCAGATCTGGTCTGACTACAAAGGCTTTGTTTCAAAGGGAAAGCTTTGAATGATCTCTGTGCCAGAGGAGATTCCATGTTGGCCCTGAGAGCTGCAGCACTGCTGCTCGGTCTGTGGGGCACTGCTGAAAGCACTGCAGAGCCAGCGTGGCTGCAGCCCTGTCACTTCAATGAGCAGCGAACTTCAGGGGGGGCTGGGGCTATTTCATCAATAACATTTATTCCTCTACCTCCTGCCTGTGAAAAAGGAGAGAAGTTCAGTTCTGGACTCTGCACTAATGCAACTGTAAAATGACAGTTTATAAAAAGCCCAGAAAGGGGAAGCTGAGGGGCTGTTTCAGCAGCAGCCACAGTCCAGCCTTGCTGCAGTGACCCAGGTGGGTTCCCCTGAGTGAGGACACGCTGACAGTGTTACAGCTTCTATCATGATGCTTTGGCAGAGCACAGAGCTCAGGGAGGCTTGGCACAGCCTGGATGCAACTTCCAGAGCCTCTGCAGGCTCACACCTTGGCTCTCCTTTCAGCAGTCAGCACATGGTGCAGCCTGACAGTGCCTGGAAGGAGCCTGTGCCACACATGCATGCAAGCAAACTGAGGAACACGTAGGAAAAACAAAGTATATGAAGTCACATCTCTGCTGGCATGCAGGTGAATCCTCATGATAGACTCTAATCCTTCTTGTTAACATACCTAAATTTCTTACTAGCATTTAGCAAGTTGATGCTATTTGGACAAAATGCCACAATCAACATATAAGTTGGCAGGCACAGCAAATTGAAAAGGCTTTGAATAATGTTGTCCCAAATCCTAGCTTGAAAGCTTATAGCTTACAAACAACACAACATGTAACAACATTGTGTATTGATTTCATTAAATAATAGCATTGAGGGGGGGGAAATTGCTCTGAATAGCAGCTTTTAGGAAAATCACTTTATAGTCCATAGCATCTGATAAAAAACAGCGCTAGCAATCGAGACCAAGGGGAGAAAGAGCTGAATCAGAGGCCCTGGGGATGCAGTGCCAGTCTCTGCTGCAAGGGTGTGGGAATCCTGCAGCAAATTTTACTAATTCTCCTCCAGCCCTGCAGTAGCAGCATGTGACTGCAATCCCCCAGCCCTGCTGTGCCCTGCATGCCCAGGAAGTGCTGCTGAAATCCTTCATGGCCAGACACAGCACCCATCCTCCCGAGCAGCACTGGTGCTCAGGCTGGGCAGATCATGCCACAATTAACTCTGCCAGGATAAAACACTTCAGACTAAAAGAGGAGAGATTTAGATCAGATGTTAGGAGAAAATTCTTCACTCTGAGGGTGGTGAGGCACTTGCACAAGTTACCCACAGAAGCTGTGGCTGCTCCAGCCCTGCAGTTGTTGAAGCCCAGGCTGGATGGGGCTTTGAGAAACCTGGTCTAGTGAAAGGTGATCTTTAAGGTCCCTTCCAACCCAAGCCACTCCATGATTCTATAATTTGGGTAGGGGCTAGAGCAGCACTGGTGGGGTTTCACAAGGACAGCTAGACCAGACTATAACCAGGCAAAGCTGTCTAGATGCAGGTGTTGGTCCTCTCCAAAAGTGAATTTTTGTCAGATAAATGTACCCAAGGTCTCCTCTGCTTCCCTTACCCCAAACAAGCCCTAGCAGGAAAAAAGCTGCCTCGTGCATATCCAAGTGGCATTTTCCATCACTTCTGTCTCTGTTAACTGCTGGATCTCATAACACTTCCAGCTGGTCCGGCTCTGTGGGGGTAAGGCCAGAGCCTGGCCTCCAGAAAGACAAGTGGGAAAAGCCTCAAATATTGACAAATTAGCTCATGCTCAGAGCAGCACGAACTGTGCTGGGTCTGTGAGGGAGCCATTTAACCTCACCATTAAGTTTCCATCAGGTGACACCACTGCCCTTGCCAGGGTGGATCCCAGTCAATTGAGCTTGTCACCTCCCCATCCCTGGCTCCTCTCATTCAGAGCAGTCTGTAAAGGCACAGACCTTGCCAGCCAGAAGCACACTATTAGTAGCACTGTTATTATTAGCCAGTCTTGTATTTATTTTTTAGGAAGTCCTACTGCTGGACTGCAGACCTGCCTGCAATGCTCTTCCAAGGGGGGGCTGGGGAGGGCAGACTCCCCGGCACCAAACCCATCATTAATCTATTTTGAAAACAAGATTGTGTTTTCCAAATAGCACTGCATGACTCGCTCCCATTCTGCCAACACATTTTTATGGTGGTTTGGGATTTTTAGGGGGTTTCTCGGTGATGGGGGAGGAGCTTAATGACTGATAAGTGTACTAGTGTGCTTGCAGCCAGCCCGGAATAGAGCCTGTGGAATAAAACCCTCCTGCATGGGCTGGGCAGCAAAGTTCTCTTAGGGCTGTAATGCATTGCAGCTGCAGATGTGTCCATTGCAGTATGCAGCAGTATCTGGAGGCAGCAGCATCAGTGGCCCTGCCCAAGTGCAGGGGTCCCAGCTGTGTCCCTGCTGGGACTAAAGGTGAGGCTCAGGCTGCGGGTCAGAGCCGCTCGGAAGGGTTTGCAGTGCCTGAGCACGCACCAGTGCTCCAGGTCCGAGCGGGTTTGCCCTCACCTCAGTGCACAGCAGCTCAGGGTGCAGAGCTGGTTCGGTGTCCCAGCTGCTGCTGTTGGAGGAGACGTGTGTTGTGTCCAGCTGGGAAGAACTGAGCTGGCTGCCGGCAGGATGGGGAGGGACAGGCGCAGACCATCGGCTTTGCAGTGAGGACAGTATGGAAAGCGAAAGCCCAGGATTTTAGCGGGTAGCTCTGGACCCCTTTGGGGAATTCCCAGCATTCAAGATGCTGTTTGCTTCCTCCAGGGGTCCCCTCGGGAGCCTTGCGGCAATTACCAATGAGCGTGGTGGAGCACAAACCTGGCTGGGACAGGGCGGCAGGCTGGGTCTGCAGCGAGGCCTTCCCGTGCCCGGGGAGCCCGGGGTGAGCTTCTGCCCCTGCCCCAGCCCGGCCTGGCAGGGTGAGAGCACAGGCCTGCAGCCCAGGAAACAGAATCTCTGCTTCCAGCAGCACCTTTGCCTCCGCATGATCCTGTGCAAGGCTCCATGCCTCAGTTTCCCCTCTGGCTCGCAGCCCCCCACCCTTCTGGTGAGCTCTGGCCGGCAGGGAGGGGAGCGCTGCAGGAGCCCTCACACGGCTCTGCCCTGAGGAGAGGCAGGGAGAGCCAAGGGGCTGGGTAGGTGTGCCAGCTCTACAGCAGCAGGAGCAGCAGAAAGCACCTTAGAACCTGGGTTTCCCACAACATTAATTTAGAAAAAGAGGAAACCTGGGTGAAGGGGAAGAAATTAAGAAAGTCAGGTGGGAAACCGGGTGGGTGATGAAGTCACACAACTTGGGAAACTGAGGCAGAGACAAGCTTCACTTGGGAATCAATTCACTGACAGTGAAAAGCCTTTTCAGCAGAGGCTCTCATCCACTCTTGAGACTCAGACATTCCTGGCAATGAGAATTCCATATGCTGCTTCTAAATGTTGCAGAAAGTCCCAGCTGCTGCAGGGAAAGGAGCCTTCCCCCCAGGACAGAGTCGGGCCGGCTCAGGAGAACGTGAGTGTGCTGCAAAACCAATCTCGGGGACAGGCTACTGGGTGCTTCGCTCATTTGGAACAGCATTGTGCTTATTCATCTTTGTGCAATGTCCCCTGTGATTGCACACGGCTGCATGCAATACTGGGGAAGTTAGGAGAAATTCAATTATATTGATTTACGGAAGAAAGAGACAATAACAAATGTAACGGGTAGTTGCTATTCCATATTTTATCGTGAGCCATTAAGACTTCGGGTTCTAATATCCTCTACCTTTAGAATGAAATTAAAACAATCATTTTCAGGGTGAGGTGCTTCTCCACGCGGAGCCTGGAGCTGCCAGCTAACCAAGCGTTGACACACATAAATCAAGACCTCCTCAAATCTGGGTGCCCTCAGATGCTTGCTAGAAATCAACCGGAGAAGGTTCCTCTCAGTAAAGGTGCTTCTTGGTACAAAAGATGCCGAGCAGGTTGCACACTCATATTGCACACCTAGTCATGGGCTGCATAAGTACACAGTGGCAATCTGAGTCTGAGGAGGTCTCTGTTTAACATCCATGCTTCAAAGACCTACCTTCTACTTACTGTTTAGGAGAGCAGAGCCTACAGCAGGGAAATAGAAAACTCAAAGTTAAGCTGAAGCAAGCAGAGAATTGTACTGGTCTGTAGCATGTTCCAGCTACCAATGACCAAATCCTGATTGATTTTAGGGGAGACCTGGGGGAAAAAAAGGTTTTTTGATAGAGGTAACAAAACCAGTCACCCAAAACTTGAGGCTACCAGCTGAGAAATGCCTGGCATCTCCTACTGCTGGATACATATATCACTAGAGGCAGCTTGATGTGCCGCTGCTCTGACACCAGGTGTACAGCTCTGTTCCCACAAGGAATAAATCCCTGAGCCTCTCCTAACCAGCTTTCTTCCTCTGACTCACCTCTCATCAGGTTTTGCAGTACCATGATGGCTCAGAAAACAAAATGCAAGTGATTCTCCAAAGCTCTTTCTTTCAGCAAGCATGGTGTGAAACCACCCCATGGATGTGTGCTGCCAGTGCAGGAGTTTTCCTCTCCAGCATTCAGGTTCTGCTGGGGACACACAACCAGGCAGCTGCTCTGTCTTGCAAGGGCTGAAAACACAAGTTCTTTTCTATGGACAAGGGCTAAAAGGCTGTTGAGACACATTCCAGCACTGTAATATTGCTCTGAATAGAAAACAATAGAATAAAACTCTCATTTCATGAAGTAGAGCATATTTATGTTAATTGTGGTTTAGAAGCTCTGCTCAGGACTTGAGTGAGTGACCATTTGTTTGCATCATCTTAAGCTACCACTGCATGCAGTTCATGGCAATTTAACAGAGTATTTATAGCCAAGGTTAATAATTTCCCTGCAGTTTTTCTTTGCTCCTTGTCACCACCTGACACCTTGAATGGCTCCTGCCCACCCACTGCCTGCACTGAGCATCGATGTGCTGCCAAAACAGCAGCGAGGCCTCTTCCAGCTCACCTGGTCTCAGCTGAGTGATGGGAGCAACTTCTGCTGACCTAAAGCACAGCCTCTGATGCTGCCAGTGCTGAAGGCTTCCCAAAAGCGACCCTTAATAAACACCACAGCAGCCTGCACACCCCTCAAGGGTCTGGTGGGACTCTGGTGCAGCTCCCACAGCACATGAGGAAGACTGTGAAGGCACCCAGCCTTCCTGCAGTGAGCAGAGCAGGGTGCTGCTTCAGCTCACAGCTGCCTGGCACTCCTCCAGGTGATGCTTGCTTGCTTTTCAAAAGCAAGCCACCCACAGCCAAGTCCTACCACAGGGGGTTTCCCCAGCACTGGCTTTCTGCATGAACCCAGAGGCAACTCGTGGTCCAAAAGCACAGCTGGCTGGAAAGTGACCACCTGAGCCCTGCACATGGGCACTGCCCAGAGCTCTGCTCCTGCACACAACCTCCCAAGGGCTTGTGGTTTCTACCAGCCAAATCTTCTCTCTGGATGGGGAGAGCCTGGAGGGCAGCTGCCTCCATCAGGCTCTTCTCTGCCATGGAGCTCCTGTTTCACACCTGTTTAGGTGCATGGATGGATGGATGGATGGATGGATGGATGGATGGATGAGTGCCTCCACCTCCTCAAGGATGCCCAGCCCCTGCAGGGCAGCTCACTGAGGGCTGTCTTGTCCCATCCTGAGCCTGAAGCTGTCCCCTCCCACACCTTCAGGCCATCTCTGGGGAGAGGTGACCTGGTGTTTGGGTGGAGGCCAGGCAGGTGGGAGGGGGCTCTGGGGCATCCCTGGGGTGCAGGGCAGAGGTGTGAGGGGAAGCAGCAGCTGCACGCCTTCCCTAGGGAGCAGAGAGATAAGCTGCAAGTTTCAGTGCCAGTTTCAAAGTCAGTGCTTCTCACAATTAACCCTCTGACCTCCCTGCACGCCCTGGCAGGGTCAGACAGGGTGGGTTGCTCAACTGGGCTTTGTACATCTCTGAGGGTAGAGATACTGTGTTCTCTCTGAGGGCTCTGTTCCCATGTTTGCCACTGGTAACATCCAGGCAGGCTGGAATTTAATCTCAGTCAATAGCTGAAAATGTCATCAAAGCTGGAGCAAAGCTGGTCTCTCTCACCCTTACCTCAAGTCTCCTCTGTTTCTGTGTAAACCTGTCACCCTCTGCCTGGCTTAGTCCAGCTCTGCTCCTTGGGAGCCTGCACCATCTCAGGGCTACACCAGAACAGCAGACAGTCTCTCAGCTAGACCTACTCCCCTCTCTGAGCTCACCATCCATGTGATAATTCACAGATTCAAATATTCCACCTCTTGCCATTTAACCTTTTTCAGCAAAGTTAATTTGCAGAGGCAGATTGTGAGCTCTGTGGGACAGAAACCACATTTTTCTACTGTGTTGTACATAGTAACAGTTTCTATGTAATATTCCATAGAAATAATAGTCTTTATAAGACAGGCTAAATATAACAGCTCTAATGAAGTTACCTCTGGTCTTAAACATAACATGCCACCTTTCCAGCCTGCGGGGCTTCAGCACACACATTGTTCCCCTTTAGCAAAAATAGGGGAGTAGGATGGTTGTTTTTCTGTCCTCAGGCAGCTTTACCTGCTTGCTTTTTGTCTACAAGCTGCTTAAATACATCCTTTACTTTCCAAATATCATATAGTGACCCTTAGGACATGTCACATTTCTCTTTTGCCACCTCCTCCTGCCCAGGCCGTTTCCCTGTTCTTCCCACTATTCCATGACCTCCTCTCCCTCACCCCTGCCACTGCCTTTCTTGGCATGTCCATCCCTCACTATTTCCCAGCACTACCCAAATCTCAGCAGAAAACAGGTCTGCCACCTTTTGCTATGCTCTTTTTTTTTTAATTTCCTGTGAGTATACCTAAAAATGAGGAGATAAATCTTCTATGAAGGAAAACAAAATGATTCCCCAACCTCAGGATAAACAAAATGAAGCCTTTACTGGTTAGCTAGAGCAGAATTGAAAGTTCCCTCTAAAAGTGTCAGCATAATAGCTTAAAAACTAAGGATACTAATGACTTCAGGTGATGAATTAGGCAGCTCAGGTTGATTGCTTCTTGTGAGTTACATGGCGTGACACACAGTGCAGCAACACAGCCATCCAGGCTAAAAACATCCACGGTCATCTCCAGGGCTGCAGACAGTAATGAAAGACAAGGGATTCCTTCCTGGCCTGAATTGAGAGTGCCTTGGATCACTGCACCCTAAAGATGTGAAGTTATTAAATGTGTTTGTTGGGACCATCTGCTCGCAGAGCTGCAGCAGGCAGGGGAGGCTGCCTGCTGTGGCTGCTTGTCTGTAGCTGCTTATCTGGAACCCGAGTCACAGTTGGCTGCTGGTCCAGAACTGAGAAGCGAAAGACACCCAAATGAAATGTAGTCAGCTCGAGCTTTGGCATTTCACTCATGGCCTACCTTGCTTCAAATCTCTTACAACTTCTGCTACACATGCAAAGGAAGAGAGCGCTCCAGAAGTCACAGATACTCTACAGATACACAGAACCAAACAGTGGCTCAGCTAAAATTGAGTATAGATGTGGGAAGCTGGGGCAGGAGGGAGAGCCTATCTCAGTATTCTATTATGCATTTCAGGCTCACAGATAGTAATAGTCTCATTTTCCTTTCCCACCTACCACCTGCATTCTCTCCTACTGCAGGCAGTGTTTGGAGAACCCAAATAAACAGAGTACCCCATGATGTGCCAGTGCAGATGCAGTGGTGGCACTTGCTGTTTGCACACAATTGCCTTTACTGTGTAAAACTGACTTCATGCTCTTGTAAAACAAGCCAAAGCCCCTGTCCCACACTCCTTCATGAGAGCAGGTACACCTGCTATAAATGTACCTATAGAACTCTATCTATTCTAAGGGCAAAGAAGGCACACTCATTATTTGTACCCAAAGATGGGCTGGATGAGATTGGGGAGAAGTTCCCTTAAAGTACCCATTTTTCATTCCCGGCAGAGGCCAGACCCAGGCAGTAGCACTCTGTGCTGTGCACTGCAATAGGCTGTGGATCACTGTGTGACATGGGGCTGTCCTGCACCCTGCCAAGCTGTCCAGCAGCTAGAGACAGGAGACCTCAGTGTCTCCAGCCAACCTGATGGGCTCAGGACCTTGGTGCACTGTGCACTGCTCTTCCCACTGCTCACTGCAGGTCAGGAGGTCACTCTCTTTGGCAACAGTGACCAACACAAGTCACAGCCACCAGCCCTGTGGCTGAGGTTGTGTCAGGCAGCCTCTGTGACTACCTTTGCAAAGGGCAACCGAGCAGGGTGGGGGCTAATGCCACTGGTCAGCTGGCTGGCTCCTGAGGAGTGCTCCAGATAGCAGTGGGGGATTACCTGCTGTAGCATCCTGGCTGGGTGCCTGCTGCCTACTCTATCACTCCCTTTGCCACTGGGACAGGGGAGAGAATAAGATGGAGAATGACCAGCAGGGTAAGATAAGGCAGTTTTATTACAGCAAAAAGAAACAAATGGAGATCTGTGCATGCAAGAGCTGAAGAGGGAAAAGGTCAGTCAGTACCTCCCATCAGCAGCGATGTTCAGACACTTCCTGGGAAGCAGGAATCAGCACACATAACAGTTCCTCTGGAAGGCAAACACTGAAAACTCACTGAAATGAAACTCATTGAAATGCCGCCCTTCCTCCTCTCTCCCTTAGCTTATATCTCTGAGCTGACATCATACAGTGTGGAATACCCCTCTGGCTAATTTGGGTCAGCTGGTCTGGCTGTGTCCCCTCCCAGGATCTTGCCCACTGCCATTCCCTTTGGTGGGAGAAGGAATGTGAGGACACTGCTGCTGGGCAGTAGCCAGAACACTGGTCTGCTCTTATCAACGCCCATCCAGCTACCAATGCAAAGCACAGCACAGTGAGGGCTGTGAACTCTGCCTCAGTCAGGCCCAATACACCTGCCTAATGGGATCTCAGCTTGGGATGTTCAAATTACAAGTAGCAGGTCAATTTAGGGAATTAGACCTGGAGCTCTGTGCTTGCAGGAGCTTGAGATGCTCTTCTGAGCATGACACTGTCATGAGGAACAAGGCACCTGCCAGGCCCAAGGTCTCCAGGCTGGGGCTGTAACTTGACTCCAAAAAAAACCAAAAACCCATGTAACATTCTCATTTTCTGTTTTACCACTCAAGAAATGCTGTGTTTTCTCATGTGGCCAACAGCATCCAGCTGTCACTGCTGAGTGAAGGCAGTCACAGTCCCCCTGGCATGCCAAGCTGAGAGTGTGGCCACAGCCAGGGGAAGAGCTGCACCAGCAGGACTGTGGAGAGGCAGGATCTTCCTTCTGCTTTGCTTTCTATTCAAATGTTTTCTCCTTTTATCACTTTCATTCCTCCCCTAACCTTTTCCTGCTGTTTTCTTCCTCCTCTCTCCTTGGTCATGAACCCACCTGTGGTTCCTACCAAAGCCAGTGGATTCAGCCTCTGGCATTTGAAGCTCCCAACACTGATCCAAGCTGTGCTCTCTCTCAACCAAGGATCATCAGCTCCCCACCAAGACTGGTCCCCAGTCTCTGCACTTCATTTCCCCCCACAGCTTTTCCTCACCAGTCCCCAGAGCCCCCCAGCTGTCTGGGTGGGGTTAGATTTGGAGACTGCCAGCAGATGTCCATGGTGGCAGAGGGCAGCCTTTGGCTGGATCACTGGAACAAAGCTCTGTGGCTGCCTGAGCTTTGATGCCAGGTCTGTGAGTCCCTGGTGGGTGCACATGGTCCATCCCTCTGCCCAGCTGTGTTTGGACCCACAGCTCTCCCCTGCCAAGCTGGCACCTCTGCTCACATCACCACCCCCTGCTCTGCTTCCAGCACTTGCTCAAGAGTCAAAACATACTCAAAGTCAAATGACATTCACAGTGATTGGATACCCATGTCCTTCATTCCCACCCTGTTTCACTGAGGCACAGTGAAAAAATACTCTTCAGATTCAGCTTATGCAAGAAATTCTTTCATTAAATGCTCACCAGAAACCCCTCACCTTATTCTTGCTGCTTATGCAGCACAGGACTTGGCATTAATCCAACCTGCAGCCACCAACAAACCAAATTTGTTGCTAACAAACATGCAGAAATGCCTGGCAGCTGATGCATCCATGACCTTGTCTCTGGCATCACAAGGAATTACTGTTTTCCCTTTACCTGATGCCTTCTGTTCCACTTCCCAGGACGTTGAACAATCAATCATGGGGTGGGGAGGGAAGAGGGGAAGCAAGGAGCTGCAGGACATTTGTAGCCCCAGTGAAAAGCATCAGGATAACAGTCTGGCACCAAGTCATTCTACAGAAAAATTAGCAACGATCCCCACTGCAACAGGAACAGGAGCTGGCTGGATATTTGTCAGGGTTTTGGCATGTGTGGGTTTGGGTTGGTTGGGGTTTTTTGCTTTTACACAAATTAATTTAGAAATGGAATGCAGAGGTGCCTCTTTTATAGTGGCTCAGCTCAGAAAAATGTCGATTTGCAGTTTTTGTGAGGGTTTAGGTGATAATGTTCCTCTTGCTTTCACTGTAGCAGCTCATTTCTACACCGTGGACACACCAGTTTCCTTCCTCTTTGCTCATTTGTGAGGAATATATGTCAGCTATATATATGTTGTTTGTTTTCTGTGTTTGTATTTCAGACCTCCTTTTTTCCCCTCTTCAGGCAATCCTTATTGACAGACTAATAAATATTACAGCCTCTCTTTCCTGTGGATTAGGAGGGCTGCAACTATCCGTTCAAATGCTCAGAATAAGCCATTTTTTCACTGCACATAACAGGGGAGGGGAAGAAAAAGCATCATAACCCACGAAGGGCAAGCAGGCAGGGGAGCAGTGTACACAAAACACTCTGTGGCAGCTCTGGACTTGCACTGTACCTGTTCCTGAAAGCTTCATTTGTCATTTCAGGGTTTTGTATAGCAGAGGATCCAGCTGCAGGCTTGAATCACTGTATTCCCATCTGGGCAGCTCACAGAAATCATCCAGGAGGAAAGACACACACCAACCACCACAGGCTTTATTGTTTGCAGCAGGCCAGGTAAGAATGGGTGCAGAACAGCAGCATGCCTGTATTTCTGCACACACAGAGCTGGGGCTGAGGTTCCTGAGTCAAGAGCAATCTTCTGGTCTTCTCAGGCACCCAAATATCTCAGGTTGCCACAGCCTCACCTGCTCTCCCAGAGCCAGTGCTGCATTAGTTAATTCCATGCTGCAGTGTGGAACAAGACAGGGAAAAGCCACACCAGATGTGTAGGCAGGATTTGCATCACTGATATATTATGTCTGCAAAATTCAATGCTCTAGGAAAGGCCAAGGCATTGGTGCTTACTAAAATCACTGCTTTTCCTCAAAAAAAACCAAACTTGTTCCTTGCCTTTCCTGCAGGGAAATTACCCATGGACTCATGGTAACTTTGAGAGGACAGGGCATCAAGTGGATAAAACTGACAGGAGTAAGGGAGAAATGAGATACAAAATTAAATAATGGATTATAACACTTGTCTCTTGTCTGTAAGAATTTGGAAAATAAGAGACAGGAAGGTGCCCAGCACCAGAAATACCATCAATAAAAGCTCATGCAAGATTTTATTTTTATGAAGACATGCTCAAAAGGAAGACAAGCAAAGCATGGCTCTAAAACAAATATAATTTTTCACAGTCAAAAAGATTAGTCTTGCTCAATAGTCTACAGCTAAGTGGGAAGAGCTGGTAATTAGGTGACACTAAAAAAGAAAGAGAACTCTGCAGTCACAGAAAAATGTTGGAGGAATATCACTCTCATATAAAGACAGAAACTGCTGAGGTCTAAGATGGGAGATTTACATCTAACTCAGTATACTGAAATGCCTAATTTAGCAGTAGGTTATAAGGGCTGTCAGAGACACCAAACTGGAAAAGACCCTGCTGAAAAAAAGCCTGATAAGGATTCACTATTGCTGAGAATCACAGCTGCAAATCCTGGCCAGAAACCCATGGTGGACTGAGCAAGCATATCCCAGCACCAGGGACTGGTACAGAACCAGAACTGCGAGACCCAAGACAGATTTGCAAAGTCCAGTGTCTTTGCAGAAAGGGTTTTCCACCCAGTGTGAAAGTACGCGTGGGCTTCTGCAGCCCTGCTGCACTGACAAGAGCCCAGTGCAGAGAGAAATGGACCTGGGAGCAGCCCCAGAGCCACCAGCACTGGGGGAGGAGGGGAACCACCTGCAGGGGTCTCTCCAGACCCAAGGCTCTCAGCGAGTGAAACACCAGTGTGGGGGTCTCTTATCACCTGGATACCTCTGTGAGGGGGTAGAGGCTCACTACAAGGGCTGGCAAGAAAATGTGATCGAGCTCACTGCTGAACTCAGCTAGCACAGTAGGAAATTATTTCTGTCATAGGCAGAGGCAAGCTACAGGTCTGAGGAAAACAAAACATTGAGCACTTTGTTTCAAGTAGCAAGTTTCTATCCCAGAGCTGAAAACATCCTAAGCTTCAGCACCTGGACTCCTCTCCCCCAGCTTGGATGGAAACCTGAGTGTGCACTGACTGTCCAGCATCCCCCATGGTTTAAGGGAGGAGAACAGGCACCTTTGGGATGCAGTTCAGCTCACCTGGTTTAGAGATCTAACTTAGGAAAGCATGAGTTGTGTCCTAGAAGAGGGTATTTTTCTTCATCAAATCAAAAGGGAGGCTTTACAAAAGGGAGTTGGTTACATGAGTGATATGGTCTACACATGAGTTCGTCACCATCATCTGAAACCAGTGTGGGATTCATCTCATCTACCTGAAGAAAATTTCCTATCACACTACAGGAGCTTGCAGAGAAAAAATAAAGAGAAGCAGAACCAAACAAGGAAACAAAAACAAAATGAAAGCCCAATTCCAGTAGCAGGTAAAAACAATGCAGAAAGAAATACCTCTAAAGTAAAATGAAAAAGAGACAGAATAAAAGAAAGACTTAAGCTAGTGTTTCTGAACATACTGGGGGAAGCCAGATTCACAGGCCAAGGCTGGCAAAGGCTTGCTTATTCTGGGAAAATATATATATTGATTTTGGATCGTTGTCCTTAAAATCCCAAAATAGCGTGATTAAAGATTACAAAACAGTAACCATGTGTCGAAAGTCTATCTGCCAGTCACAGCAGAACAGCTATGGAAACAACAGATAAACAAAGCACAGCTCGTCTGTTACAAGTTAAATTGTTCCGGGGAGGGGAATTGTTGTGAATAAAATCCTCTGAGCCCACAGCGATTTGGCTCAGTGTGGGATCTCCAGCTTATCTACCTCAAGGGAAGCAATGCCTGCTGTCCCAGTCCAGCAGAGAAATGTATTCTGAGGTGCCATTCTGTGTGCTGGGGGCGATTCCACCCTCCTCCAGAGGGATTATAGAGGGGCCAGGCCAGTGAGAGCCCAGGAAACCCTGATCAGGTTCGTGCAGGCACAGGGAGAGGGCAGCTCTGGCTCTCTGGGTTGGAGAGCGAGGCTGGCCAGGCCCATGGCACCTGGAAGGGCACTGAGGGGACAGCACAGGGACACACACCTGGGGTGCACTAGGGTGAGGAGGCCAGCCCCAAGAGCAACTAAATCCTGCTGAATTGCTTGTTCAGTGCATGTCTGTCCTTCTGCCCCTCCAAACAGTGGGGCTGAACTGCAGCATCCCAGAGCAACCCAGCCAGGGCAGTTTTGGGAACAGCTTGAGTCTGCAGCCAGGGACGAGCAGAAGATGCCTTTCTTCAGCTGGCAGGAGGATTTTTTTAGATTTATCTCATTCACTGCGAGATGCATCCAAGTCATTATTCCAGTCAGGCAACGTCCCCTTCCTCCTACACTACAGCCTGTGGAGCACCCAGTGCTGGGCACCTCCAGGCAGCCCTGGGGCTGAGCTCTGTCCAGCTCCCTGCAGGGGCAGGCAGGCTGCTCCCGGGGCAGCCAGCACTGCCCCTGGGGCTGCAGCTCCTCTGGGTCTCCAGTGCCTCCTCTGCATCCACAGCACTGCCACTTCAGGCTCTGCTGCAAGCTTGATGTTCATGTTTGGACACCAGGAATTTTTAGCCCCTGGCACAGGCACAAGAAAGAATGGAGAAGGGAGAGTGTGATGGAGAAGAATTTGATGCTGTTCTGAGCACAGTGAAAACTACAGAAAGAAAAAATAATCCTGCAGAGGTAGAAAAACTGATTTACAGCTGAGCTCATTCTTAGAATGGCAGCCACCAACATCTGCTAATGGCAGTGAAAGTCCTCCCACTTTGGCTACCCATCAGCTTCTGTATAAACTCATCTGAAGGCTGGCAGGCATTCTGGGATGGCTCTTCCAGTATGTTTTATTGCTTTGGCACTTTCAAAGGGAACAAGTTTGTGTTCCTGATGGCCAAGGGCCACACGTAACCTTCTGCCTCCCCTCCCACGGAGATTTAAACCCCCCTGCATCCCCTGTCCCACTCTGACTCCTTGATGCTGCTCCAGGCTGATGAGTCCTGGCTCAGCACCCACCTCCACCAGGTCCCTGCCTCCCAGAGCAGGGTGACAGCACAGCATCCAACCTTCCTTCCACTGGTCAGGAGGGAGGCTCAGGTAACCAAGCCCAGGGCAGGCATTGCCTGCAGCACACAGCAGCCACCCAGGGCACTGCCAGCAGGCCAGGAGAACAGCTACAGCTTCTGCTCAAATTCTTCTGCAAAGGACTCAAGATGCTAATGGGCTTTAATTTTCCATGAATTTGCAAAAGCAGTATCCTGTAAAGCTGCAGATGATTGTTCATGCTTCCTCACCTAGTCTAACATTTATTATATTTTTCAAACAGACATTAGTATTAATTTAATCTTGATTTTTTTTTTTTTCCTGAAGCAGGCTATAATTAAATATGCTTTTCCCTGTGACATTTGCTGGGATATAGTGAGGCCAGGGCATTTTTAAAGACTCATTCAATATAACTAGCATTTCAATTAGTGTAAGCACATGAAGTAAACATTTAAAAAAACCAGCCTAGTCATTTGAACTCATCCACATGGGACAATTTTATTTTTAATTGACTGCAGTTTTTTATTTTTTCAAAGGATAGGAAGTCTGATTGAGTGCTGGAAGTCTTAGCAGAGTATGCATGCTAAAGCATGCTGAATTACGTCTCATTTTCTCCTTAGAGCTGTCATTTATTTTCCTTTCCACAACTGAACACTTAATCTCTGTGTTCCTGCCCTTACGTGGGAAGGTTTTCATATAGGAAATTTCCTACTGAGCAGCACTGTTTCACTGAAGGAAGCTTCTCTTTTGGTATATCCCATCAACATGCCTGAGCATTGACTGGGAAAAGCATGAGCAATATTTCCAATACCTTACCCTTCCTCTTTAAAAACAGTAACAGAGAAATATGGTATTCATCTCATTCCTCTATTTCAGGGAACATCTCTTAAAAAACACAATAAAAGCCTCCTTTGGGAGTTCACAGGTCCCAGCTACCTACTGAGAAGTGGGTTATTAAAGCAAGAGTCACATCTCCCTGTGCATCAGTGCAGCATCGCACACCAGACCCCTGACCTTGCTCGGGGTGCTGGGCAGGAGGCAGCAGCACTCTGCAGCAGGAACAGCCATCCAGCCTTTAATAAGTTGTCTCAAATTACCATAGGAGCCATTAAGGAAAGAGACATTTAATTACAGTTCTCTGTTGGAGGGAAAAAAAAAAACCAAACCCCAAGCATCATTTTAATCCATCTCCCACAAGCATGGGGAAGGAAGGCCACCCTCCCTGTGCCAGGTCACCCTTCTGTACCACGGTGACCGAGGGTCACGGGGAAAGGACACCAGTGACTCCTGGAAAGCAACAGGGAAGGCTTTACTTTTCCAACCCACTATAAAGGCAGCTGTAATTCAGCACTGGAGAGGTTCTCCTGCTTGGAGAACGCTCCCTGTGACCCTGCAAGCACCTGATGTTGCACAGCCCTGAGGGTGGCATATTTGTGAGAGAGCTCCAACACTTGGGGCTTGTCACCGGAGCCACAGGGAGCCAGAAACTCTGGCTGAAGGGGCAGGCTTGGGGAAAAGGTGAACCTGATCTTCCCCTGCAGGAAGCAGAGGCCAGGGGGCTTACAGGGCAAGGGGGGCATGTCCCTAAAGTGACTGCTCAAAGGCAGGAGGCTCCCACCATGGCAGCAGCAGCTTGTCCTCGAGCAAACCAACTGGGCTGCAGTGAATTGGGCAGGGCTTTGGCTCCAGTTCTCCCCAAGACCTGGAGAAACGTGGGGACAGCACTCAACAAGAAACTCGGCATCTGCACCTTTTTTCTTCCCAAGAATACTGCTGCCATACCAAAATGAAGCATGATTACAAAAGCCAACAGTGCTTCTAAAAATAAAGAAATACCAGTAAATGCCTACATATGAAATGCAGCATTTTATCTAACGCTCCCAATTGAACTAAACGCTGTGCTGCTCACTCTGCCGTTCCCAGGAAAAGCACAGTGCATCTCCAATTGATTTACCCTTATTACTCATTTTGTACTGGGGTTTGCAAATTCCTCTCCCAGCACAGCACAGAATTTTTCTCCATTGCTGACAAATGGCAGCTGGCTGACTCCAATAAATCCCACTTGGTCACTATCAAGTATCTCCATAATCATTTCTCCTAACCCAGTGGGTGAAACACTGCCGGCACTGCATTAGTGGGAGGCAATTTCAGCAGTTGCTTTTGTCCTTCCTCTAGACTCTTTCACAGATCCCAGAGGTTTCCCATTATTTCAGATGCTGGAGATGCTTTCCTCAGCTTAGGTGCAGGAGGAGATTTCAATGCCATCATCTCTGGGTGGAAAATCACCTGTAGAAAAGCTCAACCCAGAATCAGCAGCCACTTCCAAGGGGAACAGAACATCCCCCTGCCCTTTCCCCATTCCCATTTCACCTGGAGGCACTTGGCTGGAACCCCACAGACCCCACAGCTGGAGTAAGATTTGTGAGCAGTTTAGCACCATGTTTGGTTTTGTGCTGTCAGTTCATACACCCTGACAAATGTCCTTAACATGACACTTCTGGGGCTGGCATTTCCTGCCCAACAGGAGTATTGCTGACCCAGGGGCTCTCACTAATTTATCCCTGGCCATGCTCAATAGTCACTGACAAGACCCCAGAGCGAGGGTCCATGCTTCCTTGTCCTGGGTGTGAACAACTCACCTCCCCCTTTTTTTGATTGAACTTGCAGCATGTGAATACCAGAGATAAACAGGGTAGAAGGAGCAAGATGATGAGTTAAACATGGAAGCAGACCTGCCTGCCATGCCAGTGAAGCTCCTCCATTGGCAAACCACTTCCCCACCTCTCCCTATGGCAGCAGAGAGGGGGCACAGGAGAGCACCACAGGGAATGCAGACCTGTGAGCTGTGTCTCGCAGTGAAAGGTGACATCTAGAAAGCTCCTTGCTGCAGCAAGAGGTGGCACTCCTGGCTCACTAAGCCACTGGAGCCAACCCCAAACCCCCCCAGAGGAGCCTCCATCCACCTCCCTGCCCCCTGGGCTGGTTTTGCCTTGAGATCCTGGTGCCCCCCAGGCCTCCCAAGGAAACCACGTTGTTTTTTTCTCAGGAACACCTGGGGTCTTGCCTGGACTTTGCCAATTAGAGGCAGAGTTGCAGAGACTGCAGAACTGCTCTCATTTTGTATTTCATTTTTTCATTTAGATTAGTTCAGGGATCAGAAAATGAATGAGCTTAGCTCAAGTCCCACAAGCCTGCTTTTCCTCCAGGCAGCTAAACACGCTGCTCGACTTGCTAGGCAAACATTTAATCACTCTCTGCACTCAGCATCCTCTGTCACACAGGAGGTGGGCTCTGGCTGGGCTCCTCAAAGAGGCAAAGCAGCCACACAATTATTTCCCAAGCAAGCTGTGGCCGATGCACGAGGACAAACACAGACAGGAAATCACCTTTTGGGAAGAAGAAACCTTGGATTGGGTTAAATGGATTTCTTGACTTCCAGAGCATCTTCAATGCAGCCATGAAAAGGAACCAGGTAACTGGTTTCAGCCAGTAACTGTCTGATAATTCATTCCAGGAAACACAGGAGAAGGGAGATCCACATCTGCAGGTCACCAGTGCCGAATACCACGAGTTTGCACTGAGGACATTTAAATTCTGTAAAGTCCTCCTTCCAATGAGAGCAGCAGCAAACTCACACTACTTGGTTTATCCAGAATAAGACTGGGGCATAGCTGCCCCCTCATTTACAAGTAGCAGGCTGGGAAGAAGTGGCTGATCAGTGCTTTTAACCTGGCAGAAGGCGATGCAATGAGATATGCTAAGTAGAAAACAAAAAAGATGCTGGGCAAATTAAGGCAGCAAAGGTAACAAAATTGAAGCCACTTGCTTAGGGACCTTGTGAATTCATCATTGCTTGAAGTCAAACCTGGGCATCATTCCAAGAGCTACGTTACAGCTCGAGAATAAATTACAGGTGTGACAGGGCTGATGTTCTGGAAGCACAGAGATATGATAAAGGCTGTGGAAACAGTCACATCAAGCGGATGCTATTATGAATAAATTGGCATTCCTTACCTGATGGGAGCTGCTGAAGTCTGTGGGAGAGGAAAGGGGAGACAAGCATAATTAGGGCAAGCTCCCACAATTGCCTGTACAGATGGCCTGTCTTCCTGAGACATCTCCTCCCAAAGAGAACAGCACCACTTGGCCTGGCAGGCTGGATGAAGCCTTTGAGGTAAATACCAGCAGTGCTGGGCTTGGGAGAGCACTCCTCCCTCAGCTACCAAATGCCAAACACATGCTCCACATGCAGCACCTGCTCCCTCTGCTGACCTGGGCAAGTGGGGACCTGCTCTGTGGGACCCTGTGCCCTCAGCTGGGCACCCTGGGCTGGCATCCAGCATCTGCAACCTACCACGTTACATGAGAAGGCAGCTGCAGGTTTAAACCCCCACTTCTTGGTTTCCAGCCTTCAAAACCTACAAGAAGTCATCCCACTTGATCATTTATCACTAGACATGTGGGTCCTTCATGCATCCCAGCACAGCTGATGCCTCCCCTTCAAATTATATTCATCTAGACTTTTTTTCAGAGAAATCCCCAAAATAAATCATTAGTGATTCATAACTTATTGAAACAGTCCCCAATTCTTTGGAATAGGTATTGCTTAGGCTGTCATTTGACAAGACTAATCACTTTCCAGGGCCACTGGGAACATCTTCCCCATGCCTGCCTCCTCAGAGCTTTACTGACTCTGGCAAAGTACAGGCTGGAGGTGCCACTTGGCACTCCTGCATGGAACACAGGCTGTTGAGAAGGACTTTCTGTACAAAGACAACCAAACTCAAAGTTTCACAGCAATAAGAATGTGGCACATCTGTCACTCAGCTCTGCTAATGATTAATTCCCTTTGCTGCCTCATTTCCAGGACTTCGTCAAGAGTGGATTTCTAGCCCTACCACACAGCCCGGGCTGAAGCATCCACCTGTTCACCCTCCCTGGCCAAAAAAACCATCTCCTGCAAAAATTAATTCTGTCAGTTCAGGGCTCCAAGCTGCTCCCTGCTCCAGGGGCACAGCCTACATTCAGTGCCTCCTTTCCATCCCTCAAGGACTTGCACCACCTCCCTCCAGCCCCTCACCATTCCTGCCATCGCCTTCTGCAGCCTCAGCCTCACCTCTGGACAAGAGGATTTTTTGCCAGCAGATTTCAGTAGCTTTGAATGGCCAGAGTAATGCAGACTTATGCCAAGATTCCCACATGGAAGATCTCCTCATAAGGGGGGCCAGAAAGGAGTGCAGAGGATATGCAAGAACACATCCATGCCCCTTCCTCCTGTAGGGTTGACAGTTTCTTTCCTAGTTCTGCTGCAGGTGCTATTTAAGACAGCAGCCTGCACACACTGCCCAGCTTCCAGCCACAAACACATGGCTTCCAAAGGCTTCTCTGAGCATTAATCAAACACATCGGGACACACAGTTTTCACGTACTAATTTACTTAAATGACATGTTACTTTGTCTTCTCATCTGAGACACCTAAACAGCTGAACAGAAATCACAAAGTGAATCTCAAAGGAATAATTAGTATACAAAAAAAATAAACCAAGCCAAGCTAAAGCCACCCAGGCAAGACCCCTTGGGGGTCTGCCTGCAAAACAACTCATTTAGAACAAAACAGTCACACACTGAAGAAATTTGGACACTGTTCTCCAAAGCTCCAGCTATTCTAGGAGAACAACCTGCTATAAAAGGCTGTCATGAAAGAAAAAGGGAACTTGTGATGTGCAGCCACACTCAGCAGGGAAAACAACCGAAACTTTTAATCCATTACTCAGGAATGGCCTTAGAGACAGGATCATGGCAGCAGTACCAAGCCCAAACTCCCCCACAGACTGCAATGGGGCTTCCACTGTTCCCAGCATAGGTTCCAGGTACCTTCTGTTGATTTCTAGACACCCACGCTGATCTGCAGCTGGAGCACAGCCCAGCAATCTTGTTGGTGTGTGTAATATCAAGACATTCTTCATGTGCTCTCCAACTTTACTCTCTGCTTTGATTATGCTGGTTAGGAGTTTCCAGAAAAACCTGCTAAAAATACCATCATTGCCAGGGAGCAAGCCAACACCAAGGGCAATATCCTTCTAGTGTCAGAGAACTTCAGCCCTCAGAGAGCAAGTCCATGCTGACATCCCTCTAGAAGCCTCTTGCATCCAGCTAAGGGCCCATTCCTCCAGTCTGGTACACCACCTCAGCCTCTGTGATGTTCCTCCAACAGGGACGTGCAGCTCAGGTCAGCCCCTTCCCACCAGCACTGGCTTTTCATGGGTCTTACACCAACCAAAACCAGCCCTTTGCTATTAGACAAGATCCACCACAAACCTCTTTTACAACACCTTGCTTGATCACACTGCCTATAACGACATCTCTGGGGCTTTTGGTAGCCATGTACCACAAGGATTAGGAATTGTCTCTTTCTTAGCTACATAACTGCTCTGCTATTACTGTGAAACATGAGCTAAAAGTTTTACCTCCCAAACACCCACAGGTTGGCAATGCCAGCCCTAACTGGTCATTATTCTAGGACTAATCCATGGAAAGGACACATCCTAACACTGCCCATCTGCAGATGTCAGCTCATGGGTGAGGTAACCTTGCCTTAGGTTTGGCAGAAATTAGCAGCAATTATAGTTTTGCTCCACCTCCACGAGCATGTTAGCAACTCGCAGCAATGCTGAGACCCCCCAGGCAACCAGCAGTTGTTTGAAGCCTTTAGCAGGTTCTGAATTTTTAAACAAAGACATATTCTCCTGAGGGTTTACAGGCCATTAAGTAAACATTTAACTTTTTAGTAAAATGTAAAAACATTGAAAACCATCTCAATTACTCAGCTTTCATTTCTACAGCACTGTGACCTCTCCATCCCAGGAGGCTGCAGAAACAAAACTGAGTTACTAAATGAAAAAACACACCTTTGCAAGAAAAACAGAGATGATTCCACTGCTTTATGGCAATCTTTAACTGCAAGAACAGCAACAAAAATCACAAACACCCTCTTTGCTTCATTTTCTTAACAGAAGCAAAATATTGCAGAAGGATGGAAAACTGGACCACATTCACTGCCCTCTTGTTAGTACAATTACTAGTGAAATCCTTGAGATTACCCAGTTCAATCCACAAAATTACCATCTCCAGTGGACAAAGTGAAAAGGAAGATGTTTCATGAATGCAACATAATTCCCTGCTCTGTGTCCTCAAACAAACAGGTCCACCAACAACCAGGAAGCCATTTGAGGAGCTGGACATTCTCTCAAGTCAATAAAGCATTGCTGAAACCTTGCTGCTCCTCAAACAGCACCAACACATCCCCTCATCAGCAAGGCACATCCTTGTTAAGTTTCTGCCTGACCCATACCTAATGAGAGGCTGACAGGTCACAGTTTAAAACTGCATTTGCTCTAACATGATGAAGTTATTTACTATCCAGCTGATCCAACTCTCTCTGCACACTGTGTAAATGTACCTAACAAAGTTTGGATTAGGCTCCCTATTTTTTAATGCCTATAGCAGGGGCTACACCCCCTCATTTGGGGGACTTATGGTTTAAAGCATTAATACAAAAAATACTTTGGGAAATCCAGCAGAAGTTAGGGAGTCATAGGTTATTTTTATATATACATATACGCACACAAAATCAGGTTTTCTCCTCTTATTTTAAGAGATTTTCTCTGCACCTTGAGAGCCAGGCTAGCAGAAGAGAACTCAGTGTATTTCTCATTCTGGAGGCCCTAGGCAGTGAACATTTGAGGGAAGAGAAGATGCAAGTCAGTTGATATTTATTATGATCTTTTTTCTTGACAGTGAATGCTGAACCACAAATCTGGAGCCCTGTCAGATGCCAGCACTCACTGCTAACAATGCACTAAAATAAAACCGTGAGGAAGAGAAGTTATCCATCCATGCCTTGGGCTAAAGGCATTGTTCATAACAAATTGCTTGACTAGTTTATCTTCCCTGTGTGCATGGAACAGTTCTCTTAAATTATTTTTCTGCTGCTAAATCCCACAGTGGTTCTGGGTCACTCATTGAAAGTCAAAGCAAGAGGCTGCTTGTGATGGAGCACAGGCACAGGGTATTGTTTGCTTCCCGAGCAAAGCATGGCGCTGAACCCATGGCCTCCCCTGATTAATTGCAGAAACTGAAATCTTTATACAAATACTTTTAAAGGATAATTTGTTTAAGCTTAAAAGTTATCTTAGAATATTTGTGCCAGTGAGACTTGACCGTACAAGGGGGAGAACCAGTCATGCAGCAAAAGGGAATCAGCTTAAAGGAGAACATCCAATTGACTGCTTTTGGGTTTGGTTTATTAATAGTTGGTTTTAACTTATTTTTTGGGAGCATTAACAGCACAGCATATTGATAAGAGACACAAAGCTACTTTTGGCATTAGAAAAGCTGCCCCTCAAGTTGTACTGGAAAGGCTAAACATGGTAGAAAAGATACCATTATAACATTTTCAGAATAAGTGACACTGCTTCACAGGACGCTTCTTACCTGAGCTGTCCCTTTGAGAGAGGTGGGATCAAAGGAATTGAAATTTGGCCCAGTGGGGTTCCCCACACAATAAAGCTACATTTACAGAGCACTTACAAGGTTCCAAGCCACTGGGGAGTTAGTTCTGTAATCAGAGACAAATTCCAACAAGCAACGAAAATTTGGGATCTTGAGGACGTACCTGTCTAGAAGCTCCAGAAGTTTCCAGCCATCCCAGATTCCCCACTGTATCTTGTGCCAAGAACACAATACCCCAGAGGAACTCTCCAAAGCACTGGTATGAGGCATCAACATTTCTTTGTCGAGCTCCAAGCGCAATGCCCAGCACTGCAGTGAGGGCTCCAAGTCCTTGTCCCCTCCTGGGTTAAGCCCAGGCAGCCATGGCACCAGTGTGGTTAAAGGCCAGCTCCCACAGCAGAGACACAGCCCTAGGCTCTACCTTGATCTATAATAAGGAAGGGAATAAGCACTTTCAGGATGTAATACATTAGATCAGTTTTCAACATCTAATTTAGGATTAAATTAATTATACCCTGGAAAAGCTTATTTCTCTCTAAGGCATTCTGGACAGCGAGCTCAGGCAGTGATATCCTTATCCACTGATGAATCCTGCACCTTGCCATAGACTAATCAGGCACTCGTGGATCTCTGGCAAACCCACTGCACCCATTCTTCTATTTCATTAATTCAACTTTCCATTGTGTCTTATTCTAAACCTTGATACACAAGGCAGCATCAAGAAGTCTGCAGCTGCTGAGATCTCCTATTCATCATCTTCTAATAGAAATCAGCTCAGTTTTGTCACACACACACTTTCATCTTCCATTTCAAACGGAAATCCAGGTCTTGCTAAGCCATGGTCTCACATGCTAGATGTCAGACACATTAGGTCTGTGTCCCCAAAGTGTGCAGACAGGGAAAAGCATCTCCCACTTCACATTTTATTGCCATCATTCCACACACCTTCTCCTGTTGCAAACTACCTTCATGAAACGAAGAACACATCCAGAATCAGAGCAAACAGCTCACCTCTCCTCACCCTCGTCTCCAGCTACAAACAAAAGATGTCAGCAGGACCCAACTCCCATTTCCTGATCTGCCCAGTGTGAACTCCTTACCTGGTCAATGTTTTTACCCAAATCAGAAAATCCTGCCCTTTGGTGCCCTTGTTAGGCAAGGCTGCAGCCTTCCTCCATACAAACTTCTCCCCATTCAGAAGGGGAAACTTCCAGGTGATTCCTCCATCTATCAAAGTTCAGATCTCCTCTACACTACTGACCTCAATAATTCCCTTCTTGATAACCCTAGAAACTTTGTTCCCATAAAATTTTACAGTGATTCCTCCTTAGTTCTTCTGAAGCAAAAGAAAATTTCTCTATCACTCTCAGCAGGGCCTTTGCAGAGATGTTTTTGTTTGTACACATACATTTTGTTGACTGTTTACTAGAAGCATGGCCAGAAACTACATTTGCTCTTACTATTTCAAAGGCTATTTGGGTGGCCAAGCCAGAGCATGCTTTAGAGGTAAGAGGTTTGATACCTGGTTTTCTCTCTCAAACATTAGTCTGCATCTTTCAGACTGGAAGATGGTTTATGAAATTAAATCCAGGTTTATACTGTTACTTCATAAGGCAGATACTTGGGGATCATACTAAGACCTTGGCACACTTAGCAGCACCAAGAGTGAACTCTTCTTTCCTTTCAGCCTGAGCTCCAGCTTGTAGCACATCCTGCAAGGCAGCTCCTACTCTAAGGGACAAGTGCTTGGTGCCACCATGTTCAGATTCCAATTTGTTTATGTAGGACAGGCATTAACTCAACACTGCATTCCCCTTTACAAACACATACCATTACCAGGCACAGGTACAGCACCCGTGTTTCCAAAACCAGTGGCATTATCACTACTTTACCTTTGCTTCTTCACTCCGTGTTCAGGCAGGGGAAGTCCCCGTTTCCTCACCTTTTTGTGCTCCCTGATTGAAAGGAAGGTCCTTTTTATTTGTTCCTCTTTGTTTTACTTTGGGGTTGGGGGGCAGATGGGCAAGAAAGGCTGGTTTGTAATGAAGATTTAAGTGCTTGGAGTCAAATAACTCCCCTAAGAAAGCAGATTGCTACCTTCCAATATTGGTACCGTATTCACTACCAGCAGGAAAATAACAAGGAATGCTTTCCAGTAAGGAAACAGCCTCAGCTCTCAAAAATGCTGCTTGTTCTTCCAAAACCCCAAATCAGTCTCCATCCCTACCACTCTGCTTTACAATATAGAAATGCATGACTAATTCCTGGCCTCCACAGGCTGCAGAGCTGGAAACCACCAGTGTCCTGCTGCAGGAGTGCTGCTGCCTTTAACACACATGAGCAAAGCACAGAACTTTGTGTCACCTGTCCTGTGCTAACCCTGGGCTCCCAGAGCACTGCTGGGAAAACTGCTCAAAGCACCTTCCCCCAGACAGCCCCACAAAGTCCTGTCTGTGCTTCTGTGTTTGGTGCTTAGCAGCACTCCAGCACGTGAAGACAGAAAACATGAGCTCGTGAAAATTCCAAGGTGCAAAATTTCCTGCCCTTCTGAGCATCTTCAACAGCAGCACTGCACACTGCTGAGCTTTGAGGGCAAATGCTGCCTTTTCCCATGGATTTAAATGTGTTTCTTTCATGTCAAAGATGACAGTCTTGTTAACTTGTACAGCCAAGTGCTTTGAACAAAAAGCAAAGAGGCAGCGGTTTATTCTTCAGGTCCTCCTTATCTGAGGGATGACACTGTCAGGGAGGGGAAACCCCTTTTGTATCTCCTGACCAAAATCTGAAAGGTAGGGGGTCAGTTACACATCAGAACCACATTTTACACCAATAACATTTTACTACATATTTTATTACATCAATGGCTTGAAAAAATTTTATTTGATGTCAGCAAACATTGGAAATCATAGAAAAATGAATTATGTAGAATTTCACAAAGGAATTTACCCCACTATAATTCCTCATACAGTAAAATAATCCAAAACCAAATGTTACTTTTCAGTGGCTAAGCAATTTTATAATGCTATGAACATTCATCACAGTAAGTGTGCTGAATAATAGAAAACAGGCAAAAAAGACATTTAAAATATTACTTACAACAGCATTATTACAACATACTTTCTTTAAAATCCCAACGAGTATTTCATCACTTCAAAAGCTATACAGCATTTCCATTATATTTGCAAACTTAACCTTATACATCTTTTAAAATCTTGAAAAAACTTCTTTTAAGCAATCTATAAGCAGTTAACAAAATTGATAAAATCTACATAATGGAATACTATACACTCCAGTATAAATTTTATTTTAGGAGAATATGAATGTAAACACTCATTATTATACAACATGCATAGACTATACTGACCTTCCATCTTCTGAACTGTAACTTTCACTGCAATTGTGCTTTACTATCAACAGGAAAAGCTGCATTAATCCAGGGAGTGGCAGAAAGTATTTGCTTTAGGGGCATTGCACAAGATCACTAGATTTTGACTTACTGAAGACAAGCTGGAGCTAATAAAATAATTTTTCTCTTTTTTTTTGTAAAATATCAGCCCACTCATCGCTGAATGGGCTATGTACAAATTCATACCAATTTGAAAAATAAACGCATTATCAAAAAAAATCTCCTATGATATTTTTACATTTCATTGACTTGGAGATTTTTGTTCACAAATCCAGTGATCAAGTTAGTGTAATGCACTGTTTGGCTCATATTTGGTGTGCAAGAATACCAACAGCATCTTAGCGAATTCATAGAATAAAAACTGAAATTTAAAGTGACAATGAGAATATTTTAATACATAATGTTTCTGATGTATTTGTACAGGAAAGAAAAATGTTTGTCAGGACATTGCTTTAAGAGAGTAAGAGTTTCATTCTTACTTTAACTATTAAAAAAGTGTTCTAGTGGATATTTATGGGGTCTTCCTGGTTGCAAACTTGTAAAAATATATTAAGAAACCATTATCCCCATAGGTATTAAATATATCGAGACACAACCATTGTGGCTGCACTACCAGGTATGGCTACTACGGTCTTAAGCATCTGATTGTACATTGTTGCTTTACTGTTAAGCACAACTGAGGCGTGTATTTTTTTTTCCCTTGGTTATAAGATTATATTACAAAAATTGATCACTGTTTCAAACCAGTTAAACACGAATATTCAAGTAACAAGGTTGTTTTAATGGATAAGTGAAAAAAGAAGTTACCTAGCACTTTACACAACTACATAAAAATTAAATAGAACAAATGAAATTTGTTTATGCATATGCAATACACTTTTATATCTTTAAGATTTCTAAAACTAAAACTTAAACTATCATTTTCTTTAACGATACCATATTTTGCACAATAACTTATACTTAGGAGAAATAATTTCCCATTTTCCACAAAATATATATAATTATGACATTCACATCGATAGTTTAAGAAACAAAATTTAAGTGAATATTCTTATTTTATGCAGTTATCTTTGTGGACCCTTCTAGTCAGAATGCAACCAGTTGATGTATCTAATGCTTGACCCATTTAACAAAAGAAAAAGAGGGTCTTCACCTAAACAAGGTCAAACCATTTCAAAAGCTAAAATGATTTTATCGCATTTAAAAACATAGTTCAAGAGAATGTAAAAAACTAAACGTTTAAAATACAGTGCTATTATATTGCATGTATCAACTACAATAAGATAGCAGTAAACTGAAAAATAATTAAACAACTTTTTTCTTCCTAATATCACAAATTATACACGTTTCCCCCTACCCCACGGGGATGAAGCCAAAACACAACTTTTCTGATAAGATGGACAGATTTGAGGGCAAAAAACCAATGAGAAGTCCTCACAGGTACCTAAGTCTCCAGCAGAAGCCTCTCCTGATGAGCTCCCCAGCTGGGATGCAAGCTCCCACACCAAGGAGGACCTGTCTCCACACACTGGTACCAGCAGGAGGTTTGATATTTAATACTAGAGTGTTTCTAAAGAGCAGCATTGCTTTACACCACAACTGTCAACTGGATTCACAGTGCTATTTGCCCGGTCTTTATTCCTAGTTCACACTGGCTAACACCTAGCACTCCTTCCCACAGAGACTCCCAGCTCCAACTGGCACAGGTCTGAAGGAACATTTGGGCCACCAGAGCTGCCAGTTCACAGCAACAGCAGTACAGAGAGGGAACAGCTCCCTTCCATCCTCCCACCACCTCGGAGGATCTCTCTGGAGCTATTAGAATGGAGCTGCTCAGAACCAGCTGCCACGTGGCTGAAAGGGCCCTTTTGGGGCCCCACACTCTAACCTGCCCTAGGAAATCTCTACCTGTGCTGTGCCTCTGTGTTGCTGCCCAGTTTCTGACATGGAACTTTGCTCACACCCGGCCCAAGGCTAAGACCACATCTCAGTGCTACAAGAGGCCACATCCTAGCCTTTCCTGGGGCTGTGACCACACTGCAGGAGGTGCCAGAGCCAGCTCTGCTGCCCAGCTGGCATTAGCCTGCCCCACTTGGGTACACAGAGCAGAGCCACCAGAGCACTCAGCATGGCACAGCCACCACAGCACAGCCCAGCAGCCAAACCTCAGCACCAAGTCCAGGGCCTGGCCCTGAGCTCCACCAGCCTCAGGGCCATGCCATGGGCTGGCTCATTTCAAGCAGTGTGAGAAAGGCTGGTGCTGTACATCACTGTGTGCCATCTTGGCTTGGATCTTCTGCAGAGGAAGAGAGGAGAAAGGTCCTTTTTTCCACCTGCAAAGACACCTGGTGGTTTCTTCCAACATCATTAAATTAACCATTTTTAAATGCTTTGTGACTAGTGTTATTTTGCAGCTTTCCACTGGACAAGAAGTAATACTGCTGCTTCCAGCTTCCCTGGACACTGCTCGGCAGTCAGCAACCACCTCGTTCAAGGTGCAAAGTCCTCCCACAGGACTGCAAGAACAGTTCCAGTTCAAGCCAGCTAGACAGGCCACAGCACGGGCCATCCGAGCAGAGGGCTGGGATTTGAAAGCTGCATGCACCAAGTATTTGGAAAAGCACCTCTTAGATTTTAAATTGCATATTTTGGTTCAGAACATGAAAGCGATGTGTGCTTCAGAAGGGTTAAAATGGCCAATGAAAATTAACCCGGTTCTTCTCCATTACACTTGCAAGAAACCAAAAACTACTGAAGGTTGAATTTTGTGCTCCAACCCTCATCCAGACTTCCAGTGAGAGAAGCAGTTTGATGTCTTTGGCAAACAGCGCTCTGAAGAGGAATGAGACACTGGGACAGAAAGTGATCTATGGTAGCCAAATGCAAAAAGGCACATATTCCCCAAAAGGAGAGGCACCAGAGAAAGTTGTTTTGACTTAATCCCACAGAGGATCAGGAAAAAGAAAGTTGTGTAGCACTCACTTAACAAGTTACAATGCAAATGCTGAATGCCAGGGGTTAAATAGCGTATCAAACAGTTTCAGGTTAAGTATTCCCTTTTGCACTAAATAAAAGCCATTAAAATATACAGGAATAAAATGCTCAATTAGGGAGCTTTCTATGAAGCAAGAACACACAAATACAGTGGAAAGAATTGCACAAACCAGAAGTGTAATGAGTTACATCTACAACCTTGGACTGACCAAACCTTAGAAATAACATTTCTTATCACTTTGCATTATTCATGATTGCTTGCTAATGTGTCCTGTCACTGCAGAACAAACCTGCCACGGCTGGCATGTGCACAGGCCCCTCCTTTATAGAAAGCTCACTAATCATAGTGTCATCGTAAGAATACACAGGAAGCGGAGACCACAAGGCCATGCAGCAATACATACTTATACCCTAAGGACCAAGTGTTATAGGAACCCCTAACGTGTAGAGTTACTGTGGGGCTGCTAAGGAGCTCCTTGTTTTGCAGGTTGGTCAAAATTTATAGACAGGTGTTACTGGTTCTAGAAGTCCCCATGCTTAAGCATGACGTTGGTGAAATGGAGAGCTGAGCTACCTGGGTGCTTTTGAAAGAAAGTGGAGGCAATATGGAGGAATGAGGGGAGATTAAGGCAGATGTAGCACAGGACTGGAAGCGTTTGCCTTTTTTTTGGTAATAGCTGCTTGTCCACAGATATGATGCAGATGGCTGTCTGAGGTTTGCTAATACCTGATATCCTGGATAACACAGTAGTCAACACAAATTGTTCTAGGCTACAGCACCTTCTCACGAAGCAGATGCATATCTGACATCAAGAACAGAAGTAGCCTGGAGGGAAGGGGAGAGAAAGAGCAGATATTTAGTTTAAAATGAATACACACAGGATTTCTTGCATCTCCAAACTTCAGCCCAAATCCATGGTACTACAGTGACAAAACATACAACCCTGTCACATGGGAGGAATTCCAACAGCTTTCCCTGTTCTGAGGCACACTGGGATTTGTTGTTGGGAATGTAAACATACAGGAATTAAGAGTGGAGTTGATGCTGCTTTATAACCAGCGGCCTCATCTCCCCCCTTCAAATCAAAGGAACTATGGCCCCTTGCTATGGCAAAGCCCAAAGCCCTCAGAAGCTGATGAACCTTTCATGAGGCTGGTGGCCAGACAGCCACGGCGTGCCAGGGAAGAAAGCACCTGAAGGATTTCAGTGTTAGGCCAGCAAAGTCTTCTCGCTACAGCTGAGTCCACCTTGACCAGACACTGCCTGTGCTCAAGAGCAGGCACCAGCCATGCAGCACTGCACAAGGAGGGAGCAGGAGCCCTCTCCAGCCCATGCAGGTCACTTGTGTCATAACCCCAGTGATGTTTCACCTCGGCCCCAGAACCACTGAGACAGACACGTGGGCAGCACTTTGCTCGTGCCACCTCCGAAGGCAGCAGCACCACATGCACAGCTCCTTTTGGTCTGGTTCCCACCACTCAGCACCTGGGCTGCTCCAGAGTGGGCACCTTCCATCACCAATGTGAGCATCATAACTGCTGCTCTAGTAGTAATTTTACCAGACCTTGCTGTCATGCCTCCACTCTCCCAACTCATATGGGATCCTCATGGCTCCAGTATCCACCCACGTGGCCACATCAGCCCACTCCAGCTCCTGCTGAAGCCATTTTTCCCTATGTCAAGTGAGACTCCCCTTTTTTGACCTCAGCTTTCAGAAGCAAGGGTGTATTTGAAGCTAGGAAGAATCTCAGAAGGCTCAGAGAATAAAAGCTCTGCATTATCAAGATACAATTCTGCAGGACACAGGAAAAGACAGTGACAAGAGCCTTGTATCTTTCAAATTGGTGGCTATGTACTAGCACCAATGCTGCTTTGCTCCATCTCTCAATTCTGGACAAATGGGACAATTTCACTCACACATGCCTGTGAAGGCAAATGTTCTGAGTTTGGTTTTGTTCATCTGTCATACCTTTGGATTTAGTCCTCAAATATAAGCATCTTTGAATTTCACGTTATTAGGTTTTGTGAAGCAGTGAAGTTCTGCTTTTTGAATTTCTGAAGGACAATGAATGTCCAAGTGATCCAGCCCTAATCAGAGCAACAGAAATATACAGCACACTGGGAAGTCTTTACTCCATTCTCACCAAAATTTGCCTTATGTTGTTGACTATGCTTGCATTTACAATGCACAGTTTATTCACCAAGTTGTCTTATAAATTAGGTCAAAGGGAGTCCTTGATCAGACTTTTTAACACACAAACCTCTACCATGGTTTTCTTCTACAAGACTAAGTATTAATCTTTATTGTTAATTCTAAATTTTTGTAACTAACTTCCACACTTAAACACCCTACAGTCTCTTTGTTAATTTCAAACCTCCATGGCCTTTGGAAAAGTGTTAACTCTCTGAACCTCCATCAAGAAGAGGCTGTTCTTAAAATTTGCCTTTACAGAAACAGCTGTAAACTTAAGGAAACTTTGCCCTTAGGTAACTCCAGAGTGAAGTTCCATGCACTCATGCTGCTTACAGCTTTCTTCCCCTCATGTGAGTGAAACCACTCACCAAAAATGAAAGAGCAAGCTTTGGTTTAGAAGACTCTGAAGTCCCACAAGCCAAACGTAGAAGAGCTGGGAGAACTGAGTGCAGGGAAAACATCCAAATGAGATAAAGATGCATGGGGTTTCAACAGAAAGAGATATTAAAACATCTGTGCTCTGATGAGATACACATACTGTCAGAGGGATGCAAATTTACTGCTCTCCTTCCATTTTCATACAAGCTTGGATCTCCCAATTCCCCAAATCAGTACTGGGACTGTATATCCAGATGAAGTGAAATATACACTGATTGAAGACTGACAAAAATGGCTTTTGCAAAGACAATATATATAAATTCACAAACACATCTGTCTGAACTGAGCTCAGATTGGGAATTTGATGTGACTTTTAAACTGGATTTACCTCATCTTCCTCTTCAGACATTTTAGTAGAATTTTCAGGAGATTTTACAGGCTTCTGGCTATTGGTTCCATTTGTCTCCTCTTTGCCATGCTCTGCCTCCCACTCCTGTAGGACTTCATCTATGTTGAAACGACGTCGATAATTTACAAAAAAGTTTTTCACTTGCACCACAGATTTGTTTCCAATCACATCAGAGATTGCCTGAAAGTCTCGGCCATATTTCCTGATTGCTAAAAGCAACGAAAAGAAAAACAAAAGCAGTGTGTTATTTCCATAAAGATCACAAATCAGGCTCAAGTCACAGCATAAAGATCCAAAGCTGAACTTCTGTCAAGGTTTCAAACTTCTTCAGATTAATGCAGAATTTTAAAAAGAAGTCTAAACTGGGAAAGAGACACAGTTAAAACCAGCGCTGAAGAGAACAGAGGTGTAGCAAAAGATGAGTAGAGTCAAATGTACCAGGCCTGTTTATATCTGCCTGTACTGCTTGAAAAGTTACATAGACAAAGATGACAGCAGTGACTCCAGCTGAGTTTCACTTTCTGAAAGCTGGGACAAGCAGACACTATTTGCAAACACTCACACGATGCCATTTATATTGCCCAGGGAGGGGAAGGGGGAATATTGTATCCCTGTTCAAATACATTCTTTGGGCATTAGTACACAGCAGTGTTGAAGTCCTCCCCCTAGCCACTGAAGAGAAACTCAGCTCTGAAATGTAGCAGGGTTTTGACTATCAACAACTGAAGTACAAATAAACTTGTAGTGCCATACCTTGTACAGCAAGAAGCTGCTCATCTGTGGTCCAACGTGCATTAAACTTCTGGACGACCTAGACAACAACAGCAACAAAAATTAGCTTACTTCATTTATATACTTTCACTTGTATCTGAGCTCATAAAAACCTCTCAAAAGGGCAACAAGGAATGCACTGTTAGTCAAAGTGTATCATTAGCATTTCTCTTCACAATTAACAAAGGTCAGAAAATGATCTCACCTCTGGAAGTCTGTATTGTTCTATACCACCTTCAAGCTTTTCTTTGAGCGCGCTGTTTGTCTGTTTGATATTCTGAATCTGAAAAGAAAGTTTCATCTCTTTAAGAAGGATTTAAAAAAAAAAATCTTTGGACAAGCCTTTTTCCAGCAGCCTTGGCAGGAACCTCACAAGCTCAGCCTTCCAGTTTTTTTCACTGCCTGCCTTTTCCAAAAAGAAATTTTGCTATATTGGAATAATGTACAGCAGGAGCAGCTGGCAAATCAGGAGATCCCATTTAATTTATTCTGCACTGTCTACAAGTTCTTTGTAACAAGAACTGCCCCAACTTCCAGGTCTGTATAAAGCCCAGCATAAGAAGATCAAACCCATCTGCAGCAAGTAATGAATCAAAGACTGCTAAAGAGTTCAGCTTCTCCCAGAGTGCCAGGAAAAAGGCTTCAGGCCAAAATACCAATTCTATTAAGTTTAATAAAGAGCTTGAGACAGATCTCTGCTTTAGAAACAGCAAAATGCTCAGATCTAGGCAGCAAACTCATGTAGCAAACATGTATTTACTCACAGATATTTGAAAAACATTTGTTTAAAAGACAGATCCATCAGGGAAGTAAAAGGCACATAGTGAGTTTGTATGATACCTGTCTAGAAAGACTAAGCCAAACATATCTGCAACTTCTAAAAGTACCACGTGAAAAGGCAAAGGAAAGCTGCTGCAGATGGAAATTGCATACTGCTGAAACCAATGTCACCTGAGGAAAGTTACAGTTAAAGCTGCAGAAGGAATTCTGAACTGCAAGAAAAGCTAGGTGCCAACAAATGTTCCTTCAAGTCCCGGCTATGAACTCTTCCTTGTTTTACTTCAGCTCGAAAGCAGGCTTGCCCACAGAAGTAAAACCTAAGAGATGTAAAACCCAGAGCTGCATTCAGAGCATAGGAACAGCAGCTTGTCCACTGAGGCATGCAGCATTGTGCATCATCACTGCCAAGCCACAAACTCCTGCCAGCTCTGCAGAGTGCAACAGGCACTACCAGCAAAGCCAGCAGTCACTCTGTGCCATCCCGCTCGTACCTGCCGTTTGATTGAGACCAATTCCATGTCCAGTTGTCTGAGTACAGTGGTAGCAGCTGTTGCATTGGCAGAAACAGCCTCCACATCTTCCTGGGAAAGGAACATTCCTTTGGGAGGTTTCCTCTTTGCTCTGTTCTTGGCCTGTGTACTGTGCTTCTCCTTCTTCACCTGAGGGACAGTTTCAGCAGGTGGCACCTAGCAAACAGCAGTCAGTCATGTTACAAAAGTAAGTATCCTTAGAGATCCCTTCCAGCTCAAACCATTCTGTGACTCTGAATTTTAGCCACCATCAAAGGCTGGAGAACAACAATGCCAGTATGCAGACAGCATGACATTTTTGTTTTAAATGGCATGTCATGCAAACTGTCTTATATAAATTTCTCCTTTCCTTTAGCAGCTTTCAGTGTTTACAGAGATACTGTGGTTGCCTTCTCTGCCCATTCTCATTTTGGGAGACAGATGCCCAATTCTGCATTTATTAAATGTTCTGGTTAATTTCAAACCTCTAAAACCCTTCTTCTTGTTTTCATCATCAGATCTGAACACACCACCAGAAGGAAACCAAGTGAAGTGTGGAGACAGAAAGAACATAACTAAAACAGTTTACTGAGAATTGTTGTACTACCTGACAGACACAGTGAGGAATAAACCAAATTTATTTAAAGGCAAAGGAGTGAGGTGACAACAAGGTAATTCTTAGATTGTTACACCATTTCTTGGAAGCCAGGTTTTCTTGCATAGCACTTGTGTATCAACTGTTCCATCAAAATGGTGCAGTTTTACCTAAAATAAACTTCAAGTGTTTTTTAGAAAAAGGAGTATTTCACAGAGCACTTCCTATTTTTATCCCTTACGTCTAAAGCAAAGACAGGTAGATTAGTCAGGACACCTACTACAGATCCTTCAAGAGTACAGCTGATTCTAAGACAGCTAAACCATTTCTTCCAGAAGTTATATTCAACAATCAACTCATACCTAAGATTTTGCACCCAGTAACTGGATCCTGGCCAAGAACACAGATCAGAAGGGTGGCAAGGAGAGAAAAAGCAGAGGGGAGACAGTACGTCTGAATCCTCTGCTTGATCACTGCAAGCTTTAAACACATTGGCTTCACTTGGTGCTATTGTTTTCCTCCTAATTTGCAGCTACATGCAGTTTCTACACAGTTTGTGACATTTGTCCATTAGCATTGAATGCTTGCATTTGAAACCACATGAGGCTGAGCACCAAACCCCAAGTAAGTATGACGTTCTGACTCCCAAAGGAGTCCAGCACAGCTGCCATGGATAAAAGCTTTCACCTCCTCATGGACACAATGGCCAGAGCCCCACAGCAGCAGCAATGTGGACAGCTGCCTGCTCTCAACCTTCTTCTTCCATCCACTGGTGCAAAGAATTCCATGAGATCTAATGCCTAGGGCAAGCCCAGAGGCAGGAGGAGGGATACCCCTATGTGTCTCTGCAGACAGGAAAGCAGGTGGTGAGCAGGAGAAACCAGACTGGCTCAGCTATGAACAAGTGAAGTAAGCTCTGCTCTCTGCTTCAGAAGGGAGCACTTTGATAACTGAGCCAGGTAAATTATTCAGCATGGATAGACATTTCAGATCCACTCATATTTCATCTACATACACTGCTTCCCAGGACCACGCAGCAATGCCTCAGTACAGGTTCAGCCTGTAGTTGACCAACAGGCAATGCCTGCAGCGCAAACATCCCAGCAGCTTCAACATTAAAGAAAAATTAAAGCAGTTTCAAATTACTGTTTTACACAGCTCAAAAAATGCAAAGCTCTTTTGTGTTGCAGACAAGAACCAGAGCTCCAGCAGAACAATTTCTGACAGCTCCAAATGCCTCTAGGCCCCAGCAAAAATTGGAACATCTAGTCTGTCCTGGAAACTCTTCTTTCCTGGCCACACACATTTCTCTCAAGAATTAAACCAATTTTTGAAAACCAGAGAGAATTAAAATGCAGGGATTTAGAAGGGATTTAGCAGTGCTCCTGTTTATTTACATATTGCCACTGCTATCCAGTGCACTTCAGTCTTACAAACCCCCTAATACAATGTTCCCTTCCTCAGATTTCACTGTGTAAAAATAAGATAAAGCTATCTCAAGCTACACAAAAACAGAGCATGAAGTGGGAGGTACTTCCAGGAACAAGGAAGATACAAAGGAAGCAGGTCTAGGTCATGACCTCAGTATTATGGAGTCACTATGCAAGGAAATCCAAACAGTTGCACTAACAATGAAATAAAAAATAAAAAAAAAAAATATTCCTCTTCCAATGATCCTCAAAAGAGGAAACAGATGAAAGATTTCAGACACTCTGAGAAATCCCAGTAATACTGGGTAAGTCAGAGAGCAACCAACAGGTCTCAGAGCTGAAAAACCCAACTCCGCAGATCTGGGACAGGGAGGTTCCTTGAGGTAAGAGTCCCGGGCTGCTGGCACATCACAGCCCCTGCATGTCTGGCCACATCGTTAAAAGAAACCTAATGATCAAGGACAAACTTATCTCCTCCTGGCTACCTGCTCCCTCTCTCTCTCAAGCTATTTCAATAAGCCCTAAGTTCAGGTACTGTAAAATCAGAATCACTGAATCATTGTCCTCCAAGATCATGGAGTCTAATCTTTGAACAGTTGTCAACCAAACCAAAGCACTACCTGCCATGTCCAGTCATTTCCTGAACACCTCCAGAAATGGTGACTCTGCTATGTTCCCAGGCAGCCCATTCCAGTGCTTAAGCCTTTCAGTGAAAAAATTCTTCCTGATGTCCAACCTGAACCCCCCTTGAGGACATTTTCTCTCATCATGTCCCTGGATGCCTGTGAGAAGAGACCGACCTCCACCTTGCTGCAACCTCCTTTCAGGTAGCTGCAGAGAGGGACAGAAGTCTCCCCTGAGACTCCTCCTCTCCTGACCAAACAACCACAGCTGTACTCTGAACAGGCTAGGAAGGCTGTCAGCTCCATTTTGTCCTCCAGCACAATCCCTGTCCTGAAAAGTCCCCACAAGTCTGCCATGGCACACACAGCCAGACTGCATGTGCTGCATGAGTTTCAGATTGGTTTGAGTGCCATGGCCTCAAAGGTGGGCACAAAGCCCCCTCCCACACTAAGACTTTCTACAAAAATGTCTTGATGGTAACCGTACAAACAAGACATCTGATCTGGCTTGGCCTTACAAGAGATGCAGCCAAGTTGGTGAAGAACTATCTTTCCCTCTTCTGCAGGAAGTTCAGGACATGTCAGCATTGGTTAGGAAGGAAAAACTAATAAAGGTTGAAGAGAGTTATTTAAAGATGCAAGCTTTTGAAGAGCTTACAGAAAAATCTTAACGGTAAATTCTTTAAAATAATGGGAAATGAGACAATAGTATTATTTATAAAACACTACAGAGCTGCAGTACATAGCTGGAACTTAGCCAAGTGAGAACCCTTCCTGTCTGGGTGTTGCTGAGGCTTCTGAGAACTCAAGTTTCTTGTAAGGATTAATACAAATGGCTGCACATCCACTCTGCCCCTAGGAAGACATCAGGAACATGCTGGTTCCTTCAGTGGAAACAACAGCAAAACTTTCCTGGAAAGTCTAGAGAGCACCCTCACGTGGGTGAAGAGCAGATGGGAATGCTGTGATTTTTCAGTTATTTCCATTCAAAATTATTTGTTGGAGGAATTAATCTGAGAGTGACTGACAAAACCGTTACTCTGGGACTTCTTTTTGACTGTGTGGGATCATGTTTTTAAATACCTCTAGTGGGTTTTCCCTAAATACAATCTTTTAAAAAATTAAGAAATTAAATAGAATGACTGTGAGAGAAATCAGGCTAGAAGCAACCAGGAAAGGGAGCCAACTTCAAGGAAATAAGGTCTTAAGCATCTTCCTGTAACTCATACATACAACCCACACTGCTGCTGAACAAGGTGTTTTTATTTAGTAACAGGTAACCTGCAGGTTATACACATGGAGATGAAGGATATGATCTCCTGTAGGGCATCACAGGCTGGGTTTCCAGAACTGTTGTATTTGTGTAGCTATTTTCATCCAGAACTCTATGCCCACAGAAAATGAAGTACTTGAAGTGAAAAACAAGTACTACATTTTGAGCTGATGTAACAACAGGTTAAGGTCACCCTGCCAGACAAAATTAACTAGGCACAAAAGCTTTCTCCTTTACTTTTCACCAATACAGCTGCAATCCTGGTGCTAGTGAAGTGACAAGTATTGCTGGGGATTTCAATACATCAGCAATGTACCTTAGAGCCTAATGTGTACATAAACACACTTCTGTTGGTCTACCTAGAAGAAAAGGATGGATTCCCCCTTCACCAAGCCATCTCCATAGGGGAATGTGCTTCTACTCCACATTTCCATGCAGTTAGGTTAATTTAAACCACTGAGGGTGGCTTAAGCTAACAAAGCCAAAGAGAAGATAAAAGAAACTGGAAACAATCACATAGTACATTAGCATGGGATGGTGAGGTGTTAAATTTTCCCAGCTCTATCCATAACCACTTCTTTATCTATACTTGTCTTGATCTAAGAATAATTCTGGAGACAATTCTTTTCTTGTATGACAACTAGATAAAGTACTAAAGAAAATTAGATACTGTCAGCTTCTACATGAAGTAGCTAGTAAATAAACACTTTCATTTGTACAGGAGTAAGAAAGAATTCTACCTCCTTTTTGCTCTCCTTGTTTTGTTCAACTTCAATGTCAATAGGGTTATTTCCATTTGCTTCCTCCATTTCATCCTCACTGGAAGACAAAAGCAAACAGTACTGCATTAGTTTGTGAGGCTCTCTTCTTCTATAAACAGCACACTAAACAAAAGCATGAATGCCATAGCAAGCCCAAAAGCTTTCCTCAGTTTTATTCTCAGGATGTGGCTTTTTGGGGGGTTGGTGTTGATTTTATTTGGCATCAGTTTAAGTCAATAAATTCTTAATTCTGAGGATAGTGCATACAGGAACACTTCTCAGCAGTGTACTTAGGCAAAATAAATCTACACAGATGAAGGCAAGAGACATGAAATTAATTCCACAAGTTATCTTTCAAAGAACACGGGACACTAGGCATTTTTACTTCAGGCAAACTGAGACGAAAAGGAAGACCTAAAAATACAGCAAGTAGCTAGAACACAGATTTCATACAATTCCTTAATATTTAGCAAAACAGAGATGCACAAGATTAACTCCCTCAAGAACAAGCACAAAAAAATGCCTGGGTTTTTTTTGGTTTTGTTTTTCAGTGACAGCCTCACATTTTATTCTCCCCTGGAAAAGAAGACGACGTTATCAGTTAGAGAGTAATAGGCATGAAATTGAGGCCATATTGAAAGCAACCTTGGCACACCTGTCCAGTCTGGCTTAGGTGGCATTTTAATCAGACATTAAATCAAACGCGTTCTCATGATTTAGAATTTTTGTACTGTACACAAAGTCAATTGCATTGTCCATTTGAAATGATGCCCAGAAATAAGCTGATGTAATCAAAGCATTTTTATTAATCAAAAAAATAAACCTATTTTGTCATATCAGACTTGAGAGCCTTGCCGAGGAGCATCAGCTGGTGCAGATGTGTCACAGCTCCAGGGCAGGGCATGGCTGTGCTCACAGGGAGCAGGAGCCAGCAGGCACAGCACGTGCTGGTGAGCTTGGCTGTGGCATCAGCTCTCACGTGGCCATGTCCCTGCTGCAGCCACATCCTAAGGAGGAATGGGCTGCCATCCTTACACACAAGGGCAGGCGCTCGTACAAGCCACTTCTGTCTCGCCAGCTGATTCACAAGACTTTTAATCTGGTAATGATGATTCCAGGGAACCCACTCCCAAGCATCCTCTCCAGAGTGCACACACAAAGTCCCTCACAACTTGCAACAGGTGCTGAAAACCTGGTTCCAAATGCACTGAGAGCTGTGTTAGTGGCAATCTGAGGGGTTGGGGAATTTCCCTACCTAGCCACAAAAGGGATATAGAGGTATTTGAGTGAAGTACCTCAGACTGCCTCCTCTCTTAACCCCATCTCCAAAAGAACTTCCTTGTGTTCTCACCTAGGCTCAGATTTCAGCCTTCTCACAACAGTCTTTGCTGTTCTGATAGTTTGCTCTTGTATTCTACCAAGTGCCCTAGACATGAGCTGAATTAAAGCCCACCTCCTCATTTCTGCAGTTGTAGACAATGATTGCCATAACCAGAGAACACTTTTGAAATTCTGCCATTGCCAAATGGCACAACACAACCTGAAAATCCAGGCACCCTAAACTCACGCAGAGTGGATTCCACACCCTGCATGGCTGCACTGACAAATCCTTTGAGGGTGCAGGGGTTTGACTATTTTACATAATGGAGAGGAAGAACAAATCAAGCTGACAGCCTGGTGCTTAGTTTCCTGCAGATGTAAATCAAGTTAAGCATTTCCAGTCCAGCTGCCTTCCTCAAAGGTTACAAAATTACAGCACACGGCAGCCCATACAGTTCTTTCCCGTTCACCAGATGGTCTGTGGTGCTACTTTTCCTAGCGAACAGGCATAGGTACTGAGAGGTGTATTTCTAAATTCCATAATTCCATTTGTGAGCACAGAACAAAAAGAGAGAGGAGTATTAAAAGACCTTAAACTACATGGTACAAGACAAACACATACTCCATATAAAAGATTTCCCCTCCCCACTAACTTAGTAGGAAAGCTGAAAAACTAAACAAACAAAAAGCCCCAACAACCAGGATGGGGAGCAGAAAAACAGTCTTTGCACAGAAGAGAAAAGAACAGAATGGAAAAAGAGACTCAGGTCAAAGAAAGCCAAGCAAATACTGGACAAGTTGGCTGTCAGTATTCTCCCTGGCCCTGCCTGCTAAGCAAGTACTGCTGACCTAACGGAGAGATGGGAGAGGTTGAGTGAGTCACTGGTGCAGCACAGCTCAACCCTAGAAACACACTTCTTCCCCTTTCCCAAACAAGACTTGCTCACATGCAGTGGAGCCAGCAAACAGCCAACTGGGAAATGCAACAACCCCTCTGAGGGGAAAGGCATTTGCAGAATTTTGCCCAATTATGTTAGAAGTCTTCCAAAGGCAGGCACACTTCAAGTCTGGTTTGCAAAGACCTTAACTGCATTTTAGAGCAGATTGAGAAGGCACCTGCATCAAGCAGATGGATTTGCTGCTGTTCAGAGTAGTTGTTACTGCCACAGTCACCTGAAACCTCTGCATTTCTCAGGCTCTTTCAGCTCCAGAACTAGGTGAAGTCACCAAGTGACAGTAACTGTACAGATACTTACACTGCTGACCTACCTTCAAGGGCTTGTATGGGTATCCAGGAGGGTGAGCTTGCAGAAAAGGCATGAGTCAAGCTCATTTGCTAAATCTCAGTGTTTAATGACCTCCTGAACACCACCAGCCTCACCCAAATGCCAAAGCACCCAGCACTCCCTGGAACAGCCCAGCCAGACAGCTCATCCTAAGTTCCCCTGTGCTACCCTCTTCTCAGTCACTCAAAATCAGAGCCTTAACTTCATGTTTCTCAGAAAACAGAGCTTGGCCTGGCAGCCTTTTCTTGGTCACAGTTTTCTAAGAGGCAGGAGAGGAAGGGTCTGTGTGTGTACAGGCACAGGCTGAGAGGGCTCCTGCACTGGAGCCTGTTTCCTGTAGCAGGTGCACATTTTCATCTGCTGAGCATCACGTGGAGGAAATAAAGGCACATTTCAGCTCTTTCATTAACTCCTTTTACTGCCCTGCTTATCAGCTCTTCTGGCTCTGCTGACAACAGTGCCAATCAGATTGTAAACAGCTTTAATTTCCATTTCCCAACCCTCAAGCCCTACCAGAGAAAAAGTTTAGAATGGTGGGACTGTAACCAGAGCACTGGAGGGCAATCAGGAACTGCAGTGTCAAAAAAGGGAACACAGCTAGCTGCCAACTGCCTTTTGGCTTTAAGCAAAGCAAAACACAGCAGGGAAGAGAGGTGGGGAAAGGTGTGGTACCAGGAAACATTTTGGGGAAAATCCGACATCTGGTTTCTTACAAGCTAACAGGAATTTCTGGGACAGATTAAAGAAATCAGTGTGTGCAATAGACAGCCTTTCTGCGTGCAAACCTACCTTTCCTCACGTTCCCTTTTTTGCTTACGAGCATGACGATCCATCACGCTAGTTTTAGTCCTTGTCTTCTTCCAGGAGTAGTAAAATTTCACCAGGCTGGCTATTGATTTGTCAGGAAGCTGTAAATTAAACATGTAACCTTTTATATGTTTATATGTAAAGTATCCCCAGAAGTTCATATATAATTGGTCTGTTTTTCCAAGGAACATCTGACCTCTTGACATTGGATTCTCTCAAAGGCCCAAGCAAGGCAGTTCTGCAACCTTACAAAAATGATCTATGGGGGAGCGTTTCAGGTGAGTGCCTACTATTTAGGACATCAAGATCTCTAAAAAGCATCTCAGCAAGCTTCCACTCACCAGCCAAGCAGCTGGTTCCCTCCAGAATAGGGGAACACAGCAAGAACAAATCTGGAATGAGGCCTCAAAACTGAGGTAACAGTTTCAAAGCCAGAACAGACCTAAAAGCCAACACACACATGTAAACAATCACAGAAACTGCTGAATTGCAAACATCCCAAGCATATCTTTGATGTTTGGTTAAATAGGTTTATTCACACCATTCACATGACAAAGTCTATTCAAAGGTCTCAACAAAAGATATTTTCAAAAGGTGAAATGCTACTGTATGGTGAACTGAGGGTACTGGAAAAGAATTTTTTTTTTTGTCCTCTTACACAAATGCCATTACCCTGTAACTAGGAAAGAAAAGTCTGCCTCCAAAAAGCATAAAACTTTTAAGACTAATTCTCTACTTTTGAGGCGCTCTACCTGGATGCTCTTACACAGGAATTTTAAAAGGTGGAAGTCCAATCTTTTCTTATGACTAAAACATGCTTTACTTAAGTGTCTGATTCGGTTTGGAGGGCAGAGCAGGTGGGGAGGAAAACAAAACTCTGAGCAAGAGCCACATCTCTTTCACTCAAATACTGCAGTTTAAGTCTTCACCTGAGACACAGCTGGTTCTCAAACTGCAGACTGACTTTAGGTTCTAATACCAGATCACACCAGCACTCCCACTCTGGCCCACAGCTGCGCACAGGCAGATAGCACCTGTGCTTTGCCAGGTGGGTAAGTCAATGCTGTGTTGCCAACAGCCATGCAACAGGCTGGTCTTCTGAAATTAAAAGGAGAGGAAAACACTTTTTTTTTTTGTCCTCTTACACAAATGCAAAGCACAGGTGCTAAGTCAATGCTGTGTTGCCCACAGCCATGCAACAGGCTGGTCTTCTGAAATTAAAAGGAGTTCCACAGAACGAACTCAGGGACAAGGCTGTTCATGACAAATATCCACTTGGCTATTAAGAGTGCCAAAATATCAGAACCAGCTCTGGTAAATAATGGAACTTGCCTTTCATTCTCTGGCTTTGGAGATTTCTCCCCTCAGTTCCAATCTGCAGGGGTGCTAATGGGGCAGCATCTATAAACTAACAACTAACATGCTCCTGAGCCATTGATTCCTGTCCCCTGCTAAACACAAAGCTTCGTGCCATTTAATTCCTTTCATGCAGAATTGCTTTCCTGGGAGTAACAGTAAAAAAATATCATTACCTAGGGAACAGTGCATGAGCTTGGCATCCCTGTACTGGAATGCACTTCACTCAGGGACAGAGAGCCATGCTTCTGCACATAAAGCAAATTGAGAATTTCTTGCTTTGCAGTTAACCAACCAACAGGACGGGCTTTATGTTCTCTTTTCCCCAGGACATTCCCCTGCCCTATTTTCCCTCCTATATAAGAACACAGGAATAAAGCAGCTTCACTCTTCAAAAGTTCCATTACCTGACCCAAGGGAATGGGAGACCCTAGGACTCCAAGAACATTTGGAAATGAATGTCAGTGAAGGACATGGAACATCAAGGAAGACATGATGAAAACAAGCCTCTTTCTACCATCCTTTTGAAAAGGGACCTTCATCCTTGGACAGCAAGTGACCTTTTGCTTTTCAGCAGGATCAGCAATACAGACTTGTGTCACATCTGCTTTAAAGAGGCTGAACAGACTGCAACAGCCTAGGCTCACTTCAAAGGGTCACAAACAGTGGAACTGGGTCCTGCTGGAACACTCAAGAGGCTACTTGACTGAAGGAGAGCAAAGACCAAAGTCTAGTTCCCACCCAGGTGATGAACCACTTGAAGACACTCTCAAGATACAATTAATAAAAATTTTTACAACCCATCCTCTCCATCTTTCAAAAGAAAACTGCACACTCCCTAGCACTTCCCTTTCAGGCAGAAATCTATCTTGAAGGTTTCAATCATACATTTAAAACAGTATCATCACAACCTAAAGCAAAGGACTGAAGCTTGCAAGGATGTATAAACCTCCAACACCGCATCTGCTGACAGTCCAAAATCACATTAAGCACAGACTTTATCATTCAATAAAATTAATTCCTAAAAATCAAGTGCAAGAAAAGAAATCAACCTTGCACAGAAATGATCTTTAGTGCATATGTGTGGGCATATGTGTACACACCATGCCTGACCTCCAGCTGAGACAAACACTACCATAGCACACAGGGGACTGAAAACTGTAATTTCCAACCAAAGAAATCACACAGTCATAGTTATCCTGAACCAGTAAAGCACTTCAGGAAAATACTTCTACAGAGACTCTGGGAATAACATTGTTTCTTTCTATTCAGGGTAGCATTTTCCCTCTAACATCCCCTTTGGCCTGTTCTCTCTCAAGAGCATTAGACACACATTCAACACAAACAGCACTGAAGACGACAGTCTGTTCTGCTTTCCCACTCCTGCAACACCACTTACCATCTGCTGGATCCTGTGAAAGGTTTTCCCATGGAAACTGAAGGCCTGTTCAAACAAGACCTTGTCTTCCACTGTCCACTCATCTGGGAATGGAGTAAAGTTTGGCAGATCTGCCAAAGACTTCTCGATGTTGTGCTTGTGCCAGAACAGCATCCCAAGAGCCTAGAAATAACACAGACACCAAGGTGACAATTGTAATCAAAAGAAACATCACTGGAAAATGGAAAGGGAGAGCTATGACATTTTTCTCAGGCAACACATTAGACATAATTTTAATTCTCAGCTACATCAGATGCTTTTCTGAGTGCAAGAAACCTGGAATCTGCCCCCCAGCTAGGCTGTGAAGACCAGCCCAAAGTTTATCAAAATCACACAGGTCATCATGTAATAAAATATTAGCAAAGAAAGGTGGGAGAAAAAACTTAATTACTTCAGCTTTACTGATCATGGTATGCACAGGTAAGTTGAGCAAAGGCTTGGCAAGTCTACCTAAAAAGACTGGACAAAAGGCAGCTTCTTCCAGTGCTGGACTCTATTTCCTGGTAATTAGAAGGATGGTTTCATTGACTGGGAGTTTTTATAATTGTTTACGGGGTTCTTTCTGAGGGGGAACAGAAAAGAGAAGAGAATGAAACAAGAACTGGAAGAAGGAAAGGCAGAGAACATGCACCACCTTGACTTGCTGCTAAGAAGTTCCTGGCCCAAAGAAGGAATAAATCTCATACATTCTGGGGGCTGCTCTTTTGTTCCCTTGAGAGAGACCTCATTCTGCTGCTGCAGTCTCTGGTTCTCAGTTCCAAAAACAAAGTGCCTGTGCTGCACTTCACCACCTGCAAACCCTTCCCCTTTTGCCGTCTCCGAGACACTCGTGCAGCCCCCCTCTCCCAGGGCTCCACAGCCCCTGTGTGCTGTGACACAACTCTACCTCTGGCATGCCAGCAACCACTGCAAATCATTTTGGGAAGGTCTGACTCTGCACAGCTAAAAAACAGCCTTTCACAATTGCTGAGAAGTGAAAACAATCCCTAACATGCTGAGTAAAACGTAAGAGTAACCGGCTCATCATATGCAAACTCAGCTCAGGTTTCACAGCCACAGTTACCCTCATCTAGCAGTTTCACCCTGGCTGCCCAGCATTACAAAATCCCTCCAAAATTGGGGTTTCCCCATGACTTTGCTATGCAAAAAAGTAGTTCCTTTATGGGATCTCACACCCCTGAGATTCTGCAGAGAGCATGCATATAAATGTAGTGTTATCCAAGATCTTGCCCAGATTCTACTGGGCTCTCAGTGCTGCCTGGACACCTTCTCCTCCCTTTTGCCACGATGCAGAACAAGTAGTAATCTCAGTGGTAGCACAGTCACTCGAGATGCCACAGAAGCCACACAGCTGTTTTGGCAAGGATAGGTCAAAGAAACTATTTTGCAGTCATGAAGGACTGAGTTTTCTCAGAATGACAATCTCACTCAGCTTCAAATATGAGATCTACCTGACATCCCTATGAGGAAGCAAGGGATAAACAAGGAGCAAGACATTTTGGGAGGGCAGGGTATCATTAAATAGCACTGAGGTGTTAGTAAGGACTGAGGGAAGAGCTGCTTATCTAAAGCAAGAGGTAAACAAAAAAGATTTTCCTTATAGGCTTGTTGAAGAAGAGATCAGTATTCATCTTCCACCTGTGCTGCCCTGGAAGAAATCTGCACTCATACACAGGTGAGCACAGGCCCTTTGTGCCAGGGTGTGTGACAAAGGCTGGCAGGAAAGGCCAGACTTACTGTGGTGCTTCTAAAAGTCTGTGACTACTACAGCACAGCACAGCACCCCACAGCTGTCTGCAGCACCAGCTGAAGAGCCTGCCCTGCCAGAGCTCACTGGCCTGTGGGGAGCCCTCCCTTCGCCTGCCCTGGGGCTGGCCAGGCTGCAGGGACTCCCACCAGCACAGTCCTGAGCCTCCAGCCATGATCCAGCAGCAGCAGAGCCAACAACAAGGCACTGAGCCACGGGCAAGGGGAGTGGAAGGACAGGGATGGGAGCCGGGCTGGCACGGATCGGGCAGCTGGACAGGAACTGTGCTGGGCAGAGCAGCACCAGCACACGCCCCAGCACCCTGCCAGCAGCTCCCATCCCCTTCCACAGACTGGCACATCTCAGACTTTAAAGGGATGTTTTGGGCAGTGGGCACAGGTGGAAAAAGGCAATCTCTGTATGAATGACTGTTAGCCCAAGCCACCTGGACAGAGAGCAAAGTGACCGGCTGTCAGGGGAACGCGCGTGTGGGAGAGAGATGCCTTGGCCAGAGAAGCCCAGAGACAGTGGCCAATTGCTAAAGTGAGCTTTTACTGGCTTCCAGGGAGTCTGCAGCAGCTTGTCCAGTTACCCAGCCAACAGCAACTCTGATGATACCTGCTGAAGACAGAGTTTCCCTTGGTGACACAAATAATCATCCTGATTTGAAAGCCTTGACACTTGTCCCTGTAATACAAAATGAATGTGTGCCTTCCAGAGCAACACAAGCTAGATCCTCTCCAGTTATTTCCTGAAAATGCCTAGCACAGCTCTCTAGGAAATCCCAAAGGACATGGCAAACATGTTTAACTCCTAAGTATTATGTGAGAGTGCTACAGAAGGAATGAGAATTTTTAGGAGCAGGGACACTTTTACAAGCTGCTCAGTCACTTTACGCTCTGATGTGGCAAGTCATGCAACTTCTGTACACAGAGGGGGAGAGAAAAATGGAGAAAAAGACTCAAAGGAATGAGTGGGAGGTCTGTATTTTCAACATTAAAATTAATGCAAATCTCTGTTAGCTATATTTAAGTTTTTCAAATCACAAGAATTCAGTGGTTTGGTTTTTTTGATCACAAGCTTCATTGTCATCAGTCTTCTCTATCAGACTTCACTTTCCAAACAACACTTCTCCACTAAAATAATGAAACCCATTTCTACTATTCCAATACCATCTCTTTTGAAATGTTATCCACAATAATCAATACTAGGTATATCAATATCAGCTGAAGAGAGTTACCATCTTTATTTTCATTTTAAGCTCACAGCCTTTTGATGCCTTCATGTTCGCTTTATTGCTGTTTTCTGCTCTTAGAAACTACAATTATCAAGCCTGACCATTCCTGGTTTTGCTGGAAATTTTGCTGGTTATCTCAACTTCAGTGTTCTTGTTCAGCAAGAAATCTTTTTGAGCATGATATCAACCGCAAAGTCTGACTCAAGGATGACAGCAGAATCATTTACCTAGAAGCCCTTTCCCATCCCAACCATTTGTTTCTATGCTCACAGCCTCTGTCTGAACAATTTCATAAACATTCAGGTTTTTGTACTTGTAGAGACAGTATGTGATTTGCCAATACACTATGTCATGACATTCCCTGCCTTCCCTTTCCGAGCAAGTATGAGTGCACGAGGAAACTCCACAGAATTCAGAAAAGTTTCCCAGGCACAGATCTACTCATCTCCCCAGCAAGTTTTGAAATTGTTGTCAGTTAACACAGGAAAGATTAGTACACAATCCTAGACCACAGGGAATAAAGGACAGGTCTGTTCCTCAGACCAGGGTTTCCATCCCTAGGTTACAGGTACTGGATAGGGGTCAGTGACCATTGGCAAAGTCATCCCCTGTTTACTGCACTGACAGCCAAGGTGCTCATCTGTGAAATGCAAAATGATTTGCAGCACGCTTTTAAGGTAAATAACTGGGTATCAGTTTGCCTCAGAAAAGCACATGATGGCTCAATAGCTCATTAATAACTGGCAAGACATCCATGAAACAGAGATGGAGCAGTCAGCTGGAAACTGCAGTGCAATCAGGCAGCCATCCAAAGATAAGCCAATCTTTTTAACATTGTTTAGGGGTTCTGAAAGTGCTCAAGAAGGAGTCACCAGAGGAAGCATAATACTCATGGCCAGACTCCATTAGAAATTATAACGGTTTTGTTTTTCTTCTTTTGACTCTTGATGTAAAACTAGGGGTAAACTCTATATCCACAGAGTACAGGCTACTATTAAGAACAACTGGTTTTGGGACAAGTAGTAGAGGAGAAAACACAGAAAGTACAGAAAGAAAGAAGAAGCTCTAGGCAGTCTCTTTAACTCATGCTTGAATACTTGCTGAGAAAGATTTTAAAGTATTCAGTGGGTTGTTACCTGCTCCATATTGTATCCATGCTTCTCTTTAGCAATGGCAATATATTCATCCACTGAAAAACAAAGAGAAGGTGTAAGTGCATTTCATATCATGATCTCATCTCCCCTTCCCTTTCCCAGTCTAAACCCAGGTCTGCAGCTCTGACTTCAGCCCTCCACAGAGAACTCTCATGAACAGCTACTGTTTCCAACAATTCAGGAACAGAAGGAAATGTAAGAAAAACAAGCCACCAGACAAACTACATATTTTCCTTAAGCCTAAATGGTCCATGACAGCCAATCCAGTTCCAGTACTTCTGAAACGCAGCCTACAGTATTTCAGAACTTGTTCATCAAAACTGTAGACATGACTTTGTCAGCTGCTTTTTGGGGTATGTGTTCATTTTGTGGTGGGTTTTTTACTGGTTGGTGGTGATTTTTTTCATAGCCCCAGAGTAGTTGTTTTCTTAAGGAAAAACATCCCCAGACACAATCCATACTTTCCAATACTGCCAGAATCCTAGTGTTGCACGACTACTACAGATACCTCGGTAAATTTTTCAATTCTTAGGTCTCAGCAATTTTTATCTTGGACCGAACCCACACTCTTGTATCACTACGACCCGTGAGCTTTCAATCTTTACAATGAATGTGCACTGAGAAGTTACATTTTGTATAGATGGGACTAAACCCAAATGTCTCTCACTCAGAGTGACTGAGCCCACATTATGCCCAACAGCACCCATTTGAGAGGAACGGATCAAAGTTAGTTGCAGTGGTGTGTTGTGAAGTCTGTGCCCTTGTGTCTGACCATAAATAGCCACACTGTAATGAAAGTAACACCCCTGGAAACAAAACAATTAATCTAAAAGGTGAGACTCCTGCTTCATGTAGAGGAGTGGAAGATGCCAGAAGCACTGGCTGCCTGTATGATCCCCAACAACATGCTAGTAGTACCCTCACATAAAACTGATACACACAGCCAAAGTTTTCACCCTTGTACAAAAATCAGACTTCACAATGAGTCACATAGCAATGAACTCAAAAATCATTCCCCCTTCTTTTTCTACAGATACCCAGGGAGGAATGAAAGCAAGTTACAGTGCTGAACACCAGACTCATGGAGATCAGGCACAGCAAGGAAATGGTTCTGTGCACTCTGCAGCTAAGGAAGCCACATTTCCCACAGCCTGGACCTCATTATTAACTTCAGGTCTCAAATGTGCTTCTTGCCTATTTTCTACCTCTATGAACACTCTTATGGAATAGCACAGTATTCTTTAAAAGCTCTTCTGTCAAGCTGGGACAGTCCTCAATTATTCCTCCAGCTTATTAAACTAAGCTATAAGCTCAAAAGGTACTGGGAAAACAGAAAGGATAAATCAGAAAACACACAGCAGGAGAGCACCAGCCTCTTATTTTCAACTTGTCATTAATCATAAGAATTTAGATCTAGGTACTTAAAGTAGACATCCCATCTTTAGACTAGCCAATATGACATGTGATAGAAATCACAGACCTTCATCTGAAAAGTACAAAAACTGTGTTAATTTTCACAAAATGGTGTTGGAAAAGAGGGACTTGTTAAGTGTCCTGCAAAAGTACATGAGAATATTAATACAGCCATATGCTGTGGCAGAAGAGCGTGCTGTAAACACAGGCACAGTTCCACATTAGCAAGGACATTCCATGAGGTTCTTGTCCTTCCAGGCTCCCACCTGCACACCATGGCAACTCCCAACAGGCTGACAAACCTGTTCATTGCTCCATGTTCTAGATCCATTCAGTAAAAGTTTTATTAGCCTGCTGGAAAAAGGTCCAGCCACAACCATTCATTTGCACTGCTACAACACAAACACATCTGTCTCTCTAAGTCGACAAATTATTTCTAAGAACAATGTTGAACTGGGATGAAAACCATCCCTTCTTGCAAACAACCTTTTCTTGCACAAGCAAAACATAATAAAATAGTTGCAAAGGCAGTGGAGGTGCTTGGGACAATGACCAACTTCCTAGGCTGAATTTGCTGCATTGCCTAATAGAACATCCTGAGGGTTACCAATGCCTAGTATGAGCCCTGAAAATCAGCTTCACCACAGGGAAAAAAAAACCCCAACTTGCAAAACCACATCACAAGCAGAGAACATGATCCAGAAGAGACATACAGGGTAAACAGGGACAGAGAAGGGAACTGCCTCATACACACACCACCCCTTCCCTCCACATGCCCAGTGGGGCAGGGAACCTCAGTAGGATAGGGGCAGAACAGCAACTTCAGGTGCTTCCAGAGTTACAAAACCACATCAAGAACAACGGCTGCCAGGAAACCCTACATGCAGCATTTCCCTGTAGTTCAGCTAAATGCTCTCTGCTTCCTTAAAAAACAGGCATTGCACATGCAGTGTTATATATTTTGTCTAAGGAGGACGTGAAGGAAGGAGGAGGGAAAGGAGCTGAATTCTCTCAAGTCCAAGGCTGAATTAAGCTCCTGAATGCTAAGTACTACTGCATTAACTACCCTGCTTTCACCATGGAAAGATCTACAGCTCCTCATTTGATTTCAGCATCTCATCCTTTAATATATACAGAGAAGAGATGAGGTCGTTGTCCTTTCCAGCATATTATCTTTCTTATGCCTGATGTTAAGTAATGAAAACGTACTTGCTCCCCAAAAAAATCATTACAGCATTTTCTCTCCTAAGTAAGGAAGGACATTAGCAAGGTCCCCACATATCAATAGGATTTCTCTTCAAACAAGGCAATACACCACTGAGCCAAACCGTAGACTATGAGTGACTAGACAACATGAAAGTAAGCTTTCAGGAAAAGATGCTTTTACTGTCACGGTAGGTTCTGTAACACCTCAGTATTATATCTCATTGTTACAGTGGAGGAAGAGAAAAGAATAAGGCAATAAGGCAGTAAACTGACCATGAGCACACAGCAGTAGTACTCCTAAACACTAAAAGAGCATTTGTGGGTGAAGGACAGACAAGGAGTACTCCACCGTGCTCTCCTCTTGGCTTGTTTCCTGCCTGCTTACTGCCAGTCTAGCCCCTCCTGCTTGTCATTTCTTGGCTAATGTGAGCTCACTTGCTTTGATGCATGCACCCGAGAGGAATGACAGTCCCTTGAGCAATCCTTCCTTCCCCCTCCATATGCAGTCAGCAAGGAAGAGCATGGCACCAGCTGAGTCACGGATCCCTTTAGTCTCCCATACCAGTAGAGCCTGGAATTTCCACAAGCTCAATGCTTTACATGCCACACCAGATAAAGAAGTGTCCTCTTCCATCTCTGCCTTCCCTCCACACCTCTGGCGAGCACACGGCAGCGGGCACGTGAAACTCTGCTCGCCGCGTTGCAGCGGCATTCAGTCACGCTCGGTGTGTAACAGCAATCTGTCCAGACATCACAGTCCAGAGCCAGAGCAGCCTGGGGCAGAGCCCTGCTTACACCAGAAGAGACAGCTTGCCAGCATAGCTCTGAGCTGCTTTCCAGAAGAGAACAAGCAAGAGCAGCAGAGCAATCCCAGCTCATTCCCCCAGCATAAAATACACCACCAAGCACTCTTCCTACCAGCATAACTTTTTCCTGAACAGCGTGGGTAAGAGTATCCTCACCTCCAATCCAACTCATTTCCCTATGCCAGAAAGATATTTCAATACAGACCAGGCCAAAAATACAATGAAACTTGAATAGAGACAGTTGTGTGACAGAAGATGCATTGCTCCTGTGAAGGCTCTTGTTGCTACTAGAAACCAGATGGGGGGAGGGACAGAGAAGAGAACCATAAAATGTATTTCTTCACCTACTTGGCTACATTTCTTCTCTTATGTGCATTTTAGCTGTGTTGGGGTGAGCAGGATCACTCTGTCCACCCCACACCCAAAATGGAGTGAGCATTGGCCCAAAGAGCCCCTTCCTACAGCCAGTCGTGCTCAGGAAAGCAGCAGTAGCACAAAAGGCAGGGTTGCAAAGGGAACAGAGCCTCACATACACACTGTCACCAGCAAAGAGGGGCACAGAGTGCTCAGATGCTAAAAGACATCTCCTGAATAAGAGATGACTGAAGGACCCTGGGTGTAGCACTAAGACAGCCAAAGAGGTAAGGGAAATGGAAGGGAATGGCAAAGGAAGCACAGAAAGATGTTTCCACCCCCCACCCCACTAGAGAGGGGAGTTTGACCAAAATGGTACCCTTAACCCCCTGAATTTTATGTTCTTGCTCCCAGCCAGCCTTCTCATAAAGACTTGCCTCTTGCTAACTCACTTCCCTGCAAAAATTCTTCACCAGAGGCAAAAGAAAGAGGAACCTCTTGGCTGACACAGGGAAGGAGGTAAACGAGCAAACAACTGCATTGCTGATTTTCAGTCCCACATCCTTGAACAGTGAATTGAGACGTAAAACATAAGCATTTATTTCAGAAGGGCGGGAGAACTGTGAAAAGAGGAACGCCTGAAAAGAATGACTCCCCTCATCACCGTTTGATCACATTTCAATCTCTCTGAGTGGGTCCTTCTGGAGAATTTCTCCCCCCTTCCCAAACTTGCTTGTCAATGACCCCACAAGAATCACATGGTGTTCAGCAGACTCAACGACCCTAAGGCAGGTTTGCAGCATGAGTGAGTGTGCTAAAGCCTATAGAAAGCAACAGGAATGCAGAGGTAGAGCTGTTGCTGCAACCTCAGTTCACCCCTATTACTAGGGTACTGCAGGAGCTCTGAACACTTTGCATATTACGTGATGCAATACCCTGGCAGAACAGGGTGAAATGAGGACAAAAGCAGCATCCTTTGCAGCCTCAGTAATGTGCTTCACAGGGTTTGATCAATGCTGGAACCTGCAAGGAATTCTGGATGTTGCTATACATCTTTCCCTCCCCTCCATCTCCCCTGAGAATAGGAAAAAAATGAAAGAAAAGAAAAAAAAAAGAGAGAGTCAAGACCCAAAATAAATCTATACTATATAAAGAAAATAAGGACATGTAGACACGTGAAACTTTTCCAAATTCCAAAACACAATTATGACGGTACACAAACAACCGAGCACAGTTTTCGCCTCGCCTGTGATAATAACGAGCAGCTGCATTGCCGTCCCGCTGCCCTGGTGGCACCGGTGGAGCACTCCTGCCACCTCGTGGTCCCAGCCCGGGAGAGAAAGCTGCCAGAATCACACCAGCCTGCTCAATTGTCTCCCTAAAGTTAGCTGCAACTGGATGCAGGGGAAGCAGGCAAAGATCCTGAACAAAATCACCTGAATGAAACTAAAGCCTACATTATCTTAGAGGTCGTTCTAACCTTAATTATTCTGTGTTTCTATTCAAAAGGTTCTTATGCCTTGGAAAAGCTATTTCCTCTTCTTGGTAAGATGTGATGTAACAGGCAGAAGAAGAGAGGGAGACAGGACACAGAGGTGTTTTGTGTCCTGTGCTGACCCACCTGGGCAGGCACACAGCCTCCTTTAACACAATTTCTAGGAACAGAAAGTGCTGGTTACACAGACACAAAGGCTACTTAAAAACCTCTTCACGCAACTGAAGGCACAAGAGGATTTGGGCTTCAACTCCACAGCAGCTGCAGCAGGTGAGGATAAAGTCTGGATGCAATTGCAAGGCAAAGGAAAATTTACCCCTTACTGGAGAAGCTTACTTGAATAGGACCAAGAGAAAATACGTTGCAGCAGGACATGGTAACTTGAGTCTCCACAGTACCTATTAACCTCCCACCCACTTACCCCCTGTTGCTCAGATTTTACTTGTGTATCATCTCTTGTCCAGGTACCAAGGACCACAGGGTGCCAGTGCATTAGAAGTCTCTTATGGCACCAGGACCAGACTAAGCACCCCTATCCTCCATCCACCACTTTCCACTTGTGAGCACAAGCACCTGCCTGGAATCCCAGGGATTCAGACTGGCAAACTGTGCCACCCAAAAGCTCTTTCCCAGCCCATCAGCTCCCTCACCCAAGCATGCAGTTACAGGCATACAAGCACTGAGTGGTGGCTGGCAGCATGGAGATGCTCTGACCTCCTAGGAGAGGCAGTCCAGGACTGTCCTGTCACCAGCCCTACCCACACAGGCTGCCCCTTTGTCCTGTACCAGCTCTGGAGCCACTCAGGGCACTGACCACCACCAAAGCTGAAAGCTACTCATAGAAGTTTTATATGGTTGTGTACCATATAAAAATCCCTTTTATTGGGAGGTTGCACAAGCCTGAGAAGAGATGAGCCCTCCTAGTTTCAGCAAGGAATGAGACTGGCTGAAGCCGAAAGTGAGACTCATTCCTTGCCCCAGCACAGCACAGCAGCAGGGATGAGCAGGCAGGTAGGAACAGGTCTACATAAACTTGCACTGGTGAGGAAAAAAGCTGTTCACAGAACACACCTGGAGCGTGGAAACTGCAGCCTGACAGAGAATAGATCAAGGAATAAAATGGAGTGCCCCACTGCTGGGAGATTTATCCTTTTAAAAACCCTAATACCTACCAAGAGTTTCCTTTGTCACACAAAGGCAATCGTCCCCAAGCAGTGCATGCCAATAAACTAAAAAGAAACACTGTATTTCCTACCTCCATTTTTGTTATTGTTAATACTGCTCTTTGCATGGCCTGCACCTAAGGACAAGTTCAAAGTTGAAACCTCAGTGATGGTTAAAGACTCCACTCATCTGCCTTTAGATTTTGCTACACCAGCTAGAAAGCTGAACTACAGACACTGTATACTGGCTAATTTGCATAATTTTTGTGGCTTGCCAAAACTGTATTAAACTCTTTACCAGGAAAGGCCTTTTGCTAGTGCACATGTAACTTTCAAAGCCATTACCAATGGATGTTCCTCCCTGAAGCTGCACCCTCTGCTGACACCATCACACCATGAAAAGTCTCAACAGACTGCACGTACACAGGGCAGTGTGCTAATGAGGACTGCCAGAAGGAAAGGCAGATGGGTGATGCTCTCTGCTGCTGCTGTACTCCTTCAGAAAGGCCATGTGGATGCTCATGGTAAGGACACACACAGAGGATCCTCTGGGAAGAAAGACTGCTTCTTTTACATCCATCACATTCAACCTACAATCAGAAGTTTGCTCTGCCATAGCAAATTAGTTACCCATAGCATCGTTTGCCATAGCAAACTGAACATCAATTCACTTGAGGGATTGCACAGGTTTAAATATCTACAGAGCCCTGGGTACCACGAGCCCAGATGTTGCCAGATGTGCTACAGAAAAGGATGACAGAGATCTGACAGAGTAGTAACAAAGAGGAAATAATTGTCTTTGGGACCTAGCACAGAACAGGAAGAGCCAAATGAGATAACCATGGGACTTAAACTATGACCATATGAAATCAGAGCACGCCTATCATTTAGCACTGCAAGCCTGATCCTAAATCAGACGAGACACTGGACTGTATTAAATGTAATGATCAGAGCAATTGATATTGGGTTTAAAGCCATGTGAGAGCAGAAACCCAGCACACATTAGCTTCTGGCAGGGAGAAAACATTCATTCCCATGTATGACCTTCCAAGACAGAAAGGCAAGTTACAGACAGGATAAATGCATACAGAAAACACCTAAAAAACAAAGTGAGTTTATGGCAGAATAGTTCTTGGCATTATTCAGTACTGTGCTCTCAATTCAGTCTGAGAAGCCCTAAAGCCAGATTTCTTCTGCTGTCAAACTTTGGCTTGAGTTCACTCTACTGGGAGGTCCCAGCCTAGGATTACACACTTCAACTACAGGCAACACACCCAAGCAACTCAAGTAGCAACCTGAGCATTATCAATACAGTTGTGGCAAGAGGCAGATTATTTAAAAAAAAATCATATTGTTCAGTGCAGGGGATTCTAACTTGGGTTAGAAGAAACTCCTTTGCACAGATTTTTGTATAGAAATTATCATGCTCACTCCTTGAGAATGCCTGATCCAGTGAATGCTTTCCAAAAGCCGTATTTGCTAATTTGGAAAATAAACAAACAAAAAAGCCAACAAACACCACACCAATTTGACACACACTAATGAGAGAACCAGTATGGGAGACCCCAGAGTCAGATTACTAGCAATCCCATACAAGGCTTCAATACCCTGCCTAGGAACATTCTCAGCTCTTCATCCACATCATGCTTTATACATTGAAATTCTTGGTCTGCAAAACACTCAGCAGGAATATTATAAAGCTTCATTGAGTAACCTGCTGCCACCCAGCTTCAGAAGCCACCAAGGAATATTCAGAGTGAAAACACTCTAAAGAGGGTAAAACCTTCCACAAGGTCCATTTTCTGACCTCAAAGAGATTTTGAAAGCTCCTAAAAACCAGAACTATTATATTCTCTGCTGTTGTAGGAATGCAGACTAATGAAAGCCCTGCATCAGAGCCAGGCTTCCTAAACAGCATGTGTTACTCCACTTCCCCACAACACAGGGTCTTTGTGCAGCATGAGGGAACATGCACAAGGGGTATGCAGGAGCAGAATAGCCATCAGGTTAAATTACAGCTCATTATTATTGTTACTGATAATAAGGCCTGTGACAAGAAAGGAGAAGCCACGCTGACTCCCTTTATATTGGACACAAAAGCAAAAGAAGTGATCAATTTGTCCCATGGCTACCTCCTTGAGGGATGCCACTTGGGCAGAAAGGAAGCATCAGGCAAGCCAGCAGTGAGCAAGAGGAAGGAGACAAGTCTGAGTCACACAGTTGCTGCCCTCAGCAGATGTGCATCACCCCACTACACACAGGTCAGCCTTTGGGAGACACTGACATTCGGTGCATCCATTCTTGCACTTATCTACTTCCTACAGGTCAGAACCAGAAGTGGTGCAAAGCTGTGTCTGACTTCTCTAAGGAGACCATGCAGAAAGACAGCAAGGTACCACAGCCAGATCTTGAATGACATCATCCTTAGAGTAGCCTCTAAACCAAAGCAGTAGTGTTATGTTGTCAGATATTAAGGTGTTAAAATACTGCCAAATTAAATTGATTTAGAAAAAAATCAAGTTACAGATTCAGACAGCACATGCTGAAACTTGGATTACATGCAGGCTCTCAGCCCTCAAGGCTGACCCTAAGACACTCTGTGGAAAAGCCTATGATAAATCAATGTTACTAAATAGACCCTGGAATATCAGTGGTGGGTTACCATGGTTTTAGTCAGGAGTCAGACACCCAGTCCTTACTGAGAAGTTATTATGTATATATATTACCACTAATGCTTGCAGTGCTAGAAAATTCACTACAACCCTATGACAATTTGAACCTGCACAAGAAGCACATGAACAGGGAAGTAACTTAAGGTAGAGTGCAAAAGTAAGAGTACAGGAAGATTAAGTAGTAGGAGTGGTTCCTAATTAGAGCAAATGATGCCACAACAAACACATAACGATGAGGGAAGCTCTGGCACATGTCCTGGAGAAAGCCAAGCTGCTTTGCCTCCTGCACTAGCAGGTCTGCAAAGGTCACACTTGGCAACACATGAACTCATCACAGCAAGCTGTTAGGGCTATGACCTCCTCAAGCATTCTTCCATGAAGACATCTCCCATGAGAGCTCCTCCCTGCCTGTGCACAGCTTCCATCACTTACCTATAAACATACACTTGCTGACTAACTTTGCTCTAAGGAAAAAATAATAATTAAAAAAAAATAAATAGAAAGTTACGCTTAGTTCCCTAATCCTTCCTATTTTTTGCTCACAGCTACCATAAGGGACCAGAAAAAGCAAGCTAGTCCTTTGAAATGCTCAAGCCTGCCGTTCCCAGCAGGACTGGAGCACACTCAGCCCGTCCCAGGGCTGGGCCAGGCAGTGAAGCAGCTGCAGCCTCCTCGTTCTCGTCACACTGGTCCTACAACTCACGCAGCGCCAATCAGGCTGGCTAAGGCTGCTCCCAAACGAATTCCAGATCAAGGCTCAGTGCCAGGTAACTCTTAACACAGCCATCATCACTCCATTACATCCACGTCATCCTGTCTCTAAACTTCTCTCAGGAAAAAAAGCTTCCTCTGAGCCAGCAGTGGCTGGATCCCGCAGCAGCGCAGCCGGCATTTCAAAGTGGGTCAGCCCGACACGCTCGGAGAGGCCTGGATCTCACTGCAGGGAAAAGGAGGAACAGGTGGCAGGAGAGAACAAGGCACATGAAGAAACTGGTGACTGCCTCCCCCCTCCCAGCACAGCAGCAACAGTTCCTCCAGGAAAACACAGCTACCTTAGATAAGACATCCTTTTCCTGGATAGTTTCCAAAACATTGTCTTCTTCAGGCTTTTTTTTTTTTGTTTGTGGGCTTAGTGGGAAAAAAACAACAAAACAAACCAAACAACAAAACAAACCACAACAACAGAATTCAGTGTACCTTTGTCACAATCCATCCAAATATGCACCCTAGTTCTTTCAAACTAAATTGCTTTCCTGACTCCATTACTGTGAAAGGGTTAAAAATTCATCTTAATTTAAATATGCATTCAGGATGCAGATATATCAACCTGCAGCAATAATGATGAAAGAACTGCTCTGAGATTTCCACACAGAGAGAGCTACAACAGCAACTAGCACGGCAGATGACAAACAAAGGGGAAACTGCAGCTAAGTTTGAGGCAACTCAGCCATTGCAGGGACACATCCACAGCCTCTGAATGCTGGTTATCTTCTTTTTGCTATTCATAATATGCTACTATAAGCATCAAAAGTTGCCTTAGTTAAAACTAAAAATTGCATTCCTTCACCTTTGTCTTTTGAGCATTTTCTGAAGTGCAGTGACTGCAGCTGCTGGGAAAAGTGGCCATGGCATTCATATTATTTCTATTCTATTTCTATTTTATATTATTAATTTATATTATTTCTACAGCTAAATTCAAGCAGAACCTTAAATTAAACACTAATTCTTTCATTTCTGAATTCATGGAAATGCATTCTTCAGCTACTGTATTTACATCCAAGCTTCACAGCTGCCAGGTTTGCTGCATAATATGAAATTTGGATTAGGGATAAACACAAACCCAATTCTGCTTTTACATTAATCCTTTTTGCTGTCACCGGGACAGACAACAAACTGATATTTCTAGGTAAGGAGCATACACAAACAGCACAAACCTGAGTTTGGATTTTTTTGCAATCTTTACTTGAGCAACAAAAGGTCAGCATGTACCTTCAGGAGACAATCACAACTCCTGAAGTCCACCCCTTGGAGACCTAGCAGCTCTTTTTTCAGTGCTCATACTTTTACTACTACCAAAAAAAAAAGGAAACCATCACCTCAACAAGTTATTTTTGTTTGTGTCCTTGGACACAAACAAGCAGAAAAATCCCAAACAGGAGAAGCAAAATACATATACATCTTCCCCCACAACCTCCCACAGCACTCAGCCAACCACAAAAAAACCTCAAGTATAAGCTCAGCTAGGAGTTCAACAACAGGTTTTTCTCTCTGGTAGCAAAGCCCAAGCGGCTCCTACTCTCCCATCTCTGGCCAAGGTGGCTGCACTTTTACTGAGCACCAACACAACCTTTTGTGGAGTCACAAACCAGGTCACCATAGAGGACACAGGGGAGAGTGGATTCAAAATAAAACAATTTCAACTGCTTCAAGGATCCTGATGAGGTCATAATGGAGAGGAGAGACTTAAAAACATCTTTTCTGATACATAAAAGACTATATCCTCTGCCTCACTGCTGCTGCCTGAGGAAGGGTGCCTGTATGCTGGGGAGGACATGGCTCTCAAATATCCCTGAAGCAATATTCCCTTCCATTTTAAATGCATCCTGTAAATAGGGGCTTTATTTTCTAAAAGGGAGATTTTAGGATCAGCACTTTCCCCAGTCTACACTCTCCTATTTGTGGTTTTCTGCTTATATTTATTGCACTCTACACCCCATGGAAAATGATAGCTAATGACGATAGTGACAGAGTCACATGTTCACAGAATTCACAGGACAAAATAAGTAAGCCAAGGGGAAAAGACTATGTCCAAACATAAGCTCTTCTTCAAACAGCTATGGCTCAGATACACACTGAAAACAGAGACCAGCCACAAAAAATCATGATCAGACACATGCAGTTAATCTTGGAAGACATTTTCATGTTCTTTATTCTGATAGTCATTTTAAATTAGAGAATAGACAAAATAGATTCCCAAGCTTGCTCAACATTCTCTTTACTAGAGTAATCCAGAGTCCATTTTATGCAAAGATTAACCCTTGAACTAAAGCTAGAGACAGACTCTGGCCACTTAAACCTGCAACCTGCCCTCTGAAATTCTGGCATTCACCATCACAACAGAGGAGAGCTACCAAAACTCACTTGCACCCTAAAAAGGCTGCAGACACACTAAGGACCAGAGCATACTTAAAAATGTAGTTGGGACATGGGCTTTTCAAATCCCCAGTGCCAACTCTTAACTTCCTAGGGCGGAGCACCACACGCTCCCAGTTACCCAGCACAGTTAACTAAACCTTGCCCAGCCAAACACCACAGGGTTAATATCTTTAGTAACCATAGCAACCAGCACTTCTTCCTCCATCAGAGCCTCAGCTGGCACATTACTGCCTTCCCAGCATCAGGCTTTGCAGCACATTTAGGGACTGCTCCCTTTCCCCCAGCCACAGGGTGTGGCCAGGCACATTAGGAGGATGTGGGAGCACTCAGCTGTTTCACCTAATTCTGGCATTTCTCTGTCCCCATGTCCCGTGGGTCCTTCTATTTCCCCTCCACAGAAGGGAAGGAGGATGTCTGAATTCCCCCCATGTGCACCAAGGCAGACACAATGTAAAGCAGGGAGCCAGCTGCAGCCTCAAAAGAAGGGATACCACAGGATAACATCGGGAGGGACTGGTGAATACTGAAGCTGGCAATGCCAAGCAGCCACCAGGTCAAATGGAAGTAGCAGTACAAGACCAGAAGATCCAGCTGCCAGAGGTATTAGGAACAGTGTTTGCCTGCTCAGTGACACCCCATAAACTGTAAGTACACTAGAGATATCCACCAAGATATCAGTGAGAAAACAAAACTCCCATCTAGCAGCACACGTTTTCTGTCAAGAAGAGAGACAAAAAATTAGTTTCAAAGCAGAGCTTATCACTAGCAAAACAATACATCTTTTCTTCTTGTAGTGCACTTCTGAACTGCAAATGCATAAAAGCAATAATCACATCCTACCCTCTCGCCTGGTGTCCACGCCTCACTCCTGGGCAGCTGCTGCATGCCAACACTTGTTCATTTCTAAACCAACCCAAAGTCATTTTTTTGGTTCCACTCACTGGCGTGCTTGGCACAGAGAGAGACACTGCTGTTTTATTAATAGCTTCATGCTGGCCCAGCTCAGTCCTGTGCAGGGCTTCCACAGCATCGTTACAATGCATTTTTCACTATTTCCCCTCCTCCTTCACCATGTGCCACTCTAAGAGAGCAGATGCCTGTCTCCCACCTAGCTGTCCTGCTCCTCAATGTCACCTTGCTCAAGGCATCATTCTTCCTCCTGTGCCCTTCCCCACCCTCTGTGACAGTCCCAGCACGGCCAGAACAGCTGCCCTCCATGGCTCCAAGTCCACAGAGCCTCTCAGGAGTCTCACTTCGAGAGCAAGCTCTTTGTGAGAGGTGTGACCCAGCCACAGCACAGGGCATTTGGAGCAGAGCTAGAAGGGGAGCGGTTATTTTAAGTCAAATGTTCAGTTACTGCATAGTGACATTTCTTTTTTTCATCTTCAAAAGAAAAAGGACAAACTTCTAGTTTTGGGCTAACTTTGTGACTACTATGGTGGCACTGCTATGCAAGTGACCCCTCAAAGGCAGAAGGCTGGCAGTAGACATGGACCATGCTGGCAGCATTCAACTTTGGTACTAATATGAACAAGGCAGTAAGTGATTTGTACCCAAGATTAATGGTCAGCAAGGCAGAGGATAAAAAAAACCAGCAATATGCCAACACATACTTCTGCTTTCATCTTCTCTAATGCATCCATCACTTCATGGCATCCAGGTAAAAGGTTTCCCCAGTGTGATTAAAACATTTCTTTGGCACATAGGGTGCACGGGACCCAAACAAGCTTTTAACTAATTGTGTGAGCCTGGAGCATCAGGTATGCAGATATCCACCAGGTCTCAGCTGGCTATCACACTGGTCTTTCCAGGTTTCATTTCAGCAGCTTACAGGAGACAAACCCACAACCTCCAACAGTTTAACCAGTCCTCTGCCAAACCCATCAGGTGCACTGCTCTGAGCATTGTCACAGATCTGCTCAGTGGTTTTTAGCACAGATTCCCCTTTAACAAGGGTGGGCTGCCCAATTTCCACTGAGTGCACAGAACTCTCCCGCTCACGAGAGCTACAGCTCACTCTGAGGAAGAGCTAACATGTGCTGCTTCCATCTTCTTGCTGAGCCCCAGCCACAGGAACAGAGAAGAGCCTTGTGATTCTCAGGCATTGGATGAATTCAAGGCTTTGGAGTACAAAAAACAGTAATCACAGGTACCAATGTGTACAATGTGCTGATTGGAAGGATCTGTTCACCCACACTTCAGCCTGAGGAGCAGCATTGAAATGGATGTGCCAGCTGGGACTCACCAATGCACAGCCCAAGGAGCTACACCAGCCTCCTGGAGAACACAGGAGAACTCCCCCCTCTTGCAATTTCACAGTGGCAATGAATGATCTCCCACACCAACGATAATACATCACAAAAATCCATGGTTTAAAAAGGCATCAAGAAATACAAGAATCCCTCACTTCCCTGGATAACTTCCAGAAGTCAATTTCCACAAAAAACCTCCACACACTCGGACATTTCCTTTCAGTCTGTGTGGGCTTATTTTGCAGCCATCTATTTGTATTATGTGTGTCTCTTATTATGTCAAAATTTCTCTTTGAGAGAATAATTGACAATAGCCCCCTTTCAGTCTCTCTTCAGTAAGCTAAACAGATGGAGTTTGCTTCAGCTTCTGTTTTCAAATTGTTCCAGCAGCTCCTGTCCCCGCCCTTTTCTCAGTTTTTAAACACTAAAGCCAGGGTTCATTCCTCTGAATGCTGCTGGGTGGAAAGGCAGCAAACTCTTCCAGTGACTACCTCACTCATTACACCCACATAATCTTCTGGGTCAAGCAGGACACTGGGAAGCTTTGCTGAATTACCTGCCCACTGTTTCCCCAAGATTGCTCTCTAAGCTACTTCCTCCCAAACCCCAGGCTTGATGTAGAAAGCCAGAGATTTCAGTACTGAGATTCATAACCCTGCAGTTGGGTCATTAAGAGCCCATTGCATTGGCAGCAGTCCAAGTCAGGAAAAGACCCAAAGCACTCGACAAGACTGTCAGTAGCATTAATTTTATTTACCATCCTGTCAGTCTACAGGCTCACCCACAATTCCCTATCAATTCCCACATCACTGATGGAAATGCTGATCATCATCAGTCCTCTCACACATCCCCCTGGATGTCATTTAATTCGGATTCACTATCAACAGTGCCAAGGCTTGTCAGTGAACTTGAGAGACACTGGAGAGACCTCCTGTCTCCTGATGTTCTTTCATCATAAACCGTAAAGCAGATTAGAGAACTCTGCTTGTGATACATTTAGTAAGTGCTCTACAGCCATTGCAGAGTACTGGTGTTTTGGAGGAAATTCCCATCCTTTGCAAGGAAGGGGGATTGAATCAGCCTCTCATGCAATCAGTGCCTAACAGCTTACTTGAATACATTAGAGCAATAAACTTATTTTTACCAATCAATCAATTTTTAGTTTCAAAAAAACAAAAGCTCCTACTTTCAGCAGCATTTGTTTTCACAGCTCATTTTTAAGAAATGAGACAGAGACAGGAATACCTCATTTCTTTCAAAAGGATCAGCTCAGATTGACACAAAACAAAGCTATGACAAACCAGCTCCCACCCTGTTCTCTCATTCCCTGCACAGCTGCCCTCTTCTCATCTGCCACCCCAAGGACCCCTTAGCCTCTCACAATGCTCCTTTGGATTTTTACTACTACTAGATACCTAATTTCTTAACTCCATCCCTCTGTATCAAATAGGCACCTGGGAGGTATTTTCTGTGCCATGTACAGTGCAATAACCTCATACTTCACTTCCCCACACTCCAAATGAATTTTACTTTTTTTTTTTTTTGCTGTACCTCTTCTGAAAGGTGAACTCACTATTGAGTCTTATACTCTTACTAAAATATTCAATATTTTGAGAATTTCATTCTAGCCCTCTTCTTATATTCACACTGTTTTCCTCAACACTTTTACTGTACTAATAGACAACTGCCACCTAGTTTTTATTTATCAGTATCAAAACTACTTTTTAATTACCTGTTATGTTCATGACATCTTCTTAGCAGATATTATACCCTCTCTGTGCTCTCTGAGTATATTTCTGTGCCAATTACCACAGAATACTCAGTTAAGGATTATCTTACTCAGTTCTTCCTTTTCCTCCTCCATTCTGTCTTCCCTCTTCAAGAAACCAGTTTCCTATCAGACAGGAGTTAAAGGTTCCAAATCTGAGCTGAGATTCAAAAGACATCCAGACTTGAGAGGCAGCTACAGGAATCCTGTGTCACAGACAACCCTTGAATAGTCACTCCTCTTGGTGGTGGCAACTATTTCTTGCTGTTTTACCTTTGAAGAGGCTTCTAGTCCTAAGTAACTGTCAAATACATTCCTCTCCTCATCAGCCTTATTTATTTCAGCATCTAATAGCCAACAGGGAGCAGACAAGGAGAGAAGGCAAATATGATCCTTGCAAAGCCCTTTTTATCTGCAGATCAGTACCATCATCATTCTGTAACTTAAGGGGTAACTTGCTCAGTAGAACAAATGCCCCAGGGCAGAGCACAGGCCCTTCATGACAGAGCCAGTTGGTGCACAGTCTCTGCTGCCTTAATTTGCAAATGCCACTACATCTTCACATGTACCTTATCATGCATCCCAGGCCTTGAGTTTACAGGAAAATCAGGTATTGACTTAATAGTGCCACCACAAAAACTGCAGAGGAACAGGAATGCATGATTCTCATTCTTGGCCTCCAAAATAAGAAATTATTAAAAAAATGCAAAAACCCAAGGTATAAGCAAAAAGTCAAAATAAGCTCTTTTCAGCTCCCTCCCCCCAAAAGTGCTTAGGTTTAGTTACTACATTCAAACAGCAGCCTTTTAATCAAGGAGTCCTACTTATTCATGAGGAGAACTGTAGCTAGACAAGCCTTTCAAACACTAGTTCTGCCATCTGGCAGCAGCACTGAGACTTGTTCCCAGACACACACAGAGAGCTGTTAATTGCCCTCACGTGGACTTGCAAGGCACTGCAATTGTCCTGGAATTTAAATCTCCATGGGCTCCAGATGTGGATTTGTCTTTGTGGAGGAAAAGGTACTACTAATTACCAAATATTTCCCGGACCCCCAACCCACCCCCCTTTTCATTTTGCTCTCCCCTGTTATTTTTGTCATCTTCCATAGCACCAACAGCAAAAAAAAAAAGCCAATTGTGTAGGTCTGCAGATGAGTAGCTTAAGGAATTCATACCACGGAATAATATTTGTCACATTTCTCTTGCTTTCCCTGCCCCCATGGATTTGACACTGAGCAGCTGCCCAGTGGAGAACAAAGATCATCTGGGGATTGCTCGGTAGGCTTTTCTTTTTTCAAATTAATTTTAATTCATAATGGAAAGGTCACAGACATAACCTCTCTACTAAAAGTGGCAACTTTGCATTCTTGAAATGATACATGTAAGGAAAGAAGGGAATAAGAGCAGTGGAAGAGACTTACATTTTGCTTCAGACAGATTCTGGTTAGGTGACCAGACGAGCATGCCGAGATTCTCTCTCTCCTGACTTCGCCTTGCAAGTTTGGCTTAAGAGAAAACAGATACAAACCAAGTTACAGAGAAAGTAATTTCAGATGCAAAATGGATACAAAAGCGACTTATCACACATCTGCAACTTTTAATCAAGATATAAAACCCATCCACAGAGTTAAAACCCCATCTTCCTATTCAGACCTGAGGCTTTTCCTTGTTTCTTCAATGCATCACCCTCTATATAACATGACAGATACTGCACACTCTCATGCAGTACACTAAGCAGCATACGTTAGATCTAAATTAAAAGTTAATTAATGTTTCTCTTCCAGCACACTTGATTATTTTTCTTCCAGCCATCATTAAATGAAAAAGGGAGGAGCTAGGCTCAGTCAGCCTGGACACCATGAGACTGCAGAGTGCAGACAGATTAACCCTTCAGGGTAGGCACTTGCATCAAATCTCCCACACTGAGCACCTCCTGCACTGTCCCAGCAGCCCTTGTGTGCCTCTATTCCCCATACAACCAGGAATGTCCACCCCAGTGACACTGGGTCCCTCAGGTCACAAGCAGGTCCCAGTCTCAACTGCTCCACAGAAATCCAAATGAATTCACACCCACACTCAGATAAGTCTGATTTTAACCAGCTTTACACCTGGCTGGCAGGAGAGCTCTGAAAGTCTCAAGTGAAGATCCACAGCTGCAGGTAGTTCAAAAAAGCAACTTCAAACTAAGGTATGTTTCAAGAGTAAGCTCTTGTCAATTCTGATGATGTTCGGTCACAAGCAGTCAAAAGAGGAGGAGGAGGAAGAGGATGAGAAGAGCAAAAAAAGGAACTCCCTCCTTTGAGTCAGCACACACACAGCCAGCCCAGCCACCCGCCCTGGCAGAGAGAAACTTGCAAATCTTGTTATGAATGAGTACCTACAGTACTATTTCCACTACAAAATGCCATATAATGCTCAAGTTTTATGCAATATTTCGACACAATGCTATTTCCTCTGTGCTGTGCAATTAGACATATAACCACCACCTCATGATGCACTAAAACAGGTCAGAAAAGATCTAGTAACAGAAAATGTACTATGAATACTCATGGTTTCACCACTGTTTTTAACCTGAAATCTGCTCAGCTAAGAACAGTCAGGGTTTAAGATGTCAAAAATATTTTAACATTAAATTTAAAGTACAGATAGCACATATTAAAAATAACCACCTGTCAGCAACATATTTATACTGAACTAGCAGGTTTCTTTCATGATAAACACCATGATTATCTTTCACTTGGATTTTTGGGAAGGTTTTATGTTATTTTAGGGAGGTTAGCAACTGTGCCTACAAGGTATTTTGCACACTGCACGTTTATTACTTTCAACACTAGGCAAAAAAAAAGAGTGAGAAGAGACAACATCCTCTGTTGGCAAGAGATGGGAGGCGAAGACCAGACACAGAACACAAAGAGTGTCTGAAATTAAAATTACAAGTCCTGGAACATTTGGCATTAAATTTTACCTTCTTCCTCATCTCAGGTCTAGGCTGGAATGCAAAGAAGGAGTCAACCCTAAGCCTCCCCTTTATCAAATTTTTTCTCTTCAGTCTCCTTATCCAGGATAGCCTGTTGTATTACAAAGTCTAACATGGGGTTCACAGAACAGAAGAGTAAAAAGTCTCTTGCCTCACTTTAACCTACACTGAAAAACACATTCTTATCCCATAAAAATACTCAAAGACAGCAATCATCAGTCAGGACTCCATGAATTTAAACACTTTCATCCAAATTCCAACACACCACCAGTTCCCACTGCAGCTCAGGAGCCTGATGCCAACACTGCCAAGCGAGGTGTAACACCTCACAATCCCTCACAATGTCAGGCAATGTCAGCCTGCCTTTAGTAAAGAACCCACCTAAATCAGGGAAAGGAGGATGTTTTCTCCCAGTTTAGCAGTCTGAACCTCCTCTGTTCTGGGACACATCAGGTGCACATGCCAGGCCAGCTGCCCTGTCAGGAGCAGAGCTCCATTAGCTCAGCTCACCCACAGTAAGCTGGGTGAAGGTTCACCTCCCATGGTTAAAACCCCAAGTTAGGCTTTGGGGCATTGCAGAGGGAGCCCCACAGCCCTTCCAGGCTGTGACCTGAACCAGCAGCCCTAGGAGGTGATACCCAGTGCAAGGAGGTGCTGCAGGACCTCACGGCATCCAAAGGCAGGGTGGAGAAATGTGTTCCTCATGCTCCACTGCAGCTCCACAACAGGTACCCAGGAGCCCCCTCTGCCAAGGAAATGCCTTGGGTTAGGAGCTACCCCCTTCCAGCCACACATTGCCTCCCTGGGCATCACACACAGAGGTGCCTGCAGATGCTGGGCTTCATGCCACCCTCAGAACCCCCTTCTGCCCAATTCCCACAGCCCAGGGCCTTCCTCTCTCCAGCCTCTCTGGAACACCGACCAACCAAGTTACACTGGGCTCATGGAAGGGTGTGAAGCAGCACCTCCAGTGCTCCTGCAACTTATCCCCTGCTCCAGCTCTCCACCCAAGCCCACGCCTATTCACCCTCGGGGCTCATTCCCTGGCAGCTGTAGAGGCCAGTCCAAGGCACACAGTAGGGTTATGCTGAAATTCACACTTTTCTGCAAAGGGCAGAAGCACCTAAAGGCCAACACGCACAGAAAGATGGGAGTGGGGATGCTCCTCAAATATCCATAAAGGCTGATTCTCTCTCCCTACATTCCAAGACACTTGCTAGGTCCTTCACCTTCCAGGACCACATCCTCCCCAGCACCCCTTCTCAAACCCACAGACCCACATTTACTGTGCCTCATATGTAAGGCAGACATGACAGGCATTCTTCCAGTACAGTGCTGACCCCACCATAAACATACTCAGTTTAAGTACTCTTGCTCTTACTGCATGATGTACCAACAAAAAGCTTAAGAGCTTGCTCAGAATTCAGAAGCACATTGAAATGAAGTGACTGCTTCACAGCAACAGCCACGAGAGCAGAAGAGGGGCCTCAGAGCTGTGGCTGTTACATCCCTTTACAGCACCATTCCAAGCACAGCTGCAATGCTCACCAACACTGTCCCATGCTTCTGAACAAGGACTACCAGGATGAATTCTGACACTCTGCACTTCAGTGATAAAGCTGTAAAGATAATTCAATTTAATCTGTTGCATATTTCATGTAAAAATAGCCACGTAAGAAGGGCAAGGGTTATTCTTTTTTTAGGAGAAAAGATCAATTTAGGATCAATGAGGTTTGCTTGTTTAAGCAACTGCAGTTAAACCAGTGCAACCTGTGTTTAGAGAAGCTGCACGCTGGCAGACAAGAAGATCTGACATTTCAGGTAATCCTGCACTTTCATCTAGCTACCCACCAGATATTTGTAAAATCTCTGCCACAGCCATTAGCTCAGTGTCACAGATGATGTGGGAGCGAACACTTCGTAATCATTTTCCCACTGTTAGCTTTCCTATTTGTCCCAAGTCTGTCAGGAATCATGGTTGCTTCCTCCAAGAGGAAAACCTTCTACTGCAGGCAGCACCCCCTAAATTTTGTTCCACTATCAGAATTCACAGGGAATGCAACTTCCAGTGCCTTTACCCAGGCAGAAAGTGCAGCCCCAGGCACAGTATCATGTTGCTTTTTCCACAGTAGCTACCATATCTCTCTCTTTTCTTACCACTAGAATACAACCCTACTCCACAGACTATAACTAAAACTCAGGAGAGAACCAATCCAGCTTAAAATTCACTTTGAGAAGAAAATGTTGTTTTAAAAGTTTGTCCCATTTTACAGATGTGGTTTACTGCACAAGCCCAAGAAGTTCTACTGTGCAAGGGAAGAGATGAAGCAGAGCAGAAGACATATACATCAATATTATTCTAATGTGTTGTGGGGGCTTTTGGGTTTCCCTCCCCCCTTGGAGCTGTGAGGACATATCTCAAAACCAGTGTGCAGAAATACCTTGATTTGCACAGGAGAGAAACAACACGGCCCCTTAATTTCCCATCACTTCTACCCAAAGACTGAGGCTCTCCATCCCTGGGGGCTCCCTGAGCTAAAGCACAGGCACAGCACATGCAAGAGCAGCATACTGCAAGATTCGGAACCCTGATCCACAGCAGTTAAAGCCTTCCTCACCTATACCCAGGAGTTGTCAAGCCAGGACATCTGACAGGGAAAGGAAAACAGGGATGTCTCCAAACAGGAACTACCAAAGGTCACTGTACCAGCAGACATACATCAAGTCCCCCCTGCAGGTCAGAAAGAGGTCAGTCCCCCTTCCCTGTCCTTCTGACCCCTCCCCAATTTCAAGCTAGCCATGGAATAAGTGGCATCAGAAGGAAGTAGTCAGAAGGCTCAACAGGACCACTGCAAAAGAGCATTGTTTCCCCTTCCACCATCTACCTGACAAACCAAAGCAGAGAATCTACCTGTGCTTTAAAAAAAAAAAGTAATCCAAGAAAAAAAGCTGTTAGCTTTAACTCAGTACCAGTTCCTGGTTTTCTACTACACATATGTAGAGACAAGTAAGAAGAGTAAGGAAGCAGGGACAGCCAGGACTCCTCCCTCACCCACAGCACCAGTTTAAATGTCCTAAGGACCACGGGTGGAATGGACACCCTACACAAGGAGCATGCAGGAAGGCAAAACACTGCCTGCAAGCAGGAGCCCAGCACCACGCAGCTCCCGCAGCTCCAGCCTGACACATCGCATTTTATTTCCTTCTCCATGTTAGAGAAGAAACATGCCAGAATAAACTCAGTAGGAGCAGAGGCCTCTCAAAGAGCCACCAATCACTCTGTCATCTGTTATTTTGCTTCTGTGCAAGGCAGCAGCGCCAGCTCCCACTCGAGTTCCTGCACTTGAGGGACCTGCTCCATCTCACAGCTCTCCCCAAGGATGCTGCATGACCCAGCCACAGCTGTGAGCCATCCAGGAGCTTTACATTTCCTCTTGACACCTGTACTGACCCCTTGAAGAAATGATACTCGCCTCCTGCAGATGTCAGGACACGTTTTGCTCCTAGTTGCATCCTGCCCAAGTCAAAGTGAGGCTTGGGCAGGATGCCTCCAGCATTTTTCCTTCTCCATAACCCTCAGCAGTCTCTGATGTTTTGCTGTTGCTGTTTGCACAAGGCATTTCAGAGCTATTGAAACCCTCTGGATTTCAAAGCAAAGCCCAGTAACACATGACTGTGTGAGAGCACTGCAACACGACCATGAAGAGTGGGACCCTGCTCTTGTCAGCTGCTTCTGTCATTTAGAATAAAGTAACTCAGAAGAGTAGGTCCACAGTCAGGTGCTGGATACAAATACATACTTCTGCACCTTCTCTGGAAAGCAAACATGAGCTTTAAACCAAAGTTTAAAAGCACTTGCCATAAAACTACAAGCAATTCTTCAGGTACTGATCTTTTGCAAAACAACAGGTAAGAATATACTTCCAGATCTGAACAATGTCTTCCATGAAGTTAATAAAGGTTACACAACAACTGAAATACCCAAGGTTAAGGATGGCAAGATTCCCACATTCAAAAGCTACTGCTTTACTAACAGCACTTACTGATCTCTCCCAACTGGTACTAACTCATTTTTAAATCACACAATGCAGATTTTAAAAGAAAGAGTAAGAAATACCTCTTCCTTTTAATATGCAACCCTGAGCATAATATATAAAACATGCATTGTATAATATCCAAAGGTGAATAGATGCTTTTATTGTTTGGAAGAGCTGGAGTTGCCATATAATAACTTAGCTGCTGAATGCTTCTTAAAGCAGTTTTGGATCAAGTCTAATGTATTTACTTCTAGCAAAGTGAGATTAAACAAGTGCTTCCATTCCCAACCCTGCATTTTCTTTATCAATGCAGAACTTAAATTTATTGCATAGTGTAAAATTCCCTGTTTACAGTACCCATGATGGCTGTTAAACAAAATAAGGCAAGGGAGGCACAGGCTCCCATAGTACAAAAAAATTCTCTCCTATGGGTTCACTGGTATTACTCAGGCTCACAGTGTAATTGTAAATGCACAGCTGTGGTACAATTGCACAACACCTATGTGACACAAGAGAATTCAAACAAAATTCAGAGTCAGAAGGAAAGCTTTTTCCACCTTCCTTCCCCACTACTGGCACTGGTGTCCCAAGCAGCAACTCAAAGACATTTGAAGAACTTTGCTGCTCATATCCACTTCCTTCTGCATGTGACTTCTCCCTGAGTCAGCAGATAATGCTTGTGATCCCCTTTCATTCCTGTTTTCCAAGGATTGCCTAGTCATAGCAGCTGGTACTTCATAGAAATACCATCACTGAACAGACTATAGGAGCATTAAATGAAACAGAACTGGAATCCTGCAAACTGAGAAGCATTTTTAATTAAAAAGCTATAAATGAAGCAGCAGTTAGCTCTTCCTATACATGACTACACCCGGCTGGCACTATAATCTATATGCAAATAAAGTTCTGAGGGCATTTTTGTATCTGCCTAGGGAAACAAAAGCAACTATTTGGGTTTCTCTACAGAGCAGCAGCACTGGAAACATGGGGGGAAGAGCATTATTGCCTCAAAATGACTGTAGGTGCTGTGCTACAAAACCCCAAAGTATCACGTTACAACTGTGAGCAAAATATTGCTTTAAAAATTACCCAGTTAAAGATTAATCACCCAGCAATGATTACAAAGGTCACTTTGCAGTGATAAAAATTATTGCCATTAGAAGAACTGAAAGAGAAAATGAGAAAAAGCATAGATAGCAATAGTTGCCTTTTCTCTAAAGTAATCAAGTTTTGACCCATCCTAAGTTTAAACTTTGTATCTTTGTATTATTGTTTTTAAACCTTTTAAGAACACATCTGATCCAAGATGCCTTTCCAGTTTAAGAGCCAGCAGTAATGCAAAAGCTGTGGCCTACATTCTGCCCACAGCCCGGGCCAGACCGAACAATAAAGCCAGAACAGATGTTGAGGCCTTGCCTTGTATTTTTTTCTTGAATAATAGGAGTCCGCTCATTCTCTCCTGCAAGCAGGTGGCACCAATGTGCAGCCATAGATGAGGTCTGAATAACCATACAAGCAAGCAGCTTTTCAATATGCTCTTTAAGTGTGTAAAATCTACACCCATACAATTCCAACCTGAGCTCTTCAGTGAGTTCTGCACATGTAAGCCCTGCAATCCATACACAAGCAGGAAGCACAGTATCCCACCAGGAACATGAATATACCCCTGCACATGCTTAGCACTGAGCAGCACACCTCTGCTAATCACAACAGGCTTTTGTCTAGACATGGCTGGGGTTTTGTACTGAAACGTGAAAGGGTTACGGTTTTTTTAAAGGGAAAGCATAAAATTAAGAGGACAGAAAATGCACATTTGATCAAGATTTTATCAGAGATCTCTTGCAAGCCTTTTAAAAACACCATCCACTTTTTTTTCTTTTAAGGAGGACAGCTGCTAACTATACCACAGCAATCCTGAAAGCACAGCCAGAAAGCAGCAGGCAGAACAAAGCCAAAGCCTGCAGCACACGTGTCACATGTGTGACACACGGAGCTGATGAGGCTCACCTGCCCTCCCATGCACACTTCTCCCTGCTCCACAGCTTCTGTTCTCCCCAGCACTGACCCAACAAGATGACACTTCTTTCCTTCCTTCCTTTTTTCCCATCCACACTTTTCCCCTTCCAGTCTCATTCAGGTGACCAAAAAGTTACACAGGAATGCCTACACACACACAAGCTAAGATCCACTTATAGAATTTAATACACAGAAAAGGAACAACAGTAACACAGCAGTTTCCTCAAGTGCCAGGTATTGTGCTGCTAACAAACATCTCAACACTGCTAAATCTATTTGGAGCCAAAGAACCTACTGATGAGGAAGCAAAGATAAGGCAAACAAATCCTCAGTCTTTCCATCACAGATCTTGATTCTGCTGCCTCCCCTGATCTTTGACAATCAGCAACTCCTACATGCACAGCTCCACCTTCGTACAGCCTCTCATTTCTTTACTAAGCTAGCCCTCAGCTCTTCCCACCCACTGAACACGGTCCTCTCTTGTGCTCCCTTAAGAACAAGAGCAGCTGCTTGGGCCAGTCCTGCCCATTATTCACAGGCAGCACTTAGGAATAACAAGACCAGGACCAGCAGAGAGACTTCCTGAGCCTGGTACTGTATCTGCATCACTGGATTTAATGGCCCTTCATAGAAGGAGGGAGTAAAAAAAAATCCATCAAATAGACTAATCCTTTTTGAACCCATTTGTAATTTTGGCATCTACAACATCCTGTGGCAGAGTGCTTCAATTTAATTACATGTTTGTTGTCTGAAGGAGAACAAAGAAAGCCCATGCACACACTCCCTTCTCTACTCTGAAGCTGCTACCCAGCCATTTCATTTGGTGGCCCCATTTCCTGCCTTATGAGAAGCAGAGAATAACTGTGCCCTGTTCACCTCGTTTGTGCCTCTTGCTGCTTTACAGATCCTCTACTACCCTACTCTCAGTCATCTGCTTTCCAAGCGAGACAGTCCAGGCTCTTCTGCTTCTCCCTCGTATGGAGATGGGAAACAAGAACAATTCCTGTACTTTAGTTATCTTACAGCACTAAACAGCATGTACACATGGGGGAGGGATGGGAATGGGGCACATCCAGAACTGTACGCAGTGTTCAAAGACAGGGTACAACACAGGATTTATAAAACATGCCATAATGAGGTGCTATTTTGTTCTCAGATGCTTTCACAACAGCTTTTAACAATACACTTGCCTTTCCATTATTACCATTGGGTTGATGAAAAAAACCCACTGTCTACCAAGATCTTTATCTGGAAAGGCAATACCAAATTTAAAGACCACTGCTGTACAAACAGTTAAGGGCAGTTCAGAGACCACTACTGCACACGTACAGTTAAGGGTTGTTCCACCCTACCCCTCAATATTAGATAGCAGTAACAAGTGCCACCTGTCACAAGACAACACCTTGCCCACTCCCTCCATTCAGCAGATGCCCAAACTCTCTCCACCCCTCTGCTGACCCCTCTTCCCATTCACATACTGTTTTCTGCCAATAGGACAATCCAGCTGTTAGTAGTAAAAATAAGGTGAGAAACAGAAATAACAAGATACATAATTTGAAATGGGGAATACACAAGTGTTGCTTTATTTGGAGAGTGACAAGTGCAGAGTGACTCCTCTCCAATCCCCAGGTGCAGGACCCCTTTGCCTTCCCAAGGCTTCCTTCCCCAGGAGAAGTGGCACAAGGAGCAAGAAGCCAACAGGAAAGTTTCTCAGACCTTGCATCTCCCCCTCTTCCCTTTCCTGTTAAACAGCAATGCTGCCTAGACCACCCATTCAAGTAGTCCCCACTCCTCAGCTCAGGCCACCCTTTTCCATTCCCTGGCAACCCAAACAGGCAGCATTTTACTCATCTTTCCCACACATTAAGAACGAGCTGGCCTGTTTCTATTGCCCAATGCAAGAAGAAACTAAAAAAGTCTCAAGTGTTCACTAAGCACAAACTACTTTTTGGTATTTTTAGCAATACCTCTTCCCTTCCCACCCATCAAAAGTTCACAACAGCCTTCTTTTCAGATAGCTTTAAACTGATTAGTGGAAGTAACAAGTGGCTAGGAAGCAGCAGTGATATAAAATGTAGATTCTTGGTGAACAGAGTGACTGGGGGTTTTTTTCCCACTTCCAAAAACTGTGCCAGGATGACACAGTTTGTGTCTAGACTAACTAGAACCCAGTCTCCAAAGAGTATGGGATGTGGGCACCTCTCACCCTCACCCCCCACCTCAGGAGATCAGAATACATTTTAAAAAACTAATGATCAGCTATTCCCAATGGCTTACAAAATAACAGTGCTGGGCACGCTGCTTGGCAAGACAGTACACTGAAGGACAAGCAGACAGGACATAGTCATGTCTGCATCCACACAAGAGTTCACCCAAAAGGACAACTGAGAGAGAAAGTCCATGTTACTCTGCTCTTACAGTATACCAAATAATTTTACCCAGTCAAATGAACCAGTCAAACACAGTCAGCTCCCAAAGATGGTAAAGGTCCGTCACCTTATTATTCTTTAAAACCTGGGTCAAAAACTGACACTTTTTAAGGCCACTTTTCAAGCAGGAAAACCCATCACACAACAGTGGCAAATACATCTTCCAAACTCCGCTGAGTGCTTTGAACAGGCTGGACATCCACCAAAGGAGGTACCACCACAGCACCTCCCTGATGGAGGTAGTGCCCTCCAGGAGCAGCAGAATCAGGCCCTGCCAGCAGGCCCAGGAGAGGCCTCACCTCTGTGCTGAAGTCGCCTAAACTGTCCCATTTCTACCCAAAGCTGGTTTTATAGAGGTGGCCTGGCTGGCAGAGCTGTGGAGACAGCAGCCTCTGAAAAGGGGACACAGTGTCCTCTCCCAACACAGCCACCCCCAGAAACAGATACCTGTCCTCAGGCCAACGCCAGCATACAAGAAGCTTACACATCAAATCCCACCCAGCACTGAGTCATGCACGATGTGGTGTGCAACTGCAATCAACAGGCTGCGAGCATGCCCAGTTTAACCCACACAAATCCGACTTCTGAACGTCTGTGACAGTTGCATATCCTCCTCTCACCCCCATCCATGACACTCTTCCAGGTCCTTATCCTCACAGCACCCCTACCAGCAGATGAGAGCTTTTATCAACACGCGCGCGCGCAAAGCGCTGCCTGCCAGGCTCGCAGAGCCTGAGTGAGGTTTCCCCAACCCCATCTAGGAGCCCTAACTGTGGCTCATCCTCCCTCACCACCCCACTCTCAGAAATACTGAAATCAAATAGGGACCCACAAATAACACATTTGTGGTATTTCAAACCAGATCTTAAAAACTCAGTCTGCTTCCAGCTCTCCTTGGAGATGACTGGTGCATTCATTAGCCCACAAGCTCCCCAAGGTACAGACAGTCCCTCTCCTTTTGTCTGCATGGGGCCCACCTCCACAGGGTGCTGTAAGGATAATATTCATACCCAAAAACACGAAGTCAGATTTAACATGCCCTTGAAATGCAGGCGGCTCCCGGATCACAATTTTCCAACAGATTTCACAAGTTAGTTTGTTTTTTCCCCATTTCTGCCAAACTCAGAGGCGCAGTACTGACTATATTTAAAACGTAGCTAACAATCCTGGCATTCTGGTTTTAACATTCAACTTTTACTAAAAGACTATCCAAAACAACTTATCTGGTTTCTCTCCTTCTCCCACCTTCAAAGAATCTCAGAACTAGTTTGTCCTGCATCTACATTAATAATCAGAGCAAGAACGCTGTATGATAACAGGAGAGGCTAAGCAATCCATCACTGCTGCAACACCAAGCACCGCCTTGCACTCATTCTGCAGATTCCCACTTCACATTGAACCTAGCTGATCCTAAAAGGGGCCAAGTAACACCGAGCCAAGCCCCAGAGACACAGGCTCTCGGCATTAAGCAGCAGCAAGTACACTTGCAGCCCAGAGGAACGAAACAGGGGCAGAGCTCTGCAAAGACGCTGGATTTTCCTGAGCTGCCTCTGCTTTAGGATTACAAACGCTCCTTCTGCAGTGCCAGCATTTGCATACCACAGCATATTTACAAAGAAATCAATCGGGACACGAGCCCGGAGGTGAACACGGAGAAGAGGCCCACGGCACTCGGGGCAGCCTGCAGAAAAGCTCGTGGCTTTCTGCTCAGAGGCTCCGGGGAAATTCAAACGGGCAGGATCCCCATCCCCACCCTGTTTAACAAAGAGCACAGAAGTTTGCAGGCGCAGGGCCCTACAGGCTCTCAATCGCAGCCACCACGTGGTGAGCATCAGGAGCAGAGCTCACACAAAGAGCCGAGGAGCAGCAGGAGCCGGGGGAGAGGGCTGGGAAAGCCTCGGCAGCCAGGAGCCGGGGGAAGGGGAGCGGCAGCCTCTTTCCCCAGCCATCGCCAGGAGGAAGCAAGTACAAAGGGGACAGTGAGGCTAGGCAGATAAGGAGAAGCCCGCGGAATGCCAGGCTGGCAGTGCAGATAAACTGAGGAGCCAGGACGCTGCTGGAAGGAGCCGAGTGTGGTTTGGTGGAGCTGAGGGAGGAACCCGGCTGGGCACCGGCCCGGGAGGGGAAGGAGGCAGAGGAAGGGCTTGAACAGCACATACCTGCACCAGAGCATGTCGCTCGCACGCTGCAGCACAGCACACACAGCTACAAAATTAACTTAATTTTACCGTGTTCGGGGCCATTAGTCATTCCAATCCGAGGAGTGAGATCCTATTCAGCACATAAAGGCTTCTTTATTGAGGCTGAAAATTCTTGTTTTCTCCAATTTGGGGGGTGGGGGAATATATTTTAGGCATAATTTATGCTCAGGCCAAAATAACCCCTCTCTCCTTTTCTTCCAAAAACCATCATTGTTGTGAAAGCAACCAGATTGTCCCTGCATATGTTAAGAGCACAGAGGTCTTGTTTTCCCTTTCCACAAATTAGAGAATGGAAAAAGCAACAGCAGCAAAAAAGTAGTGGCCATCCCCTAGCAGCTGTTTGACAGGAATACAGATGTGCCTCCCTGCACATCAGTTATGCTGCCCCACACTGCTCTCAACAAATTCAATGTGGCTTCCCAGTTCATTTGCTTCACCCAGTGACCACGGGATAACTCCACAAAAGCAACGAGTGACTCTCCACACTGCACCATACTGAGCTCCAGACACCTACAGAGGCATTAAGCAAGTCCCTGTCCTCCTACCTTCCTTGGCCACTGGAACAGACTCCATATTAACACCTTCTGAGCATCAGTGCGTCCTCCTACCTTCAGTGCTACCACCTTGGCCACTGGAACAGACTCCATATTAACACCTTCTGAGCATCAGTGATCCAAAGCAGTTCCTTGTTCTGCCACCAGTTTGCTTCAAATCCCAACCTCAGCTCCCCCCAGCTTGTACAGAAGTGCTTAATGGGGCTTGTACACATGAATGCAGAAGTAAAAAAAAAAAAAAAGCGCAGCAACAAGAACAAGGCAGCAAGGGAAACAAAACACGCAGGGACATAAAGAGGACAGAGAGCCTCAGGGGAAGGCCAGTATTTAGAGTTACTAGAGACTGAGAAGCTAAACCATGCTAAGGTTGCTGGGTCTTCAAAGGAGGAAAAAAGTCTGCAGAGCATCTTTGAGAACACAACAGCCGTACAGGTGCATATGCAGGCTGGAGCACAGAAAAGCTGAGACATACTGGCACCAGAGAAGAAAGCAGACTGTCAAAACTACAAGACAAGACAGGCCAAAATACATATCATTTACCTGTAGCGAGGGGCTCTGCCAAACATTTTAAGACACTTCTGTATTCCTCAGCAGAAGAGCTGTGTCCTCTTCACTTCTGTCCTGGCCTGCATTTTCTCTGTAACTTTCCCAGCACTATTTATTGCTTTTACTGAAAGATGACCATTTTCCCTGACATCTGGATTTTCACAGGCTGCTATTTCAATAAAATACTTTAAAGAACAGACTATAAGAACAGGTACCATGAAACAGGTTGTAGCAACCTCTATTCTTAGTTCAGCTGAGCTCTGATCTGTGACCAGAAGCTGCAGGTACTGCTGCAACCCTGTGCATTTGAAAGTCTTTAGTCTTCTGCTCTGTGCCACCACTCAAATACAAAATGCTACAAGTCCAGTTATATCTATGTTGAAAAGCAAGAATAAGTGTCAAAATAATTTAGGGTGCATTGGTTCCACATACTTCTACTCTTCCTTCTACCTCAGAAAATCCTTCAGTCTCACCTCCCCCCTTGCACACACACAACCCCTCGGCAAGAGCTTTGCACACATTAAACCAAGACTTGTTAGCATGGCCAGGGACCCTGCTGAGAGCCTCAGCTCCCTTAAGACTCCAACTGGTCTGACTTTCTAACAACAAAGCTATTTGTAGTCAGATATTCATTATGCTAGCAGTGATTCTTGGTATAATTACTAATACCTAGCCTGAATATACAACAGCAAAGGAGGAAGAGCCCACAGCCTGTAAAAAATACCAAGCTTCACTTAAAAATACTCAAGAGTAAACCAGCTTCACCAAACAAAACAACTGAAGCTCTCTTCCTATGCCAGGTTTCTGCAGCATGCTTTTATTGAGCAGAACAACAAGAACATCTTCCTCTACTTGTTCCTAAGATCCCACCCAAGTGATGCCTGCAGAAGGCACTGCCTGGCTGTACTGGGCCAAATGCAAGACTCCAAACATGCTCTTGTTAACACTTCCTACACCTCCACTGCTGCATGAGGGCATCCAGCTGCAACACGGACATGCTCAGCCTCCCACACCTCCACAGACACTCTCCTCTATCCTGCAACAGCTGTGGGAGCTTCCTGCAGGAGAAGATACAACAGGCGGTGCTGTGCAAGACACAGAAGCAGCAGGGAAATGGGATTCCTTGAAGCCCAAGACACACACCATCTTACCATCATTCAGCAGGAACATGGTCTAAGTTCTCAGCAGGTGAATGGTAGATCTTTGCACCCAGATATTTTTTTCTGGTATATTAGAAATATATTACATAAGACTCAAACACAAGCATTTCTACTTCAGCAAGGCAAGGCCTGAACACCAGCAATGTTTAAAAGATCGTTGGCACAAGGCAGGGAGACAGAAAAACCCCTGACAATTCCCAAGAAATACAGGATATTCTTTTCCTCCGTGATTATCACAGGTATCAGCACAGGTATCCAGGCTGGTAAGGCACATGCTTGATCAACTCACATGGCCTCCAGAAAAACAGTCCCAACAACAACAGTCTCAGACCTGTAACCACCTTCGGCACAGTACCTCAGACTGCCAAACTGCTGACAGCTGGGCCTTGCTTGCTTCCCTGCCCCCACAGAGAAAGACAGAAGAAAGCTGCTTACAACACTCCATAAAAAACCACTTTCTCATAGCGGTGTTCCAGGTCCACTGCCAGCTGTTCCAGACTTGCAGAACAGGACAATCCCATTGCATCTGATGCTGTCCTGAACCAGAGGCATCAACTTACATCCAGGAGAGTTTAGATGTCTGTTGTTGCTTTAGTTTGGTCTAAATCTGCTAACAGAGTCCCCTCCAAAAGCTTCTGTTTCTCCTTCTTCCCCCCACCTCACTCTCTTGCCCCTAGACACAACAGTTTGACTGCATGTTTGAACAGGTTCATCAAGAGACATGATCAGTCCAAGAACAGTTCAACAAGTCCCAGAGTCCTGGCATGTCCCCTGACAACCTCAGCAGCTCCTTATGCAACTACCCAGGCAGTATGCAGAAGAGTCACATGAGACTAGCACAGATCCTGGGAGAGCAGGTTTTAAGTTATTCCTGCACAAAGAAAAGGAGTGATAATTAAGCAATGTCTAGTAAGATTCCTGTACTCTGTTTGAGAGTCCTTCCTCCCTTGACTAGAACAGTACATCAAGAAAACTACACTCCCTTTTACAGAGTCTGTTTAAATATCAGTGCTATCTCCGCTAGAGAACTCTGCAGCAATTTCTAGGAAAGATGACACCAGAGCACCAGTTTCCACATCCCTGGCTTACTGCCCTTGAACAGTTCTTTCTGTGCAGAGTCGGCAAGGTTGAGAACTTGTTTCCGTCTGACACTGACTCATGATGCAGCCTCCCCTCCCTTGCAGCCTAACCAAGAGCAGAGCCCTGCTGAAGTCCCCATGTCTACAGGAACAGAAGACCTATATATTTTTTCCACTAAGCCCCACTTTGCTAAGTCGATGCTACCAAAAAGGTAAAGCTTTCACAACAAGCTTCTACTTTGCTTCTCAGTCCCTAGAACTGAACATCATGTGGCAGCAGGCTCAGCGAGTGCCCTGCAGCTCTCGCTCTGTGTAAGGCAAGGGCACCATGCCTTTGCTCTGCTGCTCACCCCCCTGCTAGGAAACATTTCCCCTGCAGGAGCAGGGCAGAGACAAAAGGCACAGGAAACACACCGGGCACGGTATGTAGAAACAAAATGTAAATATTTGTCTCTTACAGCCATCTCCCTATGGAACACTGCCCGGTGCACACATGTTGGTTGCTGCTCCCTCCTCAAGTTTATGATCTGTCATGTCCAACTGTGCCCTGTGATGCTGGCACCTTCCTGAACAGAGGACTCAGTTCAATTGTATCAGCCAAGGACGTGCTACCAATACCACTAGGAAAGCAGATTTTTGTGCTTTCAGAAGCAATTCCTCTGCTGTTCCTACAGAACCATCAATTTTGGCCACTAAAACCCTGCCACAAGGGGAAGAAATACCTTTTTTTTTTTTTTTTAAATAGAAGCAGCAATTATCCTCCCTGGTTTTGCCATTTAGCTATCCTAACAATCTTCCAGTCTTCTTGGCTCTCCTGCATAAAACCCTTGAAACTATGATGCATTCCCATCACTTCTGCTGCTGTTAGAAAACGTGAGATTCTCTCATTCCTCCCATTTCTTTCATTTGGGTGATTTTAGTATCATTCTCAGCACTGCCACTAAAAGTAGCACTTGTAATCTGAAAGGGGAACTTCCCTAGCCACCTAAATTCTGGCAGAACAATGTACACACATAGAGGATAGAAGATTCCTTGGTTTGGGCATGTGCTGTCTCCTTATGTCATAATGTAAAGACAATCAGTCTTGTTCTCCTCATCCATCATCCAGAGATGTAATTATTTCTGGGAGTTTGGAAACATGGGGAGTGAAAACTACTTTCTTCTTTCTGCCTTTCCCAGAAGTTTTCAAAGGAGTCAGCTGTAAGAACTTGGAATTTCACTGTCTCATTTAGGAATGAGAAACATGTCATGCTTATTTGAGTTAGCTCATAAATTTCGACCAGGTATGCTTTCAAATAAAGCTCTTTAATACAGGGTACATTTGTCACTGTTCAAAGGTGAAGCTAGAACATCACAGCACACTGCAGTAATAAATGTATTTGTTGCCAGTTAGTGAATCTCTAAAATGAGACAAAGGAGGGACAAAAAGTGTCAGAAACAGGAAGTATCAATATTGTTAATTCAAACAGAAGGTTAAATATCCTGGGGGCTCTGAAATGGTACATAAATAAAGACCTAGTGTCATAATGCAAACATAAAGAAACAAGTACAACACACCAGTCTGCATGGAAGCGTCCTTCACTGTGACATGAAAATACCAAGGACAAAAAGTAAATCTGATCCCATGTTATCACTAATTAAATTCATATGTACCAATTTTCTTTTTTTAAATAAAACATACATTCAAATTCAGTAGTGACAGAAAACATTCTGAATAACTTAATTTCAGCAGTCATTTCCATTTAAAGCTTTTCACTTTTAATCTTAAATGTATCTCAAGAGTATCTCTTCTGATTTTTTCACAATGGACATGGTGAGAGGAAAGGGGACTCAAGAGCTTATAAATTACTCTCTTTCCCTGTCAAGTCCTCACATCAAGTACATAACATCCATGACTTTTCCATTGAGATTAAGAGGTATTTCATGTACTGAATCTTGCCTAGAGAAGAATCTGGCCTTCATGAAACACAATGCCATCATCCATTAATCAGTCCTAGGTGGCTTTTACTTCCAGTTATAAGGATGTGTTAGTCTGACCTTCTGACTTAGAGCCCAGAGTTCGCAAGATACCCATAAAACCATTTTATTCATTTATTAAAACAAACAATGAACCCGAGGGTATTATTATTTTCTTCTCATAGACCTAAAATATCTGATCCTTGGAATGGGACTCTCTGCATTTCATTACTGATTCATGAAGACCTACTCAGCTAAGTTGCTTTGTGGCCAGAAGTCCCATGTTTTCTCCTCTGAAGCAGCACTACAACAAAAGCTTAGATCACCTGCTAGAATGCTTATGCAGTGCAGTTCTGAAGAAAAAGCTGTATAAAAATGGATTTATTTCTGACTACCATAGAAAGTGACTGAGCATGGAACTAGGATGCTATTGGAAAACCATGTTTTGTTCCCTGGAGCAGAAGCAAGTCATTTACCTCAGTGCCTCAATTTGCTCCTGCCTTCAACACCAGCACTTTGCAGATGTACATGCAGAGGGCTAGAAAGCCTAAGGGCCACGACCAGGACATCCCACACTCCAGGGCAAGAAGAATTCCTGCACTTCCACCAGCCAGATAAGGATTGATCTTGGGGGAATTTCTCAGAATGCAGTTCAAAATGAGAAGACCACAGGAAGTCAATTCCAGTTACCTCCTGGTGGCCATAGCATCCATCACACCCAAAGAATGAATCAATCACCCACTGTTAACAGCTCACCAACACAGGCAGATCACTGTGCCTGCTGAAGAACCACTTCCACAGTAGACTCAACTACAAAAATGTCTTTTCTGAAATGAAAGGAAAAAACCAACAAACAAACAAAAAGGTGGAATCCTGCAGGAGAGCTACTGCACTTCAAGGTCACATCCCCAGTTATGTCTAATTTTTCCAGGACAGACACCACCAGCAGTTGCATATCTGGTTCCAGTGCTAATGAGAGCAGACACCAGGGTCAGGCCAGTTAACTGGGCAAGTCTCTTGGAAGCTTTGTCCCTTTTGCTTCAGACAAAGGCCTTTCCAGGGACCCACATATCATAAAATGGCTCCTGGCCAGAGGGGGCAAAGCAAAACCAAAAACCATTCACTCCAGCCAGACAAAAGAAAGGTGTCCTTGGGCTCACAGCCTCAGAATGGAGTCTAGTAGGAAATGAGAAGTCTTGACTACCTAAGAAAGTCTGCAGCTTCCCAAATATTATTTAAGGTTTCACAAAACTCCCTTCTACATAGGAGACCCTATAGGAAAGGAAAGGAAGGAAGGCCAAAGCAAGCTATTTAAAAGTGACTGGACTTCCTCTGTAAGGGTTATAAAGCCTTAACTACAAAAGATTAAATTCACAGCCTAGTCCAGCTCACACAGGAAAAGCTTTCTAGTATTGACCAGGAGTTAGAACCACATGCAGATCTGTAGCCAGAGATGTGCTACACAGCTCAAGCTTTACTTAAACTACTACAAGAATATAGCAGGACAATGATACCCATACACCTGAGCTACCAAAAGGAGTTCATGAAGTTCTTTCTTACACCCAGGAATCTCACTGCAGAGTACAGTTAACTTACCTGCAGCTGCTGAGCCAAGCTAGGACAGTTATGACATAACTCAAATCTCTGTACAGAGAGGAGATGAGAGCAAGATAAACTGAGCAGTTACTGGTGAAAAAGGAGCCTCATCACATTATGCCCACTCTAGCACTGCAGGGAGGTTCCTCCATGGTTATACTGGCATGATTGTATCAATTCAGCAGCAGAACTTCATCAGGAAGCCAAAATTCTGCATCCTTTGGGTGTGCTCCTCAGAGGCTGCTGAACTAAACCTTCCTTTCCTACAGTCAGGTTAAAACACTCAGCAACCTTCAGGCTGTGTGTCCACAAGGTCCTGCCTTGTCCCCCAGAAGGACAAGGCAGGACCAATCCCACCCTCCCTCAAATCCCCATATTTCTCCATAATGAAACTTGATAAACTATTATATGCCAAGAGAAAGTCTTGCCCTAGCTCAGGATGACTGACAGAAAAGGAATTTAACTCTTGTCTGGTAAAGTGTTGGATGGAAAAAAATCAGACTGAACCACCCAGTTATTTACAGCATTGCAGACTTCCTGTTTTGATGTAAGTCAGCAAGATCCTCTGGAAAACCCAGGAACAAAGAGCAGTAGTTAAGGGTGATAAGTTAGTTACAGAAAAGCTAATGATCTATCTCTGTTAAGACTTCAGAACAGAGGAAACTGCATCTATGCCTCTCCTTTTCTAGCACTATTTCAAAACCTAATGCACAGGCAAAGGAAGTAATAAAGAAATAATAAAGTAAAGAACTAGAAAGAAGAGCAAGGTATCAATCATAAGAAAGGAGACTATCTCTGCCTTTGGAGTTTCAGATACAATTCTCCTCCCCTGCTTCCCCAGTCCATCCTTCTGTATGTGCCTGAATAAACATCAGTTTATTCCAACCAGGCACTGCCACTCTGTGGTTTCAAGTGCAGAACACCTTTGGGAGACAAGTGGACAGAAGTGATTCTGAAAAGTTCAGAACAGTCTCACCTCCCTATCAGGTGAACTGACTGAAAAATATCTGCCATTGAAGCAAAAAAATGAACAAATGAAGACATGACATTTAGGTTCTAGGAATCTTTTTGTTCTTATCATAAAAGCTCTTAGACTACTAAAAAACATTTTAACAGATCACTAAGCTTTAATCAAGTCTCTTGCCACCTTAGGATTGTGGAGAATCACAGGCGATAGGATAAGACAACAACGTGGATTAAAACTAGCTACATAAAAGTGATAGGACAGGGAAAAAAACCCCATCCTTTCACATCATAAATTGGAAAAGAGGATAAATGGCAATACAAGGCACAGCCTGCAGTCCTCCAACCCACAGGGACTTGTTCCACTGACCTAGCTGGGCTCTGGGTCGTGGCATTTACACTCTGAAGTTCATGGATTCACTCCATAGCAGTTAAGTACAAAAGCATCCCTGGAGCGTTCCCGCTATGTACCCTGCTGTATTGGCAGAGCTGTGCTTTGTACAGTTATAGTGCATCACCTCCCAGCAAGTTCTGCTGTAGAAGGATGTGGTTTACTGGTCACACAGCACCTACATGGGGCATTTCTGATTGCCAGCAGATGACCCATACCTCTTCCTCAATATAAACTAACAGTGCATCCCACCATCACAAGCCTGCACACAGCCAGTACTGCAAAAATTTTTAAAGCTGTAATGGATAAAGCCATGGGGAAAGACCTTTGTATGGTGACAGAATCAGTCACAGTGTCATTTAATAAAGATGTGCCTCAAGGACTGCTCTCAAAACACCAGCAACATTGCTCTCTGCTTCCCTGCAAGCATCTCTATATCAGAACATGGTGCTGCACACCTCTGTCTTCCAAGGCCCTAGACCAATTACTGAGAAAGATCATTCACTTAAAAGCATACAATTTCACAGGGCTGAGAAGACACAAGCAGCAGGCAGCCGGACTTCTAGCAACTGCTCTTTCACCCAGAGGCTCCATCAGGGATCCTCTGCAGCCACTGTGCCACGCAGGGACCAAGCCAGCACAACACACTTCAGACTTGCTGCTTAGCCCATCAGTGTTCACACTCTGACAATTCAAAAGCAAGTTTCCAGGAGTAAGTAGCAGGGATTTTTGTCACTAGATGGATGGGTAACTTTTGTTAGCGTACTAAACACAGCCTGCACAAAGTCTTCTGATAACCAAGGAACAGCTACAGACAAATCTGTCTGATACACGAAATGCCCTGCACAGCTGGGAATGCACCTTACAGAAATACATTTGCCAGAACCCTTGGGTGCATACTATTGAGCAGGCTGATGAGCCAGTGTTTGCTTTATTCTTCGCTCTGCAAGCCATTCCCACAAGGTACTGATTAGGACAATGTCTGCTTGGCTGCAGGATCTAGGAGAAGCTGTTCTAGCTACTCTGACCTCTTGCCCTCTTCTTGGCTCACCTGTGTGCCCATCTGTCAGAACACACGTCAAACTACAGCCTGATGTAATTGGTCATAGCCTTGGAGCAGCTCCTGCTTGTCCATGTCACGACAGCATCTCTTCATGGTAAAGTAGGTCACCAGGAGGCCTTGAACCCTGAGAGGGGCCTCCTTAAATTATGCTCCTGCATCAGAGTAACAAGAGCTTATTCCCCTCAGGATGCCCTAAGGCTCCATTATAACTGAACCCAGGCAGATAATTTCACTATCCAATAGACCGTGGTTTTCACAGACCACAGCAGACACATCCAGGACCTGCTTTTAATCTCTCCCTTCCAAGAGCCAACTGAACACGAGTTCTGTTCAAGTTTGCAAATAACAGGCCTGTTGTGCAGACACACCTTGCACAGAGTGGGCTGGAACAAACCTGAGATGCACTACGAAGGACTTCTGATGAACATGGCAGGCACCCAGCACCCTCTGGCTACCTTGCACATGGCCGAGTGACAAATGCTGTGGTGTCTCTGTAGACCAGCTGTCCTCTCATCACTTCGTAGGGGACAGTTCTCTAGTTGTCACTCAGTGAAGGTTCTGAATTCATTTCCTGTTTTAGACCATCGTGGGGAAAATCAGCATAGCTCAGAGGCATAAGACAATGAACAGTGTGACTGATGTAGAGGGTGTTTATTTAGGCAAGCAGCTAGAGAGAATCTGGAAGAACTGAACATGCTTCTATTAGCATCACTTGACATTCCCTTCTCCAGCTTTTGTAGTAGATCGGGCCTTTGAGTGATGGAAATTCTGGGCTTTAGGCCCTTGCTTGAATCCAGTCTGCCAGAACACTTACCTGAAGAGTTTCCCTGCCTTCTCTGGTACCTTGTATTCCCCTCACAGATTTTCAGGGCACAGGTCTCCAGATTTTCAAAAACCCTTTTCTGTGACAATCTCACAAACAAAAAGCATGGAACACAAATTGTCAAGAAACACCCCCCAAAACCTTTGTGTAAGGGGTAAGAGGGTTTCTCCTGAATCAGTGAAACCCCCTGGCTCCCAGGGCAGTGGCTGCTCCCACAGAAGTGACACTCAGAAAGAGGGACAACACCAAAGCAGCCAGACCAGAGAACTCCCCCAACTTCAGTGGTCCCTGCAAACAGTTTTTCTCTCATGAGCAAGCAAGAGAGGCAGCACCATGAACTACAAAGTTAAGGTAACCCAGAGAAATGTGCCCATACATGAGCAGCACTGGACAGTGCAGGGAATCAGGTCCCTCATCACTCCATTACAAGGCAGAGGGAAGGACTTAAACTTTGAGACGTGTCAAGGCTTCTCATCAGGCACAGAACAGGTCTGGCACAACAGAGTCTAAACCCAACACACATTTACTGCTTATGTATCTCTTTTCCTTCCAAGCAGCCTGAAGGGGAAATGTGTAAATTTAGCCTCTGCTTTCCCTGTCAGAGACATCTCTCCCTCTCGCCCAGTGCACAAATGCAGGCTCCTCCCAGAGGTAGCCAGGCAAGCCAAGCACTGGCTGCACCTGCTTTGCTTTGCAATAAAGCCAGACGAAGCACACTGTCTCCATAAGGAATTCACAGTGGAATAGTTAATGCACCTTAGCTAGCCTGCAGCCAGAAACACTTCTGACTTTTGGAAGACAGATGACAAGGGAACATTTCTTCCTGTTCTACCTCCAGAACGTGAATTAGTCTGTTGTGGTCAGAGCAGAACTCAAATGCATCAGTTCTGTTCATATGACAGACCACAAACACTGACATCTCCTCTTCCCATCTCACTTGTCACCAAATCATTTGGGGAATTCCAGCCCTGCCTCATAAAGCACAAACTCTTCCCAGGCTGTTTTCTTCTCTGATGTTTCTACATTCACACACATTTGTCCACTCCACTCTCATCCTCATACTGAACAACACAGGTACTTTTAACATAAAATGGAGAAAGCTAAAAGGTTCAGCTTTCTGCCCAAGGTCACACTGGAAGTCAAGCTATGAGCTTCCTATGGTGAAACACCTGTCATCATTTCCACCAAGTGGCAATGATTCTCACGTGTCAGGATTTCAGGTGACTTTGCTTAATGAAACCAAGCTCTTCTTGGAGTGCTCTCCCTGCCACCTCTTACCTTCAGATGTCAGTGTTCTTTGCTGCAGGGCAGAGTACTCTAAATGAAGTTTACCTTCTCTTATTAAGGGAAGACTTGTCTCTTGTCACATTTAAAAAATCAACTGCAGGATATTTTTTTCAGAACAAGGTTTTAAACCACTTGGCCAAAAGGGGAAGGGGAAGAAACACCTTCACATTATCTGTATACCACACTGGTTCACCTCCCAACTGATCTGTCATTCATTCAAGTCCAGCCCCCACTGTACAAAAAGTAGTGGCCCAGCTGGGGGATAAAGAATAAAAAACGTAAGAACCTGATGAGAAGCTTAGCTGTAGAGAACACATATGCAGAGTAGAGGTGCTAATTACTCATCTTACTGCCCAGATTAACTGTACTCAAAGTTCTGTCCTGAACAGGAACAGCTTCTACTTTTCCTGTGGCACACAAATGCCCCAAGCTCCTCTATGTGGATTGAAGTTAAATACCAAGAGCCATAAATGCTGCAGGTAAGAGCATTTATTTTCCCCAATCCCAGCACAAGCTCATACTCTGACAATTCAAATGACTGAAAGAGGGGAACAGGCTATTTTTCTTCCCTTGCCACTGCCCACCTCTTGTTCCTACACATCTAAACCCTGGAAGGAACCTATCAATCAGCTTCACTTATCAGTCAAGCCACTGGCTGGTCAGATGTGCCCAAGAGCCCTCCAGAGGCTCGTGTCACATCCCAGCATCCTACGTGTGCTTTCCCCCATCACTGCCCATTAGTCAGACATCTATACAGAAGGGCCATTTTTGGTGTGCTGACAGCTTCCCCTGTCCAATTCATTTCAGGGTCTGTCCAGGATCATTACTTCATTCTCTCCCTCGCTTCACTAACACTCTTGCTGTGCTTGGCCACAACCAAAGACTATTTATTCATGGCCATTTGGAGGCATTATTCCCACCACTTCCCTCAGTGCTAGCCCATGGTCCTACTCCACTCAGTGGTAGTTTCATGGAGGTAGCTCACTACAATGCAAGTTAAACAGCCACTTCATCATCTGTTTCGACAAGAAAAGCTTTATCATCCTACAGGTATGTGACACAAATGCATCACACGTATGTGTGAAACAACAGGGTGTAACTGTACCAAAATCCAAGTACAACAGGGATCTCATGGCTGTATAGCAATGGCACCAAGTGCCTGTTCTTATTCAACAGGGTTCTGGGCACATCCAATGAAATTCACACCAGAGTGACCATCTGCTGCATCAGGGACACCCCAATGGCAAAGGAGGGTCCTGGTCTGAACATGTGCCATGGGGACAGTGCATGAGTGACTGATTGTTGTCCAGAAGGGGTAGATCTGTCAAATAGCACAAGGAACAGGAACTGACATGAATCACAAGATCTGTGTTAGACAAGGCCTGTCCCAGCCTCTCAGAGGTCCAGAAATGTGGATGATAATATTTCCACCAAATATTTTCATCATATCTTCAAAAAAGATACAATGATTTGTGCTGCTCAGGGATAAAGCAAGGTGTCTGTAAAGAAGAGAGGTTAGAGGCAGAAAGAGAGAAAGCTGTAAGGACTCCTTAACCCAAGCAAGTATTTAGCCAAGAACTTACATGGAGTAAAACAGAGAGGTGGAAGAAAAGGACCTCTACTGTAAAACTCAAGCCTGAACAGAAGTAACAAGACTTTAGAAGATGCACTCAGAGCTGAATCCAGACTCAAGAGCCTGCAAAGTCCATGTCCTGCAATTTTACTCAGCTGAATGCCATGCCAAGAGCTGGCCTGCACAGTGACTTACAGTGTTTGGCTCTTCCTGCATGTGGCTCGGGCACATTCCCCAGAGCCAGCAGTTCACTCGGCTCACTCACACTTCCAGCAGCCTGCCACAATCCAGGTAACCATACACGAGGTCCCCATGCCCTGACAGCAGTACAAAGGGACACTGCCTGGCTTCAAAGGACAGGCAGGACAACCAACAGGAGAGTAAAATACACTGGCAGGACAGCAGAAATACACAGCTGCAATCCCACACACACCTTTTCACAGGCTATGGCAAGCAAGTCGTGAGCTCCATGGTGACCAAGCCCAGCACAGCAGGGCCATGTAAATAGTGCTGTGGAGGGCATCACACGGGAAATCACAAGTGACAGCAACAACAGCAGGTGCCAAACACAACATGTACCCCACTATGCAAGTCCTCAACTTCTGAGCACACTGGTTCTGGAAAGGGCAAAGCAGAAGTCACAGCAAAGACCACCTCCAGCTGAATGGCCAGAGCAGCTGCAGGTCTGGCAGAGGGCATGTGAGCAGAGAAAACCACAGGTCTCCTTGCCTGGGAGGAGAGAAAGCAAGGACAGGCCAGGCTCTCCCATCACCAGGCAAGCTGCCTGTTTGCTCAGGATGCCAGAGCAGTAGCCAGCCACATAAGCCTCTAACACAGACAGGAAGAGCTGCTGCAGGCTGAAGCAGAAGCTCAGCTCAATGTGGAGGTGTCAGGCCATCAGACAGCAGCTTTTGGCTAGTTCAAGACTGTCATAAATGTAGATTCCCTTCTAGCACCACCCCACCAGCCTAGCCCTGGCTGTCTTCTGCTGTCAGAAATTCAATTCAAGACCACATTCTCCAAAGTTCAGGAGAGTGGACTTGCACTCACCTGAACTGAAAATTGTATGTGTTTAATCTGTCAAATCACAAAACAACAGAAAGTATAGCCAAGTATCTTCAGAAGAGGACATTAAAAATGAGATATTTTTAAATTTCTATTTTGCCAAGTGTCATTTCCCAAGTGATCTTGGTTTTCTTTCTTCTTTCTATTACCCACCTCCCAACTTAGACACTGAAGTTTCCAGCTCTGCTGACCTCACAATCCTTCTCACATCACTGTTGAATCCTCACTGATTTCTCTCTCCCTATAGTTGCCCTCCAGGACTACAAAATCTTGCCAAAATGCAAAAGACAAAATACATTGTTGTTGTCAAGTCAGCTTGTCCTTTTAACATATGGCACAGAGAGTCTTGTTTCATCTCAAACTCAAAGCAATGAAGTTTAGCAGTCAGCTCTCATTACAGTATTGCAGGAGGAGAAATTTTAGGCTCATTAGAAAATAGTGTATTGAAATTTCTGTATTAGATTCATGAACACTGGAAGCTACATTAAAAAAAAAAATCAAAGGCAACAAAGACACATTTCATACAGCCTGAAAGCAATCCTGCAATTTGTTTTAAGCTTTTCAGTAACATAAACATGGCCTTTGAGTTAGCATTTCATTTCAAACCACTTCAGAAATATGTGACTGCTCTGTGATTGTTCTATTCTTGTGGACATTTTTGTTGAGAAAAGTAAACCTGGATACGTATGTTCTCTAGTCTGTGGTCACCGATTCCCTAAAACAAAGGGAAAAAAACCAAGGATATCAAAATATGCTTTTAATTACTTTTAAACTATTGATGAGAATCAGGTATTTACTCCCTACTGCACAATCTCTATGTGTCAGGGACTGTACAGCTCACCAGGATGTTCTCTTTCAAACTTGTTTAAAAATGCTTTTTCATTTTGAACAAGTTCTCTACCAAGCCCATACAACAGGAGAACTGACATGCAACAGAATTGCTTTGCTGAAATTCACTACAACTGTCATTGCTAAAGTTCCCAGGTACTTCCTGAAAACATCCCCTTCCCTCCACTCCCATGAGATGCACAGATTGATGAAATACACCTCGGCAAAGGAAACTCCAGAGGTAAGCCTCACTCAGATCTTGGCTACAGCTTCACTTAGTCACAAAAGTGAATTTTAGTTAGAATGATTATGCCCAAAAAGATATGGAAAGATGGATTTCTTTTGAAGGCAGTATCCCATATCAAATCTGTTTCCACCTAGAGCACAGCTACTTAGAACATTTTGTTCAAACTGAAAAATTTCCAGCCCTTTGATTACAAAGGCAACCTGCCAAGCAAGAGTATAAAATTAGCACATTAGTGCAGTAGTGTCTTCCTTAGTTTGGATGCAGCTTCAGTGCCTCAACTGCATGCCATAGTTTTACTGGGGTAAAACTGAGCTAAGAGTAACTAGATTCATTCTTTTCTACTCCAGAGGCTGAGATCACTTTTACAGCAGTGAAATACAGGTACCAAGCCAAATTATGTCTACTGACGAATGACTAAGAGCAGAGCAGCAGTGAGAGTGCAAAGACAATCCTAGCACACAAGGAGAGCCCTGCTGCAAGAGCCAACAAGCACAGGGTAGGCAAGCAGCACCCGACCCTGGCAGCCCTTGCTGCTGCAGGGCAGATTGCAGCACAGGTGTTTCCCACTGTGGCTTGCAAGTGCCAAGTCCATTTTTCAAACCCTGGTTGTAACTGCTGCTGACTTTAGAAGCATAAGCTATTTTTGAAAAATGCATAATCAAAAAAAAAGGTTAAATACAACCTTTTTCCTTTTATTCTCATGTTTGATAAACATTTCAGCAGGCATCTATCCAACTTAAGCAAGCTCTGGGTGTGCACTGCTCCAAGCTTTGTCCCAGTGCTGGCTGCATGAATTAAATCCACAGCCTATACGAATACACAAATGATTTCTCCTAGCCCATCACATCTCCTCCTACCCCCTCACCCAGCAAACACTGAAATAATTTCACAATTAACACTTCTGCACCCAGTGGTTTCCTTCTCTACAGCTGAAGGACATGGCTGCTACTACAGAGGTACTGCTGTGGGCAACACAGAGGGAGCAATAAGCAGACAGGACAGCATTCCACCAAACTGAGCTGGAGACGGCTGCTCCAAGAGGAGCCCAGTGTGGGCTCCCAGAGCCTCCTTCACAAGGGCTCAGGTAAGAGGGCATCCAACAAGTGCCCAGCAAGTGTCTGAGCAACAAGGACTGTGTCTAAGTCTAATTCTCCAAAAGCTCATTTATTTGCTTTTATGATTTCTAAAAATATTATTAGGGGTTCAAGAAGTTCCATCTTTATTTTTCCTCCATCCTTTAAACCAACTTCAGCAAGATGAGTACAATAAACAAAATGAATCTGCCTAACATAACTATTCACACACACACACTTTAAACAGCTTCAGTATTTATGAATGTTTTCCCAATCTCCATCCATCCTTTCAAACCAGCAGTGGTCAGTTTCAGATTGGCATCTCCACTCTGCACCAGTAAATTGATGTTCCCCAGTCACTAGTTACACCAGATCTCCAAAACTGCAAGACCTCCCAACTCCAATCATCTTTGCATCTGCTCCAGTAGAAAAAGTAATTTTTCACCCAAATCTACAAATACACTCCTAAACCTATGCCAAATTTTTAGCCTGCTGGCAGAATGGCTGGATTTGTGCCTGCCCTGTTTGCACCACAAGGACTGCACCTAACTTGTGTGTGGAGGACAGCTTGCTGTTTCACCTGAAACTGCCCAAGAAAAGAAACTGACCCCATGCACTCCCAATCCAAGGCAAATTTTGGGGGAGAATTGTCTTAAAAACCAAACCAAAAGGACTAAAAACCCATCTGAAATATAGAAGGAGCTAGAGCACAATGCAGCAGTTTCCCAGAGAGCAGACCCACTTCTCAGAGCCAGTACACACAGGAAGAAATGATTTGCCAAGCAACTCAGCTTTTGGGCTGAGATCCAGAGGACAGCTCTGAAAAATCATCTTTCCACCACCAAGTTCCCACCAGCAAGCCTCTCTCCCAAGTTATCTGATACTTGCATAAAGCTGAACAGGAGAGGAGAGGCGATGAGAACGTCAGATGAGATCCAGCTGTACCCTCCGAGCCTCCCCTCAGCACACGCAAAGATGAGCCCGAGGCTGAGGCTACAGCCAAGAGAAAAGTTCTTGTGTGCTCACTGCTCCTAGATTTGAGCCAGCCAGCAACCTCAAGGTTTGCTTTATCCACAGAACAGGCAAGGAGACCTCCCCTCTCCCTCCAAATTCATAGGACAGACTTCAGAGCTACTCTCAGCATTCAGCCTCGGTGCTCAGCAGGCAGGGGCCAGCTAAAGGCTCCACCAGCACTCAGCCAGTTCCCAGGGCAGCCCTGGCTGAAGGAAAGATCACCCTCTCACCTCTCTCACACACCAGTTTGCTCTCAGCACCAACAGCTCAGAAGAGTGACATGACTGGCCAAAGTGACAAATACTCCAGCAGCTAAAGTGGGGGGGAGCATTTGCTCCTACAAGAGCAAGTGGCTCCAACAAGAGAAGCTGAGGCAGAAATTCTTCAGTGATGAAACAAAAGCCTTAAAGAGCCTGAAAAGGCAAAAACGTCACTGCTACACAAATGCTTGAAAAGCAGACAGTCCAGAGAGGCATGCAAGTTATAAAAGAGGCTAAGGGACAGATTTCTAATACATTTTCCTCTCTTATAGTGCAAAATTATAATAAAGTAAAAATCATGACCACTTTCTTCCAGCCTGAGGGAACAACACAACTACAATGAAGATCAAACCTGGCTGTCTCTCCTGGATGAACAAAGAACCAAGAAAGAGGACTCAGGAGCACAGACAGGAGCATGGAAATCCAAGCAGGGCTGGGTTAGTAAGAAGGTGGAGAGAAAGAGCACAAGAGCACAGAGAGGAGCACGAAAAACCAAGCAGGGCTGGGTTAGTAAGAAGGTGGAGAGAATCTGTAAACTGTAGTAAAACTCTAATGAAAATTGGAGAACCACAAATAGCACTTTAGAAACAAACAAAGGGCTGAGACATACTAAAGGAAATAATTCTTTTCTTGTAAGAGTAGACTGCAGAAGTGTTTAGGGCAAACCGAGCAGGTAGGCTTCCTCCCCAGAAGCAGGTAATTTATGGAAGGACGAACAAGGACAACTGCAGTTTGTTAGGGTGGTCAGTAAGAGAAGGTATAGCAGTGAGCCAAGATGCAATGAGAAAACAACTTCAAAGCAATTGCTGTGGGAGGTTAAATTAGGTAAGAGTGTATTTTGCTAGGAAAGAAAAAGAGCAGGTGGTAATTGGGAGCATCTCTATAAATGGCCTTATTCCAACAGGAATGACAGTTACTGCAGAGCAAATGCTTATAAAATAAAAAAAAATCCATTTAAACCAGTGGCCAGAGCATAACTAATTACTGCTGTGATACAGGAAGCCAACAGCTGCAGGGACAAAGACATGCTGGAGCTCAGTCCTCAAGTAGCATATAGGGGCTATCACTCTCTGAAAGTTTGGGTCTCCAGTTCCCTCTGGGCCCCATAATGTGCCATACATCCTTTGTCACACGTTGACAACAAAAATAACTTGAGGGAACAGGCTGCCCTTGTTTCTTGAACATAAAATGCCAAAACACAAGCTTGGGACAGAACAACTTATCAACAAGTTGAAAGGTCTACACCAGCTCATGCAGCACATAGAGCACCTATGCTAACAGTGTGCAACAGCAGTGCAATTTTTGAAGGTGTTTAACCTTGCCTTAGTCATAATTTTAATTTTTACAGCTAGAGTTTAAAAGTGATCTTGTGATATTTTAAGCCCATGACCTTTGTTTAGAGTGTATGTCACTTGTAGCAGTACCTATTTTAATGCAGGCTGAAACTTTTAGACCGAGTGGCACAAAGGTTTTGCATTGGGAGGCACACGGCTTTACTTCACAGCACTTGGTTTTTTACAAAAGGTTGTGTCAAAACCTACCTGCTGAAAGTGCCACCCCCCCAGCCACCACCTACTCATGATTCAGATGTAAAAGAGGGGTTTCCCCCAAGGTTGGCTGGTGTCAGGGGACTCTTCTGGGGCTGGCTTCATTCTGCCAGCCCAAAGAAAGACCCAAAGTTAGGGGTAGACCCAGTTACCTTCCCCCACAGAAGTGGCAGAATATCTGGAGTGGGTTTTTTTGTTGTTGTTAAGACTACTTAATCCACACATTGAGCTGGGTCTGCCTAGCAACAAGTTAGACTTTTAAACTTGTATCATCCTACTTGTGTTCCCATGGCTACTGTCACGAACAGTGTGGTAGCAGCTGCACAAATCAGCACAAGGGTCCCAGGAGGGACATCTTTAAGATTCCCAGACAGAAAACAATACTGAGAAAGTACAAATGCTACACCTGGTATGCCTGCCTGCCTTCACAGTCCTCTACTCCTCCCAGAAGCACCTACACCAGCTCCCTCCTCAGGATGGAGGGACGTCAGCCAAAGGAAGAGATGCACACACTGGTATCACTGAACATTTTACATTCTTTAGAACAAAAAAGCTTGGGTTACATATGCAACACTTTTAGCTTCTCACACAGCTGTTAGCGACCTAAATGCAGAACTGTGCACAACTCCAGCCAGCAGCCCCTGCTGCATGGGGCAGTGGGCTCTCAACACAGGGTGGGAGGAGAAAAATCCCCCCAACACCATTTACACAAGGCCAAAACTCAAACCAGTGTCACTGATGAGAACAGGGGATGAGTTTAGACACCCAAAGAAGGTGGGAAATCAAAGGAAAGAGAAAAAAATTCCTTGCATTTCAATGCAAGCTGCATATGAAGAATTGCTACAAAAACAATCCTGTTACATAGACCAAATCTTCCCAGTCCTGTCAACTCACTTCTTCCAGTCAGGTGATTTCCCACTCAAGGGAGGTTTTTCTTAGTCTTTATCCATCCCCAAGCCCTGTGTAGAACTAGAATCTCTCTGCAGCCTCTCCAGGGACCAACAGGCACTGTACCCCTGCATGCAAGCCTTGTTTATCCATATTCCTTAGGGATTTCTGAACCCAGAAGCCACAACTACGATTACACATTTGTTATGTTGTGCTTTCACATTAGGGTTACAAAGTCTAGAAGGACACCAATTCAAGGTCATGTACACTAGTAATTATTCTCAATACCAAACTTTCAAATCAAAGTCTCTCCATGAACTAAAATCTGATAAACCAACCTGATAAAACATCCAGTCATCTAAAAGTATATGCACAAGCTGCCATGGCAGGTTATCCCAGATACCTGCAGAGAGCAGAACTGAAAAGCTGCAATCGACAGCCACGTGGCTGGACTCTCCTAATTAGACAACTGCACTGCAAAAGCAAGCTCTCTCAGGTTAGTGTTTGTAAAATCCATCCAGGTGAAGAGCAGAGAGTTAGAGGAGGGGGAAAGAAAGATTAAATAACTTGAAGGACATAAAACTCACCACCTTAAACTCCTGCACCTAAAAGGGCAAGGATATTTTTCCAGAGACACACACAGAGTACCTATGAGACCCTAGTGATGTCCCCTAAACATACCTGCATGATAGAGGGACAGGGCTGAAGGGGGGAGAATAGTCTAGAATTGCTTCACAAGAGGGGATTTCTGCAATTTTATCACACTGCTGCAGCCTCCTCCCCCCAGAGAGGCAACATTTACCAATACTTCCTTTATGAAGTTAAAAGAGCAAGCTGCCGCATAAAGCTGAATTTCTGAAGATACTTGGAAAGGTAGGTTAAACTCTCTGGCTTAATCTCAAAACCTTACATGAGAAGTACAGAAAATTTACTGAGTTTGACGTCTACAATAGTTAAAGCCAGTGCTCATCACAATCAGCTGTGCTTCAAAACAATGTGAGGAGCACAAAAGCATCCCAATTCTCCAGTATGCTAGAGAAACTTTCACTGCCTTCACTAAGGCTGAACACATCCTCTTGCACTTTCAGAAAGCACAAAGTCATCAAAACTTTCACACGGAACGATAAATTAAAGGCTTGGAAATTTTAAAGAAACAGACACCTAATCAAGCATTCCTTAAAAAATGCTTTTTAAGATCAAGTTTAGCTTACAAATCAACCTTGTATTTTCAAGAACTGAACTTCAAACTGCTCTTTCAAGTTTAAACACCTAATGAGGGATTGCTCATCTTGTTACACTGCCAAGCCTAAGGCTCAAAAGACAAGGTCACCCAGTGCAGAAAAGAGGTACAGACTTCCTAGGAAAGGGGCATACTCTACCTAGCCCAAAGTTCTCGTTTTTTATTTGCTCTCTATACCCAGCTGCTAGTCACCATGTGTCAATCTTACCTTACACTTGGTATGGGTAAGGCAAACAGAACCAGAACCACAACCAGAAATTGCTCTGTCAGAGGGAAGCAGGTACTAGCACTAACCACAAGTTTCTGAGGAGGCAGTTACTTCAGATTTACCTTCCTGGCACATCTTAGGAATTGCATATTAAAGTTACAACACAGTTAAATACATACATATGTCCAGCAGAGCACTGTCATCCATACTCCTCTGCAGGTATGTGACAGGGCTGGAGCCCACTGTAAGCCGCATTACAGAGTGCGCCTTGATCACAGAGGCAAAGATTTCCGAGCTAATTATAATGACTAATCACAGGGAGCTCTAAGCCTTCACTTGGCCAAGTCACAGACCTAACTAGGACTGAAAACAAGAGTTTTAAGAGCACCTCATTAAGCAGCAGGAACCAGCTATGAAGAACAAAGCAGTCACTCTACCTAGTATTAATTCCAGTCCGGCCATTAATACATTTGTCAGTACATGAGACAGCTATTACCTCCACATACAAACACTGCATGTGCCAGGCAGGGAAGGAAGCCACAGGCTTTGGCTACACCGAGATTTGTTTGTTTACAACGGCATTAAGGTTTGAGAAGGATGTTCTCAGTGCTATTTGAATAATGAGAAAGCTCCAAAGCCATGCCTTGAACCATGTTTGAGCGGGAGCTGTGCTCACCTCTAGAGGCTCTGCACCCCTTCACAGGATGAGTGAACAGGCTGGGTGAAAGCTGACAATTGGGCAATGCAGACTCAAAAGCAGTCTCCCCTCAGGCAAGCAGCCCACAGGTGAAAAAGATACGGCACCAAATCAACACTGTACTCCTGCTGAGGTGCCAGAGGTGGCAGAGGTATGGATGACAAAATTTCCAACTTGAGCACTACTCACCTTTTTCCACAGGGTGGGTTTTAGAAACAGAGGATAAGCTAAAGTGTCAGCATCTGCAAGTCAGCTTCACTCTGTAGTAACAGGACTGCAGCCTTTCCTGCCCTGGAGCTTGGACCAGCACTACATACCACTGACAGAAAAAGATGAGACAGACTCACCCACACACCAGCAGAGTTGCCAGCCCAGTAAGGAGACAGCAGGAGTCACCTTCCCCCTTCCCCAGGGCTGCTGGACACCAGCCTGACCTTTTGACTGTACCTAAATTCCTGCAGTGCTGAAGCAAAAACCCAAGGGTTTGGCAGCAGTTTCTGGTGGAGCAGCTCGAGGTGGAGGACCTTTTCATCTGCTCTGCACTACAGCACATTCACAGAGGCTGTGACCTCTGAGAAGGAGGGCAAGACAAATATAGCCCATGAGGAAGTATGGCACTGAGCAAACTACAGCTAGGGGGAAAAGCTCCTTTTCTCCCACCAGACTTTAAATTTTCCAGTACCTAATTTTTCCACCACCTAATTCTGAAAACACACTCTTGTTGGGGATGATGTACATCTGCTCAAACAACACTGAAAGATCCAAGGTGTGTGTGGTTTACCAAGACACCAGGCAGCCTCTGTCAGTCCAAACACCCTGGGCATTAGTACATTATGGTTTGGTATTTCTGATTAGATCAAACACCCTCTTAACTCTTCCTTCATTTCCAAAGGGACTGTTGCACCGAGTTCCTGCCTGCTGAGTTTAAGGCACAGTCATTTCAAGAGATGAGATAGCTCTCCAGCATACCAGTATTTCCAGTTTCAGGAGTTTGGTTCTGAATTTTCCACTTGCTTAGATGGAGCTCCCAGAGTCTCACCTAAAAGCACTCTTTTTTTCTCATCCCTTTTCTGATGAGTCCATTCAGCAAAACACCTTTTTTTTTCCCACACCCATTGGGTACTCACACTACTTGCAAACTATTAAGAGTGCAAGTACAGGCACAGGACTAGCTGCAAAGAAAGAACCAGAAAAAGTAGGCTGGGAGTTGGATTTGTCAAGTGTAAGTCATAAGGGGCTTATAATAACCTCCTGTTAAAAGGTCACAGTCCTGACTGTGTAGGTCAATAGGTGCCTCTGCCCAGAACCCCATGAAGTAGCTCATGATACAAACTAATAAAACATGATCTTTACAGCCACTGGAGAAATACAACAGTTCTAGGGGAATCAGACACCCAGGGGCTGTCCCAATATTATACTTCTAATCTTTGAACCTAAATAGGCAGAGAGCAGGCACATTTTAACAGCCAGAGCTGGATGGATGTATTAGTTTCCTTCCCTAGGACATGGCCATGCCACCACTTCCACACAGCAATCAGGCACTCCAGATAAGAGACAGCAGTGACTATCTTAGTTGTTTTTTGGTTTGTTTTTTTTTTTTAATTCTTCTTAGACACAACTACACTGACAAGGTTTCTCACTATAGGGAAAGAAGTTGCTGGTTTCATTTTTTTTCCCCCCTTGATTTCTTGGCAATGCTGAAACAAGAGCCACGAAAGGCAGCCTGGGAATGCCAACAGTTTGTGCAGGAGCACACAGAGCACAGCTAACAGCCTGGACCAGAGAACAAGCTCCTCAAGGATTAGTGACATCCTGGCACTGAGCACCTCCCAGGAGGCTCTTCTGAACCCAGGGGTGAAAGCACTACAGGTGCATTTCCTTCCACCATTTTTACTGCTACAGTAACAGTACAAAACCAAAAAACAGGGAAGACAGCAACACTGCAAGCAAGGGACTGAAGTCTCACAGCTGACATACATCCCAAACTTGCATTTCTACAAGACACTGTTGAGTCAAACCTGCTTTTCCACATCTCTTTCTACTGGAAAGAGCCCCAGAAGTTGCTTGCCAAAGATGACCAACATAACCAATGTCCAAAGATACAAGATGTGACTTGTATTTTTACTGCCATTGCAACAAATAAGGAAATCTAAAGTTGCAATGCTACAAAGGACAAAAAAAAAGTTCATCTGCCTTCAATACCAGTCAAAATTTGGGAGTAACTGTTCTCTTCAGGGAGTTATTTAACACTCCTCAAAATTATGGAAGCTTTAATCATTAGTGAAATTCACTGGCTGTGTTAAAGTGCTCACTAATGTTTTCTTCCTCCTATTTTCAGTGTTCCAATAGCATAAATTAATAAGCAACAAATAAAACAGTCAAGTACAATATCAGTACTTCCCCATACGAAAGATTTTTATTTAGCTTTAGGATATGCAATGTTTCCTTCCACTGAGTTTTTCCATTAATAGGACATGTGGGTTTCATTTGTATGGATTAAAAGAACCATAATAGTTTGCCTCTTCAAAATCTTCCGTGTCTGTTTCAGAACTCACAAGAAATGCTGACCTACTAATATCAGCCTTTGTTTAACACACAGAATTTTGGGCTGGCAAATAATTGATTCTGAGCTCTCATAAGAAGAAATAGCAGACACACGAGCAATTGTGCAATTTTTCACATCATGTCTGTGAACTCAAGGCTGAATAGTGAAACATAGGGGAAGTGCAAGTTTTACTGAGTCTCGTGAGCTCTGGCACGGGATTTTCAGCCCAAGAAGTTTCACCTATTCTTTTCCCAAGATGAATTTGCTTGTTTAATACACACATTGCCTCTGCAAAAGCCTTGCATTTACTGTACAGCTGCTGTTATTATACAAATAACAACAATAATAAAGCTGTAAATTTTTGAGACAATAAAAGAAGCAGGATCAATGTAGTAAGAACATACTTTCCCAAAACATGGGGAGATTGGGATAGGTAAAAAGGATGGCAACATCAACTTTGGCACAGCACCTAGAGGCTCTGCCAGCTGATGGAATAGGCCTTGCCACTGTAAAGAGACTTACTAAAGGAGCTGTGAGTAAGATCCACCTCCTACAGAGGATTTCAGACACAAGCATTTTTACAGTCAAAGAATCACATCAGGCCTTCCTTGGCCACAGCAAGTTTTAGCCACAAGGAATATTATAAACCTATTTATAATATTTTAATATTATAATTTTAATATAATTTTAAGGTATTTTAATTCAGAATGTGAACTTGTCATTTTCTGGTTTCTGGAACTGTTATTTTCTTTCAAGGATGAAGGAAAAACAAAGCAGCAGCACAACCCTTAACCCTTTCCTCACACTCTGGTAAAGCAAGAACTTTCTATCCTTCCCCATGCCAACAAGAAGATGAAGTCCCTTCACTTCCTAAACTTAGGCAACCACTGAGAACACTCTTCACTTACAGACCACACCATGCAATAGCTTTTTGCTCTTCTCTGACTATGCAACTCATGATAGCCAGATTTACATCCCACCCCTGCCTTGTTCTAGCTCTCTTTTCTCCTGCAGCTGCACAGAAAAGGATTTCAGATCTTTCAAAGCTTTCCTAATTTCACTGCTCTTTGCAGCAGCTCCCATGTGGCTGAGAAGCGAAACAAAATGAAATGCTTTCTCTGCCCCTCTGCATGGGGACAGAGGAACTCCCACGTCAAATGCTGATGTAAGAATAAGCAGTTACAGATATACCTCAGCCCAAGGTAGAACTGAACATTAAGTTTAAAAAAAGCAATGCACACAAGGCCTGCTCTGTGTGATTTTCCCCTCAGACACAGCCAGAGCAGCACCAGCACTCTGCATTCTCCCAGCCAGCTAACCTGAAGGTGAAAGCCTCCACAACTCAACAACAAACAACTTCCAAGCTTTAGGATCTTTGGGTCAACCAATCACTAGAACTTTTAGTGAGAAACAGACACAGCATCTGTGCACTCTGATAACACTATTTCATAGATTTAACTTCTGACATTACCAGCAAGACAGGACAACTTAACAGTTTTAGTCAAAAGGTCTAAGTGCAGCATTGTTAGGCTTATTTAGGGCTTTCTTTCTTGAAGAGGGAAACAAAAGAGACATAACAAATGAACTTAAAGTAGCTTTTAGCCTTTAGGATCAAGAAGAGATGACAAAAATCGGGAACAACGTGGCATTGCAAAATGATTCCTGGGTGATTCCACAACAAAGGAAACAAACTCTTCCATACACAAGCAGACAAAAGTTCACTCCAAACTTCATAACCAAAAGGTTTACTTTTCAGAAACAGAAGAAAACCACCCAGAGGCCAGTAAAGGAGGATCTGATGTCCATTTGACTGATCATTTACTTTGGGTGAAGCTACTGTGAGCTTGCTGTATTACACTGTGAACTCAAACACAATCACCTGCTGATCCCACGTTAGGTACAGATTACTCAGGAAAAAAAAATCGTTTCCTCAGATCACACACTTCCCCCTCCCTTCCACTCCACACAGAAAGCAATAACCTTTGTATAGGTCACTGTATGTCTGTAAGTTTAAACCAGAACAATGTACATCTGAGTACACAACAGAGAGGAAGCAGCTCACAGTATTTTTCCCCCCTCCACCTATTATGCTCAATAAATGAATTGCTCAAAAGAGCATAATTCACCAGGGTGACCGTAAAGCCCAAGTACAGTTGTGGTACACGGCTGATAAGTCAGTGTGATGCACGTTGTGTGCTACAGAAATGCTGCGTTTGACCTACAGATTGAAAACCAGTGTCAACTGCTGCCTAGCTAACAGCTCGCCCTTCCTCCCCCTCCCTCCTCCTCCTCCCCCCGTCCGCCCCCTTCTTCCTCCTGGTCAACCAAGAAATGGACCTCCCTTGTATCTTATTTTGTCAAGAAAACCAAGGGGGGAAGGAGCGGGGAAAAATTAGTCTGTAAATGAATACATGTAATAGTGAACTTAAGAAAAAAAAATCCTCTTTGCCCTCCCCCCACCCCGAGATCTTAACAGTTAGGAACGAACATATATATTTAATAATAAAAAAGGCATCCAACATTAGTGCACAGTCTGAGGATGACCCACGATAAATCTTCTTCCTGAGTCCACACAACAGTAACTCTCGGGATTATTCGATAAGGAGACACTGTGGCTTTCCACACCATTCTTTTTGTTTTAGTGTTGAGAGGTGCGGAGGATTCAATTAAGTTTGGGCTGGGCAAAGGGACAACTCCAAACGCTAGGATCTCCAGACAGAAAGAGGGTTTTCACTAGCTAAAACCTCCACTTACAAAGGAACAATACCAAAAAAAAAAAAAGCTTAGATTTCAAACTAAAGAGGTCAACAGCCTGTCTTTCTATATACGGAGATACATCAGCAGCACCGTGCTTCCAGCACCTGCCTCTCAGCACAGCCCCAATTCCTTTGTTTGCTCAAAATTTGCTTCCATACCACTTTAAATTAGCTTACAAAGAACCGAAGCGGAATAGCTGGAACGTGAAACAATTTTTTTTTTTGAGGACAGAGGCAAACAGCTTCTTAAGAAGAGAGAAAATTAAAATAGAGACCTAACTCACTTCTAAATACCTTCGAAAAAAATTATAATTATAACTTGATGTCTTCTAGTTCCACCCCTATCACTGAAACCACAGAAACACGAGTTCATGAGAGGACGGAACAAATAAAAAAAGAAAGAAAAACAAGCAAAAAAAAATCCGAACAAAAGAAAAAAAAAGAAAGAAAAAGAAAGAAAGAAGAAGAAGAAAAAAAAAACCCACCCAACTGCCATCTCCTGCCTCCTCCAGCCCTGCCAGCTTCCCTGTTCCTCCCTGCCTGCAAAGCGCCCTCTGGAAAGCATCGAGACTTCTTTTATCAACCGTGTGCGCTGGGAAGGGGGGAGGAGGGGGGTCCTTGTTCTTGCTCTGGCTGTTTCAGAGTGCAATTAGGGGGAGATTATTTCTGGACCCGATGAGCGGAACCAGGGGGGGGGGTGTGGGGGTCGTACCCCACTCATCGGGGGGCGCAGGGTCCAAAGCCCTGGATGAGGGGGAGGAGTTGCCCCCCCATTAAAACATAATAAAGACTTACCGGGGTCGAAATCGGGGACCACCGCCTGGTACTGCGGCCCGACCCTCATTCCGCCGCCAGCTGAGGGAGCAGAGGCAGAAGCGTTACCCGCGTGGGCCCGAGCGGCCCCCAGAACAACCCCCCCGAGAAACGCACCCGCACCCGCTCCTCACCGTGCTCCTCATCGCTGGACGACCCCGAGCTCCCCTCCTCCCAGGAGTTCACGCTGCTGTTGCCGTTGGGGGCGGCGGATAAACTTTTGCTGCCGCCGTTGTTGTTATTATTCGCCCCGGCGGCGTTCTGGTTCCTGCCCCGCCGTTTCCCCGAGACCTCCGGGCCCTTCTCGATCATGGCTGGCATTTAGGGGAGGAAGGGGAGGGGGGGGTGTGGAGAAGAAGGGAAGGGGGGTGGGAGAAGATCAGAGTTTAAAAACTGCGGGAGGGGGGGCTGTGGGAGGCGCCAAGGGCGGGCGGGAGCCGGGGCGGGCCGGGCCGGTGCGCGGCGGTGGCGGCGCTGCTACATCCCCCACCGCGATCGCCCCGAACTTTGAGGCTCATCCCAGCCCTGCGCTGGGACTCCGCTCAACCTGCGCTGCTGCCCGCGGCCAGCCCCGCCTCCCCCCGCTCCTGCCCCTTCCCATTGGCCAAACCTACATTTTGGGAGGCCATCCCGCCCGCCCATTGGCCGGCGCCGCCTGTCCATCGCGGCGGCCCGGCGCTTCCGTTCGCTGGGCGCGGTGGAGGCGGACCGCGGGCCGTGTGTGTGCGGGCTCCGCGATCTCTCCGCGATCTCTCCGCCCAGCGATACCTCTGCTCCGCGCTCCTCGGCTGCCAGCGGAGCGGGCGGGAGGCGGGGCCGCGCCCCCCGCCGGGGAGCCCCTCCCCGGCCGCTCCCCCGGCTCGGCCCCGGTTCCGCCGCCCCGCCGGGAACTCGGACCCGGGAGGAGCGTGGCGAGGGACTACTTTGCCCCCCCACCCGCCTCCCCGGTGGCGGAAGGTTACGGCGCAGTTTGAATGGGATTCCATACAAAGCTCAGTTGCCCGCGGGGAGCTGAGCCCGGCAGGGATGGGAATCTGTGCTGGCTCTGTCCGGGACGGCTCCCGCCGGCAGCAGCGGCGAGAGTCCCGCCAGGGGATGGGGGTCCCGGCGGCCCGGAGTGGCCCGAGGAGAGCAGGGGGCGGCCCGACCGAAGCGGCGCCGAGAGTGCGGGACAGCGCCGGGGCCGGGGAGAGCCGGGCAGCGGCAGCGGCAGCGGGAAGCGGCACCGCACGGGCGGCGCGGCGCTGCTGCCCCCGGGGCAGAGCCGC